>NW_025106675.1:0-1200000 GCF_013123115.1 Colletes gigas
CGCGGGCCGACCCTCCTTCCGGAGGAGGACCATCCTCGCCACCTTCCAACTGGGGGGGAATCGCCCGTCCCTCAGGCATCGGTCGAACAACCGCCTGAGGTCGGCCCCAAGGACGCCCTGGGTCAAGACCCAAACCCGGCCGGGCACACCATCCGGACCCGGGGCCGTGTTACGCGCCCCGAGCCGTCTGATGGCCGCGGCCAGCTCCCCCTGAGTGACCCCCAGTTCGGCCGCCCACTCCCTTGGGACTGCCGCCTCCACCGGAGGACGTGGTCCCCTCACCCGAATTGGGAAAAGAGTATTGACCACGTCCTCCAGCAGCCGGGGGTCAAGACCCTCGGTGACGGGGGGCGCCCACGGGCGGAGCTTCTTCAGCACCACCCTGTACGGGCGCCCCCAAGGATCGTCATCGAGGGTCTGGAGGAGATCCTTCCATGCCCGGGTCTTGGCCCGTTTGATGGCGACCTGCAGAGCAACCCGCGCCATCCGGTATGCCTCATACAGGTCATCTGCCCTCGCTCGCGCCACGCCATCGTCCGGTCGTAGACGACGGCGCGCGCGGGCGTACTGGCGTCGGGCGCGGACACTCGCGACCCGCAATTCCGCGATCGCGGCCGACCACCAGTACACCGCCCGGCGAGGAGAAGCTCGCCCGACCCGGGGCATCGACGCGTCGCAAATGTTTGCGACTAGTACCCCGAGCCGGGCAGCCTCCTCCTCCATGCTTGGCAACTCGGCCGCCACCTGCGGCCAAGTTGCAGCGAGGGCAGCTGCCATCAGGGCGTCCTTGTCCAGGCGCCGAAGCGCCCAGCGGCGCGGTGGGGTGCCATCCGGGCGGCGGTGCCGGGACGCAGCCCCGGCGGCAGAGACCTCCATCCGGATATACCGGTGATCGGAGAGTGTCTCTGCCTCCGGGGCCACCTGCCAACCCGACACCATGCGCACGGCGTTGGGGGTCGCGAATCCAACATCCACGATAGACCCCCCCATATCGCCGCACGCACGTGTGCTCCGACCCCCGGTTCAGTAACCGAAGGTCGAGCCCCGCCGCCCAGTCGCCCAGGATCCCGCCGCGAACGGTGGTCCTAGGGGATCCCCAAGCCACCGACTTGGCGTTAAAGTCCCCCAGGACTAGCACCGGCCGGGCCGCGCAGCGCTGCACGCATGCCGCGACCTCGGCCAAGTACAGCTCGAACGCGGCGTGACCGCTGCGGGGCGAGATGTAGCACCCCACTACGGCGACTCCCCCCCCAGTCCACGGCGACGAAACCCCGACCGCGCTCCAGAATGGAGAACGGCGGGGACCCGTCGCCACCTCCCCATACCGTCGCCACCAAACCGTCCGCGTCGCCCACCCAATGTGGGTGATCCGGCACGCGGTACGGCTCGGCGGCGACCGCCAGGCCAACCCCCCACTCCGCGAGGACTTGGGACATCATGTCCTGTGCCGCGCGGCAGTGGTTGAGATTGGCCTGGAGGAGGAGGCGGGGCGCCGTTATTTAACGGCCGTCCCAGCCTCCTCCCGGCTGTCCGTCCCCGTGGCACCGTCCACCTCCATTGTGGACGCTGCCAGCGACCGCGGTGCCTGAACCGGGGTGGGCCCCTTCTTCTTCCCCTTCCGGGAGGGGGGAGAGCACTTTTTGCTCCCCACCCTGTGATCGGCTGGCCTCCCCATGTCCGCACATAGCGGGCAGTGGGGGGCCGCCGAGCACTGGCTCGCGCGGTGGTCATTCGCCCCGCAGCGGTAACACTGACCGCTGCGGTCCACCGGCGAGGTGCACCACTGCCTCACGTGCCCCAACTCGAGGCAGCGGTGACACTGGAGTGGGCGCGGCGCGAGTATCTCCACTCGCGCCGAAACCCACCCCACCAATACCCTCCCGGATTCCGCCACCTTTCGGGCGGCGGAGAGGGGACACCGGGCCCACACCGACCCCAGGCCGGAAGGAGACCTGCGGATTTCTCCGACCCGCACATCTCCCTCGGGGCAATCACCCGCCCTCGCTAGGGCACGGGACACCTCCTGCGCGGTGACCGAGTCATCCAGCCCACATATGCGCATCTCTGTGCGCTTCGTGGGCCGGGCGACTCGGACACCCCGCTCGCCCAGCTGCTCCTGGAGCCTCTGGGCGAGTCGGTCCGCCTTCACGCCGCCCTCTGGACCAGGGATCTCCAGCAGGAGACCCCCGGTCACGGCCCTCTTCGCCCTCACGGAAGCGATGCCAAGCTCCTCCAGGGATATATTATCCCTGGCGAGCTGCATCGCCCCCGCGAGTGTCAGGTCGCCCCCCTGAGGAACGGTCAGCGTCACTGCTGCCGTTTTAGGGGGGCGCCCTGGTCGCACCTTCGCGGCCTTTCCCTTGGCCGCGGGCGGCGAGGTAGCAGGTCGCGGCTGCGAGGCCTTCCTCGCCGCCCTCTTCGCCTTCCGCCCTACCACCTCGCTCCACGACACCCCCCCTTGGGATGGTGCCGCGGAGGACGCGCGCACCGGGGCCGCGGGTACACTACCCCCCTGGGGGGCCGCGACCCGCGGCACCGGAACGGCCACGGTGGGTGGAGCCTTCCCTCCCCCCACCTTTGCCTTCCCCGCCTGAACCGACTTTGGTCGGGGA
Organism: Colletes gigas; assembly: GCF_013123115.1. Taxonomy (NCBI): domain Eukaryota; kingdom Metazoa; phylum Arthropoda; class Insecta; order Hymenoptera; family Colletidae; genus Colletes; species Colletes gigas. The sequence continues at coordinate 2,613 of NW_025106675.1, forward strand.
GGCACCGCCTTCTTGTTGCTGACCGCACCTCCGTGGAGGAGCTCCTCCCGGAAGGCGGCCAGCTTACCATCGATCATGTTCCCGATCCTCCTCAGAAGTTCGTCCTCTGAGGAGAATGGGGAACTCTGCACGGGCGGAGTGCGGGTGGAAGGTCCCCGCAACACCGCCGCCGCACTCCGCTTTTTTCCACGACCGTGGGTCGTGGTGGTGGAGGTGGAGGAGGAGGGAGGATAGGAGGGAGGGCTGCGCTGTTCCAGCGCGCCTCTGCCCTCATCCTCCCCCGTCGCTCCTCCTCCACCAGGAGCTGCAGCCGGGCATTTCGCCCGCTCAGCTCCTGCGCCGCCTCCCCCATATTTTGCGCAGCCTCTCGCAGGGCCTCTAGCCACGCTGCTTTTCTGCCCCTTTAGAGAGCAGGCTGCGGCAACCTTCTCGACCCGCCTCAGGGACGAGGAGATCCTCTCGGATATCTCCTCGGTTACCTCGTCCCTGAGGCAACTCACCATCACGACCGGGTTCATCGCCCGGTCCACTCCGTCGACGGCCTGCCCCGTCCGCTTCCTCTTGGAGCCTATGTGGCTCCTCGTGGAGGAGAAGGACGAGACTGACGCAGTCTCGTCGTCCTCCTCCACCTTCCACGAAGCCAGGCCAGGCGCTGAGTGAGGCGCGAGCACCGTCACTCCAGCCCCAGCACCGTCTTCGTCCTCCCCAACCGAAACAACCCGTCCCATCCCCGTTTTAATCGTTGAATCCATATAGTTCCCACGCGTAGGTCGGAAATAAAGGTCCACCCGGGCAGAGCCGCCTTACCCGGGTAAGCCTAATACTCCGGGGGTTCGGCAGGTGCCCCGGAGGTGGTCGCTTGGGATTGGGCCTTCTCCCCCAACCATGCATCCCATCGCCGCGCACCATAGCTTAGGATTGGAGGGCGATTTTATAGAGTCGCCATACTCTTGGCCCAGGCGGTTAAGCCAAGGCCCCCGCTTCTCCTGCCGTCACGTACCATTCACAAAACCAAAAAAAAGGAATTGTGAGTGGGTCGTTGTGACGACCAACAGGAGGCTTACGGTGTGATTAGCTTCAGGTACCTCGGGGTCGCTACGCCCCGTACTGCGGCCGACGATTGCCGGACACAGCCCCTGAGGGGAGGCCGGCAATGGATGCGTATAACGGATGTGCTTAAAAACTCGATATGAGTAGACTGCCGCCTGACGGCGGCCGGCATAAAAGAGTCTAAGCCAAACCTTACTTAAACCTAACTATTGTACCTAGTAATTAATATAATGGATTATGTTTTGGTTAGAATCTCTTATACCGGCCGCCGCGGGGCGGCCGGCCACGCATTCATCTTCTATTTCAATTTTCTTTAATAATATTATCCGATATTAGCTTGACACAGTATACATTATTTATCGTTGGTCGTCATGATTTTAATACAAGAATACCTGCATTTTTTGATATAGTGGCAAACATTTCTCCAATTTCTGTTAATAATAACGATAATAATAATAATAATAATGATAATAAAGGATAAAGTTTAATATTTTATCTCCAACTCAAGCCGACACTAATTCAGATATAAAATTATTTTTACAAATACCTCAAACACGAAGGGCGAGCGGCGGAAACATGTATAAACAAAACACATGTATAAACAACCAACACGCACACACACGCACACGGACACACACGCACATCTACTATTCCTTGCATATCCACTATTCCTTACAAATTCAAGCTAAGCTTGATTCGTATTGTATTTTCAAGTACTTGAACACCTGTCTTTTACGTGTATATTTGTAATTTGTAAAGTGCAAAATGAAAACCTAGTCGTACTGAGTTAAAATTCGTGATGTTTTTAGAAAGTTACAGCATATTGAGAAGACATACTCTTGTTGAAATTCAGTTAATTTTTTTCATTTTACGATTTCAAAATTAATTTCTCATTTTTCTTCTTTAATCGATATAAAATATGCAGGGTGTCCCGTAAATAGTGTAAGAATCAGAAAGGGGGGGGTAGCTGACACGATTCTGAACAACAATTTCCTTTGCAAAAATGTCGGATAGGGCTTCGTTTTTGAAATATTAACGAAAAACACTGGCCAATCACGGCTCCCGCCTTTCGCGCGCTCGGGGCCGTTCGAACTCGGAGAGCCACCGCGCCGGGTAGGTAGCAAGATGCGCGTTGAAGATATGTCGAGGAACGAATACAAATAATTAAAAATACGACCACTGCAACTATTACCTAATTCGTTAATTACTACGTAATTAGTACGTAAATTACTAAATCGAATTTATTAATTATTTGTATTCGCTGTTTCCAAGGAAGAAGGAATAAAATCTCGAAATTTATAGGAAATTAACCTTTCGCACCCGAGTGACGCTTCTCGCCAGAGTGTTTTAAAATTAAAATAAGAATTATTATCAGAAAATTAAAATAAATACGGTAAGAACCATTTGTAACCGTTTGTTATTAATAACTGTACTGAAAAAGCAGACTGGATTTCTGCGTGCCGAAAAACTCCTCGAATTCAAAGGGTTAATAGAGAAATAATTGGAATTCGGCTTACCTACTGCGCTGACAATAGAGCCCGGTCAGTGCACCGCTGTCGATCACGGCAAGGTCGAAGACTCTAACGAAAATCAGTTGATGGGACGGCCCGGTGACTGCACCCGCTTCTCACTCCGAAAACACTTCATAGCACGGTCACTCGCACTTTTCACTTTCACATACCGGTGCGTTCCGTTGCACCCTTCTTCGATTGTTGCTCCTTCCTGGGTTGATGGCGGTGTCTGGATGTTGCTCCCTCCTAAATTGTTACTCCTTCCTGAATTGTTGTTGCTCCCTGAAATGGTGCTCCTTCCTGGATTGTTGCTTCTTCGAACCTTGCTCCCTTCAGGATTGTTGTTCCTTTTCGCTGGGATAATCGGCGCGGTACTTGCAGGCGGCTTTCTCCGCGTTCCCCTTGGACTCCGCGAAAACGAAGAACATACGATAATACTCTGCGTTTGTGCGTTCCATCGCGTGTGTCCGCTCCTGTTCAGAAACGCGGAGGTTCTGTGAAAAATTTGGACTGCCAAATTGCATTTCCCTCCCCGAAAAAGTCCCAGGTACGGCAACCCATTGAAATATTTTTTAATATTTTTGTTAAATATTTTTGTTGTACTATTAAATATGTTTTGTGTACAAAAATATTCACGGTAAATCTTAAAAATTCGAATAGAAGAGTCGACCGCATGGTTTGCAGCACACATTTAAAAATCATTCAAACATGTGAAACATTTTACTGCATCGTGACAATTAAATGAAATGATTAGTTGACCTGTTTGAAGCCGAATACTTTCTATATCGTGTCTTACGAACCAGGAATATAATTTTGAGTGCGTAAATATTATAGCAAGGAACGACTGGTAGTTGACAGTAGAAATTCTCACCATTGATCAGTCACAAGTAGTAACGCTCGATATGAGTCAGTCGCAGGTAACTATTTTGCAAAAGTCAGTGACCAATTTTTTTCTGTCTTTATTTAACAAGGAGTGTATATTGGGGCGTCATATTTTTGAGTATACGTTTATTTCTTTAAGAAAATTTAATGTCTTTTATGTGTTTTTTCGATGTTAAGGCCCGGCCGTGTAGGATTTAATTCCGTATTTTCGATTTATACCTTCCGTTCCCAGTAATTATTTAAATAAAATTTCGAAAATTAGAACCGATTCATTCACAAGAAAAATAATTTTATTTTCAACTTGTTTTTTCAAATTTTATAGTGTGAAGATAAATTGAAATACCATTACATATACTAAATTACTTGCACCTTAACCAAATCGTTACTTTGTGTCATTTTCTCAATTAGATTAAAATTTGAGATTTTTGTGTTTTATTGCTACTGAGAATTTGAAATATAGAAGTTTATTAGTTTCCCTGCTGGAGTCATTCCATGCGAAATCAGACACCTTTTGGAATAAGTATTCAAATTATATTCAACTTTAGATATATTGTAGCCTTTAGTGAGATTTAAACGTATCTTCAAGGAACTTTCAAAATTTTGAAAATTGTTTAACTTATAGACGTGTTAAGTTGAGTGCTACCTTTTTTCAAAAAAGTATAGATGCTGAACTAACAAAAGAATGAGAATACATTTTTGGCTCCTTGTAGTGAAGACATTTGAATACCAAATAAAAGTTGTATCGATTAAACAAAAAATTGTTTTTTGAGGGGACTGGTTGTGAAATAAAGGACACCTAAGAGTTACCCTCAATTACAATTTAATTTTAGTGGATAAACGTGTCACACGTAGGTTTACTATTGTTTTATAACTTCACAGTCTAATCGACTGTGAAAACTGAACTGTGGTAATAATAACATCCAACAGACTCGTCTCTCGCGGGGAATGACTCTGTTCTTTAACGAAGACTGTTTGGAATTCCAAACATAGTATATTGTAGGATTGTCATTTATTTTCAAATATTATTTAAATTACTTAACTGTACGTAATTTGGACATCGGGCGACCACGCCCAACTTTCAACAATAGGAAGTCACATACACTAAAACCATTACGCGACAAAGCCATAGCCATAGCCATAAAGCCATTAGTTTTCAAGGGGTAATTTAGGCCCAGCTATTTACCCCTTAACGAACCCTCAGTGGGTGGGATTTGTAGTTAAGGGAGGACTGGCCCACGAGGGATGGGCAAATTCTGATTTGCGAATTAAAACACCTTCCATATTTGAACTCCGTGTTTAATCAAGGACAGGACCGGACGAACTTAGTGTTCAGTCAGGATACAAGAACAGAGTACCAAGAGAATGCAAGTTTTAACGGATTAAATTTTCGAAAACTTTTAGGAACTGAATTGCACTGAACATTTTTCTGTTAGCACATGTTATCGTTATATATAAAGAATTGTGTTTGTACATAGGTGTTATATTATCAGGCTTCACGAACTTTGTGGGAGTCAACAAAGACTGTTGTTTAATCCGCGGTAGAGGCGTGCTCGTTCGAATATTGTAAAATTGTACGAGGTGTGCCGACTACGACTAAACTCGAAGGACCACTCCCGTTTTCCAGGGAACTAAACAAAACAAATTGGGTTTTTTCTATGTTTATTACAAAACTTAACAAAATGTACAATGGACATGTCAAACAACTGTTCTCTAACCGAGACTGTTCATAACGGACTGTCATTGCGACCTCGACTCCGAGGAATATATACATGTCCTTACCCTAACAGAAAAGAGATAGAAAAAGAGACAGGACAGAAAGATGGAAAAACGAGACTGGAAAATATTTAATGTAGAGAAAGTTTAGCGCGAGCAAAGGAAGATAATACAAGTGAAGAGGCTCGGCGGGCCCAGCTCGAAATGGTCCGAGGCCTAGGCGAGATCTTGAAAGAAAACAGCCGCCTCGTACAGCTCTGGTCGCCAAGTGTTTAACAGGACAACCAGATTCGCACGAGACCCTAGGAAAATGGAAAAATAGAAAGTTTAAAATTATCCTTGCATTCCATTCCATTCATACCATGGCAAGAGCGTAGCGGCGACACAGTTTCATCGTTTTTTTTTGCAATTGTTTAAAACAAATGCTGTTGGATTCCAGTAGAATTGGCAACACTTTATTTTCTTAAGAAACTCATATAACTTGTATTAGGTCGACTAAGTACTAGACTCTTTCTGATTGTTCAGGGTCGGTACAGCGAGCGGGTTTATGATACGTACGTGACTTTACGCTATTTTTGAGGACTAGGCCTTCAAGACATTTTTTCTTGATAAATTAGGATATGGTCGTTAAGGAATCTCCAAACTCTACACGGGACTTGGAATCCTTGGAGCTCTTCCTTGCCTCAATAGCGATTGACGTATCGTAAACCCGCGTTGGCACACAGCTGCGGACCACCGGGGTCTCGCGGTTGTTGGGTATTTCCCAAAAAATTAATAACAACGCAGCGTTCTCGCTCACTCCTGCATGGTCTACCTGGACACTGGACGGCAGGGTGGGCGGGAATGTTGCTAATTGTTAGGAACCGCCCTGCCAAGGTGACGACGATGAGGATTGGTTTGACCAATCCTCCCTCCGGTAGGCAATATTCGTCAGGGGAAACCGAGGCTTCCTTATGGGAAAATTCAGGACTTTTCGTCAGATTACTCTTGGACAAGTAACTTGATCACTAGTTAGTCTCCGCACGAAGACATTCTGCGTATCAGAAGCACCAGCTTCTGAGGGTTCAACTAAGGGTTAGGAGCACAGAGTGGCTGTGCGATAAGCACGACCACGATCAACGATTGTTCTATCAAGAAGAATTGTTCGTGGCCGAAACACTGATCATTCTTCAATATTGCAAGCTTTTATATACTATTGCTGAGATTAGGTAGAGGTAGGGATGATGATCAAGGGGCAATGTGACTCAGGAAGAGTGCAAGGTTCAGGATGAACAAGAATTAGAAATCGTGATTAGGATGTTTGGATGAGTAATGTTTGTGATGTGACTGAGTGATGTTTGTATGGTTGTGTTGGTCATCCAACAATGCCCTGCTTTTGTTCCTCGAGAAATGTTTAAAAATCTGAAAAAATTACAACATAGTCCCATTTTTTCTCTTGGCGGACATCTTTAACGATATTATGTAATTTTATTTGTTTCCACTTTTTCAGTTAATCTATTCGTCTTGAACAAACTGATATTTCAAAATATGCTGCATTTCCTGTACGTGTCGAGTGATGATTAGTTATAGTCCGCTGAAAATCAACTTCCTTCGAACAACACTAACATTAGCAGAAGTCCCGTTCAAACGTGCGACTAACGCGGATAAACGTAACAAGAATTATACGTCGAAAGTGTCAGTACAGTCGATAAATTATGCTAACTGTAATCTCCCCAGTGTCATAACGACTATTATTGCAGGGGCAATGCGACCTATTAATTTAGATTTAGATTACACACTCGATTCTGCCGTTTCAATTATTCACGCCTCTGGAATGGGTAAGTGTCGGAAAGGGAATCTAATTCATTGCTATCATGCCGTTATAATTATTGATCATGGACATATGTAGCTGTTGAGTTATGCACGTATGCAATATTGCGTGATTATTTACAGGTGTTTCAAATTGAAGCGCTAATGAGGAAGACAATCAATTCCTATTCGGTCGATATTACTGGCGCAACACTATCGGAGTCAAATGTGAACACAATAATCGTGTTTTACTAAGATTGCGTGCAAACGTTTCAATTCATGATCTCTATTGCAAGTATATGAAGGATGTATAATCAACAATAGGATAATTTTTTATTTAAATTTACAGTTCATTTAGATAAGTACAAATGTAAATACAAAGCATCTCAGTAACTCTTACAAAGCGACACTTCCCTTACTTTTAATCGGACGAGAAAATACCAAAAGAACAAATTGTTTGGTTCAAAAAGTACATATTTTGATGTGAAATATTTTTTCAAAAAAATAGCGTACTTTTATTGTCATGTCATAATATCAGAGGTTAAGACAAACATAAATATCAAAGGATGAAAATGATTGGTTCGAAAAGACTGAATACATTTTTTGCATTTTTATCAGGGCGAATACAATGACATTGGACAAAATGTCTTTGAAAGTGTTTGATCGTTTTGAGAAATTTGATTTTCCAAGTGCATGGTTATTGGAAAATCTTGTTGTCTAACGTCATTTTATTCACAACAATAAAAATATGTAATTTAGTTAAAAAAATGTCGATGATGTTGAAATCACGAAAAATATGACTTTAAGAAAAAACATTGCTAATCATACCATGTATCTGTTCTAACCAAACATTTTCTTTTCTTAACTTGAAGATGTCCTATAATATTTATATCATAGATTTTATAGATTTAAAAAACACAGAATTTTAAAAAAAACCTTTTTCTACGACGTTTCGTTTCAATTTCAAGATATTCCCCACAAATAATTTCAGCATCCCAATTTTGGGATGGTACTTTCAACCTTTCAAAATGGATGTAAATCGATAAAAAAAAACTTGTGGAATATTTTAAGGAGATTTCAATATTAGACAAAATTTTAAACATATTCTTGTTTTCTACAAAATCTACACATTCAACAAAGTAAAGAATATAAAGAGTAGTAGATTTGGTCGCTGAACGTAACACAATAAAATTAAATTGAATCATTCTTTCTTACATCTTAATTTTTGATATGCGATATGCTTTCCAGAATGGATATAGCTTTAAACAAAAAAAAAATACACTCAACAAATTTTTGCAAAGGTGTTGCAACTCAATCAAGTACACGTATACTCCAAGGTAATTTGCCTCGAGACGAAGTTACGCAGGACAAAATTCTATTCTTCATTCTCGACTAACTTTTTTCTCACGGAATCACCGCCTTTTCAGTTGTACTACCAGTTAGGAGACATGCTGTATAATAAATGTAGTGTATAAATTACTTAAGAACATGTCAGTGCAAAGTAGTGTAAAGATATATTCAGAGTTTTGCATATCATGATGAAGTCCTGAAAAGATCTATTCGATGAGATGAGAAATGTAAATTATTTTATTCTCTGGTTCGAAATAAAGAATTCACGATTGTCATTGAAAATATTGCGTTTTTGTGACAAACAAACGTATTTTCATCAAGATCTTTACGCAAATTGGTAAAAGAAAACTGCATGACGAGTGCCCATAGATGACCATAATGTTTGATTACCGGAAAAATTAATTAATACGCGTTCATGATAACCCATTACATTGAATACTTTCAATCAAATTAATTAAAACTTTAATTCGAAAATTAAGGATTCTTTATAATTTTCTTTTTTATGAAAGAATAAAAACTAATTCGATTTTAATTATAAAAATGTTAGTTTAAGAATACTATAAAAGAAAGAAAAACACACATATTTAAATTTCTTTGCATAATATCAATATAATATTCATTAATTAAAATACTCGTGACGTCACATTCGTATATACGCATCATTTCGTGACAATAATAAATATCCTACGAAACTAGGAAGAAGATTAAATAAAATGCGATTTCGGAATCTGCCGAAGGTAAAATGATTTTATATTTCGTTTCCAAAAAAGACTGTTTTAATTCAACAGAAACCTACAATTTGAAAATGTTGATAAAAGTATTGTTTCTATTTATTCTAATTAATCCTACAAATATTTGACTGAAACAAATTAAAATAGAGACGTAAAATAACTATGTCAATACATTTTCAGTTCTTTTTTAGTTTTTTTTTTATTTTAATAATATACTAATATTATTACAATTCTTATAAATTAAATTTTAATCGAAATCACATAAATCAAAATGTTAACCCCTTGCCTTACGATTTAATTTCCAACTGTGCGTGCCAAAAGCGACACCAAGGTTTGGCCCGGTAGAGTTGTCACGTCTCTGAGACGTCTTATTCATGTTTGGCCCGGTAGACTTATCACGTCTCTGAGACGTCATTGTAAGCTAAGGGGTTAAATTGTTTGTATCAAATAAATAAATGATTTGTATGCATGTGAGGTTATACACACTTCATATAACTTTGGTTCTTTTCAGAGCATTTTAGATGTTTAAAAAAGATTTCGATTCATTGTTTGAAGGAAAAGTATTCGTATACATTCTGGAATTTTTACATGTCTTTTATAATTTAAGAGTTATAGTAATATAGTATAGACATAGTATAAAAAAAATTATGATATATGTATATGTAGAGATGGTTACTCCACTAAAGACAAAGGATAGTAATTTATGATTTACGATTTATAAATTTATTTCAATTAAAAAAAATAAATGTCTTATACTTTACAGTGTTACAATGTAACAGCTTTTGAAGTAACTGATGTTAACGAATTTTTGTTTATAAACTATTGTTAATTTAGATTGACCTTTTTAGAGGGTATAAGGATACATCTCCAAATTATACAGGGTGTCCCAGCATCGGTGGTACAAGCGGGAAGAGGGTGATTCTAGTTGAAAAAACAAATCGAAAGTAAAGAATACAATTTTTTCATTTAAGGTTTCGTTGTCGAGAAAATCAATTGTGAATATATACATATACAATTTTCTAAATTAGATTTGTATGAACTAATGGATTCTAATTTATTCTGTATCTTTAATTCTTCAAATGACAAATGATTTTCGCTTGTAATTGAGGAGTGCATAAAATATTCTTCTTATACTCGTTTGTTTTAACATAACCCCATAGATACAAATCGAGGAGTGTTAAATATGGGGACCATGATTAGACAAAATTGAAGATAATAGCATACTAAGACAACAAATGAAATGATGATACGTGCGCAGAAAATTATGTCAACATGAGTGTACAGAAGTACAAAAAACATAATAAAAGCCTGTATCGACATCTATTTATCTAAGCCATAGTTAAATGCGCGCGTGCTCGGTGAATATTCACAGTGGATTTTCTGGAATATTCCATCATTGGAATGAAATCTCAAATGAAATAATTTTATTCTTTATTTTCAATTTGTTTTTTTCACGTAGAATCACCTCCTCTCCGGTTGTACCATCGATGCTGGGACACCCTGAATAACGAGTAAAATAAATTGTTTTCCCAGCTATACAAGACGCCAATTTGAAAAATGTATTTTTTCAGAAAACCGTGTTTTAAAAACTTTTTTTTTAAGTATTTAAGATTCTATGCAAGCATTAACAAAGATTACTATTCGTTTAAATGCAAATACGAAGCAGTTATTTTCCGTTATTTTTATGACTTTAATCTATCGATTTATGAACAGAATTTTTTTTCGATATTCACAAACTTCCAGCAAACGAGTTCAACCGACTCACTTTAAAATTCGGTACCAATTATTAATTTGTTGAAGTTTGTAATAAAGTTTACAAAATACACTCTCAAGGCTATGTTCTTCAAACCTGAATTCATCACGCAATTTTTCTTACGTAAAGTAAACAATGAGATCTTTAATGCAACCCAAAGAAAAATGTTTCGCGAAATATATTAATGTTAATGTGTTTATTAGTTTGATGACAGATGAATCAACATCATTTATTAGAAATACAATCACAAATATTTTTGCTTAAGAGCAAAAAATGTGTAAATACTTATAGGTTTTATAAATAACTAACTAAGAGTCTAAACATATCTAATTTATTCTAGTAAAAGAATAGGGAAACAAAATATAAGCGATCAATGAGGACAAAAATGAAAGATTGAACATTACAAAACTACGTATAACTAATGTTAATCAAGTCGGTTACAATATCGTACTAATACATTTTTAATGAAAGAACAAACGTTTTTAAGCTTGACCAGAACGACTTATGGGAATCAGTCTTTTCGATAATAGACTTTCTTAAGTTAATCTCAGATAATCGACATTCTACTTCAATTCATCTACTGAATACTTAAAGCACCACGTAGATCATTTAATCGATTTCACTGTCGTGTACGTCGCGACAACGTTGGAAATTGTTGGATCACGACGAAGTATAAAATGCTGGTTGGTTACTAATTTATTTATTGTGAAGCGCGGTTGAAGTCCACGACGAGGACCTTACAACAGTCTGCTTAGAATTTTGGAGTAATCTCGTTCGGATTTTTAGAGTCTGATTCTCTTTCTTCGTATTTTAGAGTATGATCTTTTTTGTAGCTCGCAGTCTATCTTATATATCTAATTTTAGTGGGTGGAGACGCCGGAATCGGAATGGAAAATTGGGAGTGGTTTATCAGGCATTGGCTAGTTGAGAAAAATGTAGGCTGGGACCTAGGAAAAGGAGTGGAGGTGTGCATAAGGCTGTTTTGGAAAAGGAAAGTCGGTTAAGAGGACACCAGGGTGAATGAAAATATATTGGAAATATGGGTGGTCGAGCGGCGCCTCCAACCACCTAGCCGACGTCTGACCTTAAGATTACCACTTGCCCAGGCGACGAAAAATGCCTAATAAAGAGGCGAGCAAGTGGTTGGGCCTACCCTAACACTTGGGCCTACCCTAAATGGTATATTGCGTCGCGACGGGATGCTCGAGGATCTGCGATGTAACACAAACCATAATTATATAATCTCAGTCGTTTCAAGATAATCTATATTCAACATTTAAAACTACAATTTGAAGAAAGCGCAAATAAATTGGACTTACCGCAATATTTTTATTTTCAACAAGATAATTATTTAAAACACTTCGTTTGTATTATACACTTCATGTATCAAAAGCACCTTCGTCGAGTAGAAGATTTTAAGCCGAAAGACTGGAAAGGAGACTTAGTTAGTAACTATAAAATAACATCGATAGACATTTTATAATCTAGAATAATAGAAATATGGAATTCCATAGAAAAAGATACGTTGGAAACGCTTGTATGTAGTGATTTATGTTAAACGTGGTCCCACTAAGTATTACTACAAATTAAGATGCAAAAAATTAATCTTATAATAGGTATACTCACATTTAATGTATGGTCAATTTTGTATACATTATTAGATTTCTTCCAAATTTTATTAACAAATTCTCAAGATTTGTGTCTTTCTTCTCACCTAGCATTAATTCGTAAATGCGAATCCAACGTGGGAATTTCATTTGTTAACAGTTTGAATAGCAGGCGTTCAAATACGTTCGTAAATAACTATACGTACATTCGATTATTTATTATCTTCTAAAAGTCAGGTGGGTCATTCCACGTGAAATTAGATACCCTTTGGTGTAAGTTTTCAAATTATTATTGTATGTATGTGTAAGATGTCTACTTAAAGGTGTTGGCAATGAAGAGATTGATTACCTAATAATTGCGTGACATCTGTGGTTGGTCAGTGTGTATAAATAGCGTGTTTACATCCCCACTCCTGTTGCAGTCCGCTGACTCACAGGTATTGGTCGAAAACGGTGACGAAGATCGGTGACAACCAATCAGCGAACTGTAGCAAGAGTAGGGATGTAAACACGCTGTGCCTTCTTCTCGTGGAAGGACGATACAATAAAAACTACATATTCTAGAACCTGTATAACAGAACAGTGTTGACCATTGAAATAAACCTATTACCACAGCGAAGTCTATTTATTCTAAAAGATGAAACCCAACAATTATGTTCAATTTTAAATATGTTGTAGCCCTTAGGAATGTTTAAACGTATCTCAAAGGATTTTTCGAGATTTTGTAGATAGTTCAAGTTACCGACGTGTAAAGTTGAGTGCTCCCCTTTTCTAAAGAGTATAGCTACTGAACTGAAAATCGGATGAGAATGCGTTTTTGGCTGCTTATAGTAAAGACATTAGAGTACCGAATAAAAATTGTATCAGTTAAAACAAAATTGCTTTTCACCATTCTTTTAGCAATTCGTTAACCGGAATAATGATTAAAAATCTGTAAAAAATAACAACATAGCCCCATTTGTTCTCTTGACGGACATCTTTCTAGAAATATGAACTCTAAAATTGGCGCTATGAAAATTGATTCTAGTAAACGTTGTGCAGACGACCATCAAAGCTCTGTCACGCGTTGCAAGTGTGACGGGACTTTACGCGTCACTTGGAAGAAACACGAACTCGCGAAACTTTAAGGTAACGTGCGTACACTGTTACCTTCTGTCGTGACTTATGCCGTAGCTGAAGATAAGGGACGGACAGAGTAACGTTACGCGAGTCTTGACTTTCGAAATACAGTATTGTCTCTCTATAGCCGCGCGTGTCGGGACCGGGCGCACGCAACTTGAGAGACGAGTAGTCTATTCGGCTTTCTTTGATTTCAAGCTCGAGCGTTCAAGGGGGATGGGGCTCGTCGACTTTTCTTCGGCTTTCTCTTTGATATCCGATACCCGATGTCGCGGCGCGGTGATTACAAACGAAGTAGTGGGGATAGCTTCGCGTCTATAGAGAATCCGAAAACGCGCGGCTATAGAGAGACAATACTGTACTGGTCTATGCTTTATTTTGGCGAAGGGTTTATAAAGGTCGGTATGGCCATAGAGTAGGGGTGCTTGGTTTTGGGCCTGATGTCTGACTCAGCTGTTGTTGCTACTAGGTGGTGATGTGGATGGTGACTCAGATGTTATTGCTGCGTGGTGAAGATATGGATGGTGATTCAAATGTTTTTGGCGAGGAGTGCTGACGCGGTTGTTTGTACTGACGAATGCGGGTGGTATCACACAAGCGACGCGATGTGACGGCTATACCTTCCATTGTTTTAGAGGATACGCGATCACTGTAGGGGTTAATACGGTTAATATTTATAATACTGTTGGGGAATTTGCAACAAATCTCGTTGATAAATTAGAAAGTTGATTACCGAAATTACAAATTCATGATTTCATTTAAAAAAATCAGAGTAGTTATTTCAAACTTGCAAAAGAATATTTTAGAATTTTATGAGTTTGTAGTCGTCGGAGATTTTTCAGGAAATAATACATTTATTACTCAAAATAAAAGTTAGAGCTATTATTGGTCCAACAAACAAGCTAGATAATTGTTTAAAATATGACATCCTTGTCATTATTTCAAATTGCCATAAATATAATAACGCTGCAATTCACTTATACATATAAAATAGAATTGATAGAATTTTTAACAGAAACATACGGTATTGATATTAAGACAATTAATTACTTCCTGGTGGCATTACAAAAGTAAATATAATGCACTAAATCTGAGTTTTCACTTTGAAGATTTCGGAATTAATATAAAATGGCACTTTTTTGCAACTTCACATGGCAAAAATGAATGTGATGGTGTTGGCGTGTCTTTGAAACGTCTTGCAGCTCAAGCCAGCTTGCAAAGACTATTAGAAGATCAAATCACAACACTACAGAAATTGTTAAGTCGGGCAACATTCAAAACATTAATTTTAAATTCAGCTTAGGTGAAGAATGTAACGAGCATTCAAAAATATTTTTAGAAAGACGTAAACTTATCAAAACAATTCCTGGAATTGTCCATTTAAACCAATAGAGATAGTGTCTGATTTAACGACTAAAGTCTTTTCGTACAGTAAAAAATAAAAAATTGTAAAAATTATTAATTAATCGATTGCGCTTTTGGTTATTTGTTTCATTGAATGCTCATTACTATGGTTGAATACTTATCCAGGAATATTCAATGTTTTCAGCATTAACAATAAGTATCATTGACAAAGATTGAATTCTCAAATTTTCAACAGTATTATAAATATTAATCACATTGAACCCTGCAGTGATCGCATACCTTCTAGAACAATGGCAGGTATAGCTGCTTTACGATTTTCTTTCATTTTCATTAAAAAAAAAATGGCACACGTACTCATACGTTGATTTTGGATGGAAAACATTTCTGAATGCGCCTATAACTATACACAAGAAAAAAATCTTGCTCGTCCCAAAAAATGAAATTCGTGTTTGAGTACTTATACAAATCTCCAATGTATAATTCTGTTCTTGTGGTCAACGAACCCTAATTTTCTCTAAAATAATTATATTTCGATTTTCTTATATATTTAACTACAATGACTATATTTAATATTAAAGAATCGTTTAATTCATTTTTCAACATAAATTGAAAATTTTATTTTTCAATATTTTTAACCGATGATTTTCTAAAAATTGCTACAATCAAAAAACATCTTGAATTTGACTAACAACTAAATACATATTGTTTATTCATTAATTTTTGTATACAAAGGATTTTCAGCATCGCAGATTAAGTGTTTGATTTCAATGAATTTAGACGTAGAATCGGAATCCGAGCATGTCAATGATTCCAATGATGAGACTTTTTGTTAAGTTTTATGTGCTTCTTTATATTTAATTATATCATATGTTTTTAAAATTTCATTTAATTTTTTATTATAATTTTATGTATAATTTTATATACAGGGTGTTCGGCTACCTCTAGCAAAAATTTTAATGAGCGATAGTAGAGGCCAAAATAAGACGAAAATCAAGAATACTAATTTGTTGATGGAGGCTTCGTTGCAAAGTTATTAACATTTAAAGTTCCGCTTGTAGAATGACAATCCGCTAAACAGCTGCGTTCGCGCGGACGGTTGCGGCAGGCGAGTGCTAGTGGTTCTCACGCAGCATGAAAAATTCTGCTTACCGACATTATCGACAGCCTTAGATTTTTGTCCACTTATGGGAATGCGAACACCTTACGTTGAATAAGATTCAACCTGTCTTATGAAAATCCAGAAGGGCATATCAAAACTCGCCCGACGAGATTTTCACAGAGAAAGGGTGAATGCCAGTTCCAATACACAATGTTGTGAACAAAAATCACCCACATGCGATTATACACGCCCCACGATTGTCCACAGTGTCCACAAGTATCCACAAATAATCCTTTCAGGCACTAACCACTATGCAATTAAATAAACACGTACCGCGATTATGTTATTCGTGAATGTCTACGTGTACGTGTATCACGATTCTTCCGAGTTACTTACGAATAAAACTGTTATTAATTTTTCAAATACACTTCAATTTAAAAATGTAAAAAGGAATCGCAGGATAAATGAAATTTTCGCATCGATTTACGTTCACGGCGAAGAATGTAACAATACTAGCAGCTGACTGTGCCATCGATCGACGAGGTTCAGAGAAACATATGCCGAACAGGCCCCGATTCTACGTCACTCGCCTCGCTTATCTCTCTCACACACAGCGGAGACAAAGGGCAGCATCGGCACGTGTTCGGCCAGCTAGTCAGTCGTAAAACAGAATCAGTCAAGCTAGTTCATGCGACACATTTTAGACATATTTGATTCAGTTATGTATTAAGTAGCATGTAAGAAATACAGTGATATAAACAATCAGCGAATACTTATTAAATTCCTGTTTACATTTTTAAATTGAAGTGTATTTGAAAAATTAATAACAGTTTTATTCGTAAGTAACTCGGAAGAATCGTGATACACGTACACGTAGACATTCACGAATAACATAATCGCGGTACGTGTTTATTTAATTGCATAGTGGTTAGTGCCTGAAAGGATTATTTGTGGATACTTGTGGACACTGTGGACAATCGTGGGGCGTGTATAATCGCATGTGGGTGATTTTTGTTCACAACATTGTGTATTGGAACTGGCATTCACCCTTTCTCTGTGAAAATCTCGTCGGGCGAGTTTTGATATGCCCTTCTGGATTTTCATAAGACAGGTTGAATCTTATTCAACGTAAGGTGTTCGCATTCCCATAAGTGGACAAAAATCTAAGGCTGTCGATAATGTCGGTAAGCAGAATTTTTCATGCTGCGTGAGAACCACTAGCACTCGCCTGCCGCAACCGTCCGCGCGAACGCAGCTGTTTAGCGGATTGTCATTCTACAGGCGGAACTTTAAATGTTAATAACTTTGCAACGAAGCCTCCATCAACAAATTAGTATTCTTGATTTTCGTCTTATTTTGGCCTCTACTATCGCTCATTAAAATTTTTGCTATAGGTAGCCGAACACCCTGTATATTTCATCTATATTTCTATCTAATCGTTATACATGCAAAAATAAATAGATTATTTCTCTCCTTTGTTAATGTCTTGGTATGTACACTTCAATGGTACTATCAATATGTTACAACTAAATTACGCACATAATTATTTTGCAAGCGAAAACGTTTGTTTACTCATGCGCCTTTAATTGAAAGAACTGATATTTTCGTGATTAAAGACCCAAATTTTTGTAAAAAGCAATCGTAAAAATCCTAGTATGCACTATTTTTCAAACAATCTTTAACGTTTTCTACTGTTATTAATTTTGGACGCGTTTCGGATGTTTTAACACACTGTGTGCCTTCACTTGTACCGCGCGACAGAGCCTGGACGGTCGCAGCGTATACTGAAATTCATTATTATAGGGCCAATTTGAAAGTTTCAGTATTTCTAAAAAAATGTCCGTCAAGAGGAAAAATTGAACTTTTTTCAGAGTGCATTCTAATCCGTTTGTTAGTTCAGCAGCTATAGTTGTTTGAAGAAAACGTAGCTCTCAAGTTTACACATCTGTAACTTAAACAATTGTTGTATGCAGGCAGGGTATGAGCGGAAGGGGCATGTGTATGTGTGTGCGTGTGCCGCGAAGATCGGCGCGGTCACGGTGCGCGCGACTAACCGTTCAGTTAATGTACGAGGCCCGTACCGAGAGATCTGTAAATCGAGCGACTGCATAATATTAAAAACGTATAGTTCTTTCCTACAAAACACATTCTTTCTTTTTTTTTCCTTTTTCTTTCCTGTATGCTATACAATTTTCAAAATTTTGAAAGATCCTTTGAGATACGTTTAAATCTCACTGAAGACTACAATATATCCAAAGTTGACCGCAATTTAAAAACTTACTTCAAAAGGTGTCCAATTTTGCGTGAAACGATCTGTAGCAGTAAAAATGTTAAAGCGTATGATTGACGTCTTCGCATGCGCTTCCGGCATTGAAGGTCAGAGGCGGGTGCATCACAGCCAATATTTGCACGCTAGGGTAGTCTTTATTTTTTGACTTTGGATTACTTTTTGACGCACCCCTTCAGATTGTGACATTTGGTGAAAAAAAATTCTGTGCAAAATTTCAGCGAGATTAGACAACAAGAACAAAGTGCCACTTGTATCATCTTATACCAAAGTTGCCGACTGATATTTTTTAGTGAAATTATAATTCCTTATGTCTGAAACAATAATGTGAATGTGATTTTCATTGTTATTGTAGCGGCCATCGTATTGTCACTACGCCCTTGCCATGGTATGAATGGAATTGAATGTAAGGATAGTTTTAAGTTTTCTATTTTGCCATTTTTCCAGGGCCTCCTGCTAGCCTGGTTGTTCTATTAAACACTTGGCGATCAGAGCCGTGCGAGGCGCCTGTTTTCCTTTAAGGGGCCTTTCTACCTTGTGGGATTTAAAAATCGAATTTTTTTTGCATTTTCTTTTTGCATGTAGTCTCGAATATATATCTTGCTGAAATGTACCGCGCGCAGGTATAACAACTGGACGTGAAACGTTAAAGCTGTTTTTCTCGAAACTACATTTTTCGGCACTGCGTATGTGGTAACGAAAAAACTATTCAAGATATCAACATGAAATTTATACAGTATCTTTAGAACTGGTCTCCTTATGGCATGAACTAGAATAATTGCGATATATGCAATACTTTTTCTTTTATTAAGAAAAAAAGAAACCGAATATATGAAAATATTCAGTATTTTTTCATCAAATAGCTGCCATTTTCCCATTTTTCGTTTTTTTGAAAAGATCCTAGTTCATGCTATAACCACACTCATCTACATTAAGAATATCGTTGGTTTTTGGATTTCGGATAACTTGTTCGCAAGATATCACATACGCAGTCGGGCGCCGTTCGTAAAAACTATTGTTTTGTTGATCAACAAAAACAGCGTAATCAATAGATATTATGCGTTGCAAAAATTCGTAAATATAGCTAAATATAATAAATGTATCTACAGAACATGGAATTAATCGCTCTTTAATATCCCGCAAAAAAAAATCACAAAGAAACATGTATTTTTCGTGCCTACAAGGTAAAATGGCCCCTTAAGGTTTCGCCTGGGCCTCGGACCACCCCGATCTGGGCCCAGCAAGCCTCTTGACTTTTATGACTCTCTTTCGCTGTAGCTAAACTTTCTCTACACTAAGTATTTTCCAGTTTCGTTTTTCCGTCTTTCTGTCCTGTCTCTTTTTCTCTCCCTTTACTATTAGGGTAAGGGAATGTATACTGAGAAGGAAGCGAAGGAACGAGGCTCAGTCCGTAAAAGACGTTGTCTTAGGCTCAGTCTGTTAAAGACGCGTTCACGATTAGTCTGGAAAAGACATCGTCGTCGTGATATAAGTCAGTCGGTTAACGACGTGGTAGTATCATTGTAATATTAACCTACGTGTGGCTACACACCCACACCCGCGGATATAAACATTTAATAATTGTGGGGTAGATAGCCGGATCGTTATTTGAGCCACCAGCCCCCTCAGTTATATTTAGAATCCTATAGAATGCAGCGTCTGGAGTTGAAAAGTATAGTACATATTATGGTCGCCCTTATTATTCGACTTTCAATTATGTTCGGTCTTACCCTCTTACATTATGTCATTTAGAGAGAAAATAATATCTGCAAAATTTGAGAGTGATTGGAAAACAGGAACCTGCGCCGCATTCCAGTTAAAATTTTTAAATTATAGGTAATTTCACGTCAATTTAGGATATAATTATATTGTGCTATTTTAGCACAATAATTTAATTTCTCAGATATACAGGGTATACCGCATTTTTTCCGTGCACACTTCAGCAGTGTGTTCTACAAGTAAAAATAAGACTAAAGTTATGTAACAAAAAATTCATAAATGCTTTGTTAAGAAGTTATGACAAAAATATGAAATGTGATGTTTTTTTTATTTACTAAACAAACAAATTTATTAAAATTTTGTTTAAAAGGAGCAACTACTAGTTGAGGCACGAAAAAATATTTTTAACGTAAAATTATATGGATAACTTAAACATTTCTTTATCAGAGTTTAGTTTCTATCATTTACCTTGGATGCTGAAGTATTCTTTCTTCGATGATAACTTTTTGTTGTCATAAAATTTGGAACTATTGTTCAACTTTTTTTTTTTTTTAATTGAATGTTTAAGGTCACATGCACCTTCTTAGGTTATGAGTGACCACGTTTGCATTGGAACTGTAAGGTACTTATGTAGGTTCATAATTATCTTCAAGGCTTACAGTTTGTGATAGATTCCGATATCTTTCAGGAAGGCTAGGATTTTCCTGCATGAGTCTGCCTTTTGTAGCATGCTTGTTACGCTTGATATATTATATCGCATCCTTTTGGCACAGTATTTGGGGCATTGGACTAGGATGTGCTCGATGGAGATTTGTTCGTTGCATACTTCACACACCATTGGGCTTGATTTGGTGATTAGGAAGGAATGGGTTATTCTGGTGTGGCCTATTCTTAATCTGGTTAGAATCACTTGATCTCTTCGGTTCATGTAAACTGCCGGGCTAATATCATATACATTGTCGCGAATTTTGTGTAGTGCAGTAGGTCTTGAGGTTATCCAATCTTGGTTCCATCGTTCCTTTGCAGCTTTGGTGAGATATTTTTGGAGATCTTGACAGGGAACAGGTATAGAACTTGTTTCAGATGTGGAGGTGCTCGCTTCTTTTGCCGCTGAATCTGCCGCTTCGTTTCCTTTAATACCTACATGTGATGGGATCCAGGAGAATAGGAGGTTTTTCACAGAGCTGTTAAGAGCAACATTTTTTCCGATAATATTTTGTATTATTGTATTGTCGGTTTCCAGATTTTGTAAAGCGGATATAGTGCTTAGGGAGTCGGTTAATATAATAAATTTGTTGTATGCTGATTTCTCAACATACAGCAGGGCTTGGAGGATAGCATAAGCCTCGCTCGAGAAGATTGAGTAGGAATCCGGTAACTTGAAAAGGAGTTTGTCTTCTAGGGTGCATACTGCGCATCCTGTCCCTTCTTTTGACTTCGACCCATCCGTAAATAGTTGTTTGTGGTCTGGGTAATCATTAGTTAGTTCAAGAAACAGGGATTGTATGATGTTTCGATCTGTATTTTTGGTGACTTGTGAGAATTTGTCTATTACACAAGGTGGTTGTATTGTCCATGGAGCAATCGCTAATTGTTTTCTGGCGAGAACTGGGGAAATTTAAGTTTGCATGTCTTGCAAGTATTTTTTAAGTCGGAAGTTCAGTGGTTTCGGGTGCGTAGGTTTTATGCGGAGACTGAGTGATTGTTCATCTGACGTTATTAGGCCATGTATAGGGTTTGTTGGCGTGGAAAGTTTGGCAACCGCGTAGGTTAGACTTAATTGTTTTCTTCTGACTTCAAGTGGTTGTACATTGGCTTCGGCTAGTAATGCGACGACTGGGCTGGTCCTGAATGCTCCGGATGCAATTCTGACTACCGCATTATGGATAGGTGACATTATTTTAAGAAGGTGCGGTTTTGCCGAGTCATAGACAATTGAGCCGTAGTCGATTTTAGAGAGAATTAGAGCTTTGTATGTTTTGATCAGAATATGGAACTCAGCTCCCCAGCTTTTTGATGCTATGGTTTTTATGATATTTAATTTCCGGGTACATTCGGTTTTTAGGTTCTTAAGGAATGGGATCCATGTGTGTTTTTCATCGAAAACCAGTCCAAGAATTTTGGAGGTGTCTGTTGTTTTTAGTTGGTGTCGCCCGAGATACAATTGGAGTTGGTAATTTTTATCCTTTCTACTACTTGAGAAAATAGTTACCATAGTTTTGTTCTTGGAGAATTTAAAGCCAGTTAGTGATCCAAAGTTTTGGAGTCTGTCCAGATTGTCTTGCAAAATTTGTTGGCTAGTTTTGATATCTTTCCCGGTGATATAAATTGTACAGTCATCCGCAAATAAAACATGCTTGACTGGTTTGGTGAAAATATTTGTAATTTCATTTATTGCTACTAGAAATAATGTTACACTTATTACTGAGCCTTGTGGTACTCCGTTTTCGATTATAGTTTTATTCGAGACGTGACCGTTTACTCGGACATAAATTGATCTGTTTCTGATAAGATTGCTAATGAATTGAAACATATTTCCCTTGACGTTTAGTTTCTGTAATTTTTGTAGAATCCGGTGTCTCCATACCATATCATATGCTTTTTCGATATCTAGGCAAATTGTGATTAGGTGCTGTTTTTTAAGGAAAGCCTCGCATATGTTTGAGTCCAACATGGCGAGACTGTCGATTGTTGATCGATACTGCCTAAAACCGTTTTGGTTTTCCGCCAGTAGGTTGTTCTTCTCTAAGTACCATCGCAGCCTTTTATTTAAAATTTTTTCTAATAGTTTGCATAGGCAGCACGTTAGAGCAATGGGTCTGTAGCTGTCAGCGTGGGATTTATTTTTGCCTGGTTTCAATATAGGAACAACTATTGCTTCATGCCAACTATCAGGGAACACGTTATTAAGCCATACGCAGTTAAAAAGCTGTAAGAGATATTTCACTCCTGCTCTTGGCATTTGTTGTAAAAAGATATTTGGTATATTATCGGGTCCTGGACTGGAATTTTTTAATGTTTTAATCGCCGATTGGAGTTCAACCAATACTATTTTGGTATTCAAATTGTTGTTATCTGCACTGGCGTCATGCCACAGAGATTTTTCAGCCTGAATTTTAGCGTTGAGGAAGTTTGGATCGAAATTTATATTGCTAGAGTTCATAGCAAATGTGGTTGCTAATATGTTGGCTATTTCTTTGGAATCAGTTGTGATGGAACCAGTTGGTGCATTAATGGAAGTGATTTCAGAGTAGGATTTTTGACCGTTTATTTTCTTTAACTTACTCCACATTTCTTCACTTGTTGTTCTGCTATTTAGCGAAGATATGTAATCCATCCACGAATTTCTTTTGGCTTGTTTCAGGGTTTTCCTTGCTATTGCTCTTCTAAACGTCTTATGCTTCTTATAAACGTTGAAGGCATGTTTTTTGTTTCTTATTACGTTATCACATTCTTGGTTCCACCAGGAAAGACTTTTGTTACATTTGTTATTGGAAGTTTTGGGTACGGAATGTGAGGCTGCGTTAATAATTAGCTTTTCGAATTCTTCCAGTAGCTCGTTGATTCGTTTGCAGTTGTCATTGTTAGGAAATTCCAATAATGGAGCGTTCTGTTCTATTGTTTTACGGTAGTTTGACCAATCCGCTTTTTTAAATTTCCATCTGGGAGTGATTATGAGGTTGTTTGTATTTCTTCCTATTAATTCGATAAATAGAGGAAAATGATCGCTGTTATACAAATCCTGAGAAGCTGTAAATTCTATGGTGTCATAGAGGGAAGGACTGCAAAAGGCCAGATCGATTGAGCTGTAGGAGCCGTTTGTTAGGTTAAAATGGGTTGGTTCGGTGGTGTTTAGTAGTACGAGGTCGGATTTGGTTATCACATTTTCTATAATTTTACCTCTGGTATTTGTGTATGTTGACCCCCATAGCAGGTTGTGGCTATTCAGATCTCCTAATAGAATAAAAGGTTTAGGGAGTTGTTGCATAAGGGTGATTAGTTCCGCTTCCTGCAGTTGATAGTTGTTCGGGATGTACACATTGCAGATAGATATTTTCTTTCCAAGTAGCGTAACTGAGGCTGCAACTGCTTCCAGATTGGATTTGAGTAATATTTCGGAGTAGTATATGTTTTCTTTTATATATATTGCGACTCTACCGCTTGCAACTAAAGCCTCCGGTCTATTTTTAAATGTAACATTATAACCTTTGATACTGATGCATTTATTTTCTTTAAAATTTGTTTCTTGTAAACATAGTATATTTGGATGGTGATCGTGGATTAGTTTTTGAAGGAATTCGAATCGTGTATTTTGACTGTTTACGTTCCACTGTAAAGATTTGTTTAACATGGGTTGCTCTCAGGAAGTGTAGATATTTAATTTGGAGGTGGGTTAAATGTGGGGGGTAAAGTCTGTGGCTCAATCATAGTCTCATCTTCGGATGAAGGAATTGGGGAATCTGTTGACATGTTGAATTGTGGAGGTTTCAGTAGTTTTCTAGTGATCCTAGTAAAACGGTTTTTAATACTTCTATCTTTTAGGTGAGGGTATAGTTCATGCATAAAGGATGCTAGGGTGTTGGTATCCTCTACAAATTCTGTGGCTGTCTCCTTGGTACCAGTGTATCCTTGTGCTTTTTCTATGAAGTTTTTAAGCTGATTGTAGGTTAACAATTTACCTGGTTCATCCAGCATATGTTTTATGGGATCTAGCATAGCATCTAGATTTTTGATCGTGGGGTCTGAATTGATAGATTTTTTCTTTGGCGGTTTACGAACTGGCTCCTTCATCATATCGTTGGTGGTGCTGCTAGAAGTGTCAGTCATTTCCTCGCGGGTACGTTTTAATGACGTAGGGGTTTGGTCTGTTTCCAAATTTTGTGTTATTTCTATGTTTTGTAGTATTTCCATGTTTTCCATTGTTCTGTTTTGCGTTTCCCTTGTTGGTTCATGGGAGACGTTTGCGTTGCTGGTATGGGGAACTATCTTATTCGTTTCTTTAGTAGTGGCGGAGGGAGTTCCTTTCGATGTGTCGTTACACATTGGGCGGTCTTCGTTATTTTTACAATTTTTGGCGACATGTCCTTCTTGCTTACATATGAAGCATTTTACTGCTTCGGTAGAAGGGTACACCCAGTATGTTGTTTGATCGTGTTCTATTTTCATAGATTCTGGTACCTTGTGTACGTCTTCTGGGCGTATGTAAACCTGCCTACGGAAGCTAAGTATGTGTGCGTAGCCTTCTTCTGTTATGCCAGCTCTTAGGAAGGAAACGGCCGATTCTCTTTTGATTTCCAGCTCGTCGAAACATTCTTCTATTATTGCATGTGGAATCGTTGGGTAAACATTTGAAAGTATGATGCGTTGGTATTTGTTGATGAGCGGTCTCAGATAGAGATCTGTGTTGTCGATTTTAATATGATTGTATTTACCTGTGATGTTATCCGCAGTTTCTTTGGTAGCGAGGAATACACAAATTCTGCCATTAGAAATTCTTGATATAAATCGAATGTTGCTTGGGCTGGTTAGTTTTCCCAAGGCTTGGACGTAATCCTTTATCTGTATTCCCTCTTTGGCTTTAATTACGATTGCTTGTTCTTTCTTCGGGAAACTGTCACTTTGGAGGACATTGGTGTAGCTTCGACGTTGCTGTACATTGGGGGTGTTCTTTGCAGAGAACATTTCGGTGAAAAGGTTGCACCGAGATGCTTATGAGAGAATGACCACAGGAGCTTGCACGCTCCCGTGTACGAATGATACTGATTTGCACTTAATGCACTGCTAAACGAACGAGAAACTTCACTTGAAATACTCGCGATGGCACTCGCATTCACGATACGCACGGAATTTATTACACGTTCAAACGCTTCGGCTGTCACCATGCGACTCCTGTTCAACTTTATGTTCAGTATAGTTCACAGAAATTCACGATATCGAATGCTTACAAAAGATTGATTTCACTTTAATATAAATTTTGTTTCTTATCTTAATAAACTGAATCTCAACCGAGTTTCACAGTTATTACGCTTGTTGAGGTTACATTTATAATTCCTTATAATAATATTCCTAGCATCTTCGTGTATCTCACTTTGGTGTACAATATCAGTGGTGATGGACAACGGTTTTCGCGTGATACGTGCGGCCGTTAAAATGTTAACAAAGCATTTATGGATTTCTTGTTATATGTATAACATTTTAATCTTAGTTTTACTTGTAGAAGGCAGACATGTAGGCTTTATTAATTCTCGTGAAAAAAGGAAAAGAACCAGTTTTTAGCACGATGCAAAGAAAGGTAATTTTTTGACACATGATCGTATGCGTCTTCTTGTCCTTACAATTGAAAATAATCGTATAGCAAAACGTAGCACATCTACAATTGGTTTTCGTTTCCATACATAAGGAAAAGCCACGAATTATGACTCACTCTCTATAAATTGTATGATAGTATTGGAGATCACACGTGATGTTATTATTTTACACTAAAGGAATTATAATTTCACCAAAAATATCGGTTAATAAATTTCGTATTAAACGATACGAGTACATTCGACTCGAATGCGAAATCGTTATAAATTTCAAAACTTCAATTCAAATGCGGCACGTGTTCTAGTTGTTCAATCACGGTAGAATTTGGCATAAATGATTTCTTCATCAAGTGTCACAATCTATGGGGGTGTGTCCAAAAAAATTTTGATCCCTGCAGCTAAGGATCACCCTAATATTCGCGCGCTTATTACATTAAAATACCATACAGTCCACTCATTGTTGAATAAACGTTTCCACAGTCAAAATTTGTAATCAGTTAGACATAAATAGTTAAAGACCACCCTACTGCACGCGGTACAGTTGTCTGTCTACGCTACCTTTGCCCCATTTAGATGGGTCTTTTTCCGACTGTCCACGGCGTCACCATGAACACGCTTTTCTTTGATTGTTTATAAGTAATCATTCGCGCATTTTGTTAGACCGCTTCGGTCATTCCGATTTTATTTCCTACGCTAGCAAACAATATTTTTCGTTGCTTTACGGATAATTGGTAATCACAATTTGCGATATAATTTCATTTAACCGGCCCGTCAAAGCTAGGCTTTCTTTAATCTAAATACATTGTTTGTTACATCCCATTGTAATCGTTCGATAAGTAAAGTTTCTCTGCTAACAAAGTTCGTATCTCGTTAAAAATATGTACCTCTCAGCCAGCAGATCGTTATTTAGCTTATCGGTCCGAATGCGGATGGCGCGATGCGGCTGAATTATACCACGAATACTAATGACTAGTGCCGAGCAGACCATCGTTGAAAAATGGCGTATTTTCGAGCAACGCCACCCTGTACGCCCTCGTTAATAGGTCAGCCGATAATTTCAATGCGGCGTACTAATCCTTGACTATCGATGCGACTTCATCGACAAAGCAAGAATAACGCGCAACACCGTGGAAATCGAGTTTTACTGTGCACTCCTTAATTCCGGTGGTTTATTGCCTGAGTTTACAACTTTAATAATACCAGGCTGCGCTCTTTTTTAAATCGTTCCACGCACATAAACGTGCAATGAAATTCCACCAGGGATTATTAATAAGAAAAGTGTAATTGTTCTCGCGGACGTTACAATGACATTTGTTAAAAGTCGCAAACAGAAAACTGTCCGAATCGTCGATATACGAACTTCCGCTATAAATGTCCTACAACCCTTGACAAAAAGTTTCCGTTTAAACTCGCTAAAAGGAAATTTATTAAAAGCATGGATGCTTTAGAATATAACGTATTATTACACTATAGTGATTCTAGAAATTGATTAAGTATTTTCCTTTATTCTATTTTTTATTTAATATTATAAATTTTGTACAGTAATACAAAGAATACCAAACATTTTTTCAAGAAGAAATCGATAAATATAGTACAGAATATAACGAACATTTACAAGATATTTGTATACTCATGCAGTTAATATTGTAGGATTCTCTGGAAACGGGGAGGTTAAATAAAATGTAACCCGCTGGTATATATATATATATATGTGTATCTATTATATTTTAACAACGCGACTTCTCGCACGCAACTCGCCAAGACTCTCCGATGTGAACTCGCGACGATCTGATGAACGCACGGCACGGTGCTCGTCTTAAAAACGGTTCGATTTAACAATCGACGATCGCCCTAACCGAAAAGGGCGATTGCACGCCGTGTGCAAACCACGCCGTGTGCAACGCTGAACCGTTAACGGATTCCCAAACATATCGGCGCCGGTCTGTCGCAGCATGACCTGGTCGCCCGCACGCACACACGCACACGCACTCACCCCACAATATTGTCAAATATTACTTGCACAAATCGTGAAAATGCACAATAAATAGTCTAGCTACGAGGGTCGTTCAATAAGTTTTTAGAAAAAGACAGAAAAACAAATTATTTTAGGAAGATTTTTATTTATTTTTCAACGTAATTTCCTTTTAGCTATATACATTTTTCCAAGCGTTTCTTCAACTTTTTTAAGCCATTTAAAAAGTAAGATTTCAGAAGGTCCTCAGAATAGACATCTGTTTGGGCGGTGACCTCCTCGTTCGACGTGAACGGCCAAATCCGGTGAATACGGTGGATGTTGTAATATTTCGAATTTTAATTCCATGATTTTAGTCATTGAAATTGCACAGGTGTGCACCCATGCATTGCCTTGATGCAAGAGGAAGTTCCTTGCTTCAATCGATAATAAAAATGAAACCATGTGGTGGATATAACTTAGACTTTGACAGCTGTCTAGTGGGTCATGATGCTTACTAAAAACAAACCATTTTCGATGCTACGAGTGTCAGGTCTTGGATTATCTAAGACCCTCGTATATTTATACCGAATACTTTTCATAAGGAAATGGTATAATTATGTTATAAATTATAAATGTATGTTTCATAGGTATATGTATTTTAATATAAATATATAAAATAAAGTTGATCTTCTGACGTCAAATAAACTTGTATCAAGTTGGATCCGAAATAACGCAGTTCCGCTATTTGAAGATTCGCCATGTGACTGTTAATAGTTGTATGAATTATAGTGCTACAATGATGATAAACGATTTTTCAATATACAGTCGATAGAAAACAGAAGAAGAATTTAAGAAAGAAAATAACAAATCAACTATACAAAGAGAAAAAATCAGAATCCTGGCAGAGAAAAACAAAGACATTATAATTATTTGTGTAGTCTGCCTAGAAGACGCGGACGAAGATTCGATTCAGTGTTCAATCTGCCACGGATGGACCCATGAAGTTTGTGCTGACGGCTTCGAATGTTAAGACAACAATATTTGTGACCATTATAGATTATTTTGAAGTTGTTCCACATTTATATCACTCTTTGTTTTCTGCACCTAGTGTCACTTACCGTTGTCTACGCTTAATATACCAAAAATAACATTGTTTTCAATATAAAGTTATTATTTGGAATTCCAAACATCGTTTGTTATCGGGCAGCTTAGGATGCGTTTTTTATTTTTCAAATATCAATATTACGAGGGTTTAAGACCCTCGAAATTTACTTAACTGCACGGAATTTGGTCATCTGGCGACCACGTTCAACTTTACCTCTTAGTACCTAGTTCAACAATAGAAATTGACATACAGTAAAGCCATTACGTGACGCGCATTCTTTAATTAGTTTTCAAGGCGTATTTTGGGCCCAAATATCTGTACCCTTGGCATCGCGGCCGACTACCCTTGTACAAACCTTCAGTGGGTGGGACTTGTAGTTTAGAGAGGACTAGCTCACGAGGGATGGGCAAATTCTAATTTGCCAATTAAAACATCTCCCACAATTGAATTTTGTATTTACCCTAAGATCGAACAGGACGAACTCAGAATGCAAGAATGCAAGAATGGAAGAGAAGACAAGTTTTAAGGGATTATTTTTCAAGAACTTGTACTAATTGAACCATTTATACATATATCCGTACTGAACATTTCTGTTAACACGTTTTATCTTCATATATTCAAATTGTTAATAAAGTATTGTGTTGGTAAATAGGTGTTATATTTTCTATTTGCTAAATAAATCGGCTTCGCGAACTTTGTGGGAGCCAACAGTTATAGTAATGTTGCATCCTTTGTTTTATCGTTTTAATTACTTGTATTATTGGCATATAATTTCTGCATCAAAAATAAATGTATAATTTTGAAAACACAATTTTGAAGATTATTGATAAATATTTGTATTTTTTTTTAATCAAAAGAAATTGCATATCTAGTATTTTTCTATTTGTTCAAAGAAAATGTTAATTGTCCGCCATTGAGGAAACTCCCCTTATTATATCAAATAATTATGATAAATGTCATGGAATAATTTTGACTAGCTTTACGAGGCAAATAACCTATTGTGCGAGGTGGCTAATATTTAATTGTGAGAGTCTGTCATTTTACAGTGGTACACGCTGATTTGGATTTTGCGGGAAATATTGCATCTAAAAAGGAAACAGAAGAGCAGTCTAGGGCGTTAAAAAGTATCCTAGTGGTGATGTGCTCGCTTGACGTTAAGTCGTTGGGATAATCTGAGATTTACAGTCATCTGGCCCAGCATTTTCCCCTGACGCCGCGACGTACTTGCGCACACGTAAAACTACGAGGTGCAACGACTTGTTTAAGGTTATTGAACTTCGTGCGAGGTTCCCGTCACATTGGCAACGCTCATTCATTCTCTGGCATTATTGCTGATCTTAGGACCCTCCTATTTCTCATATTTTCGGTTTTAATGAAGAGACATGGACCGGTACGTACGTAAGTCTTTATGAAGGGGTTTTCTCATGTCTCGGGCCGAAAAATGGGCAACATTTAGGATTATTTTCTTTTTAGAAAATTACGCTATATATTCAACTTGCATTTTTTGTATTACTTAATATTTTTATGATGACATTGCATGAATTCTTTCATGTAATTTAATTTTAAAATGAACGAATTATTATTATTTCAAGGTAATCGATTCCTGCAATATCGATTACTGCGATACCGACATGGTATGAAATTGTGTATAACCTTTTACCAAAAATGGCTATCGTAAGATTAAAAAATGAAAAAGATATAGAAATAAAGAAAGATGTTCTGACGTAAAATCCAACGTACACTACCGTGCATAAGTATTTGGACACTAGGCAAGGTACGATTAAAAATTGTATAGCTTCATTTTCTTGCTATATATTCACATAATATTTATGAATTCTATTAGAGTGTTGATAGTGTGCGACGTAGATTGAAAAATTTCATAATAAATTAATGAAAATTATTACACATTGTGCTCATCTATATGTCCGCCTCTTTAAGCAATATAGTAATGATTCTTAAGATAAACATTGTTCTAGGGTTGGCATGTTCATTTTTCGTAGAACGGAGATGAAATTTATTATACACCGACAGATATTTATACAATTTATATCGTTTTTTAAATGTCGTCTTTCACGCTTCACTGGTTCCAGGGGGGATCCCTTCAATTGGGAGGGATAAAAATGTTCAACTTGCGAATTCTGGAGTTCAGTTTAAGCATCATTACTATAACAGCTTTTACTTCTCGCGGTAGTCTGGCAACCAGTTTTTTCGAGGTATCAACCTGCATTTCTTTTCATGTGTCTTGTAAATAAAGCCAAAGCTGTTTCTCGGATTTTGAATTCTTATGTTTTACTTTACAGTCCTTTGCGCTGTGTTTGGGGTCACTGTCTTGTATAAGAACACAGCTCTTACCAATGAGTCTTCTCCCGGCTGGTCCTGCATGTTCTTGGTATATATCTTTGTTTTGTGTTTATAGGCATTATATAGCTGTCTAAGATGAAATCTTGAGCCCCATTTATGATAGAGGGTTGCACTAATATTATAATTCACATTTTTACAATGATGTGCAGCTGTCCAAATACTTATGCACGCTAGTGTATGTACATACGTTGCTTTTATTATAGCAAAAAGAAATTGCAGGCAAGTGTATGAGTAGAATCTGGCACAGAGAAAGGGTTAAAGAATATCAATGCGAGAAAAAACTTATTTAAAGTTTTATTTACGTAAGGGTTAAAGTGCTGCCACGTATCATTCAATTCAAACGTTCATATTTTCGCCGATTCTTTGAATGTTTACTTACAATTATGAAGGTACACTTTTAAACCCCTGAACTTGAAGAAACCATAATACTAGAACACAATTTTTTCACCGGAGAGGCAAGAAAATACCCTCGAAAGCGAATCATTCCATCAAATGGCCAATGGTACTTTGTTACCATTCTGAACATACCTTTCACATCGTGTCGTGGTGATAAAAAATTAGAAAGCGTACTTCATTTGAAGACTTGGCTCTCACAATAAATATAATTACAATTTCTTTTTATGCGATAGAAAATCAAAATTTCATAGTATTCGAACAAAGTAAGTTTTAAACGATGCTAGTGACCTAGAAACACTGCTGAAATACGAACTGCCAGATAAATTTACGAGAAAAACCCTGACATCGAAATAAAAAGTTGACCCACTTAAAGCGATAATAACACAGGGGAAAGGTGTATGCAGACGAAAGTGCTGATCTAATGCATTCTCGAGCGTCAGCGCGGAAAGGAAAGCTCTGAGCGTACAAACGATGTCATTTCCGAATGGCCCACTTACTAAACGGGAACGTAAACAAATTTACGAAAACCATTCAGCACTACAAAAGGGCACATGAATTACTCGAGGTTTTCGTAAGGTTTTACAAAAACAAAAAATACGCAAAATTAAACACGAATCGATTTATTCTATTAATGTCTGTTTTGAAAATGTACAGTGGAGTATCATAAGGCACGATCGCTCGTATAACGAACAAATTGATGAAATTGAACAGTCGCCTAGTGCTAACATTCCCCTCTTCTTCTTAATTGATTAGTTCACAACAAGAAGACTATATAAATAGATACAGGTTGTCCCACTATCGATGGCAGAATTGAAAAAGAGGTGATCGTACATGATAAAACAAATCGGAACTAAAGAATAAAAATTTTTTTATTTGAGACTTTGTTTTCGAAATAATTGAATTTAAAAATAGTATATCTACCCACTACTCACTGTTTCTATTTGTGTTGAATTCCAAATCGTACTCTCTTATATCCATACACAAATTAGCAAACTAATAGAAAATATAATATATAAATAACTTTATAATAAAAAAGTTAGGCTTTATTCAGGTTAAATTTTGTATTGTGGTAACAAGTGGTAGAACAAATTTCAATGTTATACCGAATGAAACGTTTTAAAAGCTCGATGTTTAAACGTATTCCTAAGCGTTTCAAGGTATGCCAGAGGAAAGGTCACTTGTTCCACGAGACCTGGAATGGCTCCGAGTACTTTAATTCTAGACCCGCTCGTTATCCCTGAGATTTTCTGGACGATACATGAACGAACCGTAACGCCAAGAAAATCTGAGAAAGGATCAGAATCAACGATAAAAGAAATGTTCGTAATGCCACAAGGACACTTTTAGGAATAAAATCTGTATCACATCATTAAATGTTTTGACAGACTATGTGAACTTGCCTTTAGATCGTAAAAAGCCCACAACAATTTAATACTTCTACAACGAATAATGCGGGATCTGTGGTACTTCAAATAAAAAGAACAAGAAGACAGTGTTCTGAACTGATTTCTTATTTCGTCTATATAGCATATGACCCAAATAAAGCGATATAAAATCATTTTCCAGATACCATTTTTCGGAACTAAGGAAGATATCGACTTCAGTCTTCTTTTTTTTTTAATTGAGTAGTCCAGGGGGCTAATCTTTTAAGGAAAAAGTAGAGCTCCTTAGGTTTTTTAAAATAAAAATATTATGTTGTTATTTGAATAGCTCTTATGAAACTGAATAATATTTATAGGATCAATTTTTTTTATTGTGCATAATTGGAGAACTAACACACAGCTAAAAGAGTACGTCTACGATCAGAATCGGAATAGCTTAGAATAGTTGTTTTTAAACTTACTTCTAGAACTGGTTTTAATTTATCGTCTTAATTGTGTAATTATGTACAATAAAAAGCAAACTGATTCAAGTACATGTTAATCAGGTTGATAAAAACGTAAAGACACTTTATTGACAACATTATTATTTTGTACCGACGCCTCCCACACTCGCCACCAGAGGGCTATGCTTAAGGGGGGATTCTCGTGTAACAGCGTTAAAGTTAAAAGTTTAATTTTCAATTTTTTTCGTAAAGAATTAAAAGCTCTATTACACTAGCCTCTTAGGGACATGAAGAAGGATCCTTGAACTATACAAAAATATTTTTTTAGTCCATTTTTTATTATCTTTTATTAAACAGTATGTTTTTACAACACACCGCGGTGAGACCCAACCGTAGCAGTTTACGCCTACAAGGGTCGTAAATCCTTGTTTCGATTGTTTGACACCGCCGCGTTGATGTCGTACCCTACTACGTATTACCGCGAAAGGGATGGTGGAAAATGAAATGAGAGAATTTAACAAACAACTATTTAATTAACAAAAGTGTTTAGAGTGTACTATGTATTTGAATTTAAACGTGACGTTCTGAAGTGAAATGTGATGATGTGATTCGAACTGGAGTTCGTCTCGTCGAGTTGGTCTAATTGGTAGTTTTCCTAGACAAGTTTTATTTGTATTTTCGTTTGTCAGGGAGCGACAAACCGTTTATTTAACAAATATAAAAAAAAATAGAAAATTTAGATATAAAAATAAAAAAAAGAAATATATTTTTTATTTTAGCTAGGCCAGGGGGTGTTCGGCCTCACCGGCGTTGCCCTGGCTGTGGTGGCCCTTGAATTCTGAAACAAAGGTTCGACCAAATTAAATACGTGCGTACACATATTGTAAACACACGCTCGTCAGCTGTTCGCCTCGCTCTCCTAGCGACTATCGGTGCGGTTGGAGGAGGAGATCAGCTGTCGTTTAGCATATTCAAGCGGACTGTATTTATTTATTGCTCGCTGATAGTTATTATTTGAACTATAAACGAGACTTTGACCCTGAACAGATGAAGAATTCACTCGTATCTGTCGGAGGTCCTGTTTTGCCACGGACGGGTCACCAAATGGAGGTCGTAAGGTTCCAAGTGGGTGGATCCCGTGAGCACGCTCACCGTGCAGGTTGACGTAAGAACGTCGCGCAAGGCGATTTCCTGCGACGCTTTATAACTACTATACAGCGACCGTTAATTTCGGGGACTGTACAGTAAGCGGATTTATGCAGGAAATCCCGAGCAGGCCCAACTGCACTATAAAGCCTACCCGGCGACCGATTGCACGGGGACCGTATGTGGTAGGCGGCGTCACGGAAGGGAGGCGCTTTGAACCCGAATTCCGCCGGTGGGTGTACGATCGACTCGTACACCGACGGGTTTTCGGAGAGGGTTCGCAGTGGCCTTTGCACGGAGAACACTCCACGAGGCGGTACCGAACTATCGGTAGGACCTTTGGGAGGCTCCGAAGCCGTATAGCTTTAAAGGGATTCTGGGTGCATGCACTCTGAGGCCCTTACGTTGAGGTCGCGGCAACGACTGCAACGTACAATCAACTCCTTGCATCCGCGGTCGCGTCACGCGCAGCGTGCACTACGACCACTTCTTTCGCTAGGTAGATTGTTTTTTAGAAATCTCAAATCGCAGGAACGATGAAAATTTTTTGTACAGCGTCCAATATATTATTGCAGAGAAGCTTTTATTCGCTCTGCGGAGCGCGTACTTAAGGAGCGAGATCGTTAGGGATCCGCTCCCGTTGGCAGTCGGCTCATGAATAATTGTCAAATTCGTCGAACATCGACAGACGAAGATTCGGTCGCGCATCGTCGTCGCGACGCGACGTGGCGCTGTCGAATCCGACTGTCGATCTCTTTTCAATACACAATACGGTTTTCTCTCTCGACGCTGAAGTCACTATATTGTTTAAATGGCGTTTGAAGCGAATCTTCACGTGAAGTCAGCGTACAAAACACGTAAACGGCCGTGGTTTTAAACTGTCTGTACGCCGAACGAACTCGGCAACAGCTTAACCTTCCGAATTGTCACGTACACAAACGGATACGGGAATCGCAGCCGAGAATTATTTTCCCCGAACGAACGCGATTTTTAAATAGTTTTAACATATTTAAGCAATTTGGTATGAATAAACTTTATACATGTGTTCATTGATAGCAAAAAATGTATTGCAATAAGTTACATGCATCGTTTTATTTTAACAAATTTCTCCCATAAGCAATGACGGTACGAATACTTATGGGATTCACTGTATTCGTTAATCTATTGCTAAAAGTTATTTTTCATATCTGTTTTTCGTTTACCATTCCCCTATAATTTATCTCCCTTTTTCTCTTTTTCTTTGGCCATTCTAGTATAGTTTTTATTATGCCTTTTCTATACTATTTTGATACGCTATACTATTTAATAGATTATGTTCCCTTTTCGTATTGTTTGGGATGAGTCGACCAGGCTTATAACACAGACCGCATTTGGTCAGCGAAGGCAGTTTCGAGTGGTTGCAACCCCAGCGGACTGTCGGATGGCACACACGTGCTCGGATTCGTATACCTAGGCCTCCCTTGTTCGTAGTTAGTTTTGCACGCGGGCCCAGGGACCGACGCACGCGTTGGAAAATCCCCGGAGTTGGCAAACGTAGCACCCTCCACCTCGGACGCCAAGCTACATTGGCATCATTGCACCCCCGCCATGGAAACTCTTGCTGGAAGAGGGTGCAAAAAGCCAACGCCTTAGAAAAATGGCGGAACGCCGTCACTTCGTTTTTGACTTTCAAACACTTGGGTTCTAGCGTAGAACCATATCACTTCGTTTTTGACCGCCAATAACTTGATTTTAGACTCTAGAACACTTCGTATTAGAACCAGAATACTTCGTCTTTAGCACAGACACTAGATTAGACTCGGTTACGTGTATTGTTTTGTTGAGTTTTAATAAATATAGAAAACCCATTCGTCTAGTTAGTCCCCTGAAAAAGGGGTGGTCCTTCGAGCTTAGTTTTAGTCGACACACCACGTGCAAACTTTCAATATCCGAACGAGCCCGTTTCAACCACGGATTAAACACTTATTCTAGTTAAGTTAATTAATTTGCATTAAGTGCAATACATATAATCCATACCGAAGACGACGCGTCTCAAATAAAATCTTTAGTCTGTAAGAACTTATTTTCTTTAAGTCATGTCTTTCCTATTTCTATACGTTTAAGGATTCTTTCTTATAGTATTTCTAATTGTATATATTTCAGAAGGCTTCAATAAACGTATGTGATAAAGAAAACGTAAGGCCTGCTAGGGTTGTCTTATTGATGAGTCCTGTAGCAGACCTAGGACGAAATACTCTTCTTTTCTTTTCTTTACTCCTACTAGGTCGCCTACTCCTTCCTACAACAGCTATCGCTAAATTTTCATTATCAATTCGTGGGATGTGATACATACAGGTTATATGTATCATGGCTGTATATGGGTCCATCAATCTAAATTATAATATGTTCGAACGCTTGCATTTGTCCGAAGAGAGGTGTTTGTTAATTCAAGTTTAATAGGATACCAATTTAAATGAAAATTTTTATCTAATTAACGTTACTTTTTGTACGCGAGGTCAAAGAAACAAAAAATAATAAAAATCGGATGAGAAACATATTTTCTTTTATGGTGTACATGGAAAGAAATTACTCCCACTAGACGGAATACTCTTTCTCCAAAAAGTAGCAAGTTTATTTATACCATTTTTAATAAAAGTTTGAGCTCTAAAATCGATAAACTACAGAAATGTAGTTCTTGTCTTCTGATCGAGTACTGAATCTTCTGTTACGGAGGAAGTTGTCGAGATACGAACTTCCCAAGATCCACGAACCACATATTCCACCGAGACCAATAATTAGTTCTATTGGTTTTCATTTATGTAACATTTATAAGTACAATGCCAAGTCTTTAAATAATACTATCCTTTCTTCGTACAGTCACATAAATAATGCCTTTGAATTTGTAAACAAAATCTATGAAAGCTTAAAAAAGTAATAACACTTATATGTCACTAATTAATAGCAATTAAATTTAAAATGGAAATTAATCTGTTTTTCCTTTAACAATTATTCTAATATCTAGTAAATAAGAGCAATGAGTTTTTCACATAGTAACATACTATAATAGGATTCAAGGAAATACATTTACTACAAAAAATGTAACCGGAATTATATTACTTGTAATTCTTTTTAAAGAAATCATTTAAAAAATATACTAGATATGTAGATATATATGTATATACTATTTCGTATATTAACTAATTCCTGGTACTTAATAAACAAATAGAAGGAATAGTCAGTAATTTAGTAATACTAAATCAAAAGTTTATTCTCAAAATCTGATGCAAAAATGTAAATTAATTGTAAATAAAAATAAGATTTTATATTTGTTTCGAATGAACTAATGTTTTTCAAACACACTTTCTTTCAGACATCCTCAATCAAGAAAAATTTATATTCCCTCGTTTTTCGTTCGGCATAGTTTGAATCGTATAATCATTAAAAACATTAAAAGCAACTTCTTTTACCCCCTTTAGTTCCCAAAAATTTCAAAAAATATGTTTTAAATTCCCAACTTTAGAGGCTCTCTTGATCCTTTTAAAATGAATCACTTTTTTGAGAACTATCTCATATCAATTTCGTAAAAATTTGAAACATTTGACATACATCGTGTTTTACATTTTAAGCCCAGTTTCATTCGAGAATCGTTCGTCCCGTTCACATTCTCCTCGTGTCGTAGTTACTAGTCGTTGATATAAAAAAAGTTTCGAAGTGCAAATTGTTAAATTCAACATGACGAATGGAGGCGTGGCGTTGATAGTCAGTTCCGTAATCAATGCCGATCGACGCGCAACGGCATGAAAAGTGCGTTGAAGTACGAGTCTAAAGACAAATGGCTTCCTGTCGCGAACGGTTCCCGCTAACGAGTCAATCTCGATGCACTTTGCAGCCCGAAACACGACGGCAGCCGCGCTCGCGGTGTCTAAACTAAATATTTGCATCGGACGACGCGTCGCGACGTTCGAGAGCGGCTGGCATGAATTATTCAGAGTCATAAAGCGGCCGCGCTCGCGCCCAGTAATTGCTGGTTTCTGAAGCAGTGTGATTGAGAGGATATGGACGCACACGTGGACCAATGTCACGAATCGATTTCGTGTCGTAGGTGAATGGTGTTGCACACGATGCGCGAGAGACATGTTAGTCAGTTCATGGTTCAAAGACGAGTTTTACAATGTCGCGGACTTTTAAGTACTAACGCGATACAATGAACCAGGACTGAATCAACCAGTAAACAAAATAAACACTTTGGGTATCAATGGATGGAGGCGCTATACAATGAGTCACAGCCAAAATCGTACATCACATACAATGGTGGGCATAATTATTGGAACAGTACGCGATTTGGTATAAAAACGTTAAAAACTATTGAAAAAATTGTTTGTATCACTTTTTTTCATACGTATCTTTATTTACTATATCTCATTTACCTATACACAAAGGCAGAACAAAATTAATAAAATAGAGAACATATAATTAATGAAAATTTGTTCTATTAACATCTGATACCTGGACAAAAGTATTGGCACATTTTATATAATATCGTATTAAATTATAATTTAATATTTTGTAACATGTCCTCTTCGTTTCACTATTTCTTTTAATCTATTTGAAATAGAATGGACTAATCGTTTCTTTTTACATATTCACTTCATTGATATACGGCTTTCTTCGAGCGACGCATGTCGAATATCCAGCACTGTTCAAGATTCTGCGAACTGTTTTTGAACAGATATCTTTATTACAATTTTTTGCAAATAGTGCCGTAATTTTTGAAAAATTTATTCGCGGATTTTGTTTTATTATATTAATTATTTTCCTTTTCTCTTTTTCCGATAATTTCGGGGAACGACCGCTTCGTATGTGATTGTTAGTACTTGACGTGTTTGCAAATCTTTTAAATATGCTTCGAATCGTAAAACGATTTTATTGTACTATTTCTCCTACCTCTGAATAAGATTTGCCTTCCTCATATAACTTAAATATTATTTTTCTTTCTTCCGGTGTACTTTCTTTTCCTTCTTTTGTCATTCTCAAAAGAATCGTAAAAACAACAATTAGAAACACAATCAAATTCGCAGACAAAGATTGAAATGATTGTTGGGGTCGACTTCATTTGTTTGACCAAGAAACTAATATTATATTTCCAAAAAAATGCTGGTAAACAAAGATTTTCAAATGTGTGCCAATACTTTTGTCTAGGTATCAGACGATGATAAAAGAGATTTTCATTCAATATATGTTTTCTATTTTATTAATTTTGTTCTACCTTCGTGTATAGATAAATGAGATATTGTAAATAAAGATACGTACAAAAAAGAAGCGATACAAATAATTTTTTCAATAGTTTTTAACGTTTTTATACCAAATCGCGTACTGTACCAATAATTATGTCCACCACTGTATATGAAAATGTTTTATTCTAAAAAAAAAGTTTAGGAATGATTTGGGGAAAAAATAAGGTATACATATTATTGTAAATATATCTGTATTTATTGTGTAATAATGACAAAAGAAATGAATCTTGCTTAACATAAAAAAAATAAAGTTACTATAATACAGTGCAGAAAACATCTCACAGCTAAACTCGTACACATTAAAAATATTGTTTTATATTTAAATTAAATTAAAAATTAGTACTTTGTAGGATATTCTCAGCTGCATTCTACGGCATATAATCTTTTCGGCATTGATTTTACTAGGTTTTGTGTAAAATCGGGTTTAATTTTTCTCCATTCTTCTTGCAATGCCTTTTTTAAATCATTTTTATTAGAAATCGTATGTTTTCTAATCCTTACTTCTAATTTAAGTCAAATATTTTCAATTACGTTTAGGTCGGTTGATTGGGCGTATGTATTGATAACTTTCGGGCAGTTATATAATTGCCACATTTTGACAATATGTGACGTATGTTTTGGGTCATTATCACTATAAAATTTAAAACAATTCAAAATTCCTAATTTTTCGGCACTACTTTTTAAATTCTTTTTTAAAATATTCAAATAATCAAATTTGTCCATGTTCCCTTCAATAAATTCGAAATTTCCTGTTCCAGTAGCTGATATACACCCCCAAACCATCACAGACCTACCTCCATGTTTAATAGTAGGATTCATATTTTCTATTTTAAATTCTTCATTAGGTTTACGCCATATATTAAATTTGCTTTCGTCAGCAAAAGTAAGTTCTTTCCAAAAACTAAAATCCTTAGTTAGATACTGTCTCGCAAACTCCAGTCTCTTTTTCTTATTTTTATCGCTGACAAATGGTTTAGTTCTTGCTGTACGTCCATGGCAATCATTCTTTCTTAGTACTCTTCTTACAGTTTTTGGATTAACAGATTTTTGCAAATATTTTTCCACTTCGTTCGAGAATTTAGGTGCACTCAGCTTTAGATTTTCTTTGATTTTTCTAACTATCCATCGCTCATCGTATGCATTAAATTTTTTGTTTGGTGCTGTTCTTAATTTATTTGTAATTCTATTTTTTTCTCTATAGCGTTTCATAATGTATTGGTCAGTACTAATACTTCTACCAATAATTTTTGCAATTTCTCGATAGCATTTACCATTTTAAAAGTTCTTTACAACAATTTCTAGGGCCTCTAGTGTCGTCTGCTTCATTTTTACTATTATTACAATTTATTTCCTTGCTTCGATGCAATACCACGTTTACTAGCAAGCTAAAACAATGTGACCATCTTTTATTTAACGCTCTTCGTTTCTTTTCGGGGATTTCTGGAGGGGAATACCAAATAGGGGTATAGCGTACGATTTTAGCTGTGAGATATTTTCTGCGCCGTATTATAGTAACTTTAGTTTTTTTATGTTAAGAAATATTCATTTCTTTTGTCATTATTACACAATAAATATAGATATATTTACAATATATGTCTGCCTTATTTTTTTCCAAATCATTCCTAAACTTTTTGTTTCGAATGAAACATATTTTCATATGTCAAAGCAGTAGAAATCAATGATATAGACACCCATCTATAAATAAAAATTTACTTTTTATTATTTCTTAAAATTAAACTAACTTTCTTATTCATTTCATTGTAAAGGAAACGTACCTCGTATTGTACGCCATGGATTTTACTAAGATGTTAGCGAACAATTAACAATTTTCGTTTTATGAGTGTATCTATCAGCTTCGTTTGAAAACGATCCATCAAATTAATGGTATAATTCTATCAAGAATAGTTTTTTAGAATCAATTTTAATAATATCATTCCAACCTTTCTGTAGTGTTGCTCACAAGCCCTTCGATTATCTTCAAATATGTTTCCTCGAATAATTTTACTTATTGCACATTTATTTTAGTTTCACGCGACCGTTATAAAATCTATAATAAAGTAATAAGTTAAAATGACTAAATGTAAAAAAGCGAGATAATAAAGTCGCTTCGGAAAATTGTATCTATATTTTAATTTAACGGTAGTGTATTTTTAAGTTTGGAACTCAAGTTAGTGTTGAAAATAATAAATAGTGGTCTGTATCTTAATGTAGGTATTGAGTAAACAATTAAACGTTATAATGAATAGCGTGTCTTGATAACGATACTTTTTGTCTACTGCAATAAGAAAAACTGTGATAATACTTCCCATACTCGCCAGCAGAGGGCTATGTTCTCTCACAAGTAGGTACTCGACGGACTTCCTATTTCTACATGTACACTTCCCGACCAACCTACACTAAATGTCTCAAAATTGAATAATGTTAGTATAATTTTTCTTGCCTGTATCATTTTTTTGTACAAAAATTAAATCTTACCTTTAATATAAGTAACTATATTTAACACGTTAAACGCTTATATCGGTATCTGGAAATCGACTGTATCA
Source organism: Colletes gigas (assembly GCF_013123115.1). Classification (NCBI taxonomy): domain Eukaryota; kingdom Metazoa; phylum Arthropoda; class Insecta; order Hymenoptera; family Colletidae; genus Colletes; species Colletes gigas. Next base: position 45,495 of record NW_025106675.1, read on the forward strand.
AATTTTAAAAATAATACCTTACAATTTATATAATTTTCTGTATTTACATAGTTTTCTGTATTTACATGTCGCCTAAATGGAAAGCGAAGCAAAGCTAACTTCGCGTTTAACATGTTAAACCTAACTTGATAGTAGCATTAAGTGCGACAGACATATCTCTAACGTTGAGATTAGGAGTGCTTGAAGTTGAGTCACTAGTCTAAATTGTATTTGTAATTCTATCAGCTAACCGTTTGTACGGTTAGGTTTTTGTACTCCTTGAATATACAATACTTATAATTATTTTTTTTTGATATAATAAATGTTTGTTACAAAAAGAAGGCAGAACCTGCTCTTCTTTCCATTTCTTTTTTCCTCCTATCTCCTTCTCAACAGTTCGCCACAGAAATCTTATTTCATATTCAGCACTTACTATTAATGTCTTGTCAGTTAACACGTTAAGCGTAGAGCTAATTTTGTTTCACTTTCTATTTAAGTGGCATGTTAATACATAAAAGGCGTCTGTGAATTAACGAAAAACAACAAGCAAAAAACCTCATTTTTGTTTAAAATTCTTCAATAAAATCCATTAAAAAAGTATAAACATATTTTTTAATATCACATGAATTTGTTAGAAAATTATGGATTGATAATGATACGTTTTCAATCCTTCTAAAACTTGGTTTGTGTTAAATGTTTTTATACTTTGCAAACAGCTAAATATTATAATAAATAACTATTCCAATACAAAATTATTCCTATAAGGATTTATCTAATAACACTATAATATAAAATTTATTCGAATAACACGTTCGGATAAAAATGTATTTCTACAATATTATATTATGTTTCAGATCAGCAAAGAAAATTACATATACAAATAGAATGTACTGAACGTAAAATATGTTCTTGCGAAGTTTATTCGTGAAACCTTGTCATATTGGTTTTTACAAATAGTTTTTCTTCAAATGATAAAACAGAGTGTTTATTGCTTTTTAGAAAATTTATCATCGACGCATAATTAAATAATCTCTTCACTGAGACAGACGAAAGCGTTGGTATATTATTTAGATCGAATAATTTGTTCGAATAAATAGTAACAGTAATTTGTTATAAATAACAAATATATATTCAAGATTTAGATGTAACAGGATTTGGATAATGCAATAAAAGTTTCAGTTGGATTACAATTATGTATGCTGTATACAAGTGTTGGTATAGAAGAATTGTATATTGCAAAAATTTTGTGTATCTATGTATTTAAAGTTGAATATCGTCAGACAAATATCATCCATGTCATTATAACGTCTTATACTTTTTAGACCTTCAAATGTAAAAAGATCAAACTCAAACTTATGTACATTATAAAGCGATAACATTCAGAGGTTTCTTATTGACTTAATTGTACGATACTACAATGATTTATGGTTGCAAACGAGCACCGATGTTATGAATTATATATTATGTATTTCCCGCTTTCTTTTTACTTGGTGTTTCATTCGTTGCGACTAAAATCTGCTCCATCATATATCATTTCATAATTACACCAACGCGGATCGTTCGTTATTCGCTAGATTAGAAAATTGCTAGTATCGGTACGAAGCGGTTCAAAAGACATGTTACGTTTTTAAATTAAAGTTTAAGAGCCAGTAAAAATGTCATCAATGAAAAATGAAATAAAAATTCTGGCCATTAAAAGTATTTCATCCATTAATTTTTTCGTTGTTTGATTCGTTATCAAATTTGTTCAAAATTTTTACGGATATAAAACGACAAGTTTGTTTAAATAACAGTAGAATAACGAAATTGTAATAAAATAAATCAATAGGTACACGCATACAGGGTGTTCGACCACCCCTGGGAAAAATGTTAATGGGGGATTCTAGAGGCCAAATTAAGACGAAAATCAAGAATACCAATTAGTTCGTTAAAAAGTTATTAACAACTAATTCAAACATTTCAAATCGTTCTGAGAGAATTATTTTCGGTTGCGGAGGTCAATTATAATCATTTTTGGTGAATAGACATACCCCCGAAATCCTATCCACTTTCTAGAAAAAAATTCGAGAAGGTGTGAAATTTTTCGACGGAAAAAAAATTTCAAATCGTTCTGGAAAAATTATTTTCGGTTGCGGAGGTCAATTACAATCATTTTTGGTGAATAGACATACCCCCGAAATCCTGCGCATTTTCGAGAAAAAAATTCAATACGGGCGGAACTTTAAACGTTAATAACTTTTTAACAAAGTCTCCATCAGTAAATTGGTATTCTTGATTTTCATTTTATTTTAGCCTCAAGAATCTCCCATTCAAATTTTTCCCAGGGGTGGCCTCACACCTTGTATAAATCTTTTAAATAGTTGAATTTAATATTAGATTTTTGTGAAATGAAAACGGTAATGTAAACGCTTTAAAATTAATTTAAAGAATATATATAGCAAGTGCAAATAGAGAATATATAAATTTCTTAATGCAACTATTAAGTCGTGTTTTGATCAATGAAAGAGTCAAAACACCGAATGTATTTTCTAAAATAATTTTCTTATAAAAATACTCATCGTACGCAAAAATGAATTTATTATAATTTAAAAACAAAAAATTCTTATAGAATAGCGTATAAATAAATAAACCATGTATATTATTGTGTAAAAAAAGTATATATTTCTTAATATTTGTTACTTATTTAGGAAAAAAATCAATCACTGAAGTAAGAGTCAACAACTCTGTACGTTACCCTACACATAATACAAAGAAAGTTTATCATTCAATAATGTAAATAACTAGAATGATAAAACTATGTTTGTATAATTGCTACATAATCGTACGTGTATTTTATATACAGGGTGTTCATTTTATCTGAAAATCCAAAATATCTCAGAAACGAAGAATGATAATGAAAAAATGTTTTAATAAAAATTGTTTGGTATGAATTGAGACATAACTTGATATAAACAGTTTTCTTATCATTGAAAAAATGGCGGATATTTCAAGGTCACGCTAGTTTTTTTAAATGGTATATGTTATATTTTTGTATATGTATACTGTAATTTAATACGAATTTAATGAGGTGCAATCAAAGTCATTTTGGCCAACAGAAACGTGAAAAATCGTTGTTTCATCCAGCCAACTATCGCTGTTGTATTTCCAGTTATTATTTCTGACATGTAGCCATTAATGTGTATCCAGTTTTCTTTTCTTCCGTTTCCCAGTTATTTTTTCTTCCATGTTCTTTAAATAAGCTTATAAATATAAATACTTCATTTCCTTTTACCATTTTTGATGTTCGATTTCGTCTTTAAGTTGTATTTTTTTAAATTATCTTCTGCTTTTCTTTCTCAAAGTTTTCTATTAATGGAGATTCTGTAAGAACAACTGATTTTTTTTTGCGGTGATTATTTTCACTGATATGTTTTCGACTACCAGCTTTTGAAAATGGTCTTACATCTGCAAGTAGAACATTTAATCCACTATAACTAGGTTTTTCACAGGTGACAACCAGCCCAGATCCTTCATAAGACGTAACGTCGGAATAAAATTACGTTTTCTATGTGGTAAACTGGAAACTAATATATAGTGCATCTGAACAATGTAAATTATAGAAACCCATGTCATATATGAATTACAAACCAAATTACGGAAAAAACATTGCTAATGGATCGAAACGTTACATAGAATACATTAATAAAATGACTGTGTAAATATTCTGTCAATTATTTAAAATACGGGAAAACCATAATTTTAATATTATAATTGTCTGCAACTGTTTCAAATTTTTAATTTCATCACTGACACAAATAATATAAATTATCATAGATACAACTGAAAAAATTAAATATTAAACAAAAATTAAATTTGGGATTCAATTCTGTTGTCAAATAGCGAAAACTGATGTGCAACTTTGTCGTAAAAGTTGAGATATATACTTTCCCATATGTATCTACATGAGATCAATAATTTGTACGAGATGAAATCTCTTTATCATGTATTCAAAAAATAAAGCATGGTGACATCTCATGGTATATCAAATATTTTGTTATAAAAAGATGGCATATTTAGTATATCATTTGTATATTTCCTCAAACCTCTTCCACCTTCTCCAATCAAGTGTACTCTGCGATCAATAACAAATTTTAAAACATACAAATACAATTGTCACTGACAGCGACAAATTCGAACACACAATCAGTTTACAAATAAAGACCAGCCATTGAGAATCATCTTCTTTTTATATAATAACTATCCCAGTACGCATTAGTTTGTCGATCAAGAAGAGAGCAGTTCAACCTCCATCAACTTCCACCAATAAATATACTAAAACAAATTGAACACTTTGCAACAGAAGGAATGTAAATATATTGACAAAGACGGCAATAAAGTATAAATATTCCTATTTACAAAACATATTTATTTACATTTTCATATGCAGGAAATATTCCTAAGAGTTCACTAAATCGGATATTGACGAAAATTTTGTTCCTATGAATGGAGTTTTATTGCATTTTCATATGTTTGATAATGGGGACCACATAGATATTTCAATTAATCGAGTTCGATGTTACATAAGATTCTGTTCATAAGTCGATAAACAAATGTCGTCGTATTTCCAACGGTACAAGAATTCGGTTGATTAAATTCCGCGTCTTAACGAGCGCCCGTTTAAACTCCGGAACAACTTCAATGCCCACGCCCTTGTGTATCCTTTAGATACGTGCCAAGAGTGAGGAGAATCGATTTCTTTAATCGTGCAGATAGAACGAATGTATCGGCCCGCAAACATCCCCGAGGATTTGGCGCAGCTCAACGAATCGAGAAGTTAGACGGGTGTGTCTGACATTATTGGAAGCAATTCCCCCTCAACCCTGGACCATAGTTGCAACTACCACATTATTGGTAGCGGACTCAATAGAAGACACTGGCGTATCCCGTATCGGCAGAATCTTGTAAGCGACGTGAAAAGTACGTAAGAATCGATAAATCGGTTTCTAATTTAGGGTGACGCGGCTAGGAGGCATGAAGACACGTTTCTTTGCCGTTTCCAGCTCTGCAGCGTCTTAAGCGAAGATTCACGTCGGAGTTCGCCGCTAACTCTATATTTTTCTCTTATTGCTTTTTTAATTGACCAGCAAAATAATCATGATAAGAATTAATCCTTTCATTCTGAAATTATTAAAAATATTTTTCTGTATTTTTGTCCACTTTGCATGGCAAATAATTCGTAAACATAATTTTACATTTTGGAAAGGTTTAAGGATTCTTATTGCGTGACGTGTATGGGTAAAAATTAAAATTATAATTAAGTCGAAATCGTAGTCTGCTTCGTGGCACGTGTGAATAGTGCCAATTGAGAAGCACACGATTTTGATTTAATTATAGTTTTTTAATTTGAATCAATACGCTTCCAGAATCTAATCATCATGAAATTGGATTCAAACTCATTTACGTCTATTTCAAGGCTATATAATATTACTCGTGTTTATATAAACTATTTCGTTAATGTGTCTTGCAACTAAAAATGTTATAAAACCTAACATGTATTAGCACTAGTATTCTATGTTTTCAATATCCTTGATAATGTTGTATAAATATGACCAGTCTCGTCGATATGATCGAATCATTCTACAAAATTGCATCGAGTATAAATGATAATTTAATACTTTACAAAATGCACTGGATCTCTGTATTGCTGCATTTCATAAAATATCGATTTACAATTAGACTGACGTTTTAGTTAGAACGTTCCACGTTTCCGATTATCGAAATCTTGCACTACCGGTGACAACAAATGACTCGCGACATTACAAATGGGAGATCGAATAGCCTGACTGCTCAAACGACAGTTTCCCTGAGTCTCAAAAATAATGCTCGGCTTATTTCACCGGAACTCGCTGGAGCGTGTATAGAGACGCAATAACTGGGAAAAGTCGTTCCCTTTCTTTCAGATAGCCGACGAATCCGCTGAAAGCTCAATGCAATAGAAACGCTAGCCTATACATATACAGTGACAAAAAAAGTAATGGTACAACCTAGAGTTTGTCATAAAATTACGCGTAGATCGAAAGAAAACGAAACTCTCTACTTAACTTAGACTTTTTATTCAATCGTAGCAAAAACAAATTCAAGAAATTAAATTTGAAATTTAAATACAGTTCGAAACGTTTCGTCTCTAGTTCAAATCATCTTCGATGTAACGAAATAAATAATTGTATTTTACACACAATTAAAGATAAGCATTTCTACTAATTACTCTGTAGAGTTCTTATACTCGTATCATTTTAAACTTAAGTTTTCCTTTTTTTTAGCGAAAGGAAGACTACCGAAAAAGTTGGAAGCCATTACCATAGATTACATTTTCTAAAAATATTTAAGCAGTTAATTTTACTCTTTCCTATTTTCTACGTCATTCTATGACAAACTCTTGGTTTTGTCTGTAGTTTTGTTGGTCACGGTATGTTATATATTTTTTGTTTATTAGCAAGTGAAAAAAGGGGACTTTCGGATGATGCCGCATTGCAAGAAAAAGGTAACGAGTGAACTAAAATATTTTATGACAATTAGGGTTCTCGACAATACACCGTTTAATGAGCAGCCTCGTTGTTAGACGCGCAAGTAGCATTCTTGAAATTCTCGTACTGCTAGGGTTCACATATATGTACCGTTGCGTATTAAGTCGAGAATAGAATGAGACATGTGCTCAGAGTTAGGTATACAAACTCGCAGGTTGTGTAAAGAGAGCTCTGAAATCAGGCCAAGTTTTGGGAATTTACTTACTTAATCCCACGAAGATATCCAAAAAATTGCCTAGCCTCTGATTGAGTTACTGGAATAATATTGTATACATACCCCAACCAAACAGAAAAGATCTAAGGTATAGCGACTTTGGTTGCAATAGTACTTGGAGTCAAGAAGGTGTTATTTATGTTAACTGTAACTTGTTCTGCTTTCTTAAATTGTTGACTGCTTGGCTAGCTTTTAAACGGTTTCATCATATTATAAATCGAATAATAGATATATAAATCTAAATGTAAATATTACTATCCAGAATATCAGTATAGTAGTCTTTAATAATAAATGTCATTTTATAATATTGTAATAGAATATTGCCTTTTGAGCATTTCGTAGGAAAATTGCAACCCACGAAAAGTGAGAATCATGGAAACAAACAAAATTTTGAAGGAGACAACAAGCCAAAAGAGTTTGAGATATAGTGCTTTTGTTGAAAGTAAATTTTTTATTTGATAAATTATTCGTTGATAAATACTGTATCGCTGTGTATGTTCATATTTTATATTACTGGTATCGACCAATATCAATTAGGTATAATACTATTTGTTTCTTTGATACTTCGATATTCTATAATTGAATACCCGTTGCACATTGTCTACGTTCCAGATACATTTCCATCGAACATATTGTATAAAATAATAGTACAAAACTTTTGATCAACTAAAGTCGTAAAGTATCTTTAAATCAAAATTCTTTGGTAGAGAATTTGTGTTTGTCATTTATATGACTTAAAACTTTGAAATATAATTTATTATTAATAGAAACATTTCCATAAAGTGTTTTCATTGAAAACACATCAATTCATTGAATCAGTGATTAAAAAGCTTGTTCATGTTGTGAATAAGTAATGTATAGTATTCTATAGTGTATGGAATGTCTCGATAGTAGCATGACAATATATGTGCTATCGTAAATGAACTATAACTCAGACTAAACTTTCAGTTCTGTGTATGAACTTTCTTCAGAACTTTCTAAATTTATTTTCTATTAACTACAATAATAAAACAGAAGGGTAACTTTTAACGAGAATAATATATCCTATTATTGGGGTATACAATATATTTAAGAGTAAATACATACCACAATAACAGCTTCAAAGATATTTGTTATATTTTTCGAAAGCTTGTAGTTTCAAAAATATTGTCCCACATTCGAATCAAATATTATTTTACAAGAATCAAATATATGCTAGTTTTGTACGACAATCTTAGCCCTCAAACACACACGCTCAAATGCATACGTAAAGACACAACTCGGTCTATGACACCCTCCGCATCTTCAATCGCTTATACATATCTCGGACTGTACTGAATGAACTAAAGTGTTTTTTTTTTAATCGATACGCCAAAGGTTTAAGAATACCACTGTGCAGGTTAAATTGTCGGATGTGTTTGTACAGTAAAGATATTTATCAAAAAGTAAAAGATAAAATAAAACATTTTTGCAGAAATTTCATTTTCTTAAAAAAATCATCTTTTTATTGATAAGAGATAAAAGGGTTTACTACACGAAAGTGAAAAGGTCATGAGTTGCATTTCATGAAAAAAATATGCTGAAACGATTCGTTGCAAAAACCATTATTACTTTGTAGAATGAAGGTAGATGAATTTTGTACGTTTACCTCATGACCGTTTTGACATGTAAAAATGATATTTTTAATAAGAAAAAGTGCAAGTAATCGCTTGTAGTGTTTAATACAATATCTTTTAAGTAGGAACAAAATTTGTAAAAAATAATTAAAATTAACAAATAAAAATGGCGGTTACGGAAACCTGAAAAAGTTGTAAATACCTTAAAATGTTAGAGGTTTTCACATGAAAATTAGATTTAAAAGAATAGATAAGTACAATATATGAAGGTGTAAAAAATTCTTTATTAATATTTACTAAATAATTCATAGAATACAAAATGTATATATTATTGTCAACACAATTGCAGTCGACTTTAGCAGCATGTTCTTGACACATTGACTTGTAGTATCTTTCCATTCTGTTCGACACAAGCCAAACATACATACATAATTTAAACGTAGATTTATAAAAGCAAGTTATTTGTAGAAACTTTTCCATTTATATTAAATTTGTTTAATTAATTTTATTTATTCTTACTTGCCTTGCAAATCGCTGTTCTCAAAAGAACGCTGCTACAAATAGTCGGTTTGCCGTTTTTTTCATTTTTTACGTCACACACAAACTTTCACATGACAAATAATTAATTTAAATTATTCTTACTTCAAATTTATATTTTTCGTGACACTGATTTTCTGCCGCTGAGACACAACTGGGTCTCTCAGGCCCACTTTTAAGATTGCGGCTTAGTATTTCAGCAGCTTGACAAGGACTAAGGCTACTATGTAGTGGAATACCTGGTAGAACCCTCGAATTTCTTTCCCCCCCGAATCCCGACACCCACACCCTTGCCTTCTAAGCATATCACGCATTTTCCGAAGGCCTCGGGTCTCACAGACCCAGTTGTATGCTTGAGAATTAAAAACTCCTGCAGTTAGTCGATAGAAATAGAAACTTTGACCAGCAGCTGAACTACCGTTCTCCTGTCGAATCATTGCAATTGATGCTTAGATACCATATTCCCGGATAGTCATATTGCAGAAATTACCGGTTGCAACGTGATTAATGTTTTCGCGTAATTTCATCCGCGTGTAGACACATTACGCCCTCGGAGATTAAGATTGATACACGATAAGCGACATCCGTAGAGGGATGATGCAATCAAGGGATTAACAAGACTATCGGAATAAGTAATTAAATGACATCAAGAATCGTACACATGATAAAACTACGTGTTGTATCTACGAAAGAAAAAATGAACTCTACGAATTATTGAAAAAGCATAATAAAATTATTATACTTGTAAAATAAATTTTTATAAGTTATATTTACAAATATTTATGCGTTAAGTATAAGAGTTAAAAATATATACAATGGATAAGATTTTATAGAGTGCTTGGCATTCAAGGTCAAAAGTTTTTTTTTTGCATTGTATTTTACTTATCGCAAGGAACAAAAGCTTCAAAAGATACATGTGCTACGACTTAACCACCGCTTCGACTTTTTTTTTAAATCATTTTATGCATTTTGATGAAATTTAACATTTAAGAGTACTTTATTAAAATATAACTAAAAGACACACGAGATTAGTTGGTTAAATAGACAAAGAGGGCTATTAATGAAGATACAGCATTTACTAGAGCGGATAAGTTATGGTAAGCTGGAAAATTTGATTATTATTTATAAAATAGTTAATACTTTATTTTGTATCACCTAAAATACCCTTTTAGACATCTACAAGGGTGTCTACGCTAAAGTGTGACAATCGCGATATTTCAATAACTATTGATGATACGAAAAAATTGTTTATATGACAATTGCAGGATAAAATAAGATCTTTATTTTGGCTTAAACGAAAATTTTGTTTGTATTATTAATTTCAAAGATACGATGGCAAAGTTTCGTTTTTTAAATGGAACTATATATTTTTTTTGGATCATGCGATAGTGTTTTTCAAGACGATTTTCATTAACCCGCAATTTATTCACCCGATTTTTATTAGTTTTCAAGATATAACGCTTAGACATTTACTGATTTTCAGCGGAGACGTCTCGGCTTGAGTGGTAAGTCATAAAAGCGGCCCTATTATAATAATGACATCTAAATGATTATAGATTTCGAGTGTTTCTCACCGGAGCATTAAATTTAACTAGTTCTAGAATTTCGGACAGTTTTCACAGTTATTGATAATTTTATGAACAAATGACTAATGAGATGTAGAGCTACGTTATTCAAGCGTAAAAACCCCACTCTTATACAGGGTGTTAGGCCATCCCTGGGAAAAATTGTAATAGGAGATTCTAGAGACCAAAATAAGACGAAAATCAAGAATATCAATTTATTGATGGAGGCTTCATTAAAAAGTTATTAACGTTTAAAGTTCCGCCTGTACTGAATTTTTTCTCGAAAATGCGCCGGATTTCGGGGGTATATCTATTCACCAAAAATGATTATAATTGACCCCCGCAACCGAAAATAATTTTTTCAGAACGATTTGAAATTTTTTTTTCCGTTAAAAAATTTCACACCTTCTCGAATTTTTTTCTAGAAAGTGGGCAGGATTTCGGGGGTATATCTATTCACCAAAAATGATTGTAATTGACCGCCGCAACCGACAATAATTTTTCCAGAATGATTTGAAATTTTTTGTTCACCGAAAAATTTAGGCACCTACCTGTCGATTTCTTTTAAAAATTCGTTTTTCATTTTTAATAAATTTGTTTGACGCTGTACAGAAATGTTGTTTGATACTGTTTTCTAGGTATCCATGAACTCTACGTCCGTACTAAAAATGAAGTACGCTCACTATTGTAGGAGTTATGGCTGTTTGAAAATTGAACCATTTTTGTTGAGTTTTTGTCATTTTGCGGGATCAAGGAATAACTTTTCGAATATTTTTGGAATTTCCACATATTCTTCACCAAAATAAGCGTTGTTTACATTTTGAAACATTAAAATCGTCCAATTCGCTCAGAAGTTATGATGTTTCAAAGATTCGCATGGGGGAATCATTTCAGGCCTTAGATTATATTTTCGGTAAGGAATTTTTTTTCTTCAAAACTGCGTATGATTTTCAGGGTATGTCTATTCACCAAAAGTAATTGTACTTGACCCCCGCAACTAAAGATATTCTTTTTCCAGAGTGATTTGAAACTTTTTAATTTCCCCGAAAAATTTCTCCACCTACTGAATTTTTTTCTCGAAAGTGCGTAGGAATTCGGGGTATGTCTATTCACCAAAAATTATTGTAATCGACTCCCGCAACTAAAAATATTTTTTCCAGAATGATTTGAAGTTTTTGAATTTAATTTTTTAATAACTTTTTATCGAAGCGTCAATCAAGAAATTGATATTCTTGATTGTCGTCTTATTTTGGCCTCTAGAATTTCTCATTGCTATTTTTCCCAGGTGTGGCTGAACACCCTGTATATTGAATACTTTTATATTCATCAGAACTTGATTATAATTTTACATATCCAAATTTCATATTATTAATTTCCATATTTTATTTACAGAGAGTGTGCGATCGGCAAAGTGTCAAAAGAAAATAAAGTCCAAAATTTATTTGTAGAAACAAGTTTAGAAAATAACGTGTTCTTTGCTCTACCGGTTGCACAAGAAGACGATATCTTCGTCAGAAATTTCGGATTCCTATAATCATCCGTGTACGCTTCGCGTACGCGTGGTTGAACTTTCATCGCTCCCAAATTACGACCTACTAAATCGTTATCCAGAGACGCCTCTACCTACTAGCGTTGCTTTACACGATTAGCATAAATTTGCATCGCCGGATGAGGCACGCAAAGCTTCTCAGAAACGAGCATCGTCGAAAAGTTCGACTGAAGGTTGATCGTCTCGGGATGAGCCGAGAGAAAAACTGAACATGAATTACCTGTATCAAAATACATCAAAGACGCGATGTCCTTTGATGAATCGATTTCACAAAGTAAACTTCGCTACGTGTTATAACCTTGTTTATCTATACTTACTCCATTTCTACGAACGAAATTTTAGTAAAAGCGTGATGCACGTCTGCCTACAAACTTGTACTCCGTATCTTCTAATTTTTAAAATAGTTTAAATACTATTGTTTTTCTTTATTTATTTTACATTAGTTTAGAAACCATTGGGAATCACATTTTTAATACCTACTCAATATAAAATTTATCAAATTTACTAGTAAACTATACAGGGTGTTCGGCCACCTCTAGCAAAAATTTTAATGAGCGATAGTAGAGGCCAAAATAAGACGAAAATCAAGAATACTAATTTGTTGATGAAGGCTTCGTTGCAAAGTTATTAACATTTAAAGTTCCGCCTGTAGAATGACAATCCGCTAAACAGCTGGTTCGCGCGGACGGTTGCGGCAGGCGAGTGCTAGTGGTTCTCACGCAGCATGAAAAATTCTGCTTACCGACATTATCGACAGCCTTAGATTTTTGTCCACTTATGGGAATGCGAACACCTTACGTTGAATAAGATTCAACCTGTCTTATGAAAATCCAGAAGGGCATATCAAAACTCGTCCGACGAGATTTTCACAGAGAAAGGGTGAATGCCAGTTCCAATACACAATGTTGTGAACAAAAATCACCCACATGCGATTATACACGCCCCACGATTGTCCACAGTGTCCACAAGTATCCACAAATAATCCTTTCAGGCACTAACCACTATGCAGTTAAATAAACACGTACCGCGATTATGTTATTCGTGAATGCTACGTGTACGTGTATCACGATTCTTCCGAGTTACTTACGAATAAAACTGTTATTAATTTTTCAAATACACTTCAATTTAAAAATGTAAAAAGGAATCGCAGGATAAATGTAATTTTCGCATCGATTTACGTTCACGGCGAAGAAAAAACACACTTGACCTTGAAATCTTCCCCACTACTGCAGATATTAAAAAAATAATTCTGCTGCTTTATGTCCCCCTTATTACCTAACAATATTTGTTGAAACGTTTTTTTGATATTTTCAGTTCCTCCTGAGATATTCCAAAGAGTACAGCTAAAAAAGACACCCTGTATATATAAGATTAGTGTTTGAATTTCTTTTCAAAAAAGAAGACATTTTGATCAACTCAATATTATATTGATACTATATTGAAACATAAGAAGGTGCTTGTTTTAACTACTCTTATTGAACATTTAACATTAAAATTTCTTGCAAAACAATCAAAGAAACTTTTTCTTTTCGATGCCTTATTAAAGCGTCTCAAAAAGATTCAAGGACTGTTAGTTTGTTTACAATAAAATAATGAGCTTTCGTTTCAAAACTTGTTGCAAACACATTGGTATCGAGAAATGTTAGCTTCTATTCACGTTTGGCACTTAAATTGTGTTGTGAAACACGTACCCACTGAAATGTATCGCGGTACACGTGCGAAAATCGGTCGTTGTTTGATCCTTGCTTGAGGCATGCTCGTTCGGATTTTGTTAGAGTTTGCACGTGTGTGCCGACGAATACAAACTCGAAGAACCACCTTTTTATAGGGAAAGTAATGTTTTCGTATGGTGTTTATTAAACTGAACACTTGCTACAATAACGTTTTAAGTACAATTCTGATGGTAATGTACCAAACCTTTTCCAGAATTCTTCTTAAATACTAAAATTGTCGATGAGGCGCAACTAAACTAACCAATCAGTTGACGTGCTTTCTCGGGGGTTGGATTTCCGAAATACATCAAGTCCAGATTACTGCCCATCAGTCGGGGTACAAACTAGAGCCCCGTAAATGAAAAATTTTTCAATATCAGACCGGGGATCGTGCCCAGGTACGAAGGTCTTCAATCGCTATTGTGGACTAATTTGGCTTAAAATTTTTAATTATATATTCATTAGGACCCTGACTCCTCGTTTAGCTACAACTATTAACAAGCGAATTGAAATTAGCTATTCTTGAAAAAAGTGGTATTTACAAGTGACCGTATCTTAAAGGTGGCCAAGTTACTAACAGTCGTGCGAACGGTAAATCAGCGGGGGTGAAGTTTATTTCTAACCGATTTCTTAACTAAAACAATATATTTGCTTGGCGAGCGTTTGCGAGTTTTTTTATATATTTTCATTGGTTTCTTGTGTTTGCACTTTCTTGTTCTAATTAGATGTAGAACGTTTTGTACGTTTGCATGCACGCAGTCAAACTTTTTGCTAGCACAAATCACAGCTTACTGCACGGTTCCAGTTTCTCAACCTACTTTCGTCGAATTCTTTGTGCTCTTCTTTGAAAACACTGTTAATAGGTGTGGCAAAGCTACGCGAAAAGGAATTCTGAGAGAATTTAAACATAATTTTCACGATTCCTCCTTCTAGAAATAAAACGTGTAACAGAAATATCCCAAGAACACCAAGCCATAATTCGAAATCTTAAAAATCGCAAATCACCAGGACGACCGAATCACAGCCGAAGCATGAAAATGTGCAGAAATTGTATCACTACTAAAACTTGAAAAAAATTCCAACGCTCCTCAGTCATACAGACAAATATTATTATTACCAATACTATCAGAGGTAATTGAAAAAGTTATACAAAAAAGAATCGTTACCATAGTTAACGATAAAGAATTGTTACGAAACCACCAATTTAGCTTCCGGAAAGAAAACAATACCACCGAAAAAAGTCATCACACGGTTCAAACAATTCTCCAATCTCTAGAAGAAAAAAAATACTGTTCAGCACTTTTTGTACATAACGAAAAAGCTTTCGATTGAGTTTGGCACCAAGGACTGCTCGAGAAACTATAACCGTTGACATAGCCAATAGAAGCTTCAAAGTAAAAATTAAAGATACTACTTCTGACATCCAAACAATCCAAGCTGGAGTTCCCCAAGGAAGTATACTAGCCTCTTTACTCTGTACCATTTATACGGCGGATATCCCAACAGATCGGAACACTCAAATCTACATATAAATCTCCATTCACGACAATCTACGAATTTCTACTCGAAACCTTCAAAATCATATAGCAAAAACATAAAACTGATTAGATAATAACAGAATTAAAGTTACCACCATTAAGTGTGCACATATCACCTTCACATTACGAAAAACCGAGCAAACAACAAACCTTGAATTACATAACGCCATACCGCTAGTAACTTCAGTGCCATATCTGGGACTTAATCTGGACAAAAAATTAACATGGAACCAATACATAAAACAAAAAATTAAATGCATTAGAATACGTACCAAATCGATAAACTGGCTAATGTCTCGAAACAGCAAGTTAAATATGAATAACGAACTACTCCTATATAAATGTGTAATAAAACCAATGTGAATTTATGGAATCCAGCTCTGAGGGGTGACAGCAAAGTTGCACATTAACAAAATGGAAAAACTGCAAGCTAATTTTCTCCGTAGAATAATAAATATTCCTTGGTATGTCAGGAACGATGACACTCGTAAAATACTGAACATTCCTTCTGTAGAGGAAGAAATTATTCGTTTAATGAACAAACACATAGCCAGAATAGACAGCTGCACAAACTCACTAACAATAAACTGTTATGCTGACGCAGTCAGAAAATTAAAACGAAAACATCCAAAAGACTTATTTCAATCATAACATCTAATATGATATGAAACTCATCACAGTTCTTGCCGTTTAAAGTCCTGGAAGTCAAATGCTACTGTCCATCATTATATAACGATTTGTTAAAAGGAAATTAAAAAAAAAAAGAAAAAGGAACATTCTATTGTGATTTAGCATAGTCGTTCTAATATTGAGTAAAACAAAATAAAATCCAATTTAATCTAAACGTTGAATTATTTATGAGTTGTAGAAATTAATTCGGTGCTTTTAAAAAATAAATTTATTATTTATTTATGTAATAGCCGTGTAATTTTCTATTTTTGTAATATTTGTTGTTATTTTCGATGACTGATATTTCATTTTTCAAGATATTGCCAAATTTGATTGAGATCATTTCCAGTATTTGAAAATGCGTTATAGCGATCTCACTAGATGATAATCAGAGGAAACAAGATTAGGAGTATAAGCCGCAGGCAGAATGATTTGCCAGGCTAAACGCAAATTATGTATATCTCTTGTTTCTTTTGTGATATGTGGTCACTATGTGTATGTAATCGGAAACAGAAGTTATGACACTGGTATTATGAGCTTATGTCTTCTATTTTGACGATTTAGAATGTATTTTATTAGCATGAAGGTTCAAATTATAAATGATATAATGTAAAGGCACCAAATTAATTCCTATACCTACTAGATACCATCAACATTAAAAAACAGTACTTGGAAATTTGCAATACTACTTGTAGAAAACATTGGACGCCAGGTAAAAATTTTTTAAAATTCATTTTTGATATACCAAAGTTCATTATTTGAATTACATAATAATGTCACATACATTCTAAAAATTAGAGAAAGAAGTTCGAAAACTTAATAGCTAACGAAATATCACTCAATGAAATATAGTATATAGTAGAGCATCAATTATTCGAATTAATTGGGAAATAAATTCATTTCAATAATCGATTTTTTGGATAATCAGACTGAAAGGATCAAATTCATAATTATGTCATAAATCGATTAGATATTAAGAAATTGTATAATCTGAATGGTTTATACACTAAACAAATACATACTTAATAATAAGGAAAATACAATATCAAAAATTAAACGTGGTATTCCCTTGCTTCGCTTTTGCAAAATTCACTTATATATTGGATCATCTAATTTATCATCAGTTGTCGTTTTTAAGCTTTTATAAGAACCAAAATTGCTTTTATTATCTAATTTCTGTTGAAAGTTTAACAATTATGATTGTCTACTTTTAATGTTGCTAATCGTGGATTTTCCAACATTATATACTTTTGCCAAAATAAAGGCACTTTCAACCTTTTTTAAACGTTCAATAATATCCAACTTTTCTTCTAATTTCTAATTTCAATACTACTCTTTTTTTTTAATACTCGTCGTATGAATTAAATCTATACGTATGATCACACTAAATTCAGACGAGATACTAAACTTGAATATTTGAAGCAGCTAGGATACGTGTCCTGTTGCGTCGCGAAACATGTCGTTCCATTTATAACGGCAATTCAGCGTTTACATTGACGCTACAAGCCATTAGCTAAGTGGTTTTAGTGTCAATGTAAACTAAATCACATAATAACCGCCATAAAGGGCCTGCTCCAGCGACCTCACGACCTTGTCCTGACCGTTGGGCCAGGGTTTTTCCCGATACCTGGGACGCGCGGTTCACCCTCGCGAACACGAAATGCAAGAAGTACCAGCGCACCAATCCTGAACGAAAAGGGTTCTGATTGGATGCGGCTGGCTTCTTGTATTAGGATATAAGGCGTGAGATTTACCATACAAGGGACACAAATTACCAAAACGTCGAAACATCACACATCACCGTACGTCCAACATAAATACAGTCCACTACACAAACCAACGCCTTGCATATCAACAGACGTGCAAGAAGAGCTCTCGACGTGCAACACATTGTACAAGCTCTCAACATGTCCCATAACATAAACATTGTTAAATGCGTACATACTTGACTCGTTCTATATTCGGATAATCGATGTTCTACTATTTTTTCAAGGTAATTTTTGTAAATAAAAGACATTTTCGACCGTCCTTCCAACTCTCCTCTGTATAGAAAAACTATAACACTAACGCTGCGCAGCTGGGAAAAAGTTCAATTTGAATAAATGTTATAGATGATTTACTATAGTACAGGGACTGAAAATTAATTTGTAGACCTAATAACTACTTGTGATTATGTATATTTTTTTTGTTTTGTTTCGTTGTTTAACGACGCATCAACTGCGTTATTAGCAACTCAGGTAAGTCTGTTGTACAGTCTTGTCAGTTTTAGATATTGTAGAATGTTCTTGGTCGAGCTGTTATCCATCAGGTTGTCTTTCAGGATGTGTTTTATGTTGCACTGTAAGCAATTTGTGGTATAATTTCTACAGTCCAAGATAATGTGTTTTGCGGTTAGTGACACTTTGCATAGTTCACAGGTTGGTGGTTCTTCTTTACAGATGAGATATTGGTGGATAAGTTTTCTGTGTCCTATTAATGACTCTTGAGATTACGAGTTGGTCGTGTCTTGGTAGGGCGCAGGCGATGCTCTTCTTATAGAAGTCGCTCTTAACTATTTTTTGTCGTGGTTTGAATGAGGATTCCCAGGTTTTATTCGAGTTTTTGTTTATTTTCTTGTTGAACAGGTAGAGTGTGGTTTTTTCTGATAGGCTATTATTGTAGTGGTTGAGGTTACATAAGTTTGCTGCTTCTTTAGCCACTTTGTCCACTCTTTCGTTCCCAACAATGCCAATGTAAGAGAGAACCCAGGTTACTATAACTGTGTTGTTTCTATTTGTTCATTTGATGTAGAATTCTTGACATTCTTGGATGACTGGGTTATTTGTCCACGGATTCTGGATTAATGGAATTATACGTTTATTGAGTCGCAAAAGATAATGAAGTTCTTGTTTTGATCTCTGGACGTTAGCTCGATAACGAGTTGAATCGCATTTAGTTCACAGTGGATGTAGGGTGTTATTAGGTGGAGTTTAACTGAATTGTTTAGTCATTAATGTTACGACCACATACATACGTTAAAGATACATTCTGTGTAGTTATTATTATTGAATTCGTAGATTTATTTAATTGACTCCTATAATCAACAGCACTCACATTTTCTATGTTGTACTCACAAGGAACCATCGCGAACGGTCCGGCTTCGATTTTGATGAAACTTTGTACACTTATAAAGCAGCCAAAAATAATCGACACGTATTTTTTTTTAGCTGCGGTAACTCGAGTTTAAGGGGTGAAACCACCCCTTGAAGTTTTGGCTCGAAACGGCTATCTCGAAAATGGAAAGACATACAAAAAAATTGTTAATGGGCGAGGTTGATGGTTTTTTATGTACAATAACATGGTGTTAAAAAATTTAAAAAAATACAATTTGTTTATAACAAAAAAAAATTTATTAACTTAATTTTTCATTTTATTGAAATTTTCATAATGACAAAAAATGACGAGCATTTTATTCCAAATCCATTGGTATGCGATTTTTTAAAATTACCTTTTACAGTTTTGCAGATTTTGATGATTTACATCTTGCGCGCACATTCATTATGGTAGTAGCCGTTCTAACTTTGATTTTAATGAAGCATTGTAGGCTTGCACTAAATTATACAGTAACAAGTAACAAGTAACAAGTAACAAGTAACAATAACAGTAACAAGTTTCTTAACAGCAATGAAAAGATTTTTTTTTATGCCCACCTATGACATTGTGTCAAAGGGGGAGCAACTTATAAATTATAAATACATACAGTGTGTATACCAGGAGATAAAGATACACTTATTATTCTCATGATGTACTTGCTTTAAAATACAAATTGAACAAATAAATATTGTCATTTCTGCGGCTCGCCTATCATGCAGTTTACGCACGTTATCTAAATCTTCACTGTTGTGAAAGCATTCTGTGTAATTTGTATAATAAAAATACGTGTCAAATGAGATTAGTATGTGCATCTGTATCTCTGTTGTTATTATCATTCTTTAAAATCGAGACGGTTTTTGTAATAAACATGATAAAATGGGTATATTGAAATGGAGTTTGTATTATACCTTTTGATAACGTGACATATCGTAAAGTTAATTAAATTGATTGCCCTTGTCATGTGAAAATAATATTTGTTGGTAGATAAGTGGGAGAACTTGGATATATATATATTGCAATTAGCTCTTTATAAGCGTGTAGAACATTGTTGGTTATCCATACAGCCGAGGTGCCGATTCTGGGCATTTAAACGTTGCACTTATCCAGCCAATCTTTTGTTGCATATATCCAGCTTCTACTGTATTCGGAAAGATGGTAAATATTAATCCTATTAATGTAATAACTTTACTGTCTACTGCGTTTGTTGAGTGGAACCAGGGACCCACGCCAATTAATAGCGCAGAAGAAAATTTAAGAGATGTATTATTCGATTTAATTGTAAGAAGTGTCGAAGACACGGCATTCCTGGTTGAACAAGAAACGTGTGTTGAAATGGACGGGACGCCTATCGACCAAGAAAATCAGGATGCTGATTTGAACTGGTTGTGGGTAGATGAAGAGGAGGAAAATAGGACACCGAATATTCCAAACATATACGAACAAGACGTTGTATGTCATTCGAATAAGGAATACATCCCATTCGAATATAAAAGGAAAGCTGTGGCGTACTGGAACAGCGGGAAGTCGAAGCGATTAAAATTATACACCGTACGTTCCAAATTCCGTCACGTGAAATCCGAAAGAATGCTTCGTAAATGGGCTTTACAAGTTGAACAGGGTGGCACAAAAAAGGAAAAGATAAAACGTATTGCAGAGTATACATTTAATAAATTTATGGAATCTCGGCAGTTAAGAGTAATTGTGCATGAAGTAGATCTACGGCGATGGGCTTTACAAGCGAGGGACATAGAAAATTTACAAACATTTAAAGCCGGATATACTTGGCTATATACTTTTAAAAAGATGTTTAGATTAGTGTCCAGAAAAATTACCAGATTTGTAACCACAAATATGGTAAATCGAGAAGACGATATTCATTTGCAATGCAGCGCATTCGTGAATGAAGTAAAATCATATATAGCCCGAAATGAACCACACAATGTTTACAATTCCGATCAAAGTGGTTTTAATTTGGAATTACATTCAGGGCGCACTTTGGCTGAAGAAGGTATAAAAATCGTAGAAGGAGGTGTTCAATCAGTGTCATCCACCACTCATAGTTACACCATCCAGCCAACCATTTCAGCTGATGGACAATTACTGTCACCATTATTTATTGTACTGAAAGAGAGTACAGGACATTTTGGGCCGATTGTGGAACAACATTTATTTCGCCCTGACAATGTATATCTTGTAGCTTCAAAGTCAGGCAAATTAACTACGGACCATTTCAAGACCTGGTTAAGAGAGATTTACTTCGCAAATACTGGGGCCGCAACAGTTCTAATTCTTGATTCCTGGAGTGGTCACTGTAAGAAGACGGTGAACGAAGTTACTCCCGAGGGTAAAAATGTAAAACTTTTTATAATACCAAAAGGTGGAACAAAGTATGTTCAACCACTGGATGTTTACGGTTTCCGCACTTGGAAAAATTTCGTCCGCGGATTTTCCGATATAGTTCTCGTTTTAAATCACGACATTAATCTCAACGCTAGGAATAATATAATTAGACTTCAATCTCTGGTCCACAATCAATTTTCATCGCCAAGGTTCCAAAATTTTATTAAATACTCCTGGTATAAATCCGGATATATAGATGAAAAGCCAAATGCATTCCAGAATCCTGTTGAGTACAGCTATTCTGTTGAAAATGAGCCAACATGTCATATTTGCGGTGACGTGGCAATAATTAAATGCGCATGGTGTAAGAAATCTTTATGTTTCAAACATTTTTTCGACGAGTACCACTATTGTCGGTACTATATAGAATAATTGTTATACACACTGCATATATTTATAATTTATAAATCGCTCCACCTTTGCCACGATGTCATAGGTGGGTAATAAAAATAATTAATCCTTTCGTTGCTGTTAAGAAACTTGTTACTGTTATTATTACTCGCTACTTATTACTGTATAATTTAGTGCAAGCCTACAGTGCTTCATTAAAATCAAAGTTAGAACGGCTACTACCATAATGAATGTGCGCGCAAGATGTAAATCATCAAAATCTGCAAAACTGTAAGAGGCAATTTTAAAAAATCGCATACCAATGGATTTGGAATAAAATGCTCGTCATTTTTTGTCATTATGAAAATTTCAATAAAATGAAAAATTAAGTTAATAAATTTTTTTTTGTTATAAACAAATTGTATTTTTTAAAATTTTTTAACACCATGTTATTGTACATAAGGAACCATCAACCTCGCCCATTAACAATTTTTTTGTATGTCTTTCCGTTTTCGAGATAGCCGTTTCGAGCCAAAACTTCAAGGGGTGGTTTCACCCCTTAAACTCGAGTTACCGCAGCTAAAAAAAAATACGTGTCGATTATTTTTGGCTGCTTTATAGGTGTACAAAGTTTCATCAAAATCGAAGCCGGACCGTTCGCGATGGTTCCTTGTCAGATGAGTGCATCATTGTGCTTAATGTGATCATTTTATGTAACATTAAAGACAAACTTCGTAGTTACTAGAAGCACTGTACTATACAAGTAGGAACGGAACTGTGTTTAGTTGACAAATATGAACGATTCGCTTTATACATCCGACTTGTTCGGCGGTACGAACTGAACTCAAATAATATCACTATGTCAATTCTTGTAAAAAAATTAATGATAACTAAGATGCATAATAAATATTAATATACATTAAAAAATAAAAATTAATAATATTAAAAAAATTACTTATGTACTTCATTTGTATTCCGACAACCAAGTATCTAATTGTCTTAAAACTTGCACACGCTCATCCACAATAACCTATTTCTGACCATGAATTATATACAATATTACTATTATAATGAAAACAAAGGAAACTTTTCTTTTTCTTTACAAAGAATCATAATACATATTTCTGGTTAGTTTGAATGAATCACTACGGGGATACACATATTCTTATTGTGAATTTCGTGTTTTTAATGATAATCCAATGTAATTATCTTATTAAAGTCCATCAATTTTTATGCAAATGAGCAAGTTTCAACTTATATGTTAATTCATTTAGAAATAGATACGCTAGCAAAGAAATAACATTTGAAGTAACAAATAATATACCTCTAAATATAATATTTGTAGCGCTTGTAAGACGTATTCTTCCTGTTATTGATTAAACAAAACATAATAAATAAGAGATCGCTAACACGGTAAAATATTTAACTTATTTGTACAGTGAGCTATCTTTTTATTGGGGAGCGCATAAACAGCGATATGATTTTGGGAGGCTGCATCGAAAGAAGAAGTTAAACAATTCTACAGGGTAATGCATGCACTGAAAAAAAAAGTTTATGGATACTGTAGAAACGAGGAAGGAAAAGCGTACTTGCTACGAAGTAAGTGGAGTGGCGTGTCAGAAGTCGCAAGCGAGATTGATGAGGCCCTCTTGTGGCTTTCCAACTGGAAGCCCACACATTTGTTTGCTCCTTCAAACCACAAGGAGTATGTATCAAGAGAGGATTAACATGTGATTGTGTTGTCGATTCTTTTTTCTTCATTTACCAATGCATTATTCTATTTGAATATAGCAATAAGTGACGGTAACACCTCCCGTAGTCATCAACAGAGAGATATGCTCTTTACCTATCTCACTGGTACTTAACCTATTGACTATTTTTATATATGTATACACACAGACGAGATATATGTAGGGGAGTGGGACATAGTGGACGATGTCCGTGGTTTGGATCGTGTGTGAGAGTGGGGGGTTGCGAGCGGGACATGAGTTGTATGGTTAAAAGACAAGAGCGATTAGCGTTTGGTTATTATTCTAGTTTGCGACGTGTTAGCGAGCGGTGTGTCCGGCATATTAGTTCATTATCCTACATATATAAGGAAACCTTTCACCTTACGGACTTTCGTGGCCCAAGCTGACTGCCATTCCGACCTAAAAATTAAAAAGTGATTTTAGCATCTTACTCTCATGGATGGCGGTCAGTTGAGAAACTATTCACTGAATTGGTATGATAGGCAAACAGACTGTAGTATGTGTGTAAATATACATGAGTTGACTATGGAAGGGATTGAAAAATGCAATCATCACCGACGATTTCGACAAAAAACATGAGCTACGGATCACGCTTTCGCATTATGATTCCAAACATTGGCATCTATACTTCGTCTGTGGTATAGAATAGACGTTACATACTATGCTTTTTCTGTCACACGGATTGGAGGGTTGTAAGCTGCAATTGTAGAAATTTCAATAGTTAATCAAATGTACCATCATCATTATTATCATCAACAGTTACATAACAGTAATTCTTAAATACATTAAATAGGTAACAAAATTCTATGATTGATATATACTGCACGATTTAACTTCATCATTGTGAAAAATGAAACATAACTTTTTACAGATATGAAATGTACTTTTCAATAATAAAATTACGAGAAAAAGAAAGTTACAATTAAAAAAAAGAAAATCATAAGTGGAACATTTTTCACATCGCAACACTAATTTATAAAATACAAAAAGGAATATCTTCTAAGTACATAAACCTAGACCGTATCGATATTCGCAACATTAATAAAATCACGTGCATTTGTGTTAAATAATGAGCAATGCTAATTCAAAAAATCTTGTACAACCGTCTCAGGCTGTAAAGAATCCTAATTTTTGCAACTAAGGAGTTATTTTGGGCACTTTATATGTCGCAAGGTGTGCAAGTAACACCTGAACACATGCAACGGGCACGGAAAGATTGTTCTGAAAATCCTAACTAGAAAAAGTTGTTAATAAGTAACATATATTCCTAACTATTGGAAATAGGTGGTGGAATAAATAAAATAATTTAAACGATATAACTTTTACTAAGCTTTATTTGAAACACTTGGAAGGCACGTCTTTACGCATTGAAAGAAACATACAGAATGAGAAAGGTCAGTGACGAAGAATTCGTCCCGTACCCTCAGACCCAATCGGTCCTATACTTTGTCTAAACAAGTCAAGGAAGGGACACAGCTGCACCCTCTTGACTCGTATCTCTAAACGCAACATACGCGTCGATGGTTTTTGTTACATAAAGAAAACTTTCTCTTTTAGAAGAGCAAAACCAACACGCCTCCTCAAAAATTAATCGACTGCGCTAAACTAACGATATACCTTCCATGTGCTTTTTCTGGGGCAAATACATATGGTTCAACATTTGTTGCTGAGGATTAGGGAAACCCAGAAAAACCTAATCAAACCATTATTCTGGAATATAATACATTTATACATATTTACATTGTTAAGGATTCAAAAGAAACCTTAACATCGCGAGGTTTATGATACGGGCGTGACTTCTCCGCTATTTTTGAGGATTAGGCCTTCGAGACATTTTTACTTGCTAAATTACGTTACGGCCATTAAGGAAACTCCAAACTCCACACGGGACATGGAATCCTTGGAGCTTCCTTGCCTCAATAGCGATTGACGTATCGTAAACCCGCGCTGGCACACAGCTGCGGACCACCGGGGTCTCGCGGTCATTGGGTATTCCCAAAGTTAATAATAATGCAGCGTTCTCGCTCACTCCTGCATGGTCTACCTGGGCACTGGACAGCAGGGTGGGCGGGAATGTTGCAAAATGCAGGAAACGCCCTGCCAAGGTGACAACTTTGAGGATTGGCTTGACCAATCCTCCCACCGGTTCGCGCTGCGCGTTTTCGTCACCTTGGCAGGGGAAACCGAGCTTAGGTTAAGGGTAGTTTTACGTCCTAGGATTAGATTCGTTTTTCGATCGAGCCGTACAACCTCGAGCAGAGTCTCCGCGAGAATACAAAAATTCACGCGTCATCCAAAGAGCAACGGGCTCTCAGTCAGAAGCAACGGGCTTTTACCATCATCGGTTCCCAAAGTAGTTTGGGTGGTCCTTCGAGCCTACGGCGGAAAGGGAACACAGTACGGAGCTGTGTAATACGCACGGTCCGCGCACTACAGAGCACGAGGGCATAGCAGCTTCGCGGCCGAAACATACATATTTACATATTTACAAGAATAATTTATTGTATTATTCCAATCCCATTCCTGTTCTAAATTCCAGGAATTTGACTCCTGGTAGCGGCTTGGTCATGACATCTGCCAACTGACTACCTGTGGGAATGTATTTTAGTTTAATTACTTTCTTCTCAATCTGTTCCCTTGAGAAATGATACTTTATGTCTATGTGTTTTGACCTTTTGTGATCAGTTGGATTATTCGCTATGCTAATACAACCATTATTATCTTCATAAATAATAATTGGGTTTGAAATGTTTAATTTTATACTATTTGCTAATGATTTTAACCATAATGACTCTCTAACGGCTTCAAAAAGAGCCATGTATTCAGCTTCAGTAGATGAAGCTGCTACTGATGCTTGTTTCTTTGTGTTCCAACAAATAGTACAACGTTCAAACAATTTGAATAAGAAACCAGTAGTACTTTTTCTGTCATTTTTATCATTTCCTCCCCAATCAGAATCTACATAACCTGTTAAAATATTTTCATAACTACCTCGAACAAAAATTAATTTAACATTAATCGATCCCTTCAAATATCTTAGTACTCGTTTTAAACATTTCCAGAGTTCCTCATTATTTTTATTTAGGTATCGGCTTAAAATATTAATTGCCGTACATAAATCTGGTCGAGTACATAACATTATATACATTAAACATCCGATAAGATTTCGACAAGGAGCGTCATATTTCTTATCGGAATTCAAAGCTACATAATCTAGTTTATTTTCCAGAGGTGTACTTACAGGTTTACATTCAGACATTTTGAATTTATTTAAAACTGTTCGGATATATGCACTTTGATCCATTGATATTTTATCTACACTTCTCTCGATTTTTATCCCCAAGAAAAGTTTAATATCTTTTAGATCTACCATGCTAAATCTGTTCATTAAATAATTTTTGAAGTTATTCATTTCTTCAATATTAGCAGTAGCGATTACCAGATCATCTACATAAAGTACCACATATATATTTTTCAATATATTTCCTTTATCTAAAATATAAATACATCTATCAACAGATGAATTTTGAAAACCTTTACTTTTAAGAGTTTGTTCAAATACTTCAAACCAGCATCTTGCTGCTTGTTTTAACCCGTAAATGGCTTTATTTAATTTACAAACTTGGTTTTCTTTATTATCAATTCCTTCAGGAACTTTCATATAAATTTCCTCTTTTAATATACCGTTCAGAAAAGCAGTTTTCACGTCCATATGATGAACTAACAAATTATATTGATTAGAAAATGCCATCAAAAATCTGAAACTTGCTATTCTTTCAACCGGTGCAAATGTTTCATCATAATCAATTAAATATTGTTGACTGAAACCTCTCGCAACAAGGCGAGCTTTATATTTTAATGGGTTTCCAAATTCATCATTTTTAATTGTAAATACCCATTTACAGTCTACAATATTCTTGTTTTCGGGTCTTGGCACTAGATTCCATGTTTCATTAACTATAAGAGAATTAATTTCGTCTTTAATTGCCTGTTCCCACCGAATTCTATCGTCCCTATTTTTAATTTCCTGATACGATGTAGGTATCTTACAAACAAGAGATTGAGCACACATCATATAATCATTTTGCTCATCAATCTCATTATACGAAATAGGTGGACGATGTTTAATCCTATCACTCCTTCTTACCTCGGGCGATAATTGTCTTTTATTACTAGATGAAGGGCCTGAGATATCTGTTTCAATTACAGATTTATTAAGTTTATGACTTAATTCGATATCTCTATTTGCCTTTATTGTTTCGGATTCTACTATATCTGATTTATTACTATCAGATTTATGAGACATTACTGATTTTGACTGCATGCCAGGTGAATCAGTTTCAGACTGTACCTTTACAGTCCTGGATACCAAATCGGTTTTATTATGATGGGAGCTTTCTGGATTAACCCCTTCAGACTGTACCATTACAGGCCTGGATTCCAAGAAATTTGTCTCATCTACAATCACATCCCTAACTATGGCAAATTTATTACTTTCCACGTTCCACACTTTATACCCATTCGATTCATATCCGACTAGAATACCTTTCCAAGACTTTCCTTCGAATTTTGTTTGTCTTGTTTTATTATGTATATAAACCGTCGAACCGAAAAATTTTTAAATACTTTAATTGAGGCTTTTTATTATGCCACAATTCATATGGTGTTTTTGACTCTTTTAAAGCCTTAGTTGGGGTTAAATTGATCAGAAACGTAGCAGTAAGGACGACTTCACCCCAAAAAACCTTTTCTAAATTTGCCCCGGCAACCATTGCACGAGCCCTTTCTGTTATTGTCCTTACCATACGTTCCGACACACCATTTAACTGTGGAGTTCGAGGAACCGTTAAGTGGTAACTAATACCCTTTTCAACAAAATATCCCTTCATCTCGTTTGACAAATACTCTCTCCCGTTATCACAATACAAATTTGCAATTTTTAAATTAAAATGAGCTTCACTCTTTGCTACATAGTCTCGAAAGACTGAAAATACATCTGATTTATGTGTGATCAGGTACGTAACACAATAGTGAGTGAATTCGTCTACAAAAAGAACAAAATAATTTTTGTCATTAATTGTCGAAGGAGTGATTGGACCACAGACATCTGAATGTACTATAAACAATGGTCGTTTTACATAACTTTTGTCTTTTGCATTTCTGAACGGTAATCGTGCTTGTTTTCCCTTTATACAAGCTTCACATAATCTATCATGGACTTTAACTTTTTCTAATTGGCCCATGTCTAAAAACATTTCTTTATTCTTTAACTCTAAGAATTTATTTTTCCCGATATGGCCTAATCGTTGATGCCATAATTCATAAGTACTGGTTTCATTTAAAAGTATCGTTGAATTTACAATATTTGAACAAACCGTAAATTCTATACCAGTTAAATTGTTCAGTGGCTTACCTGATATGATGACCTTACCACTTTTGACAATTTTTACGCCTTCTTCGTCAAAAATTACGGACATGCCGGCCTCTTGAATACGACGTACCGACAATAAATTGTACGGCACATCTGGGCAGTAGTAGACCTCTTCTATTGTACCTGGGATGCCCATATTCGTTGTTATCTGCAGCGAGCCCCTTTTCGTCGCTGCGATGAAGGTCCCGTTCTTTGCCACGGAAATTTTTATTGGCTCTTCCAAAACTCCGAAATTCCATGCCAAATCCTGTCTATTGATTAGGTGATCCGATGCACCCGAATCGAGCAGGAACATTATTTTTTTTCTCGGCATCTCCTTGATGAAAGCCATCTCCAGCCATAAATGCAAAGCTGGAGGTATTGCCCTTCGATGTAGACGGTGTGCTTTTCATTTGCACCGTCTGTACAGTTTTATTTTGTTCAGCTTGATGCTGATGCTGTACTGTTCTCTTATAATAAAAACAATCCTTCTTCATGTGACCTTTTCTGCCACAATGATGACATTTTATCACATTCGATTTCACCGATTGAAATTGTCGTCCTTTTAGTTGTCCTTTATTTCTCTTAAATACTTTCGTACTGCCGAAGTTTACTTTCTTCAAAACTTTATTCGCTTGAAGTACCTTTAGACTCGTATCACGCGATTCGTCATTTAATTTGACTTCATGGTCAAGAAGTCGAGTCTTAACGAACGCCAGCGTTAAACTATCCTCCGATAGAGTTTCAATGGCGGTTATCACGCCGTCATAGGAGGTAGGTAAAGTTAATAATAAATGAGACACCTTGTCTGTCTCTTCAAGTCTCGCACCCGCAGCTGCAAGCTCCGATATAATATCATCAAACACTATAAAATGTTTGACTAGTGGTGTATCTTGTTGCAATTTTAATGTTAATAATCTTTTTCTTAATGCTAATTGAGTAGCAAGGCTTTTTCGCTCATAAATAGAGTCCAAATTTTTAAACACTTGTCGCGCACTACTGTTTGTTTCCGCAAAACTTAAAAAAGAGTCCGATAAATATTCAATAATTATGTTCTTTGCAGTCCTATCTGCTCTCTTATCCACTCAGCACTTAACATATCCGGAACTTCGTTGTCGATAACATAAATCATATTCAGTTCTGTTAACAACGCACGAATTCTAAATTTCCAGACACTATATTTTTCACCAACAAATGGTTTAATGTTCCTTTTCATATTTACACCTTCCATTGTTTCTTTAATATTTATAAGAGCTATACACTAAATTACACTAATTATTACACAACGGATTATTATGCTAAGATACACACACTAATATTTATACATATATATGTACACAGCAATTATAGTTTTGCTTTTTTTTTTTAGTTCTTTTATTTTATTCCACACTACTCGCAGATAGCACAAAAAACTAAACTGAGCCCATAACCTATTGGAAATAGGTGGTGGAATAAATAAAATAATTTAAACGATATAACTTTTACTAAGCTTTATTTGAAACACTTGGAAGGCACGTCTTTACGCATTGAAAGAAACATACAGAATGAGAAAGGTCAGTGACGAAGAATTCGTCCCGTACCCTCAGACCCAATCGGTCCTATACTTTGTCTAAACAAGTCAAGGAAGGGACACAGCTGCACCCTCTTGACTCGTATCTCTAAACGCAACATACGCGTCGATGGTTTTTGTTACATAAAGAAAACTTTCTCTTTTAGAAGAGAAAAACCAACACTAACTTATATTTATATGTATAAAGAGAGAGAAATAACATATTTCTAATTTAATTCGCAGTTAAAATGACTCAACTTTTAATTTTTGATATGTCAACAGCAAAATATCTTAATCCTAAAAAATATTATTATTAAAGGAAATTATTGTAATGGCAATTTAATTATTTAAAAGAAAGATTTTTAATTAAGATTTTACAGTAAAATAATTTATTTTGAAAATTGAAAATAAATTATTGAAATAAATTTATTAAATTATTATTAACCCTTAAATGCATGATTGTTTAATTTTGACCGAAAAAGATCTATTATATGTAGATTATTATACAGGGTGTCCCGTAAATAGTGTAAGAAACGGAAATGGGGGGTAGGTGAGACAATTCTAAGCAACAATTTCCTTTGCAAAAATGTCGGATGGGGCTTCGTTTTTGAATTATTAACGAAAAACACTGACCAATCACGGCGCTCGCCTTCCGCGCGCTCAGGGCCGTCCGACCTCGGAGAGCCACCGCGCCGGGTAGGTAGCAAGATGCGCGTTGAAAATACATCGAGGAACGAGTACAAATAATTAAAAATACTACCACTGCAACTGTTACCTAATTCGTGAATTACTACGTAATTAGTACGTAAATTACTAAATGGAATTTACTTTTTATTAATTATTTGTATTCGCTGTTTCCAAGGAAGAAGGAATAAAATCTCGGAATTTTTAGAAAATTAACCCTTCGCACCCGAGTGACGCTTCTCGCCAGAGTGTTTTAAAATTAAAATAAGAATTATTATCAGAAAATTAAAATAAATACGGTAAGAACCATTTGTAACCGTTTGTTATTAAAAACTGTACTGAAAAAGCAGACTGGATTTCTGCGTACCGAAACATTCCTCGAATGCAAAGGGTTAATAGAGAAATAATTGAAATTCGACTTACCCATTCATTTGCAAGTTGACCTACTGCGCTGACAATAGGGCCCGGCCAATGCACCGCTGTCGATCACGGCAAGGTCGAAGACCCGAACGAAAATCAGCTGATGGGCCAGCCCGGTCACTGTACCTGCTTCTCACCCCGAAAACACTTCACAGCACGGTCACTAACAATTTTCACTTTCACTTTTCACTTTCGCATACCGATGCGTTCCGTTGCACCCTTCTTCGATTGTTGCTTCTTCCTGGGTTGATAACGGTGCCTGGATGTTGCTCCCTCCTGAATTGTTACTCCTTCCTGAATTGTTGTTGCTCCCTGAATTGTTGTTCCTTCCTGGATTGTTGCTTCTTCGAACCTTGCTCCCTTCAGGATTGTTGTTCCTTTTCGCTGGGATAATGGGCACGATACGTGCGGGCGGCTTTCTTCGCGTTCCCCTTGGACTCCGCGAAAACGAAGAACGTATGATAATACTCTGCGTTTACGCGTTCCATCGCGTGCGTCCGCTTCTGTTCAGAAACGCGTAGGTTCTGTGAAAAATTTTGACTGACAAATTGCATTTCCCTCCCCGAAAAAGTTCCAGGTAAGGCAACCTATTGTCGCGCGATTCGGAATTACCTGCGATCGGCGAACGTGCAGACCATGCTTTTGCCGTGTATCGCACAAAGCCAAACGTCTCTTCGGCTAGTTGACCCTGGCGGAGTTATTTTTTTATTACTGCAAAACTGCCGCAAATGTTTGCTGCTAACCGTGCGTTCGACTCTTCTATTCGAATTTTTATGATTCACCGTGAATATTTTTTCATGGAAAATTTGTTGTAAAAAAGAAAGAAGAATATACCATGAAAAATTCCATGCTTTTAAATTTTAAGAGTATAAAATAAAAAGGTATTGTTTATAAAAAATAATCCACAAAGAAGGAGGCAGTTACATAATAGATAATATGCGATAATAAAAAATATTGGAGCAACAAAAAACAAAAATATTTAACAAAAATATTAAATAATATTTCTTCTAGTTTTTATTTCTGAAATAAAAATTCCAAGAAGAAATATTTTTTAATATTTTCGTTAAATATTTTTGTTGTACAATTAAATATGTTTTGTGTACAAAAATATTCACGGTGAATCATAAAAATTCGAATAGAAGAGTCGAACGCACGGTTAGCAGCAAACATTTGCGGCAGTTTTGCAGTAATAAAAAAATAACTCCGCCAGGGTCAACTAGCCGAAGAGACGTTTGGCTTTGTGCGATACACGGCAAAAGCATGGTCTGCACGTTCGCCGATCGCAGGTAATTCCGAATCGCGCGACAATAGGTTGCCTTACCTGGAACTTTTTCGGGGAGGGAAATGCAATTTGTCAGTCAAAATTTTTCACAGAACCTACGCGTTTCTGAACAGAAGCGGACGCACGCGATGGAACGCGTAAACGCAGAGTATTATCATACGTTCTTCGTTTTCGCGGAGTCCAAGGGGAACGCGAAGAAAGCCGCCCGCACGTATCGTGCCCATTATCCCAGCGAAAAGGAACAACAATCCTGAAGGGAGCAAGGTTCGAAGAAGCAACAATCCAGGAAGGAACAACAATTCAGGGAGCAACAACAATTCAGGAAGGAGTAACAATTCAGGAGGGAGCAACATCCAGGCACCGTTATCAACCCAGGAAGAAGCAACAATCGAAGAAGGGTGCAACGGAACGCATCGGTATGCGAAAGTGAAAAGTGAAAGTGAAAATTGTTAGTGACCGTGCTGTGAAGTGTTTTCGGGGTGAGAAGCAGGTACAGTGACCGGGCTGGCCCATCAGCTGATTTTCGTTCGGGTCTTCGACCTTGCCGTGATCGACAGCGGTGCATTGGCCGGGCCCTATTGTCAGCGCAGTAGGTCAACTTGCAAATGAATGGGTAAGTCGAATTTCAATTATTTCTCTATTAACCCTTTGCATTCGAGGAATGTTTCGGTACGCAGAAATCCAGTCTGCTTTTTCAGTACAGTTTTTAATAACAAACGGTTACAAATGGTTCTTACCGTATTTATTTTAATTTTCTGATAATAATTCTTATTTTAATTTTAAAACACTCTGGCGAGAAGCGTCACTCGGGTGCGAAGGGTTAATTTTCTAAAAATTCCGAGATTTTATTCCTTCTTCCTTGGAAACAGCGAATACAAATAATTAATAAAAAGTAAATTCCATTTAGTAATTTACGTACTAATTACGTAGTAATTCACGAATTAGGTAACAGTTGCAGTGGTAGTATTTTTAATTATTTGTACTCGTTCCTCGATGTATTTTCAACGCGCATCTTGCTACCTACCCGGCGCGGTGGCTCTCCGAGGTCGGACGGCCCTGAGCGCGCGGAAGGCGAGCGCCGTGATTGGTCAGTGTTTTTCGTTAATAATTCAAAAACGAAGCCCCATCCGACATTTTTGCAAAGGAAATTGTTGCTTAGAATTGTCTCACCTACCCCCCCATTTCCGTTTCTTACACTATTTACGGGACACCCTGTATAGGTTTATGCAAAACTACAAAAAAAAATAATTAGTCTGTAGGTTTTAATTTTTTTTTTTAAATGAAGTGTTTCAAAAATGATACACTATGCAGTACAAACATAAATAATATCGTTTAATTGGTAAGAAAAAAGTATGCATATATTTACTTACTAATTATTATGAAATAAAGAAAAACAGGCTTCTTGCACTAGCATGTAAGTCGTGACACTTTACATACAAATACAAAACCTTGTACTAACAACACACATCATGGCACATCGCACAACGAACGAGAGAGAAAGTTCATGAATCTACAGTCCACACAAACTCAACAAATTGCATATCATTAAACGTGCGAGAAGAGCTCCACAGCGGTGCAACACATAGCGAGCGCTCAACATAGGTAAACATTACATTTGAAACATTTTATGGAACTCTTGAACTCTTGAATCCATTTTGGATTGTTCATGACCAACCTTATCTTATTTTTTTATATTTTTTTCATACTTCGTTTGAATGGGCCAATGTAATATGGCATACAGCCAAAAGTAAAACTTTCACTACGGCTAATACTTTAATTAGGAATTAAAGACAATGTTTCATTTTTGAGACACTGTGCATTTAAGGGTTAAAAATATTCAACTATCCTTGGTTGATTTTGTCTTCAAAATAAATTATTTAAAAAATAGGAATAGTATACAATGCATGTGAGTTTGATTAGAAAATCAATCAGTCAAAACATCTTGTACATAAAATATTATACAGGGTGTTTGGCTATCCCTGGGAAAAATTTTAACGGGAGATTCTAGATGCCGAAATAAGACGAAAATGAAGAATAGCAATTGTTGATTGAGGCTTCGTTAAAAAGTTATTGACGTTTAAAGTTCCCTATGTAGAATGGCAATCTGCGTACAGCTGCGTTCGCGCGGAAGGTTGCGGCAGGCCAGTGCTAGTGGTTCCCACGCAGCATGAAAAATTCTATTTACCAACGTTATTGACAGCCTTAAATTATTGTCCATTTATAGAAATGCGAACACCTTACGTTGAATAAGATTCAACCTGTCTTATGAAAATCCAGATGAGATTTTCACAAAGAAAGGGGGGAATGCCACTTCCAATACACAATGTTGTGAACAAAAATCACCCACACGCGATCATACACGCCCCTCGATTGTTCACAGTCTCCGCAAGTGTCCACAAATAATCCTTTCAGGCACTAACCACTATGCAATTAAATAAACACGCACCGCGATTATGTTATTCGTGAGTGTCTATGTGTACGTGTACGAAGATTCTTCCGCATTACTTAGGAATATAAGCGTTATTAATTTTTCAAATTTCTGGATTTTTTCAAGACAGGTTGAATCTTATTCAACGTAAGGTGTTCGCGTTCTCATAAGTGGACAAAAATCTAAGGCTGTCGATAACGTCGGTAAGTAGAATTTTTCATGCTGCGTGAGAACCACTACCGCTGATCTGCCGCAATCTTCCACGCATACACGTTGTTCGCGGATTGCTGTTCTAGAGGCAGAACTTTAAACGTTAATAACTTTTTAACGAAGCCTCAATCAACAAATTGCCATTCTTGATTTTCGTCTTATTTTGGTCTCTAGAATCTTCCATTAAAATTTTTTTCAGGGGTGGCCGAACGCCCTGTATAACAATCAATATTTGATAATTATATTCAATATAGTATAATATTATGGTATGGAAAGTATTCGTAAATGAAAAACTTCCATAGTTGAGTAATATTGTAAAATTTATGGTATAATATAATAGTAATTAACTGTTTCGTCCTTCGGGACACATTCGTACCCGGAGCTAGGTAGCTGCCTTTCCAGTCGTTCTGGCTGGCCACTGTCTAATTTTTAGAAATGAAATCAACCGTCATGTCTCAAAATTTTCTTTTATGAAAAAGTATTTGCCAGCGAGAAGGCTTTAGTTGAAGCTTCTATTGGCTATGTTAAATGTAATTAGTGTATGTAATGGTATGAGTATCAAAGGTTGTAGTTTCTCGAGCAGCCCTTGGTGCCAAACTCAATCGAAAGCTTTTTCGTTATGTACAAAAAGTGCTGAACAGTATTTTTTTTCTTCTAGAGATTGGAGAATTGTTTGAACCGTGTGATGACTTTTTTCGGTGGTATTGTTTTCTTTCCGGAAGCTAAATTGGTGGTTTCGTAACAATTCTTTATCGTTAACTATGGTAACGATTCTTTTTTGTATAACTTTTTCAATTACCTCTGATAGTATTGGTAATAATAATATTTGTCTGTATGACTGAGGAGCGTTGGAATTTTTTTCAAGTTTTAGTAGTGATACAATTTCTGCACATTTTCTTGCTTCGGCTGTGATTCGGTCGTCCTGGTGATTTGCGATTTTTAAGATTTCGAATTATGGCTTGGTGTTCTTGGGATATTTCTGTTACACGTTTTATTTCTAGAAGGAGGAATCGTGAAAATTATGTTTAAATTCTCTCGGAATTCCTTTTCGCGTAGCTTTGCCACACCTATTAACAGTGTTTTCAAAGAAGAGCACAAAGAATTCGACAAAAGTAGGTTGAGAAACTGGAACCGTGCAGTAAGCTGTGATTTGTGCTAGCAAAAAGTTTGACTGCGTGCATGCAAACGTACAAAACGTTCTACATCTAATTAGAACAAGAAAGTGCAAACACAAGAAACCAATGAAAATATATAAAAAAACTCGCAAACGCTCGCCAAGCAAATATATTGTTTTAGTTAAGAAATCGGTTAGAAATAAACTTCACCCCCGCTGATTTACCGTTCGCACGACTGTTAGTAACTTGGCCAGCTTTAAGATACGGTCACTTGTAAATACCACTTTTTTCAAGAATAGCTAATTTCAATTCGCTTGTTAATAGTTGTAGCTAAACGAGGAGTCAGGGCCCTAAAGAATAATTAAGCATTTGAAGCGAAATTGGAGACTTCTTAATAACGATTGACATGTAATAAACCGTCCAACTAGTCACATGATTGGTTAATAGCCTTCGATAACAGATTATTTATTACTTAATAAATCATTAAGTAATTATACAATTGTTTGTTCAGGTACCTTTCTGTATTTATTGTACTTATTTTATTTATTTTCAATTATTCGAGAAATAAGGTTTAACCTTTTGTGGCATCGAATCGCGCGCCAGCCGCGAAAAGACGCGCGACTAGGTGTGCATGAGTGTGTGTATGTCTGGGCGAATCGAAAAGTGCGAAAGATGGAATGTTTGTAAACGATTGTGTGATTGGTGAGGATGAGGGCAGAGAGCACGGCAGAGCGAGTGTGAGAGAGATAATGGATGAGAGGAACGGTGAGCGATTGGAAGAAGTGTGCCAGAGTTTGAACGACAGCGAAAGCAAGCGGTATCGAGTAGAGAATCTGTTAATAAAGAGATTAAATTAAAAACGCCCGTGGTCTTTAAACTCTCGGTCCCCGGGATTCCGACACTTTCCTTTGGAAATACACACCAAGAATCGAGATGTTAGATTGCCTGACCGTCTCGTTCCACTCCCCACTCATTAATCCGCATCGGTTAACGGCTATTGTGCTTTGGGTTCGTCATTCGTTCTCTGGAAATTAGTTTGGTTAGGAGCGTTGATAGCTTCGCGTCTCCTAAGGTAAATACGTACTCTTAACCTATTGATATGTAAACGCTTCTAATCACTACTATTGCTCTCCGTCACTTTCTATCGTTGCCTGTATTTAATATTATAGATTTCTATTACAAATTTAGTTGACTTAGTTAAAATCTCTTGTAACATATTTCAGGTTTAATTGTTGTTTCATTGTTATGTAAGTACATTTATTTTATTTCATTGGATCGTAATTTGCATTATATTTCTGTTGCAGACTCTGATTACGAGTCAAGTTCCAGAATGGATGCTGTGATGTTTGAAAATATCGATCGACAGAATTTCACACTGATTATGTTTCGACCGCGAAGTATTATGCCCACTTGCTATACTGCGCGGACCATGCTTATCATACAGCTCCTTGCTGTGTTACCTTTCCGTAGGCTCGAAGGACCACCCAAACTAGTGTTTGGGGAAAAACCGATAACCTTGAAGCCCGTTGCTTCAAGGAAGAGCCTGTTGTTCTTTTTAGTTGTACAAGAATACTTCTACGCCTGTGAAGAGTCGACTCGAGGTTGTAAGGCTCGATCAAACATATCTAATTCCAAAACCTAATCTTACCCTTAACCTAAGCTTGGCTTCCCCTACCAAGGTGACGAAAACGCGTAGTGTTAACCGGTGGGAGGATTGGTCAAACCAATCTTCAAAGTTGTCACCTTGGCAGGGCGTTTCTTACCCTTTGCAACATTCCCGTCCACCCTACTGTCCAGTGTCCAGGTATACCATGCAAGGGTGATCGAGAACGTTGCCCCTTTTATAAATAAACATTTTGGCGAAAGCCAAAGCCCCTAAGACCCCGGTGGTCCGCACCTGTGCGCTACCGTGGAGTTACGATACATCAATCGCTATTCAGGCAAGGAGGAGCTCCAAGGATTCCAAGTCTCATGTGGAGTTTGAAGATTCCTTAATGACCGTACCGTAATTTCCAAGTAAGAATGTCTCGAAGTCCTACTACACAAAAATAGCGGAGAAGTCACGTCCACATCATAAACCCCGCGATGTTAAGGTTCCTCTAGAATCCTTACCAGATTATTAGTAATAGTTAATCTATTTGTTGAGCGTTCGGGTTCAATGTGTTGTACGGCTGCAAGAGCTCTTCTCGCACGTCTGCTGATATGCAAGTGGTTGAATGTGTTGTAGACTGCAGATCTGTTTGAGTGGGAATGCGGTGGGTGGTGTGCCTCTCACCAGGAGAGGCCTCAAAAATACGGCGCGGCGCGGCGAGGCTCGCCAGGCGCCTGTGAATGGTCACCGTGGGGTTTTAGCCAGTAAGAGTCCGGCACTACCCGCCGGCCCTCCCTTCGGGCGGGCCCGCGAGTGTCCGTGAGGATTTCCTCACGTACAAAAAAAAAAAAAAAGAGACTGTAGATCCGTGAATTTATGTGCCGTTTTTATTTGTTGTATGATCGTCCCTCTCTCTCGTTCTTAGATAGCTCGTGCGATGTGCCATTGTCCTTGCTCGTTCAAGGTTGAATTTGTACGTATGTTGTATATACAATGTCACATCTCATATGCTAGTACAAAAAGCCAGCCGCAGCCAATCAGAACGCAGAAAATCAGAGGAAGTCGTATGGTAACTTATTTAAACATTCGAATTTGTTTGGAAAATTTGTAAATAAGGTACATTGCTTTGTCAATTCAATTAATAAGTTATTCCAAATAACATAATAAACATTAATTCGAAACTGATCTTCGGGATTGCAAAAATTGCGACAGATTCGGACAGATCACGTGCAAGTTGACCTGCTGCGCTGACAATAAGGCCCGGTCAGTGCACCCCCGTCGATCATGGCAAGACCGAAGACCCCAACGATGATCAGCTGATGGATCGGGCCGGTCACTGCACCTGCTTCTTACTCCGAATACACTTCACAGCACGATCACTGGCACTTTTCACTTTCACATACCGGTGTTGTGTTTTCGGGGTGAAAAGCGGGTGCAATGACCGGGCCGTCCCATCAGCTGGTCTTCGTTGGGGTTTTTGGCCTTGCTGTGATCGACAGTGGTGCACTGACCGGGCTCTATTGTCAGCGCAGCAGGTCAACTTGCAGGTGAATGGGTAAGTCGAATTTCAATTATTTCTCTATTAACTCTTTGCATTCGAGGAATGTTTCGGTACGCATAAATCCAGTCTGTTTTTCCAGTAAAGTTTTTAATAGCAAACAGTTATAAATGATTCTTACAGTATTTATTTTAATTTTCTGAAAATAATTCTTATTTTAATTTTAAAATACTCTGGCGAGAAGCGTCTCTCGGGTGCGAAGGGTTAATTTTCTAAAAATTCCGAGAGCATCTTCCCACACTTTATTCCTTCTTCCTTGGAAACAGAGGATACAAATAATTAATAAATTCGATTTAGCTGGCTGATTTATTCGATCCGCAGGGGTAACAGTTGCAGTGGTAGTATTTTTAATTATTTGTATTCGTTCCACGACGTATCTTCAATGCACATCTTGCTACCTACCCGACGCGTTGGCTCTCCTAGTTCGGACGGCCCTGAGCGCGTGTTGTGATTGATCAGTGTTTTTCGTTAATGATTCAAAAACGAAGCCCCATCCGACATTTTTGCAAAGGAAATAATTGTTCAGAATCGTTTTAGCTACCCCAAATTTTCGGCTCTTACACTAGTTACGGGACACCCTGTATATATTCATCATACTTTTAAACATTAATGAACAGTATCACTTACCAGGAATATAGATTTAAGAAACAAGTACAAAAATAAAAATATATATATAGCGATTCAAGAATGCGA
The DNA here is from genome assembly GCF_013123115.1 of Colletes gigas. Taxonomy (NCBI): domain Eukaryota; kingdom Metazoa; phylum Arthropoda; class Insecta; order Hymenoptera; family Colletidae; genus Colletes; species Colletes gigas. The sequence goes on from NW_025106675.1 coordinate 85,969, forward strand.
AATCTACAAAAAATTATAATAAATCTTCTAAGCTAAATTTTGTATAAAAAATGAAACATAAAATACCTACGATAGCATAACAATCGATGTATCTCTTCCTCATTCTTTTCTCTTGATCTTCTCTTTATTAACCTATTGCTAAGTATCTACTAAATGCCTAATGATAAAGGTCATTTTCAACATCTGTTTTTAGTTTACCATCCTCTTATAATTTCTCCCCCCGTCTTTCCTTTCTTTTTGGCCATTCTATTTGATCGCGATTACATATTTACAAGTATCGAATATTTAATTAATTTTTCACAAATTAAGATTTGATTCTGTTGCAGCGTAACAGTAAATTCATAAAGCCAGCGGATATAGAGTCACACCTTTCATGAACAATCAAGGCTTTTGCTTATAACCTAGTGCCCCTAAGGCGGCTATTTAATTAGTAAATTCACTTAAAATCTGCATGGCCCTCCAAATCCAGTCGCTCTATAACTTTACTACCTGCAATAACGTCGACGACCGGTGCCAGATGTTTTATGACCAGACTCAGATACCGCGCGAAACATCTGGGCACCAAGCACTAGCCCGGGCCCGTAGCCTCCTCGCGGAAAAACCCGGGTCCGCAAAAATGATTAAAAATCACCGTTACATGCCGCCTCCCACTGACCAACTTCGCCGCCAAAATGATTGGCCGGCGTATTTGCAATGCAAAACCAATCAGCGACTGATACTTCCTCTCATGGTCTTGGGTACGCCCATGGCGAGGTTAGCTCTTTGGGCGACCTTGGGCCAGAGAGTAGATTGAGTAAAAAAATCAAACAAGCAACACCGAGAAGAACACCGAACACAAACCAGCATATCGAAGACTTCATCTGGCGGATATCTTATATTGGAGCCTCCAAGCGTATCCCCCTAAACAGTTCGCACAAAATTAAGTTGGCGTGCGACATTGTGCTACTGCACAAAACAGATTCGATCAATATGATCATATTTACAATTCTAATAACAAAAAACTATAATGTAATATTTTTTAATCGGGCATTTAGTTTCTAATTGCATTTATAAATAATATTTTATCACGGAAATGTATATTTCATTAAAATATTTAGCATTTGAAAAATTGTCTATTTCAAATTTCATTATAATAGATTTTTAAAATTAGGAGTAATCTTTTTATTAAAAGTAAAATCTCTATAATTTAAAAAATATGATGTTACATTTTCTCTTTCTTTTTACAGAATTCTGACATCTCATCGCTGTACTTATGGATCCAGAGAAGCTCTTCGATGAGTTCGCTGTGAATTCGTGTACATCATCGTTAGATAGATCAACGAAAACTGATTGCTTAGGCAAATAACTATTAGAAGAAGTTTCAGATCGTTATTTACAAACAAGATACGCGTTATACGATGCTCAACGAACCTTAACTTAACCGTAATAGCATACATACGAATAGGATTTTCAAATTCGATTTTCTCGAAAACTAAGCTTTAAATGAAAAAATTTTATTCCATATGTTGTTCTTATTTTTTCATAAGTAACCACCTTGTGCCCGCTAGTACATGTTATTCGGCCGCATCCTGTATAGCAACAGAGGGGTCAGTCGAGCGCTTGTGAGAGCGCGACCTCTTTGGTGGCGAGCATGGGAAGTGACGCCACAGTTTCATTAATTGGATAATTGAACATTTTACATAATAATTTAATAAATCATAATAATTTTCTATAATAATAATATTTTTCTGTGTCATTTTATCTAAAAATGAAATTAGAAATACCCTTTAGTTATACTGTATTATTTATTAAGTACTTTTTTACTCACGATGATTAGAATAATCTTTCCGTGTCCGTTGCGTGAACTCATGCACGTGCCTTTGCGGTTACTTGCATGAGCGAATGCAATAAGCTATATATGTGCGGCTGACATTGCGCTAGTGTATCGTGCACGACGTAATTTCCATGCGTGTGTGTTTGTAGTTGGACTATGGAATTGCGTCGTTTAAAAAATACATTATAATTAAAAATAAATTTCTATTTCGTAACATTGCATTCCTACGAATTGCAGTAATAATATCAAACTTTTATGTAGCATTTATCTGGAAATTGTTGGTATTGTCGTGCACATATTTTTTGCATACACGAAGAATGTTAGAATCTAAGGGTTCTAACCGGGGTCCGGAATGAGGGAGTTGACAGGGAAAGAGAACTTGTACAAATTTGATTTGGTTTTTCCGTTTGTCGCTTTGCGACAAACCGTTTATTTTTTACAAAATTAAAAAAACGAAAAAAAATCAAATAGACAAAATAAATAAATATAATTTTCAGCAACGGCCAGGGGGGTGGAAGGCCTCGCCGGTGTTGCCTGGGGGGTTCGATCCTTGATTACTGAAACAAATGATCGACCAAATTAAATACGTGCGTGCACGTAATGTAAAGACGCTCGTCAGCTGTTCGACTCGCTCTCCTAGCGACTATCGGTGCGCTCGGAGGGGGAGATCAGCTGTCGTTTAGCGTAATCTAGTGGACTGTATTTCGTTATTCGCGGATAGTTTTTTATTTAAACTATCGACGAGACTTTTGCCCTGAACAGATGAGACTGGACTCGATTCCGTCGGGGCCTCTGCGATGCCACGGACGGGTCACCAAATGGAGGTCGTAAGGCTCCAAGTGAGTGGGTCCCGTGAGCACGTTCACCGTGTTGGTGACGTATAAACGTCGCGCGAGGCGTGTTTTTCCTGCTACACTTTATATCTACTGTACAGCGACCGTTAATATCGGGGACTGCACAGTAAGCGAATTTATACAGAAAAACCTCGGGCTGGTCCAACCGCACTATAAAGCCTACCCGGCGACCGTATTCACGGGGACCGTATGTGGTAGGCGGCGTGACGGAAGGGAGGCGCTTTGAACCCGAACTCCGCCGTTGAGTGTACGGTCGACTCGTACACTGACGGGTTTTCGGAGAGGGTTCGCAGTGGCCTTTACACGGTAAACACTCCACGAGGCGGTACCGAACTATCGGTAGGACCTTTGGGAGGCTCCGAAGCCGTATAGCTTTAATGGGATTCTGGGTGCTTGCACCCTGAGGCCCTTACGTCGCGGTCGCGGCAACGACTGCAACGTACAATCACTTCCTCGCGCTCGCGGTCGCGTCACGCGCGGCGTGCACTACGACCACTTATGCGTTCGGTTGATTGTTTGTTCGAAATCTCTAATCGCAGCAACGATGAGAATTCTTTTAACGAAAGTCCAACATTAATTATTGCAGATAAGCGTTTCGCTTGTTCTGCGGAGCGCGTACTGAAGGAGCGAGATCTTCGGGGATCTGCTCCCGTTGGCAGTCGGCTCGTGAATAATCGAAAAATTCGTCGAGCATCGACAGACGAAGACTCGGTCGTGCCTTGTCGTCGCGACGTGGCGCTGTCGAGTCCGACCGTCGATCTCGTTTCAATAAATCGTATGGTTCTCTCTCTCGACGCTGACGTCACTAAGCCGTTTAAATGGCGTTTGAAGCGAATCTTCGCGTGAGGTCGGCGTACGAAAACACGTGAACGGCCGCGGTTTTAAACTGTCGGTGCGCCGAACGAACTCGGCGACCGCGTAACCTTCCGAAGTGTCACGTACACAAACAGATACGGGAATCGCGGTCGAGATTTATTCTTTCCCGGACGAACGCGATTTTAAATATATTTAACATATTTAAACAAAGAATATAATACAAAAATACTTAATGAAATATGAATTTTACATAACAGAATTAACAAAAACAAAAATGATTATTGATTATAAAATATACGTGTCGGAGAAACAACTTCAATAGCCATTGGTCTTGGACTACTTCTATCAGGTCCTCTCAGACGCCCAAGCCTTTGTCGTGTCACTCTTTTCATTTTGTTTGAAAACTTTTAACTAAATAAACGATCAACTAATAACTGGAAGACACACGTTACTAACAAGTAAGAATACTCAACGAAAATGAATGAGTCCTTTGCAGGGAGTCTTCCCTAATTTTCCCGCACGTCCTTTCCGTCTGGAAACCCTTTTGATTCTGACCTTTTCTTTTTCGAATACTTTTTCCAAACGTTCCAGTAACCAGACAACCAACTCAACTACCTTCAAAGGCCACATCCAAACGTCAACGCCAACCAGACACACGTTTGCGTTTCAGATGACATTCTTTGCATCGATTAAAAGGTATCGACTATGGCCAACATAATTTTATCTACACAACGTAAAGTAACATTCAATTTGAGAAACAAAACTTTTTAATGGATTCCGACATATATAATAGAAATGTGCAACAGTCAGTTGATTACAGGAAATATGGTAGTATGTACCTTATGGTGTGAAAGTTGTATGAATGTTGTTTGGACGTTGAAGGAACCCCGAGGTCTCCTCGCTAGTTTAGGCTGCACCCAAACATTATGTCTGAGGACCGTGGAGTGTTTGTTTGCAAGAATGCGTTTTGTAATTAGGTAGGTAAGTAACTTATTTTCTGATGTCCGTGTATTAAATCTAAGTAGGCAGAGTCAGGGTAGAGCTATCACAGTCTTTTCTCGGGTAAATGTGTTTTTGCGTGGCAATCCTGTAAATACCTGTTGTTCGATTTGAATAATCAAAACGTTAACCGATCTCAACAAAATGTACCGTTTGTTTTGGTTTTACTTTCGATTCTCGTAATCATGCGACTTTAGAGTCGTTCTTCTCCGAAATGGTCGTCCCACTCGAGATTCTCCACACCTGTCCCGATAACGATTCCTAGAATTGTTAAACGACTGTGTATTGCACGGGATCTTAAGCCAAGGCTTCAGTTTTAGATTTGGGCAGGACCGCTAGAAGAAAGAAGTGGCCACGTGCCGAAAAGGCCCTGACATTGGGAATTCCAGCAATTATTAGCGGACCCCTTATTTAGTTAATATTAGTTTTAAATTACTTGATTAGCAATTTGGTAAACACCTTAGGGTACAAAGCAACTTACCGTACTATTAAGCCGTTAAGCACCGCACTTTGGGACCATACCTGCCCCTTGGGACCGCGGACACCTACCCCTGTGCTACCCTCAGTGGGTGGGATTTCGAATATCTGAGGACTGGCCCACGAGGGATGGGCAAGAGTTTGATTGACACAAGGTCTTCACCTATTTTGGAATATGTATGAAATCACGGGGCATAGGACTTTATAAGTTAGAATAACACAAGAACTCCATAAGAACACCAGTAAGAACATTGAAAATTAAACTGTTAACACATGTACAGATTCGTAAATAAATTCAAGTGTTGTACATAGTATTGAACCTTCTATTTACTAAATAAAACGGCTCCACGAACATAGTGGGAGCCTACACAAATTGTCTCAAGACTGGGCTGTAATAAATGGGTTGTCATCTCCATCTTCGGTTGAGAATGAAATTTTTCAGATGGTACTTGTTCCACAACGTCTAGTGTTGGACAAATTGCCATTTGCATGAGTGTTACAAAATACAAATAATCGTGTTTGCTTCCAAGATAGCGTTGCAATTACTTTTAGCGTGGCGAACGATGAATATTTTTGCGTTTTCCTTTCGAAGTAATGTTGCATACCAGCACTGATCACGGTTTACAGTGTTATTACAAATAAACACTGATAACGATTGGTTTCGTTGCTAAGTACAATAAAAGTTGATCGCGTATTTGAGTATTGATTTAACTTACAAGGAACCTTCGCGAACGGTCCGGCTTCGATTTTGATGAAACTTTATACACTTATAAAGCAGCCAAAAATAATCGATACGTATTTTTTTTAGCTGCGGTAATTCGGGTTTAAGGAGTCAACCCACTCTTTGAAGTTTTCCCTTCAATGCTTCATTAAAATCAAAATTAGAGCGGCTACTACCATAGTGGATGTGGGCGCAAGATGTAAATCGTCAAAACCTGCAAAACTGTAAGAGGCAATTTTAAAATATTGCATACCAATGGATTTGGAATAAAATGCTCGTCATTTTTTGTCATTATGAAAGTTTCAATAAAATGAAAAATTAAGTTAATAAATTTTTTTTTGTTATAAACAAATTCTAGTTTGTTAAATTTTTTAACACCATGTTACTATATTTAAGAAACCATTAACCTCGCCCATTAACAATTTTTTCGTATGTCTTTCCGTTTTCGAGATAGCCGTTTCGAGCCAAAATTTCAAGGGGTGGTTCCACCCCTTAAACTCGAGTTACTGCAGCTAAAAAAAATACATGTCGATTATTTTTTACTGCTTTATAAGTGTACAAAGTTTCATCAAAATCGAAGCTGGACCGTTCGCGAAGGTTCCTTCTTTGTGTTGTGTTATCGATTCATTACGTTTGTTTTGATTTAGTGTTGCGACATATAAAATGCTCAAAATACTTCTTCCGGCATCACGAAGCTGGGATTCTCCGCAGTCTATGATGGTTGTACTACATTTTTTAAATTGCACATTATTGCACATTATATAATTCGCGATTTCATTAATGTGCGAAATATGAATGTTAATCGCAGTTGTTTCACACAATTACTTTTAGAGTTACGAACAATGAATATTTTTTGCGTTTTCTTTCAGAGTAGTGTCGCAAATAAGAACTAATAGCAGTTTGCTATTAACGTTGTGAAATATGAATTATTCGCATTTTTTTGTTTAGTTAAAATTGCAAATAATTTACAATTGTATAGTTCCATTTAGAGTTGAGAACGATTTTTCACGTTTGCTTTCAGTATAGCGTGGCGTGTAAACATTATTCCCTATATAGCGTTTCGAAATGGGAATATTAATTGCTTTGCAAGTTACAAATGATATGAATTTGATCGGGATTGTTTTTAGAGTTGGGATTATTTTGTCACGTTTTCTTTTGAGGGTAGCCGTTATAAATCAGGAAGCTGTTGAATTAGCTGCATCAACTGTGATTGTCCGCAACTTGAAACGGCTGTTCCTGATTAGTAGTCGCGACTTACTTCTGGCTACTAAATTTTTAATCGCATCCGTTAATCGGTTGATTACTCCAATGAAATTAATCGATTGATGCTCAACTCTGTACCGTACAGCTATCATTTCGTTAAGAAACAAAAGAATTCCTGTTATTTCATTTTGTTAGAATGTGGAGGGCTCAAACACTGATTTGAGAACCTCGTCTAACGGGGGTCCGGATCACGAGGGAATAGGAGGATGGAAAAGTAATTATCACACGTTATATAGATTTTCACGTCGTCGAAAACTCGACGACGTCTTTTATTTTTATATTTTGGCCCTTGAAATACAGCCGTTTAATCTTATTTATGACGCGTGATCCGCCTGGCCGTCGTCTGGCGGCTGCTCGTGTCACGCTGTTCTGAAACGAAAAGAGACGGAACGATGTGTAAATATTCGGCAACGTGAGTCACGCTTTCCGTCTCGTTTTAATATACACGCGCTCCTGATTATGCTCGTCGCGCTCAGGAGCGGGAAATCAGCTGTCGCGTTACGCGGCTAAGCTAGTGGACTGTATATGTTTGTGCGTTCCCTTTAAACCGGGAAACTTCTTATTGCAGTTTTGGGAAGACGAGATTCAACCTCGTTTCTTCCTCGACTGCAGGTTTTGACTGTCGTAGGAGAGGGTAACGGGTGGAGGTTGTAAGGCTGCAACCGTACCCGCTCCTCGGCCCTTTTTTACCACCTTATGGCGTGCGTACGGGCACGGTGTGATGCAGGTGTGCCAACGGCGCCCTTGGGTCGACTTACGATTGGGCCTGACACCACGTAGCTTAATGAATTAACGTCCTACGCACAGTGACCGTACTAGACTGGCGATCTTTGGAGGTATTCTGCGATTCGTCGTAAGCTGGGAGTGAAAGTTGTCCCACACTTCGACTAGAAGGTGGTAAATCCACCCAGGGTATTTTATACACCCCTGGATTGTGGGTTCCGAACCGTTTGATATACAAGAGAGGTACGAGAGTCAACCTCGATACCTTAAACACGACCTCTGATTGCAGCGGTACGTGTTTTCTTTTACTTTTTTAATTTTTCAGACCAAGGTGGGTCGTAGCCACTGCTGAATACTTCGGACACGACCTCTGATTACAGCGATACGTGTCTGTATTCAGGCTGAGGTGGATCGTACCCACTGCTGAATTCGAAATCTCGGATTATAACCTGCGAGATCTTTACAGTCTTTGGATCAGGTCGTGTTCCGACCTAATCTGTTTAATTGGTAAACGGCTTACGGAAGTTCACGGGAGGGGATTGTTTTACAACCCGTTCCGTATTGAACGCCCTGCGGAGGTTCACGGGATGGGGTTGTTTTTCAACCCGTTCCGTATTGAACGTCCTGTGCAAGTTCACGGTATAGGATTGTTTTCCAATCCGTTCCGTATTGAACTTGTTGTTCACGTTTACGGCTCTTTTAAGTAGTAAACGGGTTGTGGAAGTTCACGGTATAGGATTGTTTTACAATCCGTTCCGTATTTGAACTTCCTGTCCACGTTTACGACTCTTTTAAATAGTAAACGGGTTGTGGAAGTTCACGGTATAGGATTGTTTTACAATCCGTTCCGTATTTGAACTTCCTGTCCACGTTTACGACTCTTTGATTTTAAATTGTAAACGGGTTTTGCGGAAGTATTGACGGTACCGGATGGATTCCCAATCCGTTCTCGTACTGCTCTTCCAACCCACGTTTACAATTTCGTCGAAAGTTCGAGTGACTCGAAACTATTCGAACGTCTTGGAAATTACGGGGGAGCGGGATCGTATGCCCATCTGCTCACTGCCGGTTCCAAGTTAAGAGTGACGATCCAGCACGGCTAGTCAAATTCGGAGGGGAGAATCTCCGACTAGCGGCGCTGTAGACGAATTTGAATTCGTCTTTGTCCAACTTATTATTGTCGTACCTTCTCTTTATACACGCGCCGAAACGTTAGCTCGAAATCACGCGTAGTTTCGTCGATCGCGTGATGTTTCGAAGAAATCCGTATGTGACAGTTTTTATAACCTGTCTTGTTTTCGCGTAGCGGACACGAGAGTCGAACAGTCTCGAGTCGGTTACATACGCAGAAAACAATACCGGGTGACGAATAATATTCTACTATTCTTGTATGCTTCGAATTAACGCGATATTTAAACACATTTCCTACCATAATAAGGGCTATGATTACTTTCTATAACCTATTCGTAATATTGCGAGTGACATCGAAATGGTAATGGGGCTCCAGAGCCCCAGAATAATGGACCGAAAAAGCACATTGGATGTAACGTCTACTTGTATACACTCTCGATCGATTATTGTCCGAGTGTTTAAAGTAGGGGCTGCATGGACTACCTTACTGATGAATCCACTAATAGGACTCCTTAGTCCTGCTTCTTTCTCTCGCTTTCTTTCAAAGCAGCTCTCGTCACAAATTGGTGACCCCGACGTGATCAACAAGTAAGCACAAAGACCTTGAAGAGACGCAGCACAAGGATACGGAGTAACCAGAAACAACGTCTAATAATCATATTGCCAGATTATGTAATCCCTCTCCTTTATTCGTTCAGACGCTTGTCCTGATCTAATCTATCTGTCGTAGCCATTATCTCCAGGGGTAATTGGATCTGCAGGATTTATAGCAGTGGAAGCTCCGTACGTACGTATGTCATAAGTGGATCCACTGTAGGACAGCAGCATATACGACTCGATACGGTAATAACACACGGCTCGAGCAACGCGCTCGGTGGAGTTAGCCAGACGATCGGGGAAGCATACGTCGCAATCCACTCCTCGAGCAACGCATTCGCCACACGATAAATCAAGCAACTTATTTTCTATGGTTAACAGCAAAATTTCAGCCAAGAACGATTACCAATCATCAAGTATAAGTACTATACGAAGACGCTGACTGTTAGGAACTTGGCGAGGTTTACGATACGGTCGCTTGTGAATACCGCTATTTTTGAGGATAGCTAATTTCAATTCGCTTGTTAATAGTTACAGCTAAACGAGGAGTCAGGGCCCTAAAGAATCATTACAAAATTGAAGCAATTAGGAAGGGCCCTGCTCCGTCGTCCTCAATAGCGATTGACGTGTCATAAACCTTACAACTAGTCGCGCGGTCGAGTAACGACCTTAGTACCTGGGCACGGTCCCCGGTCGGGTGTTAGGAATTTTCCATTTCCAGGGAGGTCTAGTTTGTACCCCGACTGGTGGGCGGCAACCTAGACTAGGCGGTTTTTGGAAATCCAACCCCTGACCAGGGACGTCGACCGATTGGTCAGGTCCTTTACGCCTCATCGGCAATTTTAGTATATAAGAAGAACATTGGAAGAGTTTAGTTAGATTAGCAACAGAATCATAGTTAGAAACGTTACTGTATTACTTATTGAATTCAATAAACACCAAATACATAACCATTAATTTCCTTCAAACGAAGGTGGTCCTTCGAGTTTGTATTAGTCGGCACACACGTGCAAACTCAACAATTTCCGAACGAGCAACACTCGACCACGGAAAGAACATTGACATTCACGAGGAATGAAGAACTTGCTTCAATATTGTTAGAACAAAAGAAACGGAAACCTTCTTTTATTACATATTTTACAATAGAATTGTCTTGTTCTTCGGTAAAAACTTTGTTTCAAGCCTTGTATCCTATCGTTACTGGTATATTATTAGCTTCTTCTTTAATTTCGAGTTGATTAAAACGATAGAACCGATCCCAACTGCCGGTTTTACAATTGTTCCCGACCGCACTTATGGACTTTAATTATGTTAAAGTTTGGAAGTGAGTCAAAGGAAACAATGTCATTTTTGAGAACGTTGCTAGCACGGTTCTGTTTACTGTTACTTTTTTTTAAGAATTAAAATTGCTAAAAGAACATTTAATTACAATTTTTTAATATTAAGAAAAATTAAATTTTGGGTACCGAAAAAGCTATTTCCTTCTGTGGCGCTGTTTTACTGCGGGTAGGAAATCGAAGAATTTCTTAGGAGGACAGAAAAGGAAAGGAAGGGGGCGACGTTACGTCTGGGCCTGCTAGTGAGCTCATCAGTAAGGCTTTCTAGCAGGCTTCGCTTTAGACGACTGGGATATTGGAAAGTCGACCGTAGACTGTATATACAGGGTGTCCCGTAAGTAGTGTAAGAACCGGAAATGGAGGGTAGCTGAGACGATTCACAACAACAATTTCCTTTGCAAAAATGTCGAATAGGGCTTCGTTTTTGAATTATTAACGAAAAACACTGACCAATCACAACGCTCGCCTTCCGCGCGCTCAGGGCCGTCCGAACTCGGAGAGCCACCGCGCCGGGTACGTAGCAAGATGCACGTTGAAGATACATCAAGGAACGAATACAAATAATTAAAAATACTACCACTGCAACTGTTACCTAATTCGTTAATTACTTCGCCGATCACAGGTAATTCCGAGTCGCGCGAGAATGGATTGCTGTACCTGGAACTTTTTCGGGTAGGGAAATGCAATTTGTCAGTCAAAATTTTTCACAGAACCTCCGCGTTTCTGAACAGAAGTGGACACACGCGATGGAACGCACAAACGCAGAGTATTATCGTACGTTCTTCGTTTTCGCGGAGTCCAAGGGGAACGCGGAGAAAGCCGCCCGCACGTATTGCGCCGATTATCCCAGGGAAAAGGAACAGCAATCCTGAAGGGAGCAAGGTTCGAAGAAGCAACAATCCAGGAAGGAGTAACAATTCAAGGAGCAACAACAATTCTGGAAGGAGTAACAATTCAGGAGGGAGCAACATCCAGACACCTCCATCAACCCAGGATGGAGCAACAATCGAAGAAGGGTGCAACGGAACGCACCGCTATGTAAAAGTGAAAAGTGAGAGTGACCGTGCTGTGAAGTGTTTTCGGGGTGAGAAGCGGGTGCAGTCACCGGGCTGGCCCATCAGCTGATTTTCGTTGGGGTCTTCGACCTTGCCGTGATCGACAGCGGTGCACTGACCGGGCCCTATTGTCAGCGCAGCAGGTAAGTCGAATTTCAATTATTTCTCTATCAACCCTTTGCATTCGCGGAATGTTTCGGCACGCAGAAATCCAGTCTGCTTTTTCAGTACAGTTTTTAACAACAAACGGTTACAAATGGTTCTTACCGTATTAATTTTAATTTTCTGATAATAATTCTTATTTTAATTTTAAAACACCCTGGCAAGAAGCGGCATTCGGGTGCGAAGGGTTAATTTCCTAAAAATTTCGAGATTTTATTCCTTCTTCCTCGGAAACAGCGAATACAAATAATTAATTCATTCAATTTAGTAATTTACGTACTAATTACGTAGTAATTAACGAATTAGATAACAGTTCCAGTGGTAGTATTTTTAATTATTTGTATTCGTTCCTCGATGTATCTTCAACGCGCATCTTGCTACCTACCCGGCGCGGTGGCTCTCCGAGTTTGGACGGCCCTGAGCGCGCGGAAGGCGAGCGCCGTGATTGGTCAGTGTTCTTCGTTAATAATTCAAAAACGAAGCCCCATCCGACATTTTTGCAAAGGAAATTGTTGTTCAGAATCGTCTCAGCTACTCCCCATTTCCGGTTCTTACACTATTTACGGGACACCTTGTATAGCAACCGAGGGGTCGGTCGAGCGCTTGTGAGAGTGCGATCCCTCTGGTGGCGAGCATGGGAGGCCACGCCACACTCCATTGTATCGTTGTCCAATAGGATCCTATCTAAGCATGATAAATGAGCGTGTCCCAGATGTCATTCTACATTATACATACTTCTATATTTTTAAATATTTGCAGTGTTACAACCGTCATTCTTTGGATTTCATGTTGCGAACATGATATCATTAAACGTTTCAAACAGGAAATCGAATTGTGGAGGAGGAAAAGGAGGCAGGCAGCAAACACTTATGTTGGTCTACGAGTCATCGGATGTCGGATATCAATCTAATGAATCAAACGTGACCGATGAGTCGCGGTCGCAGAAGGGAGAGAACTACGGCACCTTTGATCTGTCGATCGAATTGCAGCGAATGGTTTCTCCGGTCGTGGCCGTGAGACGCGTCAGTCTTGCCGTGACGTGATTTACAGTCGGCGTGGTAAACGTCACTGGGTTATCCAAAACCGATAAATCGAGTTTAGCGCGCTCGGCATCCCCGAACGGTTGTTGGCGATGCGATTTACCGCGTCCTCATTGGGCCGCTCCACCTACTTGAACCGCCACCTCCGGTTCCAGGATTAGATCCGGAAGTGCTTGCCAACTGGTTTGAATATTGGACGCGTCGACTTATCTGCCCGGCCGAGGAGTGCTCTTTACTCGCGGGCGTGTTTAGATTCAGGAATACCCCTGGGCTGGATCGATGCTGAACAAATTATATCGGACCACGGAAGAGCGTGCTTCCAATTTTGAGACTAGCTTCCTTCGACGACGGAATTCGCCCGAACGAGATGAAACGAGCCCAACGATACGATATTGTAAATTCGACGTTGTAATCTCGTGTACCGATCACTCCAGAACACTCTAACGCGTCCGTGCATATTGGATATTTATTTCTATTATTAAGGGAATTCAAAACAATGTCTTTTTTTAACCTGACAGTAACACACTGTACCCAGACAAACACCTTTTGCCAGGGCTTGAATGGAATTGTGATCTAGTAAACATTTAACTTCTAAATTATTTCTTTTTCTATTTTCAGTTAAGTTTTACGTTAACACTTTAATTCTATTATAAAAGTTCAATTTTAACAGTTATTTTATATTTAATTCATAAAAGTTCTGAAGGAAGATTTATTTCTTAAGAGATATTTCAAAGTTCGGTAATTATTTATAAGTTTGCCCTCCTCACCGATTTTCGTGACCTCGAAATATGTTGTCAAGGTTATCATTCTGAACAACTTTTTCCTATACATGTTATCGCCACTCGGCCTTAGTTTCCGAGATATTTGCAAAAATCTTTGGTTAAACTTAGATTACGAGTACACTTCATTTCGTCATAGGCTAACGCTTAACGTCGTGTGTAACGTATTCTTTTTGTTACAACAGTTATGTTTTTGCGTTTGTTTGGGTATTTGATACGTATTCCTTCCAAGTGATGTCTTGTTATTAGTTTACGAGCGAGCTGTTGACAAACTCACGAGTATCGGTGCTGTTAAAGTCGTTATAGTGCTAAGAAATTCACTCAGAATGAAATTATATGAATTTTTAACTCTATGTAATGATTACGATAAGTTGTTAGAGTTTTTAATCGAACGAAAAGTAATTCATGCTACAATGAATTGTATAAAGTGCAATAAGATAATGAAATTTGATTGTAAACATCTAATGTTCAAATGAAATTCTATTTGAGATGCTGTAAGATAGTGATGTGAAACCATCTCAAGTAGAATTCCGTATATGATATTTGGGAAGGGCCCTCCCGGAATACAGTGTACTGGCGACATAAGTATAACTACAGTTTTTTACGAATATCTCGGAAACTAAGACCAAGCGCCGGTAACATGTATAGGGAAAAGTTGTTCAGAATGATGACCTTAACAACATATTTCAAGGTCACGAAAATCGATGAAGAGGGCAAACTTCTAAATATTATAATTACCAAAAGTTCAAACTACAGAAAAATATTACAATTGTAATGTTTGATTAATGTTGACAACTGTAATGTTGGCAATTGTGCTTCACTATGCAACATTATTTGCTTGTAAGCGATATTTGATATTCACGATATCAATATTTATGCCTTTTCTTGCTAGAAGAATTTACCACTTACACAAAAAAAGCGACAGATTCATTGAAAAGAGACGGACGGTCGTTTTGTCTTGCTTGCATCCTTACCGTCTTTATATCGTTGTACCCAGTTATTAACAAATTCACGAGACTTGTATATATATTTTGTTATACTCATTTTTGGCTCTTTTGGACGACAACACAAGAAGACCGGGTAATTATTTACTTTAGCGATTCCTCACAATTTCGATGACCTTGAAATATGTTGTCAAGGTCACTGTTATGAAGATTTTTTCTTTATACATGTTACCGCCGCTCGCCCTTCGTTTTTGAGATATTTGCAAAAATAATTTTATGTCTGAATTAGCCTCGGGTTGAGTTGGAGATAAAATATTAAACTTTATTCTTTATTATTATTATTATTATTGTCGTTATTATTAACAGAAATTGGAAAATGTCTGTCATTGTATCAACAAATACAGGTATTCTTGTATTAAAATTATGACGACCAACGACAAATAATGTATATTGTGTCAAGCTAATATCGGATAATATTAATAAAGAAAATTGAAATAGAAGATGGCTGCGTGGCCGGCCGCCTCGCGGCGGCCGGTATAAGAAAATCTAACCTAAACCTAATCCATTATATTAATTACTAGATAGAATAGTTAGGTCCAAGTAAGGTTTGGATAAAATTTGTTTATCACATCGAGTTTTTATGCACATCCGTTATATGCATCCATTGCCGGCCACCTCGATATATCTATAGAAACAATAAACAATCAGCGATTCAATGCTTACACACCCGCTGCCACAATCGTGTACGTATAGACAGAATTCATTGTAGTAGCAGCGATCTTTTTGAAGAAAAATCTCGGAAACTAAGGCCGAGCGGCGGTTATATGTATAGAGAAAAAATCTTCATAACAGCGACCTTGACAACATATCTCAAGGTCATTGAAATTGGTGAGGAATCGCTAAAGTAAATAATTACCGAAGACCGCTCCAAATCGTTCAGTGTATAAGGTATTCATATCGAAAACGACTATGTATATACCAAAAGAAACCTCAAGTGTTTAAACTAATGCAATCTCCTTCTCATTAAGTATCAAGTTTCGTAAATATCGCATCCACGTTTTTGTCAAAGAGATTGTAGATGAATACGCAAATCGTAATTGTTATGTAATTATTTTTTTATATTCTTACATTAAGAGCAAAATTTGACAAAATAAAAAGGCATTATTTACATATACGTCCAGTGTCTAGCATTCAATATTAGGGAAAATGTATTTTTCAAAGTATTTTCATTGATACTAGTCTTAAGATCGTTGATCATTTTCAAAGCACTAAACGCTCGTTCCACGCTGACTTGTGATGTAAGATAATATGTTTAAATATGTAAGATAGTATATTTAAATCGACTCTTTTTGGATTGTACGTTTCGATTTCACATAAAACTGTTTGTAATTCAGAAGCATCTGTAGTGTCGCCTCCCATGCTCGCCACCAGAGAGGTCGCGCTTTCACAAGCGCTTGAGTTTGACTGACTGTCGCGGCCCGACCGTGATCGCGACCTCGCCACTCGTGACCGCGCGGATTTTTTCCTTACTCGGGTTCGTAGCTCCCCAATTCACCTTACGGTTTCGTGGCCGTCGCGGCGCGTTATTTTAATAAATTAATTTTAAAATAACTAGTTCGATTTGATTGATAAACTTTGATTGATGGACGTTCTGATTGTCTTGTTGCGTTCAGACTACCTTCAGACTGCCCCCGAGCGTTCGCGGTCCTGTCTTTTTATATGTGCTTGCCAATTGTCTTTTACTTTTCTTCGAGTCGGGTGCAAAACTCTCGCGCGCACGTGCCGCGGAACCTTCTCGATTCTTCGAGAACGGTATTCCGCGACACGTGCCCGTTATTGATTTTTGCACCCGGTCCGATTCCTACAATCGGTTGCGGACGGCCCGATTTATAGAATATTGTTCCGCTTCGGCCGAAACACCGACCCCTCGGTTGCTATATGTACATTCTTCGAACGACTTCCCAATATCCCAGTCGTCTAACGCAGGGCTTGATAGCAAAACTTAGCTGACACACGTTGACCAGCGTAGACGTCCCAGGAAAGATTCCAAGAGAATATTAATAAACACCTTGCCACCTACACAGTGTCATTTATTAACACAACCTACCCAACACATCTTTATTTTCTTCATTAGACGAATCACCAAAAACATCAAAATCATCTAGATATTTTTTGAAATTGGTTGTAAATGCTGGTATATTATTATTACTACTACAAATGTAAGAAATCAGGATAGATGAGTGTGGGCGTTTTAAAAATAAAACTTGATTCTTTATTTGCTCCGTGCAATGCGATGGTCGCTACAAGAATGAATGAATTTCTTCTAGCCTGAGGCGGGTGCCTTCGTCAGTGTGACCGTTTGTTTCTTTTACGACACCCCTGCTCTCAAGGAACTTTTCCTTGAGAGGGGTCGTGCGTTGACGAAACGCATGTGGCCCGTCTTAGCCACTCGCTTCCTCCGATTTCCTAACATTCGGCCAGACTGACTCAGGTCTGTCCTCAGACTTTACATTAAATTTCGTCGTTGAAGAAACTTTAAATTGTCGGCGTAACGCAATACCGCTGTACCGCTTACGACCGACTATGGACACCGTCGTATCCCTTATCGGTTCGGAGCGCACTTTGCACCCTTTACCCAACACCACCCTACCTGAGGCACACGTCGTGCCCGTCTGGTTCGATGTTAACGTTACGAAAGGTACCGTTGTATCTTGGATTTTTAAGACACCGCGTGTCGTAACGCACGTTGCGTCCTTTGCCGTAAGTCGAAGAAACCCCTCTGGTTTCCCGTCCCTGACAAATGATGGTCATTGTCCTCGCGTCAGAGCCGTTGCTCCGATCCGGTGGTGGTCGGACTTTACCTGGTCGTCGGGTAACTATTCCTTCTCCACCTCGTTCTCTCGCGTTCGAGGCCGTGCAAGCCTTATGGCTTGGTCTTTTCTTTTCCTTTCTGTAACATAGTTCAATAAATGTGAGATATCGTTCAATTTCGTAGTTGGGATTCCATTCTACTCAACGATACTTCAACAAAAAGGATATAACAAGCTTTTGCGGGTCATCACACGTTGTGATCGTCCCCCTGGATCGTAATCCATGGCTTGATTTTGTCGGCTGCAACGACTGTTCGTAGTCGCTTCACCCCTTCTCGTAGGTCTTCGACCTCATACCTATCGTTAGGTAATACGGTACGAATTCGGAATGGTCCTTTATACTTCGGCAGTAGCTTCCTACTGCTTCCGGTTGATGGGTCACTGGTAACCTGCACCAACACCAGCTCGTCCACGGTATACCTGCGAGCCTCCTTTCTCGTCCGGTCATACCGCTCCTTTTGTGCCTTTTGCTCTTCGGATATGTGTTCACTAATATCCCTCCTTAAGGCGGTCAAATCTAACCGGTCCATCTCTTCTTGTACGGCGCTCAATATTACGCCTTCCGCTACCGTTCTTGTATCACAACCGATCAAAGCCTTCATCGGTGTGGTATCAATACTTTTGTTGTGCATAGTGTTTATGGCACTCTGCACCTTCTTGACCAGTGTGTCCCAGTCCTGGGGGTCTTGGCCTGCCGCACTTGTTGCGAGAGCGTCAACAATCGTCTTGTTATATCGCTCGCATTGTCCGTTTGCTCTTGGCGTTGCCACTGCATTTAATATGTGCTTGATGCCGTATGCCTTGCACAAGGTGGCGAATCTGCGCGATGTGAAACTCGTTCTGCGATCGCTAATTATTCTCGTCGGCACACCGAATAAATACATGAGGTTCAGTAAAACCTTTTCGGTGTGACGCGTCTTCGTATCTTTTACTGGCTCCACGATGGTGAATTTCGTAAAGGCATCTACCATTACCAGTAAGTATTTGTTGCCCCTTCGGCTCGTCTCGAATGGTCCCACATGATCAATATGCAACGTGTGAAACGGAATCGGTATTTTTTCTATCGGGTTCAACTTACATTGTTTCTTACCCACAGTGTGCTTATAATACGCACAGCTCAAACACGCCTTCACGTATTTGTCAACGAAGCGCCGCATACCTGCGAACCAGTAATTCCGTTGAATCCGTTCTAGGGTCTTTCCCGCACTCAGGTGTCCAGCGTCATCATGGCACAGTCTGCATACCTGTAGCCTCGCGTTCTTCGGGACAACCCAAGCTATTTTATCGTCTGGCAGGCGACGGTATAGCTTATCCTTTTTCAACACGTATTCCGTGAAATAGTGTTTCGTTTCCGCCGATTTGTCCTTGTCGGCGAGAACCGTCCTAATGCGTGCCAATTGTTCATCTTGAATTTGTGCAGCCGTAATCCAATCGGCCTCCGTGATGTCGACGTACGCAATCTCGAGGGCGGTCGGCTGAGGATTTCGACTGAGTGCGTCCACATGTGCCATTCTTGACCCCGGCCGATACAGAATTTCAAAAGTAAATTCCTGAACCTCTAGCCACCATCGACCTATGCGTGGCAATAAATCTCTCTTCGAGAAAGTCGTCCGTAGCGCGTTGCAGTCCGTTACGACCTTGAATTCTATCCCAAGAAGATAAACCCTGAAATAGCGTAACGCGAAAACAACTACCATCGTTTCTAACTCGTACGAATGGTAGCAACGCTGATCCGCTGTCGTTTGTTTACTGAAATATGCAATTACTGCCATATTTCCGTCTTCCTGGCGTTGCAGAATCATCGCTCCAACACCTAATGAACTAGCGTCCGTGTGTAGTTCAGTTGGTCTCGTCGGATCAAAGATGCGTAGTACCGGTCGCGTAATTAATCTTTCCTTTACTTGTTGGAAAGCTTCTTCTTGAGCCTCTTTCCATTGCCACGGTACGTCTTTCCGTGTTAAACGCGTCAATGGCTCCACAAGCGTTGCGAAATTCTTGATGAATTTTCGAAAATAGCTGGCCAGTCCTAGAAACTGACGTACCTGCTTTATATTTCCGGGCTGTGGCATTTCTTTTACGGCGTCTATTTTCCGTTGACCTGGTCTCACTCCTTCTTTACTTATTTCCCGTCCCAAGTAGTCAATGGTTTCCTTGAAAAAAGAACATTTCTCTAACTTGAGCGTTAGGCCATGTGTTCGAAACGCTGCCAAAACTTCCCGAAGCTTGTCGATACCCTCTTCAATGGTCTTCGACGGAATTATCACGTCGTCCAGGTAAGGAAATGCCGTCGTTCCTTTCAAAGAGCCAAGGACTTTGTTGATCAATCGTTGGAAAACTGCTGGCGTGTTCGTTAACCCAAAGGGCATTCTTAAAAACTCGTAGTGGCCCTCCGGCGTAATAAACGCTGTCTTTGCTATTGAATTTTCAGTGACTGGAACTTGATAATAGCCCGATGCTAAATCCAGACCCGTGAAATAACAATTCCCTCCTAACTTATCGATCTGGTCGTCGATAAGTGGTAAAGGGTACCTGTCCTTTATAGTTATTGCGTTTAATCTACGGTAGTCCACGCACATTCTCGTGTCCCCCGTTTTCTTTTTCACTAACGTAATCGGGCTTGCGTACGGCGATTCCGACTCCCTGATTATCCCGTTATCTAGCAGTTCTGTAATTATTTCGCGAACGATTTTCTTTTCCGGTTCTGCGAGACGGTACGGATGATACGCAATCGGCTCGTCCGTGAGACATTTGATCTCTATCGACGTCGTATTCGTCTTCCCGAGATCCTTCATTGACGACGATACGCAATCGCGGAATTCTTCGATTAACGCGACGCATAATTTTCGTCCTTTCCGTCCGATGTTACCCAAATTTAAATTAGGACTCGTCTCAATTACAAAAACATCCATCGCTGAAATTATGTGGGGTTTCTTGCAATTTCTTAAATCGTTGAATGTCAAATGCTTTCCTCGTTTCAACATTATGACATGATCTTGTTGAAGAAAGTCTCTTCCAAGTATTACCTCATGCGCGGTATACTCGTCGGGAATAACAAATGAATCTACACTCGCAACTACATTTTGGACCTTCACCGTAATTGGAGCAATTTGGTCAATTACTACCGATTGTCCGGCAAATCCTCTATATACTGTCTCTTGCGTAGACTTTGATTTTATCAAGAACTTCTTGATTACGGACGAATGAACTACAGTACATGCACTTCCCGTATCCACCAAACTTTCTACTTTATGCCCATTGATACGAACATAAATTTGATAAATATTAGGGGTACGTTCGATATTTTGTACAATATTTACCTCTTTCTGTGGACACTCCTCCTTTTTATGGCCCAACCGTTTGCAAAGGCTGCACTCCACCCTTGGCTTCCTGCAGTCCTTTGCCACGTGGCCCATTTTCCCGCAATTAAAGCAGGTAAATGCTTTCCCTTTCACCGGAACGTTTTCCGATATCTTCTGCAACGTTTGCTTATTAAGTGTCCGCTCCTGCTTTGCTTTTCTATCTTCGTTGCCCGGCATATTGCCCATTGCGCGCATAGCCGCATACAGCTCGTCGGGATCAGCGTGCTTTGCTGATCGTATGGTGCGGGCTATCGTCTCGTCCGGTAACCCGTAAATCACCATATCAACGATTTTTTCGTCATTTAGCGCAATGTCCAGGCGTCGAATTAGATTGGTCTTCTGGAAGCAGTAGTCTCCCAGCGACTGCCCCGGTTTTGCCTCATATAGATCGGCTTCACGTAATAATTTGGAGAAGGGCATGACTCTCCGAAACTGTGCCACCAAATGCACTTTAATAGCAGCCCAGGTGGTAACCACTTGCATACGCGTATCGTACCAAACGCGAGCGTGTCCTCGCAGCTTGCTTGCGATCAGTCGCATCACGCTCCGGTCGTCCCATTCGAAACAATGCGCCAAGTCGTCGACGTATCTCACCCAATTTTCGATTGACAAGTCTTCCTTTGAAGGATCGTAGATCGGTATAAGATTCTCGTCACCGGGACGCGCGTGTGTCGGCGACTTCCTGCTCGACGCAGTACTCCTGGTTACCAGGCTTTCCTCTGATCGGTCCTGGCGAGTTGCGTCGGGTACTCTTCGCGGATCCGTTGTTCGCGGGCTGCGCGACCTCGTTTCGTGACTTCGCGAACTTCGAGATCGTCGACGGCTGCCTCGCGACGTTTTCCGTCCCGTGCTTCGCGACCGTGCACGTGATTCCCGCCGTCGGGACGCGTATGACGGCGTGCGCGATTTTGACCGGCACAAAAACTCCGTCATCAGGCTCTCTAGTCTTTCGAGACGCGTCTCCAGCGAATCCTTCACGGTGCCGTCGGCTCCGTCGCGCTCACGGCTGTGTGATGCACCAAGTACTTACACTACACTTATACGTTAAACTTATTCACTAATTGCACAATTTAGTGTCTGCTCCACTTGTATTGTCTGTACACTGCACTACACAATCTACACGAGTGTCGCAAATTATGCAATAAACACCGAAAATCTACGATAATCACGGTAGATCGCGATAAATCTACAGATCACGGCGAATCACGGTAAATCCCGCTTCTGATTTCTTACACAAATCTCCCTGAAAGAATTGGAAAAGCTTTGTAATTGTGAATAATTGATCACAAAGGTTTTTTAAATATGTACATTTTGTGCATTCAATTGTGCGTTTCGATTTAAGCGATCACGACGGACAGCTAAATCCAACAGTGCGAGAAAGTAATTCTTCTCTACAATACTTCTTGCAAACGAACAGCATAAGCAACTCGTTGTTCATAATCTGTTGGCTTTGAATTCTTGCACCAACTTCACTTTGTTTGGAAACATCTGTAAATCTTCTCTTAATATTTTTATTAATAATCTTCGAGCGATTTCTAGTTCAGCAGAACGTCTTCGTGTCGGCGTTTCGAGATATTCACGTCAGTTTAGACTGAA
Organism: Colletes gigas; assembly: GCF_013123115.1. Taxonomy (NCBI): domain Eukaryota; kingdom Metazoa; phylum Arthropoda; class Insecta; order Hymenoptera; family Colletidae; genus Colletes; species Colletes gigas. The sequence continues at coordinate 108,505 of NW_025106675.1, forward strand.
CGTGATCTTCCGATTTTTAGAAGATCTTGCTGTTAAAAACGCTATACTAAAGGTCGAATCATTCTTTCAGAGAGTAGATTTCGCGCAATAAGATGATGACAATTGGCTCATTGAATCTATATCACAGGGCGACGATTTTCAAAATACAGCTAAATAATTATGCTATGTTGAATAACGCTGTATAGTTCCATGATAAATTTCCCAAATGCACCTTAAAAGCTTTACAAAAGGAAGAACAGAAAAAATAAAATTTAAAGAAATTACAAATGTTTTCAATTCTGTCGTGATTTTTACACCACCCTATAGAATGATTTAACGATAAATGTGTTTGAAGGAACTTTAACTTTTCAAAACAGAATAACTGTCTCTGTTCAACTAGAACTCAAGCTCTGACTTGAATGAAACTGTTAAAATTTTCAATTATTTCTGACACAACAGTTATCTTTTTACTTTTAACTTTTCCGTTCTAAGAAAACAGTTTTATATGCACCGAAACTTATATTCCATATATTCAAGTACGGATAAAAAACTTTTATTTTTTCGGAAATGGAAAAAGTTTTAGTTGAACAAAACCAGTTACTTTACTTTACCAAAGTTAAAGTCCTTTAAAACAAATGTACCGTTAAGTGTTACGTTTACTTAAGGTTGAATCCTTAAATCATTCTATACAGGGTGTTCGGCTATTTTTGGGAAAAATTTGTATGGAAGATTCTAGAGGCCAAAATAATACGAAAATCAAGAAGACTAATTTGTTAATTGAGGCTTCGTTAAGAAGTTATTAACGTTTAAAGTCTCGTCTGTAGAACGGCAATTTGCGAACAGCTGTTTGTCGTTCGGAAGGTTGTGGCAGGCTAGCGCTAGTGGTTCTTACGTAGCATGAAAAATTGTACTTACCGACGTTATCGACAGCCTTAGATTGTTGTGTCCACTCATGGGGACGTGAACACCTTACGTTGGATGAGATTCAACCTGTATTATGAAAATTCAGAAGGGCATATCAAAACTCGACCGACGAGATTTTCACAAAGACTGTGTGAATGCCACTTCCAATATACAATGTTGTGCATAAAAATCACCCACACGCGAGCATACACGTCCCATAATTGTCCACAATGTCTGCGAGTGTCCACAAATAATCCTTTCAGGCACTAACCACTATGCAATTAAATAAGCACGCACCGCAATTATGTTATTCGCAAGTGTCTATGTGTATGTGCATCACAATTCTTCCGAGTTACTTAAGTATAGAACTGTTATAAATTTTTCACGTAACTAGTTAAACCCGTGATTAAAGCGTGCTCATTTGAATATTGTAATTATTTCACGAAGTGTGCTTACTAAACGAATTCGAAGAACCTACCTTTTCGTGTATTTTTCGAATTTGTTTCAATATTTTATTTAAACACAACAGAAAGTATATTAAGTACGTGTCCGAGTCTATAACTGCAACGAAGTGTGTCTAAGTGAATCTATTTGTTGCTATAGCGAAAACGAATCTGTGTGGTTTCTAAGACGAATCTCTATGCGAATCTAAAACGATCTGTCGACGCTTCCGCCGTTTACCGAAACGTTGACTTCGTGTACGTCTCTTGTATCAAGGGTTTTCGTGGCGGGGGTGCAACGATGTCAACGTAGCTTGGCATCCAAGGATGAGGGTGCCACGTTTAACAACTCCGGGGACTTTCCACCCCGTGCAAAACATCGACGAAACAAGGGAGGCCCAGGTATGAGGAGCCGAGCACGTGTGGGCCATCCGACACTCCGTTGGGGTTGCAACCAGTCGCCTCGCTTATCTCTCTCTCTCTCTCACACACACATGCACTCTAGGCTCAATGGAGACAAAGTACAGAATCGGCAACGGTCAGACGGTTGACCAGCTAGTCAGCCGTAAAAAGAATCAGTCAAGACAATTCACGCGATACACTTTAGACATATTTCATTCGGTTATGTATTAAGTAGCATTTAAGGAATACACTGATATAGACAATTCGTGAATACTTATTAAATCTTCTAAAAACAAATAAGGAACAATTAAATTAGTTTGTATTTGTACAAGGATATAAACGCCATCTTTGTGAGAACGATATCAGCGTGAAACGAGCATTTAATGTTCTGAAATTTATTCTCAACGATTTTGGGGCTAGTATTAATGAAAATACTTTAGAAAATATATTTCTCCTAAAATTGAACGCTAAACACTGGATGTACATATATGTAAATAATACCTTTCTGTAAAATATCTATGCATTCCTGAAACAATTGTGTATCGAATAGTTCGATATTATACATTCAAACCATTCTATATTTCTTTGCATCAGAAATTTTGTGATATCGACTTTCCGAATTGAATAAATTACAACAATGACCTTCCATTTAAAGAATCAACTTTTACCAACCATAAGTAAATACACGTGATATGCACTATTAGTGCATCAAAAATTCGAAATAGCTGAAACAGGTCATTTACCAGTATTCACTCAGTTATTCTTAAAGGGTGCATTGTTAGATCATATTTTATCAACGACAGATCGTATTGGTGAGTATATCTTAATTTTTTGTACTACTAAGTTAGCAGAGCTATTAGAAGAAATTCCTTCAAATTCAGAGAAACAGGATGTGGTATTAGTATGAGAGATGCCAGCTCACAATGCACTCTGATACATTGCGAGCTCGTAAAAGCGTAAATCAAAAATTTCCTCAACATTGGACCGGACGTGATGTAAATACTCGATGGTCTGTTTTCTCGCCCGATCTTATGCCATTGGGCTTTTGTCTGTAAGGAATTGTGAAAGATGTCGTTTATAACGATAATCCTACAATGCCGGAAAACACGTATGTAGGTATTAGCACTGTATGCACTAATATTAGTCAACAAACGATAAAAATAGCCAGAGAATCTGTTACTTATCCTCTGTAGAAATGTATCAACATTAATAGCACCATTTTAAATATTTACGAAAATACATTTTTGTAATTAATTTTTCTACTATGATTGTATTGTTAATTTTACTTACTTTCATGCGTCTCTTGATTTTCCGAACTCAAGTCCATTTGAAGGCCATAATGTCTTACATCCTAATTTTCACACAAACATTTATTAGAAGCCTGCGGCGATAGAATTATGTAAATCCGTTAAAAGAAACTGTAGGCTAATAGTTTTCAATAGTTAAATGTGCTAGGGCGTCATTATGCTGGAACCACATCTATCTTCGTAAATTAAGTGAAACAATTTCCAAAAGTATAAGAAAAATATTTTTCAAAAAATGAACATAAACTGTACCTTGTTAATGTTTGTTCGAAGAAATGAGGTCCAATCATATAATTAACAATAATTTTACATCCGATGTTTAAAGACCAACGATGCTGCAACATTACAGATCAATAACGTTATATCACGTTTCATAAATTAAGTAAAAATATTTTTTGTTATTCGCGAGCCCAAAGGAGGGTGTTAAGAAATGCCCATTTTTGGCATCACCTAGAAATGAAAAATTCATGCAGGATCTTTTAGAGTGTTTCTCAAGGAACAAAAAATGTCTTTATCACTTTCCCGAGAAACGATGGGAAAGTTGTCAAAAATACGTTCAAAGTATGAATGTGATGATAATGGAACTAACGTATATTTTACATTTCGTCGTCTTCTTCTTCGGATATCGAACTGCCCTCGAAATATTTGACGACTTTTTATACGTCCTGCGATTACTTCAACAGTATATTGATATTTTGTAATGAATTTCGATTCATTAACTTGTTCAACTGTTAGTGGTTTCCGAGTTTCCACTACAGAGTATCGAAAGCCACGATCCGCAAGGAAATTATCATCCGGTTCAAAGTATCTTAATCGACAGTATCGAAGCGTCTTAAAAATGATTAATAAGAATCATTAATTGAAACTAATAAATCTTACTGACTATTAAATTAACGGACAAATGAATTAAGGGTAGTAACCAATTAACGCCATTTTACTTAAAACGAAACTGCATTCACGACACTCAAATAGTTTAAAATACTTTGTATATGTACTAATTGATAAAAGTAAAACCGCACTGGAAGCCATACTTGCACATTCATGTGGATGCAAAGTCGGAGCACGCGTTGTTGGGTGCTGTTCCCATGTAGCCATGATTATATGGTACTTTGGATTTGCTCGATTTCATGCTTCTATTCATCTGCCTGCTGAGTTCCTTACTACGTATTTCGAAGACGGTTCGATATCCGAAGAAGAAGACGACGGAATGTAAAATATACGTAAGTTCCGTTATCATAACATTCATACTTTGAACGTATTTTTGTCAACTTTCCCATCGTTTCTCGGGAAAGTGATAAGGACATTTTTTGTTCCTTGGGAGACACTCTAAAAGATCCTGCATGAATTTTTCATTTCCGGGCGATGCCAAAAATGGGCATTTCTTAACACCCTCCTTTGTATTATCCACGGTCAAATTTGAATTGGAAATCACGTTCCTCGATATCTTTTTATTTATTTACTCGAGTAATTTTAAATCCTTTACTCTTACATGCGCTACAAATATTGTCTTTTAGCGAGGTGTAAAGAAAATACTATGACCGCAATTCACACCTTGAGCTGCAACCGCAAATGCAACAACTGTATGTACTAGTCTCTAGGGTTTGTCCTTCGTTCACTGAACCACAAATGGAACCAATTCCTCCAAAACCGCGATTGAAACGACCGCTGCTGGCGTAGCTCCAAAACGATTATAGCACAGATTTGGTAAGTAGATAATTTTATCGGAGAAGTAAGTTAGAGGCGGAAGATATTTGTAATAAGTACAGCTTTAAGCATGAAAAATAACATTTCTTAGGGACTGACAAGCAAAATTGTATACGAATTCTACGATATTTCTTTTGTAACTAACACATTTAGATGCACTATGATTGTTAACTTAATTTGTGCTTTGGTGAACATTATTCCAATTTTTACAAATCATAGATGGAATTGAGGGGGCTGGGAGTTCAAATGACAATCCCACGGTCTACCCCAACAGTTATTTAAACATTTATTTCCGCGGGTGTGGGGGTGTAGCCACAAGTAGGTTAATGTTGCTACCAAACTGTCTTTACAAACGCGACTACGTCTTTACCAGACTGGGCCGTCTATGACAGACTGGCTGTGAACGCGTCTTTTACGGACTGGGACGTCTATAACAGACTGGGGCTTTCTTCAAGCGTCCCTTCAATATACATATACACATTCTTACCCTAATAGTAAAGGTAGAGAAAAAAAGGTAGGACAGAAAGACGGAAAAACGAAACTGGAAAATACTTAGCGTAGGAAAAGTTTAGCTACAGTGAAAGCGAGTAATAAAAGTCAAGAGGCTCGCCGGGCCCGGATCGGGGTGGTCCGAGGCCCAGGCGAAATCTTGAAGGAAAACAGACGCCTCGCACGGCTCTGGTCGCCAAGTGTCTAACAGGACGACCAGGCTCGCACGGGACACTGCGAAAATGGAAAAATAGAAAGCTTAAAACTATCCTTACATTCCATTCCCATTCATACGCTGGCAAGGGCGTAGTGGCTATACAATGGCCGCTACAGAATCATTCGTAATGTTGCGATGAATTTTATTTGAATACAAATGAAATGTCGACATTAACATTATTTTTCAATTTAATCCCCTTCCTTTTTAACGCATCTGGTCTATTGTTTCATAAGCTTTTTTAATAATATTTAAAAAAAAAACATTTTCGGCAATTTCCCTGTGAATAGTTGACTCTTGAATTCTTTTCGAGTAAGCGACTGTCTAAAAAAGTGTCTTGTTCGATAGCATAACGTTCCAAATGTTGTTGTCAAATGTCTAATCGCGTTTGTTTATTGGAAATTGGTAGATCCTTCCAAATCCATTTTGCACATGCTGTATGGAATCCAAGTTTGTTATGAATAATTTCGTAGGCAAAACCTCGACTAAAAAATCATGTCACGTGCAAGTTCAACGTTTCTTTCATCTGTAGTCGTGTGTGGGCCTCCACCTTCTTCTTCATGTATAACGCTTGTGCGACCATTTTGAAAGAAAGATGTTTATGAAAGTCCATTTTTGGCATCGTCTGAAAATGAAAAATGCATGCAGGATCTTTGAGAGTAACGCGTTCTCCGACTTTGCAATCGCAATGATTGTGTAATAGGATGGACCGTATTTTTAATTATTGAAATTTTCATGTACGACCCTATAGATTTGTTCAACTTGATAAAAAAATAATTCCTGCAAAAGGAGAAGTCAATAGGACAATGAGAAAGGATGCCAGAATTGGCTTAAAGTTTAGGAATTTCAATCCTATCTGCAACTCTATTTTAAGATTTCGGTTGAAAAAGTTGTCATTATTTAATAAAAGTGTTATTTAATTCTAACATCTTTTTATAGAGATGACTATAAAGAGCTCATAGAACTAATGATCATTTTTCTGGCGGGGACTCCGCTTACGGGTATCAAATTTAAAATACCTGGGACATTCCGCCATGCAAGGTCGATGACCAAGGCTATACTTATGTACAGGGTGTCAGAGCTAAAGTGTGACAGTCGCGATACTGCAATAACTATTGATGATACGGAAAAATTGTTTATATGAAAATTGCAGGATAAAATAGGATCTTTATTCTGGCGTAAACGGAAATTTTATTTATGTTATTAATTTCAATGATACGATGATGAAGTTTCGTTTTTTAAATGGAGCTATATATTTTTTTTTGGATCATGCGATAGTGTTTTTCAAGACGAATTCAATAACCTGCAATTTATTTACCCGATTTTTATTAGTTTTCAAGATATAACGCTTGGAAATTTACTGATTTTCGGCGAAGACGTCTCGGCTTGAGTGGCAAGTCATAAAAGCGGCCCTATTGTTGCGCTGTTTGACTCCGCCTGTTGAAACCGATAGCAAGGGTCTACGCTCGGAACGGCAGGCCCGAAGAGTCAGAAACATGAAAAGTATTGTCCATCACGATTTAAGTTTGTCGCATCGAGGATGGTGATGTCGCTAATAATTTGGATGATTGGAACATTCATTTAAATGTTTTAGCTGAAGGTAGGTATAAAGACATAACTTAATTTTAATTTATGAAAATATTTTATTATACAAAAAATTCATACCACATGTCTCCCGCTGTTTGAAATACATATTTCTATGCGTTTCATAAATTCTTCCTCCACGTTTATTAATACATCCCTTGGAATACTTTCACATGCAGTTTTAATTCTTTCTTTTAAATCTGCGGTGCTTCGTACTGGTGTTTTGTAAATTTGTTGTTTAATATAACCCCACAAAAATTTTGAATGAATGATCGAAAGTGAATATAAGACTACTGCACAGTTCAAAGATCTGACGAGTTCTGATTCAAATACTGTTTTCCACTTTTTGAAGGAATCTTTCAGAAGATATGATTGGTTTCTTTCGAAACAAAGAAACTTCTTCTATTGGTTGGAAATGTCTAAAGAAGTAGTAAACTGAAGGGAATGAAAAATTCGGGAGGATAAGGAATATAAAATTGATTCATAAGAGAACTCATAAAACGTATTAAACAGTGTATTTCAATATATTGCAGCGGAACAGCAAACTCATAAAAGACCAGCGGGTCTAATTAGGTATTTTCGGGAAAGTTGGAATTTTTATTAGCGGTAAAATGTAATAGATGTATTATTTATGTTTGGCATGGTCCAAGTTTTTCCATCATACAACAAGAGTTATAAAACACCGCTACAAAGCACTGCAGACTTAAAGCTGTGTGTGAAAATATTCCAACGGACATTCTAATAAACGTGGAAAAGAAACTTGTAAAACGAATTGAAACATGTATTTCAAATAGCAGGAGACACGTAGAATAAATTTTTTGTATAATAAAATTCAGCTAAAACATTTAAATAAATGTTCCAATCATCCAAATTATTAGCGACATCACCATCCTCGATGCGACAAACTTAAATCGTGATGGGCAATACTTTTCATGTTTCTGACTCTTCGGGCCTGCCGTTCTGAGCGTAGACCCTTGCTATCGGTTTCAACAGGCGGAGTCAAACAGCGCAACAATAGGGCCGCTTTTATGACTTGCCACTCAAGCCGCGACGTCTTCGCCGAAAATCAGTAAATTTCCAAGCGCTATATCTTGAAAACTAATGAAAATCGGGTAAATAAATTGCAGGTTAATGAATTCGTATTGAAAAACACTATCGCATGATTCAAAAAAAAATATATAGTTCCATTTAAAAAACGAAACTTCATCATCGTATCTTTGAAATTAATAACATAAATAAAATTTCCGTTTACGCCAGAATAAAGATCCTATTTTATCCTGCAATTTTCATATAAACAATTTTTCCGTATCATCAATAGTTATTGCAGTATCGCGACTGTCACACTTTAGCTGGGACACCCTGTATACAGGGTGTTCGGCCACCCCTGGGAAAAATTTTAATGGGGCATTCTAGAGGCCAAAATAAGAAGAAAATCAAGAATACCAATTTGTTGATGGAGGCTTCGTTAAAAAGTTATTAACGTTTAAAGTTCCACCCGTACTGAATTTCTTTCTCGAAAATGCGTAGGATTTTGGGGGTATGTCTATTCGCAAACAATGACTGTCATTGGCTCCCGCAACCGAAAATAATTTTTCCAGAACGATTTAAAATTTTGTTTTTCGTCGTAAAATTTCACACTTTCTCGAATTTTTTTCTAGAAAGTGGGTAGGATTTCGTGGGTATGTCTATTCACAAAAAATAATTGTAATTGACTCCCGCAAGCGAAAATAATTTTTCCAGAACGATTTGAAATTTTTTTTTTTCGTCGAAAAATTTAGGCACCTAATTAGATTTTCGGTAAAGAATTTTTTTCTCGAAAGTGCCTAGGATTTCGGGAGTATGTGTAGTGGCCAAAAATGATTGTAATTGACCCCCACAACCGAAAATAATTTTTCCAAAATGATTTGAAATTTTTTAATTTAATTATTAATAACTTTTTAACGAAGCCTCAGTCAAGAAATTGATATTCTTGATTTTCGTCTTATTTTGGCCTCTAGAATCTCCCATTCAAATTTTTCTCAGGGGTGGCCGAACACCCGTAAAGCTTAAATTACATATTTTTCAAATGGAACAAAAATTCTAAACAAAATTTTAGACCAAGAGTAACTAACCGTAGAAGGTCTATCCTATTGTGCAAGTATAACTTCCAATGTTTCACAATTTTTTAATTAATACATATGTGGCATGTTCAGGGACCGTGGTTGCTCTTAAAAACACGGGAAGTGATTTTATAAACCCTTTATTCGGACTCACTCTGCTAACGCTTCAACAATATCTCTTCGCTAATACTCGACAATGTCTGATTTCTTTCTCCGCGGCTCGCTCGTATTTATTTTGTACAATACAATTAAACCTACGTTCGGCGGTTGCCGACCTTTTTAATCGTTTTCTCTTTCTCGCTATCGTTTCTCGCTCTTTGGGTTATTCACCCATCAGCCGTTCGGCCGTTCGCTCGCCGCGTGTTGACAGTTTTTTCCTTCGCTCGTGCCGGACAGCGAATGATTCGCAGTTCGGCCGAAACTTGTGCACAATTTAATAATTTAAGTTTTAATAGATTTTACCGACACGATTCCCTACACATATATAAAGTACTTGAAACTTAACTATAACATTCATTGAAGTTATTCTATTTCTTATCGATAAAATCTGGAAAACTAATATAAATAAATAATATTCAAACATTATTACTACACATGTATGTACATGATATTTCATTTCTTTTTATTCATTAATAATATTTACACAAGTAGACATAAATTTTTTTTTACTAAATTTTCAATTGTTTTCATTCACGAATATATTACTTTTACAGAAGGTATGATTTAAGCAACTGATTACGTTAATAATGCACTATTATAAAAAAGACTTATACCAAATTAATTTGCTTTTGGTTAAATGTTTGTCGTGTATTAGTAGATGTCTTAAAAATTAAGTTACAATTGAGGTGTTTAATAAAACATGTGTATGTAAGTACAAGAAAGACGTGCTTAAAGAAAAACGCGTTTTAAATATTGTTCATAGGGGCAAACTCAACAAACAATTCCTATATTTTTATAATTATATTATATTACAATGTTACGCTTTAGTTCAGTTCATCCGTACAGCTTCAAACACGTCAATATTTAATATTAATTTGTAAACAAATTAGTACCGAATAAGAAATGGAAAATAAAGAATTTCAAATGATACAACTTTGGTAATTCTCTCTTAAATTTAAGTACTGTTAATGTTCAAAATATCCGATTTCGCATGGTAATTTTCAACTTCAACCAGCGATTTAATTTGGAAAAGAATTCAGAAAGATTGAAATGGTCCACCTTCTATTTATTAGACACATTCTTATGCTGGCATAGAAATAAGAGACTATTAATGAACAGAAAATTTGTGAAGTTCGATGATTTCAAATTTGAGAAACTGCCACACTCACCAAATGTGTTTATCAGATTTATCTCCCACTAAGCAAACCTTAGGTAACTGTTAGAAACAGGAATAATGACCAGGCAAAATAATGTAAAACAGTGATACTTTTCTTTATTATAACGCTTGGACGCGAGACGCCTTTACAATGTCTTTTCCTCTCGACTCGCCGTTCCTTTTTTTCTTTTCCCTCGCTACCGCGCTCATAGATGGCGCTGACTCCCTTCCATCCGTACCAATCCACAACAGTAACATTAGTTACCCTTGATAGAAAGTTTTTTTGAACTTTTAGTGGTACAAGCCCTCCAAGTTGTGCCATTTAGTAAAAAAGTAAACTCTATAAAAAATCAATTTGATTGGACCACGAAAAGAAATATCACAACAGCTTTGTTTGTGCAAGAAAATTAAATTCCAATAAAAATAAGGAAAACAGATTTTAACACGTTATTTGATTATTAGATATTCTTTTAGACTAATACTTTTAATTGTAAGAAAAAAAGTTATTTATGAACAATTAAAATAAATTGTTTAGACAAATATTGTATTACTTTTTGATGGAATAATAATGAAAATAATATATTTTATTGGTTCAATCTGGTATAAGTGTAGCATCCTAATGAATAGTTATGCTTATACCACTAAATCGATGCTATAATGATTAAACTTCATTGATACCCATTGTCCATTTACTTGTGTCCCTGACAGTATCTCATAAGGACTATAACATATCCAAATATGTGAACGTAACAGCGATCAAACTTACATAAACGCTGTATTTCATCTCCTTGCTCTTATGATGTTGAACTATTCTCAAAATAATTAATAAAATAATCAACAATTAAAACAACCGAAAGTTGACATCGAGCAAAATCGAATTACCATAAAATCATTACGGAAACTAATATGCATACTCATTGTAAGTTCAATAACTTACAATAAGTGGTATTGAACCAAAAGTAAGAATGATATAAAATATATATACATACGTGTATAATTAAAATAATACTAAATTGCGAAGTCAGACAAGTGGAAATACTCAAGATAAATGTTAAATAGAGTACGGCCATCTTTTTTCATTGAATTGCAAAACGTTTACAAGCTAGAAACAATGCTTTGAACATTTACTCAAACAATAAACGACACAAGTATTAAAATGCTAGAAACAAATGCAATTGGGATGCAGCTGTTTCTTCATCACTTGCAACTTTAATTAATATTTAATGATTATAGTCATTAAATATGATCTGGACTAACGAGTAATAAAAAAATATACAAAAAAGGTGTGGCGGCGCCTCTCATGTTCACTACCAGAGAGATCGCACTCTCACAAGCGCTCAACCGACCCCTCGATTGCTATAATATACATTCCTCGACCGACTTTCCAATATCCCAGTCGTCTAAGGCAGGACCTGCTAGAAAGCCTTACTGATGAGTCCACTAAGCAGGCTCGGACGAACCCCTCAGGGGCTGTGTCTGGCAATCGTCGGCCGCAGTACGGGGCGTAGCGACCCCGAGGTACCTGAAGCTAATCACACCGTAAGCCTCCTGTTGGTCGTCACGACGATCCATTCATAATTCCTTTTTTGGTTTTGTGAATGGTACGTGACGGCAGGAGAAACGGGGGCCTTGGCTTAACCGCCTGGGCCAAGAGTATGGCGACTCTATAAAATCGCCCTCCAATCCTAAGCTATGGTTCGCGGCGATGGGATGCATGGTTGGGGGAGAAGGCCCAATCCCAAGCGACCACCTCCGGGGCACCTGCCGAACCCCCGGAGTATTAGGCTTACCCGGGTAAGGCGGCTCTGCCCGGGTGGACCTTTATTTCCGACCTACGCGTGGGAACTATATGGATTCAACGATTAAAACGGGGATGGGACGGGTTGTTTCGGTTGGGGAGGACGAAGACGGTGCTGGGGCTGGAGTGACGGTGCTCGCGCCTCACTCAGCGCCTGGCCTGGCTTCGTGGAAGGTGGAGGAGGACGACGAGACTGCGTCAGTCTCGTCCTTCTCCTCCACGAGGAGCCACATAGGCTCCAAGAGGAAGCGGACGGGGCAGGCCGTCGACGAAGTGGGCAAGGCGATGAGCCCGGTTGTGATGTTGAGCTGTCTCAGGGACGAGGTAACCGAGGAGATATCCGAGAGGATCTCCTCGTCCCTGAGGCGGGTCGAGAAGGTTGCCGCAGCCTGCTCTCTAAAGGGGCAGAAAAGCAGCGTGGCTAAGGCCCTGCGAGAGGCTGCGCAAAATATGGGGGAGGCGGCGCAGGAGCTGAGCGGGCGAAATGCCCGGCTGCAGCTCCTGGTGGAGGAGGAGCGACGGGGGAGGATGAGGGCAGAGGCGCGCTGGAACAGCGCAGCCCTCCCTCCTATCCTCCCTCCTCCTCCGCCTCCACCACCACGACCCACGGTCGTGGAAAAAAAGCGGAGTGCGGCGGCGGTGTTGCGGGGACCTTCCATCCGCACTCCGCCCGTGCAGAGTTCCCCATCCTCCTCAGAGGACGAACTTCTGAGGAGGATCGGGAACATGATGGATAGTAAGCTGGCCGCCTTCCGGGAGGAGCTCCTCCACGGAGGTGCGGTCAGCAACAAGAAGGCGGTGCCTCCCCGACCAAAGTCGGTTCAGGCGGGGAAGGCAAAGGTGGGGGGAGGGAAGGCTCCACCCACCGTGGCCGTTCCGGTGCCGCGGGTCGCGGCCCCCCAGGGGGGTAGTGTACCCGCGGCCCCGGTGCGCGCGTCCTCTGCGGCACCATCCCAAGGGGGGGTGTCGTGGAGCGAGGTGGTAGGGCGGAAGGCGAAGAGGGCGGCGAGGAAGGCCTCGCAGCCGCGACCTGCTACCTCGCCGCCCGCGGCCAAGGGAAAGGCCGCGAAGATGCGACCAGGGCGCCCCCCTAAAACGGCAGCAGTGACGCTGACCGTTCCTCAGGGGGGCGACCTGACACTCGCGGGGGCGATGCAGCTCGCCAGGGATAATATATCCCTGGAGGAGCTTGGCATCGCTTCCGTGAGGGCGAAGAGGGCCGTGACCGGGGGTCTCCTGCTGGAGATCCCTGGTCCAGAGGGCGGCGAGAAGGCGGACCGACTCGCCCAGAGGCTCCAGGAGCAGCTGGGCGAGCGGGGTGTCCGAGTCGTCCGGCCCACGAAGCGCACAGAGATGCGCATATGTGGGTTGGACGACTCGGTCACCGCGCAGGAGGTGTCCTGTGCCCTAGCGAGGGCTGGTGATTGCCCCGAGGGAGACGTGCGGGTCGAAGAAATTCGCAGGTCTCCTTCCGGCCTGGGGTCGGTGTGGGCTCGGTGTCCCCTCTCCGTCGCTAGAAAGGTGGCGGAATACGGGAGGGTATTGGTGGGTTGGGTTTCGGCACGAGTGGAGATACTCGCTCCGCGCCCACTCCAGTGTCACCGCTGCCTCGAGCTGGGGCACGTGAGGCAGTGGTGCACCTCGCCGGTGGACCGCAGCGGTCAGTGTTACCGCTGCGGGGCGAATGACCACCGCGCGAGCCAGTGCTCGGCGGCCCCCCACTGCCCGCTATGTGCGGACATGGGGAGGCCAGCCGATCACAGGGTGGGGAGCAAAAAGTGCTCTCCCCCCTCCCGGAAGGGGAAGAAGAAGGGGCCCACCCCGGTTCAAGCACCGCGGTTGCTGGCAGCGTCCACCATGGAGGTGGACGGTGCCACGGGGACGGACAGCCGGGAGGAGGCTGGGACGGCCGTTAAATAACGGCGCCCCGCCTCCTCCTCCAGGCCAATCTCAACCACTGCCGCGCGGCACAGGACATGATGTCCCAAGTCCTCGCGGAGTGGGGGGTTGGCCTGGCGGTCGCCGCCGAGCCGTACCGCGTGCCGGATCACCCACATTGGGTGGGCGACGCGGACGGTTTGGTGGCGACGGTATGGGGAGGTGGCGACGGGTCCCCGCCGTTCTCCATTCTGGAGCGCGGTCGGGGTTTCGTCGCCGTGGACTGGGGGGGGAGTCGCCGTAGTGGGGTGCTACATCTCGCCCCGCAGCGGTCACGCCGCGTTCGAGCTGTACTTGGCCGAGGTCGCGGCATGCGTGCAGCGCTGCGCGGCCCGGCCGGTGCTAGTCCTGGGGGACTTTAACGCCAAGTCGGTGGCTTGGGGATCCCCTAGGACCACCGTTCGCGGCGGGATCCTGGGCGACTGGGCGGCGGGGCTCGACCTTCGGTTACTGAACCGGGGGTCGGAGCACACGTGCGTGCGGCGATATGGGGGGGTCTATCGTGGATGTTGGATTCGCGACCCCCAACGCCGTGCGCATGGTGTCGGGTTGGCAGGTGGCCCCGGAGGCAGAGACACTCTCCGATCACCGGTATATCCGGATGGAGGTCTCTGCCGCCGGGGCTGCGTCCCGGCACCGCCGCCCGGATGGCACCCCACCGCGCCGCTGGGCGCTTCGGCGCCTGGACAAGGACGCCCTGATGGCAGCTGCCCTCGCTGCAACTTGGCCGCAGGTGGCGGCCGAGTTGCCAAGCATGGAGGAGGAGGCTGCCCGGCTCGGGGTACTAGTCGCAAACATTTGCGACGCGTCGATGCCCCGGGTCGGGCGAGCTTCTCCTCGCCGGGCGGTGTACTGGTGGTCGGCCGCGATCGCGGAATTGCGGGTCGCGAGTGTCCGCGCCCGACGCCAGTACGCCCGCGCGCGCCGTCGTCTACGACCGGACGATGGCGTGGCGCGAGCGAGGGCAGATGACCTGTATGAGGCATACCGGATGGCGCGGGTTGCTCTGCAGGTCGCCATCAAACGGGCCAAGACCCGGGCATGGAAGGATCTCCTCCAGACCCTCGATGACGATCCTTGGGGGCGCCCGTACAGGGTGGTGCTGAAGAAGCTCCGCCCGTGGGCGCCCCCCGTCACCGAGGGTCTTGACCCCCGGCTGCTGGAGGACGTGGTCAATACTCTTTTCCCAATTCGGGTGAGGGGACCACGTCCTCCGGCGGAGGCGGCAGTCCCTAGGGAGTGGGCGGCCGAACTGGGGGTCACTCAGGGGGAGCTGGCCGCGGCCATCAGACGGCTCGGGGCTCGTAACACGGCCCCGGGGCTGGATGGTGTGCCCGGCCGGGTTTGGGTCTTGACCCAGGGCGTCCTTGGGGCCGACCTCAGGCGGTTGTTCGACCGATGCCTGAGGGACGGGCGATTCCCCCCCAGTTGGAAGGTGGCGAGGATGGTCCTCCTCCGGAAGGAGGGTCGGCCCGCGATCCTCGATAGCCACTGGCGCTTCGAGGAACATTTCCGCTGCCTGGTCCCCCGGCTGGAGAGGATGGTCGGGGTTTTGGGCCGGATTCTGGCCAACCTGGAGGGCCCGGCGGGCCGAGTTCGCCGCCTCTATGTGGCAATGGTTCAGTCGGTGGTCCTATACGGGGCCCCCGTCTGGGCGGACGACCTGGCGGCCTCCCGGCGCGGCATGACTATGCTGCGTCGGGTGCAGAGGCGGATGGCTCTAAGGGTCGTCCGCGGGTACCGGACCGTGTCACATGAGGCGGCGACGGTTCTTGCGGGGATGCCGCCCATGGATCTCCTCGCGCGGTCGCACGCGATGATGTATCGTCACCGCGTCGACCGTCGCGCGGGGGTGGGGGCGGTCCCGGGTGTGCAGGAACCTGCTTGGGGCGAGTTGAAGCGCCAGGCCCGGCAGTCCGTGGTGCACGCGTGGCAAGAGCGGTTGGCTCTGCCTACCGCGGGGCACCGGACAGTCGGGGCTGTTCGGCCACTCCTATGTGAGTGGCTGGACAGAGGCCATGGAAGCCTCACTTACAGGATGGCACAGGTGTTCTCGGGGCATGGCAGCTTCGGGAGATACCTGTGCCGGATAGGGAAGGAGCCGACGGCGCGTTGCTGCCATTGTGACGCTGAGCAGGACACGGCGGAACATACCCTCGAGGTATGCGCTGCATGGGAGGGTGAACGCCGTGTCCTGATCGGCGTCATCGGGCGGGATGTCTCGCTGCCGGGCATGGTGCGCGCCATGCTCGGCAGCGAGGAGAAGTGGAGGGCCGTGGCCTCCTTCTGCGAAATCGTAATGTTGCAGAAGGAGACCGCGGGAAGGGAGCGCGAGCGTCAGCGGCGCGCTGAGGCTCGCGCTCGTTTGGTGGCGAGAGAGCGTCGCCTGGGCGTCAGGCGACGCGGGCGGCCCCCTCGGCGTGGCGCATGACCCAGGCTGGGAGGGGGGTCCTGATAGGAGCCCCCTCCCGCCAGGCGGCGTAGGGTCGGACCGGATGGGGTGGCAGTGCCTCCTGTCCGGGTCCGGCGCACGGAGCGGCACCCTCGGTGGCCTGGTGCGGCCATGAGCTGCCGGCCTCCGAGGGGTAGAAACGGGGTCGCGGCGGTTGCGAGTTGGGGCTCGCAGCCGCCACTAGACGCGGCCCCGGGACGGATGGCGGCAGGACGATGTGGCCTCGTCCTGCCGCTATGAGACAGGGCGATTACCGGGGGGACCGTTTGTCCCCCCGCGGGTGGGCGCAAAGCGCGGGCACGGGGAGGATACCGGAAGTATGCTTCGAGCGATTCCCGGTATCCTCCCAAATCGTGCGGAAGGGTCACCGTGGGGTTTTTAGTTGGTAGGTCCCGCGCCCGTCATAATGGGCGCGGGGAATCCCACACACCCCTCCCGCCTCTCCCCAAAGAGGTGGGAGGGAGTCTTTCGAATATTTTCCCCACGAAAATCCCATAGTGTACTAGCCCAGACCTAACTCATATATGCATAATATTGCATATACAATATACATACATTCGGCTGCATAAGTGATCATTTACCTCGTGCGGCGTATGTATAGAGGAAAGAAAAGAAATGTACACGTAAAATTAAAATAAAAAATGTAAAAATTAGCCTTTATTAATACATGATAAATTGGCATTTTGTAAAATTCGTAATTGCTGTACATAGTGAAAAATTAAAGAAAATAAAGTAACGCATCGGAAAATTTGAACGTAAAAGTATTCGTCCATTAAGAAACTAATTGAGTTACTGTTGCAGTTCTTAGTTGAATATTTAGTGGGATTCCCTTTAGACCTAATTATAGCTTCTAGATGTTTGGACATTGATTTCACTGATTTATTTGTAAAGACATTTTTCTCCATTTGTGTATAAATCCCTGGATTAATTTCACGAACTTTTTTTTTTATTTGTACGCACAAGTGCTCAATGGAGTTTATGTCTGAGGACTGAGGTGGTGTTTACAAATAATGTGGTGTATTATGTAATATCCATTCTTTATCAATTTCGGTTTCATGTTTCGAATCGCTATCTTACTGAAACATAAAATTACTCTTTATGTCTAGTTTTTCAGCATTTGGTAGTAGATATTGCTTTAAAATATTTAAATACATCCACCAATCCATAATACCATCCATAATGTGATAATCACCAACCCCAGCCGATGACATACAACTCCATATCATATGTGACGTCCTTCCTTGCTTCACGGTTGGTATCAAATTTTCTTTTTGGTATTCTGCATTTGCTTTCCTCTAAACTTTTTCGTTAGATGTATCAAAAACATAAAAGTTTCATTTATCGATAAAAATGACGCGTTTCCAAAAATCCAATTTAGAAACATACTTTCGTGCGAACTCCAATCATTTCTATGGATTTACTGCATTAATTAATAGCTTCTTACGATTAACTCGTCTCTTTAATTCAGCTCTATGAAGTATATGTCGAACTGTATCGAGACATACTATTTTTCTTAACAGAGACAGTCCCTTCTTGTGTATTTCAGGTCTGCATATATGAGGATCCTGCTTAACAGCTCTCTGTATACGTGTTTCGTCACGATTAGTTAATTGTTTTGAACTTCTTTGTTGCTGTTTATTTATAATGGTTTTGTCTCCTTTAAATTTTTTGAATATATATTGTATTGTAGTTCGAGGATTTTCCATTATATTTGCAATTTCTCTTTTGAATTTTCCTTCCTTCGATAATTTTATAACTTCTCGTTCGAACAAAGATGTTTCACTTTTCACATACATCATTTTCAATGCTTTCTTTCTGACTGTCTGAATTGAACTGTTAGAAGTTAACAAAATATAGTAAACAAAACTCAATTGTTTTATATTTTGTTTTGTTCGTTTCCATGCATTTTATCTAATATAATCATTGGTATACTTTTGCGTTTAAGTTTTCCGGTACATTATATTATTTTATTTAATTTTTCATTATGTACAGCAAGTATGAATTTCATAGAATGTTAACTTATCTTGTATTAATAAGGGTTAATTTCTATATTATTTGTAGATGGATGAACACTTATGCGCCCGACTGTATGGCGACGATAAAAATATAGCCAGACCTAATCTAGCTACTAAAATTATTTAGTTAATTTAATTAATATTCTGATAATTAGTTTTAGCGATTAGATTAGGTTTGGCTATATTTTTATCGACGTCGAGAGGAAGATAGCTTGTAGCCCGGAACGAGTTCAAAATTTCCACTTACCGTTTACATTTCATGCCATTACTGACACTTACGAAAAATGCCATAATGATGAAAAAAATTTCAATGCAATTCCTACTTTTCTATTCATTTTCTGTAAAAACATGCATTTGCATAAACATCCGCAACCTAGTTATTAGTACCTTTGACTGAACACGTCTGCACAGACAGAAATAGATCTAAGACGTAAGGATGACGGAAAGATGACGGAAATGTACGTACGTATTCCAACACTGCAAAAAACATCTACTTTTACATTCCGCCCTCTCGAATCGTACTCCTGTATACTTTTCTCTTGAAAAATGTGGAAAATCGATAACGGAAGTGCCAATTATGCACGAGTGGCAATTACATGACAAAAGGCGCGATCGTTTGCGTTATAAGCATGAACATTATTCATGGTGTCTGGAACTGTTCGAAAGCGCGTCCAAAAGTGCGATCGTTATTGAATTGTATAAAAAAAATACGCAGATATTGGAAGGAATAACGGGTACCAAAGTGCTACGTAAATGGCATCCTCGAAATATATTTTGCACGACATTCGAATGAATTTTTGACACTTATTACGGTAGAAATAAATTCATAAAATTTCGAAAAAATGTCGATTGCTTTGTGTTGCCGCAGATAAAGTGCAAATAATATTTTACTATTGAAATTTCCAGAACATTCGTGATTTAATACAGAACGATATTTCGATCCCCAATAATACATAATTGTTTTAAATAGAAAATTCTTCGTTAAAATGGTTCGTTTCTAGAAAGAACTTATACCAAAATGAAAAATATCGATATTATATTTGTTGATTAATATTAATTATATCCAAGTTTGTAGAGTATCTAAACTGACATGTAAGGATAGCAATTATTCTGAAAATCTTATTTTGGAACTTCGGATAATATTTAAGTTGCTTGTCTTAGCACGTCCCTATAGTTACATTTCGAATGACAAAACCGAAATAATATCGACTTTATGCAAAAGTAGTTTATTATATGTATAATATAAATTTAGTTTTGTGTTTCAGAATCCAATTTATGTTTTTCTAACAGTAGGCTATAAACTAAGACTTCTCCAGAAGTCACTTTTAGTACAATATATTTCTTTTATATTGTTGCAACGGATTGAAGATGCATCGTTGCAGCAACGTGAAGGCTGTTCCGCAACGATGTGAAGCTGCCTCTTCGAACGAGAGAAAGCGAGGACCCGTGCCTTCCGGTTGCTAGAGGAACCGGCAACGATTTAAAAGAACAGAACTACGAGAAACCTCGTAGCGAGCGAACGTGTGATCAAAGCCCTGTTAAATAAAATTCCTTGTTCGTTAGTTTGTGTTTTTAGTTCTATGTTTATTAGTTGTGTTACAATGAGTTCTACGAGAAATACCTCGTCCAGGCGCAACAATATATTGATCGGCCACCTCTAAGAACAATTTTAATGGGAAATTCTAGAGGTCAAAATAAGACAAAGATCAAGAATACTGAAATATTTGAACATAGAATAATGAAATATTTGAACATAGAATAAAATTCGAAATATTTGAACATAGAATAAAATTCGTTAAACAGTGTTATTTTCGAGGTACCTAACCGACCAGAGGAGTTTTGGTCGCCATGTCCGTTACGCGGCACAATACAAACTAAAAAAACCATGATTCTCGGCTTTTTTCTGAAAGTCACGCGATTGACCAAGTAGTATTGAGGCACAAGAGGGCATTATTAAATTCCTGTCATGGTCCTTTAAATCAAGGACTCGACTGGTCATTACCAAAACGAGAAATTGCTAAATCCCCAATAATGGCGTGCCATAAACTTTGCCTCCAACGCTTTAACAGAGGTAAATAAATTGGCAAAGGAGGCTTCCTATCTTTCCACTTGATCTGACATTCCAATTTCATATTCAGATTTTGTTGAAAGTTCCAAAAAGTATTGTTAATGGGATCGCGATAGAAGAGACGAAATGATCGGTATAGTCGCCATTAATAACAATGAATAGAATAAGACTTTATTATGTCTATACGTAGGACATTTGGTGGAGCTTTGCTACGCGATACTTCAGCACAGTGTGACCAGATTTGGCATAATTGAGTGCATCGTCGTCAACAGTGGAAACGACGAACTTCCTTAGTGTCTAACGGAGAGGTAGTGATAGCAGATATGTATACTACCGCACGAGCCACGTGTACGTGAGCTCAGCACTTCGCGCAACTTCGGGAAATCGAGAAGGAAGGCGAGTGTCAGCCTTTCCTTCTCTCTCTTGTAACAGCTGAAATTCGACCTCGCAACAATTAACATATGATTCCAAGTCTCGATTGATCCAGCATTTTCATTTTCCGACCTATGCAGGTACAAGGAAAGAACCATAATGAAAAAAAAATTTCGAAAATTTGACTTGTTTTCAATTTCTAAATACTTATTTCTTAATTAACGCTTTACAAATAAGACTGCTTTGAACAACATTATTCTAAAATATTTGTGGTATACATTTTTAACGTGGTATAGATGCGTATGCAATGTATAAGATTTCGTTTAATTTTTCATTACCTAGAGAAGATACAGGAAAAGTTTATTTGATCTTAGTCAGTCTTAAGATTTATATAAAAGTTTAAAAATTTTTACAAATAATGTATATGTATCGGAATAATTGAAGAACTACAAAAATTATAATCATCATTATCCGTGAGCTGATAACATTCAAAACCTAATTAGACCTTGAAACAAGAATACAAAACTTAAATGTAAAATTTCATTGAAATCCATTCAGCCGTTTAGACGGAATCATGTTAATGGCATGTGTACGTGCGTGCGTAAATAGGCACAGAAACAAAAATGTCTTTCCTTTTTAATAATCACAATATGATCAGGGGGCTTAAAACGTGTATATCCGCTACAAAAAATTTCCCTAATTTTAGTTTCATTATGGTACTTTCCTTATACCTACATACATACAGTTACTCACAATATTAAACGTACACCTAGGTTAGCAATGATAATTGGCGGGGAAATAAATAAAAACGGACACATTAAAAAATTGTTAGAGTACTAAGGGACTCTAACCGTGGTTCCGGATGAGAGAAAAGACAGGGTAGAGAAAAATGTTACAAGTTTTCAATTAAATTTTTATTACAAAATATAATTAATATACATTGTACAAAGATGGTAAATAAACGAAAAAACAGAAAACGAAAGAATATTTGGACGGCGGCTCGCTGTTTTTGGCCGGTCGTCTACTCTTTTTCTATTCCGATCTTTTACTGCTACTTCGGAGGCTTTCTGTAACAAAAGTTCCGGCAAATATGAATATTTTGCGGACAAGTCAACGATTACGCGCTCGTCTGCGACTCGTTACGCGACAGTCTGGTGTACTTGGAGGGGAGAGCTAACTGGCAATTTAGCGCAATAGCTAATGGACTGTATTATTTTACTTTCTGGTCGGTGATAGTCGATTTCTACGATATCACCGACGCGCACAACCGGGTAGACGAGGTTTTCCTCTGATCTACCGGGTTCGCTTCGTAATGCCACGGACGGGAAACCAAATGGAGGTTGTAAGGCTCCAAGTGGCAATATCCCACGAGCACGCTTACCGTGCGGGTGACGTTCGGACGCCACCCACGCAAGAGGACGTTTCGTCCTGGTACGGGTACCTCGTCGGCGGCTCCTCAGGAACGGCCTACGGCCTACCCACGCAGCTACCTCGACAGCGATTCCTTATCCTGAAGGAACGCCCGGCAGCCAGCCGTGGTTCCCTTGTCGGCGGTTCCTTTTAACCGAGGAACTGGCCTGCGACTCGCCGAATTAGGACGAAGTCCTTTGCAACACCTACCACCCTACGGTCGCAACCCAGTGTGGTCGACTCATATCTGGTAGTGGGTGTAGAGGTGGAAGGAAGGCCCTTCGAACCCTTTGCTCCACCGTACGCTTGTGCTCAACGATCGTCACCTCACGACGGGATCACTGGAGCGAGTTCTCCGAAGCCCGATGCACGGAAAGCACCACGAAGTGATACCAATATCTGGGTATCTACCTTCCGGTTGCTCCTACGCCGTATAGCTCATACGGGTCGTCGAAACCACAACTCCACCGGTCGGTGCACTCTATGTGGTACACCAGACGGGTGATTCGAGTGGGTTCCTCGATCCCTTCGAACGGCGAACCACCACCAGGCGATAACCAGTATGTCGATATCGACTTTTCAGTGGCTCAAACCGTATTAAATTGGAAGAGACTCAAAGTGATTAACACCGAATCCCAAACGTCGCAGTCGTGGCAACGAATTGCAACGTTCAATCACAATCCTGCGTCTACGATTGCGTGACGCGCGGAGTGCACAGCGATCGCTACAACACAGGCAGATTGTCCTTTTATTCGTGAAAATCTCAAGTCGCTATGACGAGATTTTCCATGAATAAATCAATGTCCGCAAACTTGATTCGATTATGAGGAGAGAGATCGTCTCATGCTCCTCGGAGCTTCGTACGAAAATGGAAGAGATCGTTACAAAACCTGCTCCTGATCGCCGACGGGTCACGAATGATCCGTAACGATCTGCAAACATCGACGGCCGCGGCTGGGCTCCGTCGCGCAGGCGCGGAGTCGCGTAGCGACACATCGCGCTGCTGGGCCCGGACGGCTACGCGCCGCATAGCCACGACATGGCGCGGCGCTACCGCGTTTCGGCTGTCGATCTCGATTCGATAGATCGATTTTTCTCTCTCTCTCTCTCTCGGCGCGAACAACACGATTTCTGGAATTTGTTCTCAGAATCAAGAATTCCAGCGAAGCTAGCTAGCAAAAACACGTAAATGGCCGCGGTATACTAATCTGAACGACGAAAAAATCCGAAGCCAGCACAACCTTCTAGAATTACGCGAATTCAAAATAGATACGGGAATCGCGGCCGAGTTTCTCCGTCTCGGACTCACGCGATGTTTAAACAAAAATAAAGACACAATATATACTTTAGCTAGATTTTTTAACAGATAAGTCTTTAAAAAAAATTTAATAAAATTAATTATTTATGTATATTGAACGAAAAATGTAAAAGTACACCTATTTTATCGTCGCAATATTGAGCGTACAAAGAATAGAATTATACATAAACAACAAATAAAGTTAATTGTAATATTTTGTTGCGTAACCCGGGGCATTTATGATTGCCTTTAAACGTCTAAGCATCGATTCGACTAATTTTTATGTTGTTGAATTGGAAATATTTTTCCATATTTCGGTAATTTTTATTTTTGCATCTGTTTACTGGTAACGCTATAATTACTTAATTTTGACTTCAGTTCCTGCCACAGGTGTTCAATTGGATCGACATCCGGTGATTGTGGGGGAGTATTTAAGAACTTTGGTACGTTCTATAATAGCCATTTTTTAACAATGTACGACGTATGCTTAGGATCATTGTCCTGTTGGAACTGAGGGGGCTGGAGGTTCAAGTGACAACCCTCAATCTACCCCAACAATTATTAAATAGTTTATTTTGCGGGTGTCGGGGGTGTAGCCACACGTAGGTCAAAGTTATTAAAACTGGCTTCGCAAACGCGCGACGTCTTAGCTAGACTCGGGTCTAAAATAGACTGGGGCGTCTTTCCTTTCACGTCCCCTAAATATACAGGGTGAGTCTCGCTTGAGCCGTCACAGCGGTAGGACGTACTTGTTTACACTCGTGCCAACGAGTTTTCCATTCGATTCGATTATATAGTGAACCTATTACGGTAAAATAAGTTTCTCTGCTTTCTGTGTTCGTCTTTCCTCCGAACACAGTTTCTCTGTGTTCGGAAGTACTTTTCGTGGAAGGGGTATCAGCATAAATGAGTGCCTCCAATATTGGAGGTGCCCATTCTCAACGTTTTGTAAACTACACTGAAGTAAAACCAACAATGTCTACAACAATGTCTACATCAAAAGTTTCGTATGCTCAAGTTACCCAAAATGTTTTTGTTCCGAAAAAGGATCATGCCATTGTAGTCGATGCAGTAGAAGGAATCACGATCAAAGAATACACCATGTCCATTGGAAAATTAGTCGGTCCAACTAATATACGATTCAGATCCAGAATTTCTCACGGCAGAGTATGTCTATATTTGAGCAGTCAAACTATCGTTGACATTCTCCTCAGTACCCACAAAAATGTAAACATTAGCGGTCACATTCTTGAAATACGTCCGCTTGTTTCTCCTGCTAAACGTATAATATTGTCTAATGTATGCCCAACAATACCGAACAATATTATCGAAAATAAATTGATAGAACTGAATATATCTAGAAAATCTCAAATATCGTATATTCGAGCAGGAATGACTGAACCTGGATACAGTCATATTCTGAGTTTCAGAAGACAAGTGTATATTGATCCAGATGATATTAATAAACTACCAGATGCTATGCAAATAAACTATGATAACACATTATACTGGATTTACATTTCAACTGTAAAATTGGCGTGTTTCATTTGTAAAGCCGAAGGTCATCTCGCCAAGCACTGTAAAAATAGTGGCACTGTCAATCAAGAATCTTCAGTTACCGTTCAGCAGGAAGATCATACTTCTTTCACTCCAATGGTCGACCTTGAGAAGGAATCCAGTAATGATATAACTACTTACAGTCAAGTGAGGAATGACATCTCTGATAATAACAACCTTTCTCAAGAAATTCATCAGGATAAACAAGCATCAAACGAAGAAAACAATTCATTCAAAATTCCTCTTGTACTCAGCATCAAACGTCCTCATTCAGACACCAGTTCGGTCTACAACTCCTCTAATTTAAGTGAAATTCCAAGTACTACGGACATCGAAATTAAAAAAACCATATGCAAAAACATAAAAAAAAATAAGAAGTCTAAGACAGATAGCTTTTCAGACGAATTTAAAGAACAATTCGACCTTATAAAATCACTCATTAAGAGTACGACACAAAACCCTCCTCTCAGTGTTGAGAATTTATCCAATTTTATTGTGGAAAGTTTTAACAACTCAGATATACAAGGACTTGCTTCTAAATTCACCAACGACACTCCAACACTTATCGAAATGTTAAAACAAACGCAAAAAACACATCAAAAAGAAAAAATATAAGGCTCTGACTTCCAGTATTATTAAAAAGTTACTATCAAATAAGAAAGACACTTCTAGTGAGGATTTTAGCTCTTCAGAAGACCAATGAATAATTCAAATTTGTTATTTCAATCGCAATCTCCCACCTATTCTACTCAACGTAGTCGCTCCTCCTCAAATTTACGTCTGTTCTTCTGGAATGCAAGAAGCATCATACAACGGAAAGAAGAAGTTGAAGTCTTGTTAAAAAATTTAGACATATTTGTGTGTGTGGAAACGTGGTTGACTCCCGAAAAAGACTTAAAGTTTCCAAGCTTTAATGCATATAGACGTGATAGATTACATTCTCGCGGAGGCGGCATTATTTTTCTTATACGTAAGTCCATTGCGTTTTCAGAGATAAATCATTTAATTTCAGTTCATGACTCCATCGAAATTGGTGGCGTAAATTTAACTAATATTAATCCCTCTTTAAAGATCATAT
Source organism: Colletes gigas (assembly GCF_013123115.1). NCBI lineage: Eukaryota > Metazoa > Arthropoda > Insecta > Hymenoptera > Colletidae > Colletes > Colletes gigas. Next base: position 134,923 of record NW_025106675.1, read on the forward strand.
CCTGTTATAGAACTCCAGGTTCTGTTCTTTCCCAATCTCAATGGGATCAACTAGTTAGTAATATTGGAAGAAATGACAATTGTATTTTCATGGGGGACTTTAACTCCCACCATAGGATATGGAATTGTTCCAATACTGACCAGAATGGTGAAAGGCTTTTGCAGGCTATTGATAATAATGATTTATTTCTGCATAACCCAAATTCATTCACTCATATCGATCTTTATAGGAATAATAAGTCTAATATTGACCTCATCCTATCATCTATGAATATTGCAGATAAAATTAACATTAAGGTTTATGATGAAACTCTAGGTTCTGACCATTATCCTATCTTTTTTGACATTTCGGTCGAAAAAAATTATTATTATAGAAAATCCTTTAAAATTGATTCTGTTCGCACTGATTGGGACGGTGCCCTATCATACCTAGATATTCATTATGTTGATTTTTTTGATCCTCTTTATGACACTTTAACTGCTAGTGAAAAATATAAATTTTTTATTAATGTACTAACGAATTCCATTAAGCACAACACTCCTGAAAGGAAAAGAGTAAATCTTCGTAGACATAGAAATCCTGTCCCTTGGTGGGACTTGGAATGTGATAAGTTCAAAAGACTAAGAAGAGCTGCATATAAAAAATGGGAATATTCTCATAACCTAACTGATTTAATTAACTATAAGAAAATTGCAGCTCAAACAAAGAAATTATTTAAAAAAAAAAAGAAGGATAGTTTTAGGGAATTCGCTGAAAAAATCAACATTCATACTGATACAAAATTTGCTTGGAACAGAATTAGAATTTTAAAAAATAATTGGGTTAAAATTAACCCAAAGAGCATAACTGATAATCTCCAAAATGAAAATCTAATTTTGTCTTCTCTGGACAAGATTAGTCCTCCATGGGTTCCTACCGATCCTACCTATATACCAAACGGTAATGTCAATGAGTTTTTTGATGTATGCTTCAATCCAACCGAATTTAACGCTGCCTTAGCCTCACGATATTCTGGCTCGGCTCCGGGTCTTGACGGGATCAATTATCTAGTTATCAAAACATTATCTGTACAATATAAACTATTACTTCTAGATATTTATAACGAAATTTACTTATCAAATGACTACCCTCAGGAATGGAATCAATATTACATTCATTTCATTGAAAAATCAGACAAAAAAAGCGTCCGTCCTATAGCCCTTTCCTCTTGCTTCTGTAAACTGTTTGAAACGCTTATAAAAAATAGGTTACAATGGTGGATTGAACACCAAAATCTACTTCCAGCTAGCCAAACGGGTTTTCGTAAAGGACAATCATGTATAGATAATGCCACCAAGCTAATGTTATACATTCAGGAAGGATTTTATAAGAGAAAGGACACCTTGGCAGCCTTTTTGGATGTCCAAGGTGCTTTTGATAACGTAAATAGTGATATTTTGTTGAACAAACTGGCCTCTGTAGGTTGCACTGACCGTTTAATTCGATTTGTTAAATTTTTAACATACAAAAGAGAAATATTCACAAGTTTGACAGGCGACGAAGTTAGATTTGTCTTCAAAGGTGTCCCCCAAGGAGGTGTATTAAGTCCACTTCTTTATCTAATATATGTTTCAAAAATTACTGAAAATTTGCCCAAAAATATTTGTGTATCTCAATTCGCAGATGACATTGCAGTTTATTCAAAAATCTCTCCACTAAGAAAATGTAAACATCTTATAGAAAGATCTATTTTCATTATAAAGTGTAACCTTCTTTTATTAGGTTTGGAACTTAGCCCACAGAAAACAGCCTTCCTGCACTTTAACAACAAAAAGATCCTTCCTGGACAAACTGAAATTAAAGTAAATGATTGCATTATCAAATCTAGCTGCTCCACTCGGTTCTTAGGAATAATTTTTGATTATGAACTATCTTTCAAGATTCATTTATCTTATGTTCAAAACAAATGTATGAGAGCCTTAAATATCGTTAAATTTCTATGCGGAACATGGTGGGGCTCAGACCCAACAACATTATTAATTCTTTACAAAAGTTTTGTTCGTTCAAATATTGATTATGGATGCTTCATTTATTTTCCTACACGTAAAGATCTAGACTACAAACTAGAAAAAATTCAATTTTCTGCCATTAGATCGGCTTTAGGTTATCGTATATCTACTCCTACCAACATTCTATTGGCTGAGTCAAAGCTCCCGTTAATAAGAGATCGTGTAAAATTCTTATGTAATAGCTACTTGAGTAAAGTTATTTCCAATACTTCCATCCTGGTCAACAATGAAATACATCAATATTATTCCAAGACCAGGAATTTTAAACGCAAGAGGAAAAGACTTATACATCAATGTATTGATGATATCCCTATCATAAAAAGAAATTTAAGAATCAGTAACTGTTATGATATTTATCGTCTGGATTATAATGTTATTAGTAATACGATTCCAATAAATACTGAACTTGGTCATGATCTTAAAATATGTGACCATCCAAATTCCATATTACATAATTGGCTTTCAAACTGGGACTCATACGCAATTTTTACTGATGGTAGTAAAATTCCAGGTTCTAACTCTGTTGGATCTGGATGCATTTGTAAGGATTTAAATATATCTACCAAAAAAAGCATCCCATCTAGTTCTTCTATATTTACGGCTGAATGCATTGCTTTAATTGATGCTCTTGACATTGCTCTTTTGGACACAAACCAAAATTATAAAATACTTACCGATTCTCTCAGTGCCCTGCTATGTCTACAAAGGTCAAAGATTAATATAATGACCAACTTCTATATTTATGAAATTAAGGAGAAATACTTTAGGTTCAAAAAAAGCACATCAAATAATAGCAGTATAGAATTTGTTTGGATTCCGTCCCATTCAGGCATTGTTGGAAATGATGAGGCTGACGCCTTAGCTAAGTCGGCTACACTAGAACGAGCTAATAAGAGTATTGTCATTCCATTTTCTGATTTACGGGAATTTTTTAAACACAAATGTAGACAAAGTACTAGGGATTTCACAATGCAGCAGGGTCAATTTAAAGGCAAGGAATATTTTCAGTATTATGTTAGGGATGTGACTGCACCATGGTTCTCGGGTAGAGGTTTATCACGGCAATTTATTGTCACATTCAATCGTTGCAGATCAGATCATTATCATCTTGCAGCATCTCTTTCACGACTACACATAATAGATGATCCCAAATGTAACTGCGGTAATGAGGTTCAAGATCTTAACCATATCATTTGGCAATGTACCTTGTTTGAGTCACAAAGAGTTGATCTCATGAAAAAATTAAAGAAGCTCAAACTGTTTCCACCCTTAAATATCAGATCGTTACTTTATGAACCGAATATTCAGGCATGTTATTTTCTTTTCAATTTTTTCAAGCAATGTAATTTGAAGATTTAAAGTTATGTACTTATGTGTTTTATACCTAATGTGTCCCACGGTTCCGATATTATTAATGTTTAACAGTAAGATGTACATATATTACTAATGTATAGCTTTATAACCCCCTATGGGGGGTTTCAATTAAGCTTTCAATATAATAATATACAGGGTGTTCGGCCACCTCTAGCAAACATTTTAATGAGCGATAGTAGAGGCCAAAATAAGACGAAAATCAAGAATACCAATTTGTTGATGGAAGCTTCGTTAAAAAGTTATTAACGTTTAAAGTGCCGCCCTTACTGAATTTTTTTCTCGAAAATGCGCAAGATTTCGGGGGTATGTCTATTCACCAAAAATGACTGTAATTGAACCCTACAACCGAAAATAATTTTTCCACAACGATTTGCAATTTTTTCATTTTCTCGAATAATTTCACACCTTCTCTATTTTTTTTCTCGAAAGTGGGCAGGATTTCGTGGGTATGTCTAATGACAAAAACTGATTGTAATTGACCCCCGAAATTGAAAATAATTTTTCCACAACGATTTGCAATTTTTTTTCTCCGTTGAAAAATTTAGGCACCTAATTGGATTTTCAGTAAGGAATTTTTTTCTCGAAAGTGCGTACAATTTCGGAGGTATGTGTAATGATAAAAAATGATTGTAATTGATCCCCGCAACCGAAAATAATTTTTTTAGAACGATTTGAAAAATTTTTTTTCCCCGAAAAATTTCAGCACCTACTCGATTTTTTTTCTCGAAAGTAGATAGGATTTCGGAGGTATGTGTACTCACCAAAAATGATTGTAGTTGAGCCCCGCAACCGAAAATAATTTTTCCAGAACGATTTGAAATTTTTGAATTTAATTGTTAATAACTTTTTAACGAAGCTTCCATCAACAAATTAGTACTCTTGATTTTCGTCTTATTTTGGCCTCTACTATCGCTCATTAAAATTTTTGCTAGAGGTGGCCGAACACCCTGTATACAATTTCTTACCCTAATAGCAAAGGTAGAGAAAAAGAGACAGGACAGAAAGACGGAAAAACGAAACTGGAAAATACTCAGTGTAGGAAAAGTTTAGCGAAAGAGAGTCATAAAAGTCAAGAGGCTCGCCGGGCCCGGATCAGGGTGGTCTGAGGCCCAGGCGAAACCTTGAAGGAAAACAGACGCCTCGCACGGCTCTGATCGCCAAGTGTTTAACAGGACGACCAGGCTCGCACGAGACCCTGGGAAAATGGAAAAATAGAAAGCTTAAAACTATCCTTACATTCCATTCCCATTCATCCTCTGGCAAGGGCGTAGTGGCTATACAATGGCCGCTACAGAACAAACACGGAGCATTTGTATTTTTTTAGCTGAAGCATTACTTTCTAATCTTCTTGAAACCGTGGTGCAAACTTTGTTAGTAACAGTGACAAACGACGATCAAACGTAACATAGCAACGCAGTGACGTAAACTAAATATAATTGAAGAAATTAGAAACAAAGATAGTACAAAATAACCTTTCGAAAACTCAGTTCTTAAATATTTAGTCAACTGTACGCTCAATTTTGTGACGATAAAAAGGTGTATTTTTACATTTTTCGTTAAATATGCATAAAAAATTCATTTTATTAAAATTTGTTTTAAAGAATTATCCATTAAAATATTCAAATAAAGTATATGTTGTGTTTTTACTTTTGAATATGTTCGTTTTTACTTATTTTCCCGCCAATTTCCATTGCCAACCTAGGTGTACGCTCAATTTTGTAAGTAACTGTAGGTCGGAAAGTAAAAATACAATCGAGACTTGGAATCCTATGCCGATTGTTGCGAAGTCGAATTTCAGGTACATGTGGCTCTTGCAGTAGTATATGTCTGCTATCCCCACCACTCACGTTAGACGCTAATGCACTCAATTATGCCAAATCTGGCCACACTGTTAATTCAGCAGCCGCGTCTGTCGAAGAACTAAAAACTAGGTGTTGAACGTACGGCGCGATGCTCGTCGGGGGGGACGCCTCGAATAGCAATTGACGATCTCCTGAAAAGTAAACAACGATTGCCCGAACCGAACGGTCAAAGGATTCCGTCTCGCAATATGACATAGGGCGGTTTCCTATAATAACAGAAAAAAAAACAGATTCCATTGTACTCGTAACCTTACGCTTGAAATGGAAAAATGGGTCAGCCCTCGTGCTCCATTAATTAAAGGATCTACTTGTGAAAACTAGCCGTAATTCTGGTGAGAGTTCTCCTTCTGGTTATCGTTAGCTTTCCGACAGGCCTTTTTTTAAACTGAACCGATCGCAGCATCGACACAAAAGGCGTCCCTTGTTACCCGGCGAGTTCTTCGTACTTTGTAACCAGATCCATGGGCGATATACATACACCACTTCTGCGGAAGACACCGAGATCACTGATACCATTCTCCCTCAGAGACTGATATCTACCGCGGGAATAAAATTCTTTCCTCTTTTTACGTGGTTTTAGAACAGTTTCTTTTTGTAAATTTCAAAGAAGACACCCACCGTCCAGTGTTACTTAACCTTTTTCGTTATGTGAATGAATTAACTCGTTTGACATGTCATGCTGTAACGGGATTCATACTTGAATAATTTTCTGGAATCAAAGACATGTCAAGAACAACTATAATAATTCAATTCGAAAGCATTTAACCTAATATAAAGACATTAATTTTAACAAAAATTGGTATATCAATGTTTTCGAGGTTGCTGATTATGAATCTGAGGTAAAAATGATCGAAAATAAAATGGTGAATCCATTATGTAGAATATACATTTTAAACAATTGTTAGATTTACATTAAAATTAATTAACTAATTATAAATTTAAGGTTAAAAGATAACAGCAAATCCAGTATTGTAAAAGGTATACATATATTAAAAACGTGTATACGTACTATGTAACAATTGATACATATTTTCGAGACTTTGAACTTCGAGACTTAAAGATATAATAGTATGTATAATGCATCATTTATATTAAATTTTACCATGACGGTAGATGACGCAAAAAAGTTACAATTTCGTAAATATAAAAACAATCGTCAAAAGTACATCTGAGATCCACCTATATTCTGCTAAAATTACTGAGGTTGTTATTGATTTTCTTCATAAAATACATTTATTTATAATATACTTAAAGGAATTACAAAACTGGATTTTCCATTTTCAATTTCCATATATCTTCAATTCAACCTAAAAGATCATGCGTTTACAAGTAAAAATTCCAGGCGTTCTAACCAATACATTCTATTACAATTTCTCTATAACTTAATGACATTTATAAAAATTTTGTATTAATTCTGGTCTTTAAAGTATCAAAATATAAGGTTGCAATACAAAAATTTATATATTAAGTATTGAAAAAACTGAGCTTGTGCGACGCATCTGTAAAAACATGAACTAAAGTCAAATTTCCGACTTCATTGGAAATGCATGAAATTTTGATTACAGACTCTCATATCCATGGACTAAATTTTTACATGTCTGTTAGTTACTAAAATTACCACGAATTTTTTTGAGAGCTTTAAAGATTTAAGAAAATGTCTGTTTCAGAATGACCACATTTTTTTCTTAATAAACACCATTTGCCTAATATTAATCTCTGTTAAAATTAATTTAAAATTACTTGTCTATGGTTCACGAGTGTTCTTTTAGCTACACGTATATAGAAAAATAAGCGGGTTCACATATCTGAACACTTTGAAAAATATTTTTTCTTATACCTCTATTTATTTTATTTTTTTCACTTTAATTGGAAATACGAAACCGAAATACGATCTTATTGGAATGTATTTGTTGAAATTTACACAAGATGATTGCAAAAGAATTTTGTACATCTGCAAAAGTTATAATAGTATAAATATTTTTAATCGGTACCTCAAAATTTGTCTCTTTTTTTTATTTATTTATGCTAAGAACCCCTTACAGGGTTATTAGCACTATGCATTCAGCTGTGCATAGTAACATTATAAATACAGAGTTCTTACATGTCAAGTACAATTAAAGATACAGATTATGCTTTTTAAGATAATTATGAATAATAAGTAACGATGTAATATGTAGTTTAGCCAAGAAGACATCATTGGTATGAGAGATTTTACAAAGATTACGAATAAGTTTATTTGTGTTTTCTTCAAACAGTGGGCATTGCTACAACACATGATTTAGATCCTGTTCGAGGTTTCCGCATTGATATTTGGGGTCATCTACAAGGTTGACCCTAGAAAGCGAAGCGACCAGGTGATAATGATTCGCTCGGAGTCGATTAACCCTATATATAAATTCCTTTGGAAAAGCGCTATGAGCAAACCATGGTTTGGAACCTGAGACAAAGAAATACTCAAAGAACTGAATTCCCTTGTAACTAGCTTCACTAATAATATGTCGCTCTGCTTAATCTTAGCTTGTGTTCTAAAGCTTTGTACAAAATCTGAATAAGGAACCAATAATTTAGAAGAGGGTGCAAAGTGAGCAGCCTCTTTTGCCAAGGAGTCTGCTTTTTCATTAGGCAAAATACCATAACGTACAGGAATCCTATATAAAAATATTTCTTTTCTGTCAGCAAAGAAGGTATTAATAGATTCTCCAATAACAAGAGGAAAAGGATTTGTTTTAGCATTAACCGATCTACTATTTAGGGCCTGATGTGCGCTTAAAAAGTTATTGCAACAGATTCAGCTGTGAAGATGGATGTGTGACTATTGAAACTTATCTGGGAAGACGAGCTTAAATCTGGTGAGGAGCAGGCTGTTCCAACTCTTTGCATTTCATGAGTCCTGCTTCCATCCGTGAAGAAAAAAAATGATTCCTGGGGCCTACAACTAAGGCCTACGACGCGGCTATGTATTCCTCTATTTCATTTATGAGCTCGAAATACGTTTTTTCAAACTGTTCCGGTTCTATCTCATGCGCGGCTTCTGCATCTGTAACTATCACTATTCGTTCTATTTTTATTTGAATATTATTGAACCTTTCAATGAGCCCTACATTCGCCTCCAACTGTTTTTGCAATGGCCCTACCGGCGATGTATTACCCGATTGCACGAAGAACCTTTTTAAACGTGCGAGTACGGCCTTTACAATGTGTCGTTCATTTACTAACACACCTATTTCAGTTGACATTTTAAATCGCAAGTCTACGCAAATCGAATTCGTAATAGAAAGAACTTACAGTTTGTTGTCTTGATGATGCCCTGACGATGCTCGTCCCGATGTCCTCCCTGGTATCCGTTTAGCTCCAATGTCCACAGATACTGCTTCCAATTGACAGATCTGGAGTCTGCCTGCCGATGTACATATGTACGATGACTCCGTCCGGTCCCGATAACCACGTTTGTCCTCTCATTTCGGCTGCTACACCAACGTGGCTTGTCGACGCTGTTGGTCAGCTCCTTGGTGACGTTGTCCCGTGACACGTCTCGCTGTCTGGATGCTGTACCCGTGGCTTTCCCAACGACGATATCAGCGTCCACTAGTGGCTTCGCTTCCTTGATCACTCCTTTAGACTGCCAGAGTGAACTTCCTGACCTGGGATGACAATCACTGCAGCTCAATCACAGCACCGTTGACGAACATCTTCCCTTAGCAGCGCAACTTGCCGATGTTTGACTATTTTGTGTCAATAGTCGATCCCAAACCGACTGCCCGTCGGATAAATGCAATTCGCTGCATTCACTTCACACAATATGGCTTGAAAAACTAATATTTCGGCCACGAACAAATATTTGTGTTGTTTCATATTGCTGCTCGTGGTCGATGCTTATTGCACAGCCATTCTGTGCTCGTAACCTTTGTACCTTGACCCTCAGAAGTTGTTGCTTCTGATACGCAGAAATAGATTGCTGTGGGGGCTAACTGTGAAGGCGTAATTCTGTCAAAATTAATCTAATCCTACGTTCCGATTTTTTCTACAGGGAAACCTCGGTTTCCCCTACCAAGGTGACAACAATGAACATTGTTTACTGGCCGGAGGATTGGTCAAGCCAATCTTCAACGTCGTCACCTTGGCAGGGCGGTTCCTACTATTTTACAACATTCCCGCCCACCCTGTTGTCTAGTGTTCAGGTAGACCGCGCAAGGGTGAGCGAGAACCCTGCATTATTATTAACAATTTGGGAAATGCCCAAAGACCCTAAGATGCCGGTGAACCGCAACTGTGCGCCAACGCGGGTTTACGATACGTCAATCGCTATTGAGGCGAGGAAGAGCTCCAAGGATTCCAAGTCCCGTGTGGAGTTTGGAGATTCCTTAAACGACCGTAAGGTAGTTTGCCAAAGAATGTCTCTAAATTCTGATCTTCAAAAGTAGCGGAGAAGTCACGTCCGTATCATAAACCCACTCGCTGTAACGAGTCTGAGCAACAACTATAAACATTTTGTATTATTTAATAAACATGAAGTATTAATGCGCAATGTATTATGTAATAAAAATATGAATAAATATATACTTTATAAATATCAGACTTTTAAAATCTTTCCATACCGTGTTTCATAATATAATAACTGTATTTAAAGATTAGAGTCGGTCAATCTGAGAACTCATTTATTATCACAATTTTTATTATGTGACATATGTCAACAACGATGACAACAAAGTGTAAATATATATTGTTTATATTTTTGTTTGTAAAATTTGAAGAATGGAACTGTTGAATAATTATACGAATTGAAAAACACTCGCACGACAAATGATTTCAGTTTACGGACCACTAATGTATCCGTATCAAATACGCGAAGAACGAAAACGACGCGAATATTACATTCACCGCGAATGCGACACTATGCATGCCAATTTGAAAGGTTAATTCTCGCGAGAATTCGTTTCGCGTGTGCCGCGGATGCGATTTAATCTCGGTAACCAGTTACAGAAGAGACATTGCGTCGCGACGTCAGGAGGGACGTCGTGAATTACATACATATTCACAAGTATTCCGATGACGGGTCTTCAACCGTCTGGTAACGAGAATCAAAATACCCTGAATCAATAACCCTCGTCGCTTGAAACACTCCGAGCGTCAGATTACTTGCAAATCATATTGTTGGCAATACAGCAATTTTGCAGTTTAGTGACTTTATTAGAAATGCGTTTATTTGTTTCGGTTTTTGTAAGAAACGCTGTATTTTAACATTAAAAAGAAAACATTTGAAAAAGATTATGGTCTCCCTCAGTTACGAAGATATTTACACAAAACCAATGCCAAACCAATTACATTCCTACCACTACATACATTTTCCAAATTTTTTCAACAGTACTTTGTGAAATATCGTATTTTCTTTTGCAATATTTCTATAACCTTGTTGACTATCATAAATAATTAATTTTCGAATTTGCGATTTTTTATAATTTCAATACATTGTTTTCAGTGTACGAGGATACTCGTACCAAGTGATACTAATAAACACTCATCGAAGAAATGTAAACAATAAGAATTTATTGCAAAACTTATTGATAATGATGCAACCTATGATAAAAAATAAAAATAAAAAATTAATTAGCTAAATTAATCAATTACTATATTTCTACGTAAAATAGACAGACATCCACTCAATTTTTCCCTTGATTTCTGAAACAGTAACATATTAAATTTATTATATTGTATAAATTGTGGATTATACATACATTAATATACAGGGTGTCCCGTAACTAGTGTAAGAACCAGAAATGGGAGGTAGCTGAGACGATTCTGAACAACAATTTCCTTTGCAAAAATGTCGGATGGGGCTTCGTTTTTGAATTATTAACAAAAAACAGTGATCAATCACGGCGCGTGCCTACCGCGCGCTCAGGGCCGTCCGAACTCGGAGTGCCCACGCGTCGGATAGGTAGCAAGATATGCATTGAAGATACGTCGAGGAACGAATACAAATAATTAAAAATACTACCACTGCAACTGTTACCTAATTCGGTAAATACTACGTAGTTAGTACGTAAATTACTAAATCGAATTTATTAATTATTTGTATTCGCTGTTTCCAAGGAAGAAGGAATAAAATGTGGAAAGATGCTCTCGGAATTTTTAGGAAATTAACCCTGCGCACCCGAGTGACACTTCTCGCCAGAGCGTTTTAAAATTAAAATAAGAATTATTTTCAGAAAATTAAAACAAATACGGTAAGAACCATTTGTTACCATTTGATATTAAAAACTGTACTGGAAATGCAGACTGGATTTGTGCGTACCGAACAATTCCTCGAATACAAAGGGTTAATAGGGAAATAATTGGAATTCGACTTACCCATTCACCTGCAAGTTGACCTGCTGAGCTGACAATAGGACCCGACATGTTGAATTTGAAGTTTCTAGATCCATTTACGGAAATAAGGCAACTTTAATGCAAAATAAGTGTATCGAAGCGCATTCAGACCAAGTATCAGGTAAATCCGACTACAGACAAAATATGTCCCTAACAAACATTGCAACCCCTTTTCACCCCTTCAGAGGTTAAATTTTTTAAAATGCCGAAATCGGTGTTTGGTTAATTGTTGGGAATTCCAACAGTTATTAGCATAACCCTCATTTAGTTAATGTTATTTTAGAATACTTAATTAGCTATTTGGTAAGTACCTCATGGTACAAAGAAAATTGCCGTATTATAAACCCGTTAAGCACCATACTTTGGGACCATACCTGCCCCTTGGGACCGCGGACACCCTCCCCTGTACCACCCTTAGTGGACGGGATTTCGAATATCAAAGGACTGGCCCACGAGGGATGGACAGGGGTTTGATTGGATACACAAACTTTCCATCTATTTTGGAATCTGTATAAAATCGGTTGGGAGTATGCCCTGGGAGTATGCCCCGCCACCGCGCAGGGTACAGGGATCCCAAGGCCCCATTCAGGGTAAAGCGACAATACTTGTATAAAATCGTGGGGCATTGGACTTTCCAAATTAGAACACTTCAAAAACATTTAGAACATCTTAAGAACTCCATAAGAATCGAACTAAGAACATTGAAATTACACTGGTAACATATGTACATATTTGTAAATAAATTCAGGTGTTTGTAAATAGTATTGAACTTCTATTTACTAAATAAACGGCTCCACGAACATAGTGGGAGCCTACATTAATTATATCAAAGAGCATAAGACCAAGTTTGAAGCAAACCCGACCAGAAATAAAGTATTCCTCATACAAATTTTACAACCCCTTTTCACCCCTTCAGAGGTTGAATTTTTAAAAAAACCGGAATAAGTTATAGCGGCTAGCCGTACAAGTATAAAAAGGCATAGGACATGCAAACGGCTAGCACGGTTTATGACATGGACGACAGCGAAGCTATCTTTGAGAAAGCCGTTTCTGCAATTAAAATTTGTAAAAAGCATGTCCGTCGTAAGAATTTGTTAAACGGCCTCGATGGTGAATCGCTAGTGTTATAAACCCTGAGTTTCCCCAAGAGTCTTCTATGCAAGGACAAGCGACCATCGGCTGGTCACGCTGCCAACCTAGGACCCTGGGAAATTTCGCGGCGTTGCCACCTTCACCAGCAAGCGCAACCATCGTCAAATCGCACCCCCGTGTCAAGAAAGCGCGCTGCGAGCACAAGAAGGGGGACGGTACGATTTGGCGGAGTTCTAAGTCGCTAATTGGTTAACCCCACCTTTTAGGGGGTTGGCCAAAGAAAACAGCGACAGCCACGTAAAAATATATATGAAAAGAAAGACCAGAGTTCTCTCGAAACCGTTGCTCGAGAACGACGTGCAGAAATAAAGAACTTCAAAAAGTGAACGCTGTGATTGTATAATACCAACACGCCTAATCCCTTCAAAGTGTTTGATTAATTATATTAAAGAGTATTAAGACCAAGTATGAAGCAAGTCCGACAATGAACAAAATATGTCCCATACAAAGGTTGCAACCCCCTTTTACCCCTCCAAGGGTAGAATTTTTTAATATGCCGAAACAGGTGTTTGATTAATTATGTCAAAGAGCATTAAGACCAAGTTTCAAGTAAATCCGACCACAAATAAAATATTTCTTATACAAACGTTGCAGTCCCTTTCCACTCCCTTGGGGGTTGAATTTCGGAATATCCTTTCTTATTTCTTATATACATCGTAAAGGAAACCTCTGTGCAAACCTTCAGCTTTTTATGTCCAAAGGCTTAGTCTGGGCGTTGATGAGTCAGTGAACACCCTATACAGGGTGTTCGGCTACCTATGGCAAAAATTTTAATGAGCGATAGTAGAGGCCAAAATAAGACGAAAATCAAGTATATCAATTAGTTGATGGAGGTTTCATTACAAAGTTATTAACGTTTAAAGTTCCGCCTGTAGAATGACAACCCACTAAACAGCTGCGTTCGCGCGGACGGTTGCGGCAGGCCAGTGCTAGTTTCTTGATCGTTTAAACGCTAAGGAAGTTCGTCGTCACTATTGTCGATTTCGATGCACTCAATTATACCCGATCTGGCCACACTGGGCCCAGGTATCTTGTCCAATCCTATAAAGGATATGTTGAAGGATGTTAAATACATCATTTTATAAATAATTTTAAGGAATTTCACAGAATGTTCTGCTACATTGAATTCTTCTACATTAAATCTTGCTACACAAATTACTGGTTTATACCTAGAGTACAATTCATGCTAGAAGGCGAAGTTGAGACTTTTTTTAATAAGAAGATAATGTAAGAAAAGGTCTATTAAGGTCAGGATAGCGGTCGGGCGTTTTGATCAAATTGACACGATGTGGACATTCTAAAACTGTATTCTGTGTCTGTTCATGGCCAAAGCCAATACAATTCTGTACCCTGACAGAAAACCAGGGTCGTGAGGGCACCCTTGACAGTAGGGCCCTCCTTTTTCCAAGTATCCTGGCCGATCTTCCGTTAAGAGAGGGAAACGCGCCAAGGAGAAGCACATGGCCCGCTTCAGGCATTTATTTACTTCAACGTTTCTAACAATAAGTGCCATTTAATAAGATTAGTGTATAATATTATTAACATAATATTAGTGTTTGGTTAATAAACACACACTCACTGTATTATTAATCGCGATGTATCTTCTCTACTTACAATTAGACGTGGACGAAAATTATTGTGTGGGAATACTATTTGTGACAACTGTTATGGCAATAATAAAAATCCATCGACTAAAAATTCTCCCTAATTTATGTTAAACAAATTTGTAACTTCATGTATGTTTATGAAAATAAACTCTTTTTCATTTTTGCTGACTTGTTTCGCAGTGTTGAGTAACTGTATCTATCAAATACACCGCGAGCTCGTAGAAAAGTTTTATAACTTTCAAGACCGGACCTCCGTCGGGTTAAGAGATATCAATATTTATCAAGTCTTATCAACAGATTACACGAACATACACAACACTTTACTGTTATAAGTATTCACCCAGTGATGCCAGAAAAGCACCGTCGGGTGCACACCCACACATGCTAGATACGCGTACGTGAGCTCGTGGAGTTTCGGAAAGACGACAAAGGCAAACTGACGCATGCCCTCTTTCTCGATTCTCCGAAGCTGCCCGAAGTAATTTCGGACCGCTTCGTGGGAGTCGAGAGAGAAAGGCTCACATTTGCCTTCTCGCTCTTAACAACTGAAATCCGACCTCCCGTCAACGGCATACGATTTGGATTCTCGAGCCGAGATTCTCGACTGCCCAGGCATTTTTCCTTTCCGACCTATGTAGGCGCACATAAGCAAAGTACCCATAATGAAAAAAAAATGTTGTAAAATTTATTTTACGGAAATACACGTTTTAAGACCTCCTGATCATATTTTAATTATTGAAAAAAAAGAAATTTTTTTTTATTCCCATGTATGAGCACACATATGTATATTATTAATACGATTTTTGAAAATCAAAATACTTTAAGATTGAAAATTAATAAATTAAAATGAGATTCCACTCTTTACCAGTATTGTGCACGCTGTGGTATTTTTCAATAAGAAGAGTTCTTACTTTTATAACATAAACAAAACAGTAGAATTAATAATTGCAGAAATTAATTAATAATGATTTTCCTCGATTGTTTTGAGATAACCGTATCAATTTGTTATGACGAACTAAATAGAACTAACTAGAAACAAAGGAAAAGTGATCCCGTTTGCCAGTTTAATACAAAGTATGGGTTGGATCTTAAATTTTAAAAGGACATAGTCGAATATTTTTAAAGGTACAAAACATAGCGTTTCATTGTAGAACAGTAACATAAGTTAGCAGGTAATGTCATAAAACTGTTTTTCCCAGCTATATCCCTTTTTACCTGAAGTATAAGGTAAAAAGTACGAGCTACAAGGTACGACTATCCGAAAATCGTTCACATTTTATCAATGTAAATGAAGCGGCCTTTCCATCAGAGTTAAATACAAAATTTTGTTATTTCTGTGAAAACAGAACTTTCATTAGATGTAGGTGGTGCTTGAAATTGTTATGTTTTCACTGTTTTTACGAAAAGTACCATCCAGATTCATGTACTTCGTACATTGAAAATAACATATGTTAAATGTAATTGGTTAAATTCAACTTTAAAAAAAAATATTCGAAGGTCAGACAAAAATATAATGTCACATTTAGTGTACGATTAAAATATGATTGAAAAAATAAAAAAAAAGGATTTGTTTTGGCAGGGTTTGAACCTGCAGAGCAGAAGAAGCTCGGAACTTGCAGGCAAATACCTTGTCATTCACGCCACGCTGGTTGTTGAATGTATTTCTATTTCTGAAGATAAGTATCTGTAATAACTTTAATAATATCTCAAAGTAAAACCTAACCCAAAATCGGGTACCATTCCAACTTTTCCTTGTTAGAACCGAGATTTCAATTTGTCTTAGCGAAAATCGCAATCACATTTTGCACATTATTCTAAAACATTTGTGGTATTCGTTTTCAATGCGATTTAAGTAAGCATGTAATGTATAAGATTTCATTTAATTTTTTCTTTTCTAGAGAAGATAGAGAAAAAGTTTATATAATTTTTTTTATATGTAAGGCGTCGGGAAAAGGCGAGGCCCAAGCCGAGGCGCTGGCAAGGGACCGCGTCTGGCCTTCGTCCGTCAACACTCCCACCCCTACCGATGGGGGAGAAGGCTGACGACAAAGGCGAGGGTCTAGGCCCAGGACCGGCTCATTTGTTTTTCCGACGCTGAAAGAACGGGAATAAAGCATGTATACGAATACCCTGCGTATTTCTTAATTCCAAATTCCATTCTACGCGTCTGTCTAACATATATAAAATTTAATTCGTCCTAAGATTTATATGAAACATTTAAAAGATTTTTTATACATTATGCCTATACATATATCGGAACAACTGTGAAACAAGAGGTATAATCATTATTATCCATGGACTGATTATAGTCAAAGTCTAACCGGACTTTGAAATGAGAACATAAAACTTAAATGTAAAGTTTCATTTAAATTCATTTAGCTATTTATACTCAATCGTATTAATAATATACATATGTGTGCTCATACATGGTAATAAAAAAAAATTTCTTTTTTTTCAATAATTAAAATATGATCAGGAGGTCTTAAAACGTGTATTTCCGTAAAATAAATTTTACAACATTTTTTTTTCATTATGGGTACTTTGCTTATGTGCGCCTACATAGGTCGGAAAGTAAAAATGCCTGGGCAGTCGAGAATCTCGGCTCGAGAATCCAAATCGTATGCCGTTGACGGGAGGTCGGATTTCAGTTGTTAAGAGCGAGAAGGCAAATGTGAGCCTTTCTCTCTCGACTCCCACGAAGCGGTCCGAAATTACTTCGGGCAGCTTCGGAGAATCGAGAAAGAGGGTATGCGTCAGTTTGCCTTTGTCGTCTTTCCGAAACTCCACGAGCTCACGTACGCGTATCTAGCATGTGTGGGTGTGCACCCGACGGTGCTTTTCTGGCATCACTGTATTCACCATTCAGTATTATCATATAGTGCAGTCACTGTTCTTGCTGAAGTTTATACGTCTCAAAATGTCGACAATGACACCAGCGCTTATTATTCTGTTAACATTCACATTCAGTTCTTTTGTGAGATGTTGTGTGGACGGTGTGAATAATAAACCGATAATCGGTAAGTATCAGTTTCTAAATTAATAGAACCGTCTGTCTGCAAAGATATCAGTTCAATTTCTCACATGCACGAGAAAAAATTCTATTTACTGTATTCTTATACAGAGTGTCCGTTTTATCAGGAAATCCGGAATATCTCATAAACAACTAAAGATATTAAATTTTCAAAGAGCGCTGTGTCCTTCTCCTATTCACATTTTCTTCTTTTTATTAATTTAAGTGATCATACAAGGTTTATTTCTGCTGTACAGGAATAATATAGAAATGACAAATTTACATTCAGAGTTAAAAGCTAAACGGTTGTAGAATTACGCAAGCTAGTGTAAGAAATAGTGTATGCATGCGCGTGCGTGTGTGTGTGTGCTGTAGAAAGCGAAAACGTCCGAAGACGGGCGAGAATAGCCGAGGAGAGACAACTGATGAGTAGGAAAAACAAAGGAATGAACGGGGAGGAACGTAAAAGATCGGAAAGAAAGCGTGCACGCGTGGACAAAAGGTATAGGTCGATAAGCAATTAATAAAGATACTAGTGGAAGTGGTTGTATTTTTATTGGTGCTCGTAACTTTGTTAACCATCCTCGACAAAAATTACAATAGTTGGAATATTAGGTTTAGAAATTACAATATTTATGTTTAGAGGAAGATGTAGCTTGATTTTTTGGTGTTGTTTTATTATCTCTAAGTATTGAGAGATAAAAATAAAATACTCGCCACACAATATGGTTTACATTTTAAGTGACATCGCCGCACTGGCATTTGGGATCATGAACGATGCCGATGCGATACAATGATACCAATAGGTTGCCAGTGATTACGAGAAATAGAATAAGATCATGAGAAAGCCTTTTGCAGATAAGCCGAGGCATTGATGTTTCTGTGAAGAAGCTTACAAAGCAAAATTTCCTTTTAGAAACTTTGCCATTTAACGATGCTATTGATTTGTAAATGTTTATAATGTACCAACAGTACCGCCCATACGAATTACATTTCTTTTATAATGAAATGATTAAATAACTGTTTCATTTTATAATTTACATCGCTTTACAGTATTAAAAACAAACAGAAACAACAATGTAAC
Source organism: Colletes gigas (assembly GCF_013123115.1). Taxonomy (NCBI): domain Eukaryota; kingdom Metazoa; phylum Arthropoda; class Insecta; order Hymenoptera; family Colletidae; genus Colletes; species Colletes gigas. The sequence continues at coordinate 153,426 of NW_025106675.1, forward strand.
AAAGAATCCTTAACACGTTCGCGATGGGCCTGAATTTGTATCATAGTAAACGTGTTAAACATATAGAAATAGAAAAGATATGACTTAAAGAAAATAAGTTTTTACAGACTAAAGAGTCTACTTGAGTACGCGTCGTCTTCGGTATGGATTATATGTATTGCATTTAATGCAGATTAATAAACTTAGCTAAAGTCAGAAACAGGAACTTAATCTGTTGCGCATCACATTAGTATAGAAAAGGCAAAACAAAAACTATACTAGAGTAACCAAGAAGAAAGAAAAAAAAGGGGGAAAATTATAAGACGCTGGTAAACTAAAAACAGATGTTGAAAATGATTTTTATCATTAGGAATTTAGTAGATATTTAGCAGTAGGTTATTAAAGAGAAGATAATGAGAGAAAAAAGGGGAAGAGATACATCAATTGTTATGCTATCGACGGTATTTTATGTTTCATTTTTTACACACAATTTAAATTATAAGATTTATTACAATTTTTTGTCGCTTTTGAATTCTTGGGCCGCTATATATATTTCTATTTTTGTACTTGTTTCTTAAATCTATATTCCTGCGGAATATAGATACTGCGATGTGAGTGATACTGTTCGTTAAAGTTTAAAATTATCGAGCGCCCAACATATTGTTAATTGGATAGTAATAGGAGATGCACTGTGGTCGAAAGTATAGGCACATATAACGATAACGAGCAGAAGACTTTATTGTATAAGGTGAAACACATAATGATCTGTTACGTTGTGTCTGGACGCGAACTCGCGACGATCTGATGAACGCACGGCACGGTGCTCGTCTTAAGAACGGTTCGATTTAACAATCGACGATCGCCCTAACCGAAAAGGGCGATTGCACGCCGTGTGCAAACCACGACGTGTGCAACGCTGAACCGTTAACGGATTCCGTCTCGTGATATACCACGAACGGTTTCCTGTGACAACACAACAATTTCTATTTTTATTTCTGCTTTCAAACTTAGAATTTTTCCTCGTAGCATTCTAATAGAAAACAAATTCTTTTAATTTATTTGTAAAATAAAATATTAAACACTCCTAATATTTATTTTCTCTGAAAAACGAAAGATGTTTCTGGTACCAGTAATGCTACAATATTACACAAATGTCATTATCCGTTAATAAATTTCATATCTACCTTATTTTTTATTACAGTAATCCCGAACGTAATTATATCCTACTTTTATTTTCAAAAGGTATTCTGTCGCAAGAACTAAGCCATGTTATGAGTTCAAGATATCGTGATTATAATGCTTACATCGCTGCATCATACGTAAAATTAATTGAAGGATCTGGCGCAAGAGTTGTACCAATTAGGTAAGTGCATAATGTTATTATCATCGTTATTATTTACCGTGAAATGTTATACGTCGATTCCTGTAGTCCGAGGTATTGCTATCAAGAGTTGTTGCCTTAGCATTTTTCTAAGCATTTGACATCAGTAATTTGTGCAGCAGAATTTAATGTAGCAGAATATTCTGTGAAATTCCTTAAAATTATTTATAAAATAATATATTTAACATCCTTCAACATATCCTTTGTTTGGGCTTTGGTGGGTCGACCAGGCTTATGACACGGACCGCGTTTAGTCAAGGCCATGCGCAAAAGTTAGAGTTTCGTCAATAGAATAAAGTGTCATAAACTTGGTCGGTGAAGGCAGTTTCGAGTGGTTGCAACACCAGCGGACTGTCGGATGGCCCACCTGTGCTCGGATTCGTATACCTGGGCCTCCCTTGTTAGTTTTGTACGCGAGCCCAGGGACCGACGCACATAGTGGAAAATCCCCGGAGTTACCAAACGTAGCACCCTCCACCTCGGACGCCAAGCTACATTAGCATCATTGCACCCCCACCACGGAAACACTTGGTGGAAGAGTGTACAAAAGACCAACGCCTTGGAAAAACGAAGGAACGTCGTCACTTCGTTTTTGATTAGCAAACACTTGATTCTTAGCACTCAAATAGTTCACATTTAGACATAGAACACTTCGCATTAGAAACAAAGCACTTTGTTTTTGACTACCAAACACTTGATTTTAGATTCTCGAACACTTCGTATTTCGACTAGAGCACTTGGCTTTTAGAATTAGTGTAGATCGTCTCTAGTAACAAACAATTCGTCTTCGACTCGGTCACGTATATTGTCTTTGTTGAGTTCTAATAAACATAGGAAACCTAATTCGTTTGTTAGTTCCCTGCAAGGGGGTGGTCGTTTGAACCTTAGTTTAATTGGCACACCACGTGCAAATTTGTAATATCCGAACGAGCCCGTCTCAACCACGGATTAAACATCCTTTGTAGGATTGGACAAGATGAATCTTACTACAGAAATATCATGAATCAAATAAATGGGTGAGCTGAAACGAAAGAAAATAGTAGATAAATAATGCTGATTCGAATATGATTATTTTACAATGTTATCGACAGAATTCTATGGCCCGGTGGAAGCGCACCATTCAATACTTCGAAAGGATATGCTGACGCAGGGAACACGATTTACAAGTAAATAAATGTTGAAATGGCAATAGGATAATTAACACCAACGATAAGTAGTACAACCGCGAAGTAAATGATTCTACTTACGTAAATAAATAGAAAGCGCAGCAATGAAATATCTGTTCTTTGTCATGTTTGTATCATTTGAACATCTTATATCAAGATATTGATAAAATATACTCGTATAGCTTTCACATTATAAAATGCGGGCAAATATTCATATGGATTTATTCTGTTCGTAAAGAAATTGATTTCATTACAAAATATAAATTTCTGTTTTAATCAGTGCGTTCATATCTAGAATAAATTTTTAAGTCCATATCAAATTTTGAAAGGTAATTCGCTTGTTAGTTGTAACAAACTTTTCTGTATATTTACATTTATACCTGTGCGTCGATATAACAAATCCTGGTTTACTTTTATTAGCAGTATGAAAAGTCATTTTGTGTTTGATTAACAGAATTGCAAAAGAAATGAATGATAAGGGTGACTATTTTCCAATCTTCGGGATATGTTTAGGATTCGAACTGTTAACATACGTCACAGACGTCACTAATCGTACGAAACATAGAACTCCATGTTCCGCTGAAGATATAGCACTTCCTCTTGAATTTACGAATGGTAAGTACACCGATACAAGAGAAAATTTTATCTTCAATAATGAATAAATAATGATAACTAAATCACAAAATTTAATTGCGAATAAATATTATCGGGTTTATTAAAGGAATAATTATTTCTTATTCGCTAACAAATCTAGTTACAGCGCTCTTCGTCTCAGATTTATTAGAATATAAGTTTATTCATTATATGAATTTTAATTGATTTAATGTAATTCATCTATGAGCCAGTTGTCACAATTTGGTAACAATTTGGATTTGACAACTAAGACAAGAGTTTTACGATTTATACGTTAAATGTTATTAGATTGGAGAAAAAGTTCTAAAAAGCATAAATTTCCAAATTTGTACAAATTGTTCATGTATTTGTTATAAACTTAAAATACATCTTCAAATTTTAATAACAAATCCACAGAAAACTAATAAACATATGGAAATACATATATCTTATAAATTCCAACAAATACATGAAAATGTAAAAATTTGAAAATTTATGCATTTCCTAGATCTATAACATATATATGAGAGGTTGTATAAATTTGGAAATTTTACTTGTAAATAAAACTTATCTAAATAAAAAATAAATCGTCCTTCATGAGAAATGCCAACTTTATTGGTGATCTAAAAAGAACATTTATTCAACTAATAGCTTATTGACAAAAATTTATATGGCAAAACATTCCTATAGATTGTTACATATCATTCATGCATGGGGCTGAAACGTTTGGTGACTTGGGCGTTGGCTCGAGCATCTAGCGTGCAACCCTTTGAACGGGGTTGACTCATGCCGTATGCACACACCCGGCCCAATTTTCATTGCCTTTTATGGTAATGCCCCGCCTTAGTACTGAGCATTTTCAACTATATAAGGGCCGCGGTTTCTTACTCGGGGAGCTCAGTTTTACCTAAACTCTTGGCACGACGTTACTGTGACACTCAGGGCAAGATCGGGCTATAATCCCCTTCAAGCAACTATCTACGACTATCTACCTTAGCGGTTTATCAGTGAGTGCCCATTAATCGAGTAGAGCTCCCGTGAACGCGCCGCGTAAAAGCCGATAACAAATCTTTCGCCTTCGAGGCAATTTAGCAATTGTACAACTTCTTGTAAATCCATAGCTGTACTTGAGCATCGTCAAAAATATATACTCAAGTTATTATTCCTTACGTGTGTTATTCACGCAAAGCAACCCTGAACCATATTAACCGTAAGGCTAGGGGTATCTCACGAACCCGGTACACCTTTACCGCTCGAGGTGTACCATCACGACAGAGAGCAAGATCCTAAAACATCCTAAAAACCTACGTGGCTCCCAGGGTATAAAGCCCCTGGTTCGTCCACTCCTACTAGCGGCTCCCAGGGTATAGAGCCCCTGGTTCGTCCGTGAAACCATTCATTTTCCCTATAAATCTAACCCCGTGGCTCCCAGAGTATAGAGCCCCTGGTTCGTCCACGTAACCTCCACCTACGGCTCCCAGAGTATAGAGCCCCTGGTTCGTCCGGACCTCCTTTCTTTTCCTAACCATACCCAAAACCACCGGTCGAGTACTGCCCCTCGACCGAATCCAGGATCTCGCGCTCGCGCTCGTAACAAGATAATGAATCTTTGTTCGAATCAATTGTCTTTTTGGTAAGACAAGTTTCATCTTGACGGTTCAGAACACAAAGGAGACAAAATAGACAACTAATAATATAGTAAGGCCCAAATATCTGATTAAATTGTATCTAAATATTAATTATATTAAAGAACAACGCAGCAGTAAGTGGATGTTCGATAGTTGCAATAAAGTAAGGAAGAAATGAAAGAAAGACTCTTTTGATATTATGCAGACAATTTTTCTAACTCATTAATAAAACAATAGTTTCAAATAGTGGTACACATAAACTTTATTTTATTCACTTACTCCACTTCATTAATGTGTTGTGTGTACATTTTGCTTTATAGTCTTAACGACATTTATACATTTCAGGATACAATTCAAGTAAAATGTTCGCGGACGCTTCGGTAGACATTAAAAATATATTGGCCACTAAAAGAGTGACTGCGAATAGTCATCACTTTTGCGTTACACAGAATGTAAATTGTATTCTTTAATTCTTCAGTTTTTAAGGAGATCTTCTGGTTTAGAATGCTACAAAGAGACACTTCTTCGTGAATTTTATTTTAAACGTTGATGAGTATTATAGCACTTTTAAACTTCGCATATTTATTTATACGTATTTTAAGAAAACACGATCTCTTTTTTACGAGAAATACTACTGAGGCATTTCGCGCGAAATCGGACACTTCTTCAACAGTGGCTGAATTCGTCGAAATTAATTTCCATAGGGCCAATTGTAAAGTGTCCATGTTTTCGAAAAGATATCCGTCAAGAGGACAAATGGGGCTATGTTGCCATTTTTCCAAATTTTTGTACATTACTTCGGTACAAAAACAAGACATTTGTTTCAAACAATTTAAAAAAAAAAGTGGCGAAAAACAATTTCTTTTAGTCAGTACTGTTTTCATTTGGTACTCTAATCTCTTCGCTACAAGCAGCCAAAAGCACATTCTAATCCATTTGTTAGTTCCTCAGCTATAGATTTTTTGAAAAAAAGGTAACACTCTTTACACTTTACACATCTGTAACTTCAACAGTTTACAAAATTTTGAATAATTCTTTGAGATACGTTTAAACATTGCTAAGTACTACAACATATCCAAAGTTGAGATAATTTGAAATCTTATTCCATGAAGTGTCTGATTTCGCATAGAATGACCCTAGTTTATAATGACGTTTCTGATTTTTCCAAATTCTGTTAATCCAAAACTAAAAAAAGATGCCACTGTTCATAGTCCTTCATCAAAAACCAATATTGGAGACACCCTTTTAACCGGCTCGTATAGACTCCTAGTTGGATAAACGAATGCCCGGTAAATTCTGAAGCTTTAAGGATATATAAGTGGAAAAAATAGATAGTTTTGAAATTCTAAACAAGAAGCTCCTTTTAATAGAAGTATCATCTTATCTCTGCAATCAATATCGCAAATATAAATATAATGCGTAATTACAGGACTTAAAGAGAGCCAAAATATTTAATAAATTCCGGATATTATCTGTGAATCATGATAAGGAAGAAAATGAATTCATTTCCTCGTTGGAATCAGTTAATTATCCTTTTTACGGCTTACAATTTCATCCAGAAAAAAATCTATACGAGTGGAAAATTGGCCACGGGTATCCACATTCGGCAAATGCTGTTCTAATTGCTGAATATTTTGGCAATTTCTTCGTTAACGAAGGTATGTGTGTTCTTCAAAAATTTCGACAGATTTATACCGCAGTGAATTAGTTATTTAATAAAATACTTTTATGTGCAGCGCGCAAGAATTGCCACACATTTTCATCCGAGCAGGAAGAAATTTCAAGTTTAATTTATAACTACAAACCCACTTATACAGGTTTGCATGGTCTTCGTTTGTTACAGTGTTACTTTTTCAAATAGATCATGACATACTGAAAGGAATAAACAGTATCACAAGGTTCGCATACAAGTTTTATTTTATAGATAATAAAAAAGGGTTTCTGATTTATTTAGAGTTTCGTGTGTTGCTATTCTAATATTAATATTCTCTAAGAATTCAATTATAAATATAGGCAGGTTATCTATAATTACCATTTCAAATATAGTTTTTAGTGTCTTATTATTGTACATTAAACATTTTATATTAAACAAGAATTGCAAGCTCTGTAGGGCGCTCTTAGTGCTCTAAAAAGTGTAATGACTTTATTCACAACAATAAGAAATAATAGCTTTTTTAAATTTATCTGGGTGCCGTCGCATATAGCACTTCTTGATAATGAGAAACTCAATAATTTGGCCAAAATAGCTACACACTCGTATAACTTGAACACTCTGAGTATAATCAAAGGCCAGCGTGCCTTTAAAGGGATGAAATACTTTCAATTATATTTCAATGGCAGTAGCAGACCTTGGTATTATTGGGGTAAACACAGAAGAGAATTTATTGTCACAAAAAACCGTATTAAGTCTGGGCACTATAATCATGCTGTCTCCCTCGTCCGCATTAAGATAATAAGCGATCCTATATGTAAATGCAACCATGAAATCAAAGACATCAATCATCTGGTTTAGCAATGCAGGCTCTATGACAGTTTAAGGGTCAAGTTAATTGAAAAGCTCCAAAATATGAAACTGTTTCTCCTACTTAATATTGAATCGCTAGTTGCTGAACCAAATATTACAGCTTGCCTATGTATTTTTAATTTTTTAACAGAATGTAAACTGCGGATATAATTGTATACGTAAACATACATACCACTGTATACATATATGAACTTTATCTGAGGATTTCAAATAAAAAAAAAAGAAAAATATTAAACAAAAACTAACCGATATACTTATAATCGATTTATACAGTGACTCACTACTTCGTTCACATACCTTCACATTTAAGGAAAAAGAAGTTTGGCTTTCTTCAACTTGAACATTCGATGTAAACTTCAAACAATATTGTTACTATATCTGCTTATATCGCATGAATTACATATTTGAAATCTCTGTATTCAATTCTGTTGGATCTTTCACGCGTCCAACTTGAACTTTGTAGGTTGCAGCGATTATTGAGTTCTGGTATTGCAATTCTAGATATTTCCATTATATTTTCAAAAAATATTCGCTTCGTTATCAGTTCTGTAGCAGGTAAGAAGCTTAAATGTATTTAAGAAAACCATATAGTAGATATTTTAAATCATTATTGTCATTTTTTTACATGAATTTTCATAGAGTAAAATGAGACCAATCTCTCAAGATTTGAAAGAGAATATCACGTTCTAGGGATGTCTACAGGAAGAACTGTCCTACTGCACGATTTTATTCAAATGCAATTGCTGTGAGGGTGTAATAGAGGACATAAAATAATCTTGCTGTGAATGCGAGTAAAATGGGAAAATATTGAAGCAGAATATTGAAAAACGTGGGTAAATAGCATGACAAGTAGTATAGATATTATTTTAAAAGCAAAATACGGTTGCAAATACAGCAAATCTGGGATAACTGCAATGAATACAGGATTGAAGTCTCGCAGTTATGAAAGCATGGTTGATTTTCAGTTCCCAGAAAAGCACAAACCGAGCTACGGCGTTTGCCCTTGTATCTTACCGAGCGTGGAAAAAGACAACGAACGGAGAATAACACAATATGAACCTTATTTATTTTTTATTTTTTGTTAATGGGAGCTTTACTAATATATTTGCGAGGTTTCTTTGATTAAAATACGACCAAACACGATATAACTTGGATCATATTTGCGTATTTAACGAGTGTCAATAAATACGTTGCGAATAGCGCCTTTTACTGAGATTTTTAGCACGAGGCGACTGTTCAAAACCATATCTCGTTTATCGATACAGTAGCCCGTTTGTGGGTTTAGTACCGAGTGTGTGACTGTTTTCTATTGTTTTTTTCTTCGAATGAGAGCGAGTTATTAAGGCCGCCTTATATTGTGCATCATATTTTGGATTATTAAAACTGTTGAGCACTTGGGTACAATGTGTTACACCGCTGTAACGCTTCTCGCACGTCTGCTGATATGCAAGTTGTTGAGTGTTGTAGACTGTAGATCCGTGAACTCTCTCTCGTTCGTTGTGCGATGTGCCATCATGTGTGTTGTTCGTACAAGGTTTTGTATTTGTATGTATTTTGTATGTAAAATGTCGCGAATTATATGATAGTGCAAGAAGCCAGCCGCAGCCAATCAGAACTTTTTCAGAAAACAGCGCTGATCAGTAATGACGTGAACATCTTACATAACTAAAAATTATATTATTGTTCTTTACTTTGTCAAATATAGTTTAGTAAATTAATAACATCTTTAATACTAATCAAAATAAATGATGCACTTTTCATGAACAAAAAATTAGTCACCGTTACACTTGAAGAAAACATTTTAATTTTAAATGATAATTGTACGACCGTTTAATGATTTCGTCGATTTCTATTCATTGGCGATATTACATTGCAATCTTTTATACCTGCAAAAAAATTTAATGATTTTTTATTGCTTTTAACTGCAAATGGCATTTGCAAATACAAAAATAATTTCCTGTAACAATGATATATACAGGGTGTTCGGCCACCTCTAACAAAAATTTTAATGAGCGATAGTAGAGGCCAAAATAAGACGAAAATCAAGAATACTAATTTGTTGATGGAGGCTTCGTTGCAAAGTTATTAACATTTAAAGTTCCGCCTGTAGAATGACAATCCGCTAAACAGCTGGTTCGCGCGGACGGTTGCGTCAGGCGAGTGCTAGTGGTTCTCACGCAGCATGAAAAATTCTGCTTACCGACATTATCGGCAGCCTTAGATTTTTGTCCACTTATGGGAATGCGAACACCTTTCGTTGAATAAGATTCAACCTGTCTTATGAAAATCCAGAAGGGCATATCAAAACTCGTCCGACGAGATTTTCACAGAGAAAGGGTGAATGCCAGTTCCAATACACAATGTTGTGAACAAAAATCACCCACATGCGATTATACACGCCCCACGATTGTCCACAGTGTCCACAAGTATCCACAAATAATCCTTTCAGGCACTAACCACTATGCAATTAAATAAACACGTACCGCGATTATGTTATTCGTGAATGTCTACGTGTACGTGTATCACGATTCTTCCGAGTTACTTACGAATAAAACTGTTATTAATTTTTCAAATACACTTCAATTTAAAAATGTAAACAGGAATTTAATAAGTATTCGCTGATTGTTTATATCACTGTATTTCTTACATGCTACTTAATACATAACTGAAATGTGTCGCGTGAACTAGCTTGACTGATACTGTTTTACGACTGACTAGCTGGCCGAACACGTGCCGATGCTGCCCTTTGTCTCCGCTGTGTGTGAGAGAGATAAGCGAGGCGAGTGACGTAGAATCGGGGCCTGTTCGGCATATGTTTCTCTGAACCTCGTCGATCGATGGCACAGTCAGCTGCTAGTATTGTTACATTCTTCGCCGTGAACGTAAATCGATGCGAAAATTTCATTTATCCTGCGATTCCTTTTTACATTTTTAAATTGAAGTGTATTTGAAAAATTAATAACAGTTTTATTCGTAAGTAACTCGGAAGAATCGTGATACACGTACACGTAGACATTCACGAATAACATAATCGCGGTACGTGTTTATTTAATTGCATAGTGGTTAGTGCCTGAAAGGATTATTTGTGGATACTTGTGGACACTGTGGACAATCGTGGGGCGTGTATAATCGCATGTGGGTGATTTTTGTTCACAACATTGTGTATTGGAACTGGCATTCACCCTTTCTCTGTGAAAATCTCGTCGGACGAGTTTTGATATGCCCTTCTGGATTTTCATAAGACAGGTTGAATCTTATTCAACGTAAGGTGTTCGCATTCCCATAAGTGGACAAAAATCTAAGGCTGTCGATAATGTCGGTAAGCAGAATTTTTCATGCTGCGTGAGAACCACTAGCCCTCGCCTGCCGCAACCGTCCGCGCGAACCAGCTGTTAAGCGGATTGTCATTCTACAGGCGCAACTTTAAATGTTAATAACTTTGCAACGAAGCCTCCATCAACAAATTAGTATTCTTGATTTTCGTCTTATTTTGGCCTCTACTATCGCTCATTAAAATTTTTGCTAGAGGTGGCCGAACACCCTGTATATCTATCTTCATCAAATCGTTCAACCGTATTCATTGCGAGTATTTAAATAACACGATATTAATATGATCAATCTGGAACAAATTGTTATTAATTTCATAATTGAATGTAGTATTAAATAAAGTTAGCTATACTCCGATAAATAAATACAGAATGAATATGAGAGGTAATTCTTCCTTTCTTGTTTACATACAGGGTGTCCCAGCTAAAGTGTGACAGTCGCGATACTGCAATAACTATTGATGATACGGAAAAATTGTTTATATAAAAATTGCAGGATAAAATAGGATCTTTATTCTGGCGTAAACGGAAATTTTATTTATGTTATTAATTTCAAAGATACGATGATGAAGTTTCGTTTTTTAAATGGAACTATATATTTTTTTTTGGATCATGCGATAGTGTTTTTCAATACGAATTCATTAACCTGCAATTTATTTACCCGATTTTCATTAGTTTTCAAGATATAGCGCTTGGAAATTTACTGATTTTCGGCGAAGACGTCTCGGATTGAGTGGCAAGTCATAAAAGCGGCCCTATTGTTGCGCTGTTTGACTCCGCCTGTTGAAACCGATAGCAATGGTCTACGCTCGGAACGGCAGGCCCGAAGAGTCAGAAACATGAAAAGTATTGTCCATCACGATTTAAGTTTGTCGCATCGAGGATGGTGATGTCGCTAATAATTTGGATGATTGGAACATTTATTTAAATGTTTTAGCTGAATTTTATTATACAATAAATTTATTCTACGTGTCTCCTGCTATTCGAAATACATGTTTCAATTCGTTTTACAAGTTTCTTTTCCACGTTTATTAGAATGTCCGTTGGAATATTTTCACACACAGCTTTAAGTCTGCAGTGCTTTGTAGCGGTGTTTTATAACTCTTGTTGTATGATGGAAAAACTTGGACCATGCCAAACATAAATAATACATCTATTACATTTTACCGCTAATAAAAATTCCAACTTTCCCGAAAATACCTAATTAGACCCGCTGGTCTTTTATGAGTTTGCTGTTCCGCTGCAATATATTGAAATACACTGTTTAATACGTTTTATGAGTTCTCTTATGAATCAATTTTATATTCCTTGTCCTTGCGAATTTTTCATTCCCTTCAGTTTACTACTTCTTTAGACATTTCCAACCAATAGAAGAAGTTTCTTTGTTTCGAAAGAAACCAATCATATCTTCTGAAAGATTCCTTCAAAAAGTGGAAAACAGTATTTGAATCAGAACTCGTCAGATCTTTGAACTGTGCAGTAGTCTTATATTCACTTTCGATCATTCATTCAAAATTTCTGTGGGGTTATATTAAACAACAAATTTACAAAACACCAGTACGAAGTACCGCAGATTTAAAAGAAAGAATTAAAACTGCATGTGAAAGTATTCCAAGGGATGTATTAATAAACGTGGAGAAAGAATTTATGAAACGCATAGAAATATGTATTTCAAACAGCGGGAGACATGTGGTATGAATTTTTTGTATAATAAAATATTTTCATAAATTAAAATTAAGTTATGTCTTTATACCTACCTTCAGCTAAAACATTTAAATGAATGTTCCAATCATCCAAATTATTAGCGACATCACTATCCTCGATGCGACAAACTTAAATCGTGATGGACAATACTTTTCATGTTTCTGACTCTTCGGGCCTGCCGTTCCGAGCGTAGACCCAGTGGCGGATTTAACAGGGTGGCAAATGAGCAGGTGCCACCTGGGCCCCCGCCGAGGCGGCCTCCCAGGGCCCCATCTTGGAAAAAAAAATTTTTTTTTTTGTTTGTCATAATTTTCATACCGTACATGCGTAAATTTATTTGTAATTCTGTTATGTATACAGCATACTATAGGAATAGTTTTGTAATTCCAACTTGTTTGTGTCAGGATAATAATATATTTATTATAATTGTATAATACAGCTCAGTTCTGTTTATTATATATTCGCGCTTTCCATGTCACACTCAGTCTCGCTTGCACGTTCTGAATTCTTTCGCTCCAAAACTCTCGCTCTATCATGCCCATTCGTTTACCGGCTGCCCAGTTGACCCCCGATCCTTCTGGAAGCGTTCGGGGTTTCCAATTTTCATCCGGAAACGGCTGCCTCGACGCGTGCCGCTCAGGACTTCAGGTGTAGTGCCCCGGCCCTCCTCTCCCGTCACCACGCAAAGTCACCACGAGTCAGAGTTGGGCATTGACTAAATAAACAATTATTTAAAAAACGTATCAAATACAAATTACTTTAACTGTAGATTATTTGACGAATAAAGTTAATTTTTTATTCGTCGAGCGTTTCAACTTTAGCGTGGAATAAATTTTTCAACTTTAACTTTTTTCGTCGCCGAATAATTTTCTAGCGCGTGTTTGACCTGCCGAGGACCGTCATTGGGCGATACTACATTGTAATGCGCGCGCCAGGCCTCAATCTCCGGTCCTTTGCGGCTTGAACACGCGCCAGAAAATTATTCGGCGTCGAATAAGGTTAAAGTTAAAGTTGAAGTTGCAGTTAAAGTTGAAGTTGAAAAATCTATTCGACGCCAAAATTAAAACGTACGACGAATAAAAAAATTAACTTTATGCGACGAACCCGAGTCAATTTTATTCGACACATGACGAATAATTTTTTTAACTTTCATTCGTTATACGAAATTTATTTAAATGAAAATTTTGCCCATCTCTGCTCTCAGCCCTTATTTCCACTTGCGACTAACAATGTTGCGACTAACTCTTTTGTTTGAACCGCGCGGAACCGGCAGTCGCGGAACCGGCAGTCGCGGAACCGTCAGTCGCGGAACCGTCAGTCGCGTGCCATATACGCCAGAGGATATTGTAGTTTCGCGACTAATCGCAAGTGGAAATAAGGCCTCACAAATAATGGATAAGGATAAGAAACCGAAGAGTGGATTTATGAAGAGGAAAGAGAAAGAGAAATGGAAGATGGAAGAGGCAGCGAATGATCCAAGACAAGCAAAAGTCCGAAAATTCTTTCAAAGTAGTTCTGTTATCTCTACTAAAAACCAAAATGAAGATAGTGCCGAATGTGAAGATGCGACTGTAAATGAAGCAACCAATCAACCTGTGATCAGTCAAGGCGAATCTACGATTCATAATGAACCTGTCATTGCAACGTCCAGTGGAACAGGCTACGTTGCAGAAAAGTTTAATGAAAGTGACCCCGTAAATTCTACGTCTATGAATATATCAAACGAAAAGGTATATCGACCAGCAACAACATCTGTGCTTCCTACTGGATCAACACCAAAAATTTTTGAATTTGAGAATGATAAAGGTCTTTATGATAATGCTAGTGGGATTTCTTTGAATGTGGATCAAATCAGAGCTCTTTTGTTGACAGGCCCTTGCCAGCCTAGAGAATGTGATATGCCTGGCGGGGAATTCAAACAATCGAGTGACAAACGTCGATTCAACTCTCCATTTTATTATAAGAACAAAAAAAAGCCTTTCATGGAAGATAACTACAGTCCCTGGTTATCTTATTCACCAACAAAAAATTATGCTTATTGTCACTACTGTTGGTTATTTGGCGATGAAACTGCGAAAAAAAGCATTTGGTACGTTGGTTTCACAGACTGGAAACATTGTCATCAATCGGTCACACAACATAGTTTAAGTAAAGCCCATCTCAGCAATGCAGTCGCTGCTGCAACATTTCTCCAGAAAAATGATATTCGTCATAAACTCGAACAACAAATAAGCGAAGAAGCTAAGAAATGGCGCGCAATTTTGAATATACTTTTTGACACTGTGAAAACTTTATCTGGTTTGGGCGTTGGTTTTCGTGGTCACCGTGAAAATTTACAAAAGGTTGAGCATCCCGGTATTTATTTGAGTATCATTAAATTGATTTCTCGCCATAATCCTATTCTACATGCGCATCTTGAATCGCCAAAACGAATCAAATATTTAAGTAAAACAATAACATATGAGTTACTCAGTACATTAGCTGATCAGACCAGAAAGTTTATTGTTGATGAATGTAAAGGTGCCAAATTTTTCACGTTAATCGCTGACTCAACGACGGATATTGCTCACTTGGACCAAATGGCTATTTTGTTACGATACATTGTTATTCAGAATGAAGGTTTAACTGCGTCTGCAATATGTATCAAAGAGAGTTTTTTGTGCTTCGTCAACTGACAAAAGGGGATGCTACATCTATTTGCAATATTATAACCGCCATATTGTTTGATAAATATGGTTTCCAGAAGAAGTATTTGTCTGGTCAGGCCTATGACGGTGCAGCGGTAATATCAGGACGTGAAGGTGGTTTGCAAGCGAAAATGAAGGAATATGTCGGCGATGAGACATTTGTTCCGTATATTCACTGTATCAATCATCAAGTAAATTTGGTTTTGGTGCATGCTGCGGAAGAAAAAGCGAGTTCTTCGATTAAAGTGTTTTTTGCGATAATCCAAAGAATTTACAATTACTTTGCGCATTCTCACAGACGATGGGATGAACTTTTAGAAGCAAGCAAAAATCCATCACGGAACTCCAACAGTTTTGGCATTCAGCTTTTAAAAGACCTTAAAAAAGAGATCTTCGAATCCGATGCAGACACAGAAGACGGATTATCATACGATGAAGCTCACAAATCACGCGAACGAGTACTCCACATTAAAGGTTTAAGTACAACCCGTTGGGCTGCACGTATAAACGCTATGGAAGCATTCATCCAAAATTTCGAGTGCATCGTGGATTGTCTAGAGAAGGAAATTTCAAGGGACGCAGCTACTGGAGATGACATAATGACTGCTCAATCATTGCTTTCTTCATTAAATTGGTTATTTTTTCTGAATTTGTTATGGTGGCATTCTGTGCTTGAAATAATCAGTGTTGCGCAAATTCAACTGCAGAAGAAAGAATTAAACTTGATAACGGCGCAGCATTGCACTTCAGCAGCATTGAAGAAAATGAGAGATTTAAGGGATGAAAGCGCCTACAATAATTTCATCACAAAAGCGAGAAGTCAGTGGGGAAAAATGAGCTTGGAACGTGCTGATTTTCCAGTTGCAAGAAAACGGAAAATTAAGAAAATGCCTGGTGAAAATAGCGTTGACTGTGTTTTAGAGACGCCTGACAAGCATCGAGCCAGTTATTACGAAGTTCTCGATACAATGTGTTGCGAATTACAGGATCGTGCAAACGGTTTCAAAGAGATTAATAACGTTTTTGGTTTTTTAATGCCTGAAATACTGCACAGCATGAAACCAAGTGATTTTGAGACCAGCACAAGTATTTTGTTAGAGAAATATACTGATTTCTTTACAACTGATCTCAAACATGAATTGTCCAGTTTCGCTGATTTGTATTTCGCGCAACAGCATGATTCTTCAAATGACAGTCCTTTGCAGTATTTGGGATTTATTGTGAAACATAATTTGATGGACAGCTTTCCGGAGTGTTGTAGTCTGTTCAGATTGTACCTAACATTACCAGTTACCACAGCGAGCGCCGAAAGGGGCATGAGCTCTTTGAAAAGAATCAAATAATATCGCCGTGCCACTCTAGCTGAGGAAACCCTTAATGACTTCAGTATTCTTTATATCGAAAAAGCAGTTGCGAATAAAATTGATTTGTATTCGACAATCGAAATATTTGCTGAACAGAAAGCAAGGCGAGGATTTAAAACTACATAATAAGTATCATGTATAAACATGTATAAAACTAGATAGTAATATAATTACATCTGTACTACTACACTTAGCCCGTTTTTAGTAAACTATTTCTTCATTTTTCCCGAAAAATGGGCCCCTCAGGACGTTTGCCACCTGGGCCTTTTTCCTTAAATCCGCCACTGCGTAGACCCTTGCTATCGGTTTCAACAGGCGGAGTCAAACAGCGCAACAATAGGGCCGCTTTTATGACTTGCCACTCAATCCGAGACGTCTCCGCCGAAAATCAGTAAATTTCCAAGCGCTATATCTTGAAAACTAATGAAAATCGGGTAAATAAATTGCAGGTTAATGAATTCGTATTGAAAAACACTATCGCATGATCCAAAAAAAAATATATAGTTCCATTTAAAAAACGAAACTTCATCATCGTATCTTTGAAATTAATAACATAAATAAAATTTCCGTTTACGCCAGAATAAAGATCCTATTTTATCCTGCAATTTTTATATAAACAATTTTTCCGTATCATCAATAGTTATTGCAGTATCGCGACTGTCACACTTTAGCTGGGACACCCTGTATAAGAGCAAATAAAATTTGCATATAGAATATTTCAGATGATTTTACTTGTCCTTCGAATAAAACATCTGTATATTTTATTTATAATTTCGACATTACATTTACACTTCTCTTCTGTTTATTTATTCTTTCTGACCTATAAAGAAAGAAAATATTTATTGAGACTCTATGAAATTTTTTGTTACGGAAAAAATGTTCTAAAAGAAAATTTTTTTAATGTGTGCATATACATATGTATGTGTATCTTGACCTTTACTATTACACCATGGTGATACAATACGTAGTTCTATTTTTTAAAAAATTACGCTATAATCTCGAAAAATATGTTATATGTATAGCAGAATATGGCGAGACACTCGTCTTCGTTTGCATCACGCTTAAATTCCTTGATTACGTACTTACATTGTACAATAAATGTGCCTACTACATACATAAATATATCGTTCCTTTGAATACGAACCGGACAAGTCTAATTTTTATTGTTTTTTTTTCATTTGTGCGAGAAAAATATAAAATGCATATAATCACCCTATTACTACATTTATTTTATTTAGTCATCGGTAAAAAAAGGGCGCATTACAAGTAAATTATTGAGGTTCTTTTTTTAGATTTACCAGAAACCGATGAACTGGTTTACCCGTATTTCAATCTCTACTGTATACATACATTCCTTGTTTGTGGAATCTCTAACAAATATTTTAAATAAAACATAAACATAAACATTTTATTTAAAAAAGTTAAACAAATAGTTTCGTTATTTTCTCTCATAGAGGTTTGTAAAATGTTGGCAACTGTGACGTATTCGACTATGTGAGGACAGTAAACTTCATGTAATAACATGGCTTAACTTAAATTGTTCTAACTTCTGTAGTATAAAATATGTAAATAATACTCATTCTGTCTCTATGGAATTCAAGGCTGAAATTTCTTGAAATTTTACATTATATTCAGTTCTTTGTGGTCATAAAAATATATATTGAGTAATATTTCATTAGTTATAGTTATTTGTAATTGTTAGGTAAGACTATTTTTTATATAATTGTATCAATGTGGCTGACAAATATTTCTTCTAATGAAATAATTTATAGATAACTGTTTTTTTGAAAGGCAAGTGAAAAATTATACAAACTTAATTTAAGTAAGTAAGAACAGTTAATCAAGTAATCAAAGCTTGAAAGGAACTAAAAGAATCCACATTAGACTAGCAACATAAGTGATCTTAAATAAACATGTATTTATATCCCTCTGAAATTAACTTTTACTTACAATATTATCCTTAGTATCTGTTATGTTATATTTGATTTTAAGTTTTATCAAATTAGTATAAACACGCTTTTCATATATGTTTGTAAGCTAAAAGTGCAGTATGGTGTAAAGATGAAGATCGCCGTAAACGGTTAGTAATGTGTTAATTGTATCTGTTTATAATTCTAAACATGGTTTATTGTAGGACTGCTTAGAACGCGTTTCTTATTTTTCGAATGTTAATAGTACGATGGCTCAAGACCCTCTAAATTACTTAACTGTACAGAATTGGGTCATCTGGCGATCACGTCCAACTTTACCTCTTAGTACTCAGTACAACAATAGAAAAATTGACATATAGTTGTTACGAGATCCTAGATTCGGTCGAAGGCAGTACTCGACCGGTGGTTTAGGTATGGTTGGGAGAGAGAAAGGAGTTTCGGACGAACCAGGGTCTCTATACCCTGGGAACCGTAGAAGTAGGTTACGTGGACGAACCAGGGGCTCTATACCCTGGGAGCCACGGGGTTAGATTTATAAGGAAAATGTATGGTTTTACGGACGAACCAGGGGATTTATATCTGGGAGCCGCTAGAACGAGTGGACGAACCAGGGGCTTTATACACTGGGAGCCACGTAGGGTTTTAGGATGTTTTTAAGATCTTGATCTGTCGTAATGGTACACCTCGAGCGGTAAAGGTGTACCGGGTTCGTGAGATACCTCTAGTTTTACTGTCAATAGGGTTCAGGGTTGTATTAAGTGAATAATGCACGTGAGGATAACTACTTGAATATATTCTGATCGATGCTCAAGTACAATTGTCGATTATTTGAACTAGTACTATTGCTATGTTGCCTTGACGGCGAAAGATCTCTGTCTACTTTTACGCGGCGCGTTCGCGGGATCTACTTCTCAATTAGTCTAGTGAACACTCACAAATAAAACTGCTAAGGTAGGTAAGTTGCTCGAAGGGGATTATAGCCCAATCTTGCACAGAGTGTCAGTGTAAAGTTGTGTCGAGAGTTTTAGAAAAACTCCTCGAGTAAGAAAACGCGGCCCTTATATACTAGAATTGAGCTCTTACAGTGGTGGGACGTTACCATATAAGTTAATGAAAATTGGGCCGGGTGCTCACATGTGGCATGAGTCAACCCCGTTCGAGGGGTTGTACGCTAGATGATCAGGCCAACGCCCAAGCCACCAAACGTTTCGGTCCCATACATGAGTAATATGTAACACAGTATAGCCATTACGCGACATACACTCTTTAATTAGTTTTCCAGGGGCTCAGATATCGTCCTTCCACGAGAAGAAGGCACATTGCACAGCGTGTTTACATCCCCACTCTTGCTACAGTCCGCTGATATGCTGTCACCGATTTTCGTCACCGTTTTCGACCAATACCTGTGAGTCAGCGGACTGCAACAGGAGTGGGGATATAAACACGCTGTGCCTTTTTCTCGTGGAAGAACGATACCTGTGCCCTCGACATCACGGCCGACTATCCCATACGCATTCACGGTGGATGCGACTTACAGTTTAGGGAGGACTGGCCCATGGGGAATGGACCAGCCCCGATTTACCCATTAAGTCACCCCCCGTAATAAGTTTTATATGTTTAAGCAACTACCAAACAGGATGAACTTAGAATTTATGAGAATTTGTACGATTTTACAAGAACTTCTAAGAATTTACAAGATTTTAAGAATTTACACGAAGACACTGTATTATACATTAACATAGATATTTACACGAGCTGAATTGAGCTGAACTGTGTATAATTTCAATGTTGGACAATTTGTTGTTAACTTGTTTGTATCTTTAAACTATAAAATTTATTAATAAATTGTTGCGTTTGCAAATAAGTTGTGACGTCGCCTCCCATACTCGCCACTAGAGGGGTCGCGCTCTCACAAGCGCTCGATTGATCCCTCGGTTGCTATACAGGGTGTTCGGCCACCTCTAGCAAAAATTTTAATGAGCGATAGTAGAGGCCAAAATAAGACGAAAATCAAGAATACTAATTTGTTGATGGAAGCTTCGTTAAAAAGTTATTCACAATTAAATTCAAAAATTTCAAATCGTTCTGGAAAAATTATTTTCGGTTGCGGGGGTCAACTACAATCATTTTTGGTGAGTACACATACCTCCGAAATCCTATCTACTTTCGAGAAAAAATATCGAGTAGGTGCTGAAATTTTTCGTCGAAAAAAAATTTTTCAAATCGTTTTAAAAAAATTATTTTCGGTTGCGGGGATCAATTACAATTATTTTTTATCATTACACATACCTCCGAAATCGTACGCACTTTCGAGAAAAAAATTCCTTACTGAAAATCCAATTAGGTGCCTTTTTTCAACGGAGAAAAAAAATTGCAAATCGTTGTGGAAAAATTATTTTCGGTTGTAGGGTTCAATTACAGTCATTTTTGGTGAATAGACATACCCCCGAAATCTTGCGCATTTTCGAGAAAAAAATTCAGTAAGAGCGGCACTTTAAACGTTAATAACTTTTTAACGAAGCTTCCACCAACAAATTAGTATTCTTGATTTTTGTCTTATTTTGGCCTCTACTATCGCTCATTAAAATTTTTGCTAGAGGTGGCCGAACACCCTGTATACAGGGTGTTCGGCCACCCTTGGGAAAATTTTTGATGGGAGATTCTGGAGGTCAAAATAAGACGAAAATCAAGAATGCCAATTTGTTGATTGAGACTTCGTTAAAAAGTTATTAACGTTTAAAGTTCCATCTTGCCGTGATCGATAGCGGTGCACTGGCCGGGCCTTATTGTCAGCGCAGCAGGTAAGTCGAATTTCAATTATTTCTCTATTAACCCTTTACATTCGAGGAATGTTTCGGTATGCACAAATCTAGTCTGCTTTTGCAGTACAGTTTTTAATAGCAAACAGTTACAAATGGTTCTTACCGTATTTATTTTAATTTTCTGAACATAATTCTTATTTTAATTTTAAAACACTCTGGCGAGAAACGTCAGTCGGGTGCGCAGGGTTAATTTTCTAAAAATTCCGAGAGCATCTTCCCACATTTTATTCTTTCTTCCTTAGAAACAGCGAATACAAATAATTAATAAATTCGATTTAGTAATTTACGTATTAATTACGTAGTAATTAACGAATTAGGTAACAGTTGCAGTGGTAGTATTTTTAATTATTTGTATTCATTCCTCGACGTATCTTCAATGCACATCTTGCTACCTACCCGACGCGTGGACTCTCCGAGTTCGTTAATAATTCAAAAACGAAGCCCCATCCGACATTTTTGCAAAGGAAATTGTTGTTCAGAATCGTCATAGCTACCCCCCATTTCCGGTTCTTACACTAGTTACGGGACACCCTGTATAAGAAATTGGGGGAAAAACCGACGTCTGGCTGACGTATAGAAAAAACCCACGCGTCGTTCGGCCTGATGGCTCGCGTTGCACTGTTCTGGAACAGAAAGAGAAAGACGAGTCTAGGCGTTAAATACCTGACAACGTTAGCCACGTTGTGCGTCTTGCTTTATTCCACACGCTCCTGGTTTGTGTCAGTCGCACTCATGTGTGGGAATCTCAGCCGCTGCAATACGCAGCTAAGCGAGTGGACTGTATTTGTATTCGTTTCTTTCAAACTCAGAATCATTTGATTGCAAGTTTGGGAAGAGGAGTTTCAATCTCGAATCTTCCATTGCATATGTAAACGTTCCCTTTAAACCGGAAAACGCTTGATTTTATTTTCGTAAATACGAGATTTAATCTCGTTTCTTCTGCAACTGCAACACTTGATTGTCGCAGAAGAGGGTGAATAGAGGGAGATTGTAAGTGCGTAGGTACGTACGGGGCATGTTGTGGTGTAGTGCTAGGGCGAACGTAGCGACTAACAATTAAAGTACTTACGTACACCACGGCGCTATGCGAGTCGCGTTCTACGCTCAGTGGCCGTACACACTAGCGATTAATAAACAGCGCTCTAGCGGGTCGCCGGATCCTGGGAGCACAAAGGGTTCTCCCTAGCTCCGACTGGAAGGCGGCAAGTCCACCTAGGGTATATACGACTAGAAGGCCCCTATAGGTGGGTTGAAAGCCGGTCGACAATCAAGGGAGGATCGAGTCCTAATCTCGATGCCTCTCACACGACCGCTGTTTGCAGCAGTCCGTGGAAATGTCAGGCTGACTTGAACCTAAGTTCACTGCTGAAGGGAAATCTCGTTGATAACCAACGAGTTTCCGCAGTCTTCTAACCGGGTCGTACTCACAACCTAATCGATTAAATAGCTAATTCGACAAAACGGAATTGCGCGTAGGGTCCTGGTATGGGATTGCTTACGTAATCAGTGCCAGTAAGTTCACTGCTTTACGTCGCTTGTCCGTGTTACGAAAGTTCGAAAAACTCGACAATATTCGAGCCCGTGACGGGAATCAGGTAATGAGTCACGGTATGTCTCAACGAAAGTTCGAATGACTCAGAACTATTCGGAGATTTGTGGAAAATTCTGCGGAGCGTGATCGTTTACCGATGTGCTCACGGCAGGATCCAGATTAATAGTAATGGACGAGCACGAACAGTCTAAAATGTAGGCTTAGGCGGAGGAACCTCCGCCTAGCGGCGCTGTCGTCGTTTTTATTATCCGTCTCTGTCTGACATATAATCGTACCTTCTCTATACTCATGCGTTGAACCGCTTGTTAGAAATCGAACGTTATGTATTAAGTTTATGAAAACATTTACTATGAATATGTTCAATATGATCTTTGAACGTGAAGTTAAAGTTACAAAAGAAATCCAAAAATTGGATAGTAAGACTAGATCTAATTATGTGGTTTTCGACCTTATAGGTACAAGAGTCAAATAGCATTCCTTTTTTATTAAATAGAATATAAGGGCCGTCTTTAGGTGAGAGATATAAAATTAGGTAAAAGAAAATCCAGATTGTTAGAATTCTTTAATAAAACATTAGGAAAGTTTGAAGACCTTATTTTTTTTGCGAATTTCGCTTACCGCTTCCATAGTAATCGCGCAAGGCAACAACGGCGGAGTCGTATCGCATTTTACTTCCATTTCCGGTCTCCGTACTAAACTGCTGAAAATTACTGTGAGCCGCTTTAGCGACCACGGAGTTTCGTTTGAATTACAGTAGAATCGCGATTATCCGTATTAACATGGAACCAAGACTACTCGTGTAAGAACATTTTCAAAATAACAGAACATTTACTTTTTTTAAATTGATCATTTTATATATATTTCAGAGAAACTATCAGGTCCCATCAAAATTACGGTAAACCCTCGATTCGATCCCCGGATCATCTGACATCTTGATCAAGAATTTTTATTTAGTTTTTTTTTTTGAGAAAATCTTTTTCACGTCAATGTTTCGATAAGTAAAGCGTAAACTTTATGTACGTAAAAAAGTACAAAAAGTGCTTAAAACATTAGTAAACAATATTGTTGCATTACATCTATTTATGCTTCATTTTAACATTCATTTAATATTCTAAAATTTGTTGAAAAAATTATTCTTTTATGGAAATTAAATTCCCCCAATTTTTGGAGAAATTTTAATTTATTTCTAATAAGTAAACGCATCTATTATCTTTAAGTCCAACGATGTACTACAAACTACAATACATATACAGGGTGTTCGGTCACCCCTGGGAAAAATTTTAATGGGGGATTCTAGAGGCCAAAATAAGATGAAAATCAAGAATACCAATTTGTTGATGGAGGCTTCGTCAAAAAGTTATTAACAATTAAATTCAAAAACTTCAAATCGTTCTGGAAAAATTATTTTCGGTTGCGGGGGTCAATTACAATCATTTTTGGCGAATACACATACCACCGAAATTGTATCCACTTTCGAGAAAAAAAATCGGGTAGGTGCTGAAATTTTTCGGCGAAAAAAAAATTTGTCAAATCGGGTCAATTACAATCATTTTTGGTCATTACAATTACCTTCGAAATCCTACGCATTTTCGAGAGAAAAATTCAGTACGGCCGGAACTTTAAATGTTAATAACTGTTGCGTGTACTCTCGCGACCGGTAAAATTGGAGTGGCGCGAAAAGAACGCTTTCCGAAGAGTAAGTTAATACTATCGGAATAGTTGGAAGAAATGAATGTAGTACTGAACGAGCGAAGTTGACTTTTTTACTGTGTAACGTGGAATGTCTATTTCAGGTCTGATGTCGGTATTTACATGGTTGGTGGAATGTTCTTATTGGCTAATGTGTCGTGCTGTAGGAGTGTCGTTGGTTCTGAATGATTGGTGTAGTTGTTCTGTGTGGGTGTGGTTTGACTGTACTGGCAGAAAGGGCAGGCTCTGGTGAGGAAGCCCTTTCCGGGGTTGGGACGGAGTTTTCTAGTAATTTGAATGTTAGTAATAATTAAGAGAAAGCTAGCCAAGTGAAAGTGCGCGCACGTGCATTTCAGCTGTCTAGAAAACTCCGTCTTGGTTACCCTTGAGTAACAAAAGGCTGAGGGTCGTTTGCAGGCCCGGCCAACGGCTCGACCGAGGGCCTTGACTGTCGCCAACTAACCCTGCCATAAAGGCTAAATTGCGAGGTCCTGCTCGCGTCGCAACAATAACTTTTTAACAAAGCCTCCATCAACAAATTAGTATTCTTGATTTTCGTCTTATTGTGACCTCTAGAATCCCCCATTAAAATTTTTCCCAGGGGTGGCTGAACACCCTGTATAATTATTGTATAGTTGCATGGGTAGATTTAGAAAGAAGAAATGTCTTTATTTATCAGAAGAAAGGAGTTCTTAAGAAATGACTTCATTTTTGTAGAAGAATAACTTTTTCGAAACAGTATATTAGAAATTGGTTATTAAATAAAGTACTCAGATTTCCTGTCAATAAATGCTACACTTTATTTCCATTACTGTTAGAAGAAACATTCTTTCTATATGAGTTTTACAACAGAACTAAACTGCAACCGTACAGAAAAAAACCTGAGAGCCGACGAACTACGGCGTTGGATACCAATATCTCCTCTGTGTTTATGCGAGGTCCTATCGCATCTTTGTATAAACAGGAAACCGAATCTTACGAGGGAATATCTCTCTCCTTCAGAATAGGAGACCAGTAAATCTGATTAATTTTGTACTTGGTTTGTAGTAGAAAACCTAACACAGTACAGATTTATAGATCTCCAGAAACTATTTTACTTTTATTTAAACCATTTTTCGATATCTGTTTTCATTTACGATTTATAAATATTGTTGAAGTCCGGGTTGGAGAAATTAATACGCGGGTGAAATATGAATATATGTATATTTGAGGCAAACAATGGCGGACATTAAAACGAGCCGCCTGACAGTCCGACAGTCAAGAATGTAATGACCGTTCTTGCCTACTTTCTAAATCTTATATACTAAAACCGAAGAAAGGAAAAAGGGGCATGGTATGACGAACCTAGGTGAACTTTACCCTTGTTGACAAAATGAGCAAGGGCTTGTCATCTAGGCGACTAAGAGGCGATGAGCCAGAATATACATTGATAAGGAGGTTGGTCATCCAACAATATTTTATAGAAGAGGTGCCTCGAATAAAAATGATTTCTCTCTTAAAGTAAGAAAGTGACACGAACCAATTACAACTAAATTTTTAAGTAGGTCTACTGAATGTTTGTGTAAAGTTTCATGAAAATCGCCATGTATCGGTCATTAGTGTTCTTTTATAAGTGGTTTCATTCACTGTAATGTTTTCTTCTTTCAACTACACATTTCGATGTTCAATATTTCAATTTTTCATTACCCTAGGGTTAACAAGTGTCACATGTCAACATTTTCGTCATTACCAAAATACATACATAGATAATTCCATTAAGGACTATTATTTACCCCTTCGTAATAGGAATCAAATTTTAACTCTATAAGACTCGATTAACATTTAACTTTAAGGTATTAGACTACCTCAATCTGTTAAAAAAAATTGCATTTTTGGTAATTTATTTCTAAATGACAAAAACACTTTTTTGGATCAAAATTGTTCAATAAAGACAAAGACATACTATTCTTTCACAAGAAGAAAGCACAGCGGGCTACAATAGGAGTGGGGATGTTAACAATATGTACCTTCTTCTCATGGAAGAAGGTGGATTTCTCTCAATTTTACTTTCAAAACAAATATGACGGTTGACTGCATACGAAGATGTGTAAAACTGGTCGATGCACGTTATTTTCGATGAGGGGTTTGAAACAAAATTAGGGTACGTAGGATGTAGCATATTTTCTTATCGTTTGAAGTTAATAAAATGGTAACACTTTGAAACGAAAAGTTAATTTTTACGTACGGAAATAATCCTTTATTTATAAAGTTAAAAATAATTTTGATTTATGCAATATTCCATTGCTCAAATTTTGTTTCAGCACTCTATTTGTCAAAGATATCCACTTATACATGCTATGGGATACTCTCGACCGTCATATTTGTTTAAAAAAAAAGGACGATCAAAATTTATAAATACTATACATATATATTTGTGTCTTTATTGAAAAATTTTGATGGCAAAATGTGTTTTTATCGCTTAGAATATACATATAATAATTTTGAATTATAAGTTTCATTTTCATCCAACTCCCGTTTTAGTTCAATGCCTCTTATGAAACTATTACTTATTATTTTCATAACTTTTGTCCGAAATAAACACATTAATAACGTTATTTATATTGTATACAATATGTTACTGCACAATATTAAAATTGAATAAAACTATTATTTTATTGAACCTTTAGATTTTTAATTATTTGATGACTGATAAATATTGAATGAAAAATTGTTTACGTTCAAGAAGTAAATATTTAACAACTGTTGATCCTTACAGAAAAGTAAAAATTCTTTTTGGTCAAAAAAACCAAGACGGATCACCAACGTTAAACTTAGAAAAACTATGTTCTGGAGAATTTGAAAAGTTGATAGACCAGATCATTTTCTAAATGATGAAATTTCACGGTTCTTGTAGAAAGTTCTTTCATGTCTTTCTTTTAGTTGGCAAGAATGGAAAGTCAGCGGAAAGCTACTTCGTATCGGAAAACCATTTTTCGTTAACACACTCTTCGCGGTACAGGAAAACGAAGTACGATTCCTTCCGAGTAAAGTCGATCTATCAAAGGACGCCGACTGAATACAAAACTGCACGCACAGAGAACAAACAATGCACTGCACTTTGAATTCTGTTATTTAAGTTAAACATCGTTCTTTTATTTAGAAGATGAAAGAAAATATTGCTTTACGAGTACACTACACGGCTATCGCAATAAGTTCTGTACAAGCGGCAATTAAAGGTGAAAGAACATACAGAAAGTAACATTTGTAACTAAAACGGGCGACTATTTTTGCAGCAATGACTGCTCGAAAGCACTTAACTTTTTGCATTCGGTTTATGGAATCGACTCTTTACATGATGAAATACGACACTGGCTCGGAACATTAAGAACAATGTCCAATTTTTTGCGAGTTCAACGAACCGGATGCACAGACTGTTTGGTCAAGGAAGCATTTGCAGTCCCATGTTTGCGTAACATTTTCCCATCAGGGCGATTAAGGAGGTATTCTAGACTATCATTTGTTATATAACAAAAAACTGAAAAACATTGCACCAACATATTTAACTTTTTTAAGACATTAATATATATTTACTTTAGCTAAATATAGAAATAATTTCGTGTCATAATCTTTCATATTGATTGGATTTTTTTTAATTATTACAATCAAATTCGCTTTTCTTTCACCTATATTAGTGAGTGTATTATTAAAATTATTTGATAATTATTTAATAAAGCCTTTTCTCTGTTCAAATGCCTCTTATGGTATCATTATTACAATGGGAATAAAGCTATCAAATTTAACTTGTTAATTGTAAAAGCCTTATGAATCTACAGATGGTATTAATTTATGGTAAGTTTAGTTGTTTGTAAACATTAATTCATATAAATGAACTGACTAATAAAATTAATAAATTCTTCTGTACATTGTTTAATATTTTCTGATCCTGAATTTTCTTTTCTTTTAATAAATTGCAATATATTATACATGAGTTTTAATAATTTCAATAATATTAAGTTATTGACTTCTTTTTTACAAAAAATAAATTAATCTACATATAAACTAAAACATTCCAGATTATGAGTTCAAGTTTCGTATATAGAATAAATATTATTCTTGATAAGAAAATTATTTTAATTTTTATTGGCAAACATGACCGTTTGAATTGTATCAATGTGGCATTTATTGCTTTAAGAAAATAATTATTTTCTATTCAAAACTGATCTAGAAATCCAAGTACGTTACGTTACAGTATATCTGAAGAAATTAAAATAATTATACAAGGTGCTTGATACTGTTCGGACAAAATTTAATAGAAGATTCTAGAGGCCAAAATAAGACGAAAATCGAGAATACTAATTTATTAATTGGGACTTCGTTAAGAAGTTATTAACGTTCGAAGTTCCGCCTGTAGAACGGCAATTTGCGAACAGCTGCGTGCGCGCGATAGTTTGCGACAGGTCGGTCCTAGTGGTTCTCACTCGGGATGAGAAACTTTACTTACTGACGTATCGGCAGCCTTACAGTTTTCTGAGTGACAACCACTAGGACCGACCTGCCTCAACCTATCGCGAGCACACAACTGTTCGTAGATTGCCGTTCTACAGGCGGAACCTTAAACCTTAATAATTTTTTAACGAAGCCTCAATTAAAATTAGTATTCTTAATTTTCGTCTTATTTTAGATAATTAAATTATCTAAATCGCATTAAATTATTTCCGAACGGATGCCGAACACCCTGTATATCATCCTTAAACTGTATCTTAATGCTTAAAAACTATAAAAATATTATGTATTTACTAGTATTTATTTACGTACTCAATGTTTACGTATAATCTTTGCTGAAAATTTAATTCTTTCAACGTTCAAACGGCTAAAAAATTAATACAGTAATATCGTTAGTTAGATAGCACATTCCTATGTAAACAGACATTTCCAATAAAAATTAAAAAATAAATAATAAAATCTCAGTTATAGAATCGAATGTTTCACAATGAACAAATAAAAATGTAATTATTCGATCAAGTAATCGTCACGGATAAATTGTTATACGTTGCTGATATAGGTTACCTACATATTATTATGTGGCGGCCAAGGCACCACATACGCCTTAGCCGTTCGAAGCCGCTACAATGTATGGTTGCACACGAGACGATGGTTGCACACGAGACGACCAGAGCCGCGTGAGCCGAAAAGCCGTTGTCGTCGTCTCTGACCGTCTTTTGTTTTTGAAGGCCTCTTGGTACGGTGGCGATGATCGTACCAGAGAGTCGAGCGTAACCCGCACCACGAGTCACGTCGTTGTACGACAGCAACAATACAATTGTGCGGAACGGAACAGAGCGGAGTCATTATCTTCCCGATCCCACAATTAGAATTAAAATTTGCCCATCTTTCCATACGACTTTTAGGTTTCGTCACAGCTAAAAAACAGTAATTTCAAGCTCAACCAACCGTGATACAATGAACTCATCAAACGCTAAATGTTATTCCATTGCCCAGCAGATTCTTCAGTCATCAAACCAGTAAAGCGTCAATTATTTTTTCTTTCTTGAAACAACACCCTTGACTTGTTACGATGTATCATGCGAAACGGCGGTTTTCTCTGCGATGCAAATCCACGTATACTTCCGCGAAAAGTAGAACGGAAGGACAAGAGGGTAACAATATCTGCTGTCGCAGCGCCGCGACGTCTGTCAAGAAAAGATGTCACAAAAACTTCTACGCATGCTCAGGGAAAATAATTTTATTACTGACTATGTGCTCATACTTGCCTCAATTACTGGTATACAGGATGTTCCACGCAACTGAAATAGGATGTACCTCCTAAACGGTTGCGAATAGAAAAATATGTTATAAGTAAAAGTTAAATGGTATCAGACGATGCGTAATATGCAACTAATTTTATGCACTTTTATGCATTGGTGCATCAGAAAAATGTAACTGCACTTTTTTTAATAATGGAAACCTACATTTTTGACTGGGTCAGTCGATGTAGTTTCTTATGCTCTACATAAAAGTACTAACATACTTATGCCCTACACTTATTCGTTAGGAAGTTATCGAAGGTAAAAGTTCTCCGAATCCATTAGAATGTTTGTGTTGCTTTACAATGTTTGTGCTGTCTTACAATGTTTCGCGGCGGCTAATACTAATCACTGTCAGATTAAGATTTCCATCAATAACTATTTACTACTCGTGTGCGATTGTTTGCTGTCCCAGCGTTTTGAAATTATGACATTTACGAATAGTGTTGCAGTTGATATGTTCATTTTGTTTAGCAAATGCAATCAAAATGGTACCGAGGCTGCAAGGCTATATCGAGAAACATATCCCAATCGACAACAGCTCTCGCATTCGTATTTTTACAAACTGGAGACCAATTTACGTCAATACGGGTCTTTCCACAAACCAAAACGCGACGTGCCCAAACCAGTTGTTAAAATTGAAGGTTGTGTAACAGTAGTGCTGGCGAACATCGAATTAAATCCACATGCGTCTGCGAGAGATCTGGCTAGAAAATAGGGAATTTCAAAATTCTCGGCACAACGCATTCTAAAAACACAGAACTTTTATCCCTATCGGGTTTCCGTTGGGCAAACATTGCGGTCAGGAGATGAAATCTGAAGAATGAACTGTTATCGATATTTCTTACGGCATATTCAGGAAAATGAAAATTTTGTATGTAAATGTTTGGTGTGGAATTTTTGGCAAATGGATTATCGGTCCACATTTCTTTAACGGAACATTGACTGGTCAGAGGTACCTAAACTATCTGGAATCCGACCTTCCAGTTCTCTTCCACGATACAGAGATTCCTCTAATTGTAAGTGTCGGCTAAACATGAGGTACTTTCAACAAGAAATATCCAAAATTACGGAAAGAGACAACAGGAACGCATTGCACAACGTCAAGAAACAGATGGAAAGATGGTTGGACTGTAATGGAGGACTGTTCGAACACTTGTTGTAACGTAAGTACTCCGGAACACTTGCTGAGAGGCCGAAATAATTCAGAGAACTTTTATCTTCGATAACTTCCTAACGAATAAGTTTTAGGGGTTAAAAATGTTACTACTTTTATGTAGAGCATAAGAAACTACATCGACTAGTGCAGTAAAAAATGTAGGTTTCCATTAAAAAAAAAGTGCAGTTGCATTTTTCTTATGCACCAATGTACAGAAGTGCATCAAATTAGGTGCATATTACGCATCGTTTGATACCATTTAACTTTTACTTATAACATATTTTTCAATTCCCAACCGTTTAGGAGATATAACCTGTTCCAGTTGCGCAGGACACCCTGTATTTTCTTCGCTAGACAGGGTGTTCAGCCACCCCTGGGAAAAATTTACATGAGCGATTCTAGAGGCCAAAATAAGACGAAAATCAAGAATACCAATTACTTGATGGAGGCTTCGTTACAAAGTTATTAACGTTTAAAATGCCGCGTGTAGAATGGCAACCTGCGTACAGCTGCGTTCGCGCGGAAGGTTGCGGTAGGCTAGTGCTAGTGGTTCTCACGCCGCATAAAAAATTCTACTTACTGACGTTATCGACAACCTTAGATTTTTGTCCACTTATGGGAACGCGAATACCGCTGTACGCAGGTTGCCATTCTAGAGGCGGAACTTTAAACGTTAATAACTTTGTAAAAAAGCATCCATCAACTAATTGGTATTCTTGATTTTCGTCTTATTTTGGCCTCTAGAATCGCTCATGTAAATTCATCCCAAGGGGTGGTCGAACACCCTGTATAATTTAAATCTGTTTGTAATTATAACATTTTTAAAAGGCTTCATCTTAGATATATAATTCACATACTATTAGGCTGAATTAATTATTTTTACAATTCTTGTTTGTTTGGCCTGTCATAATTTAAATTTTCATAATTAAATTAAACAATTAAAATTTTCAATACAAATTATACTCAAATAAAGTCCAATTAATATGTAATGAATCATTACTAATATTACTAATATTTGCAACGAAAAGTTTATATGTGTGCGAAAAAGATTAATTTTGTTTATATTAGTGAAACTTTCTGTTTTCAGTCTGAATATTCATTTCACAATCTGAATATGTAGATCTAGAAGAAAATCCATCCATAAACATTGAAGGGTACCTATTATTTTATTTGTTTCTTTTAATTTTGTGGCATATAATCATTATTGGTAAACATTTTTAAATATCTTAAAGAACTTTAAATTTTACGTAGAAAAATGAAATAAATCTATATCTTCTCGAAGAGAAAATTAAACGAAACCTTATTCATTGCATACCTAAAATACATTGTTAAAAATTTCTACGCGATAAATGTTTCAGTTGATAATACATTAATGAAACCATAATTTCATTGAAAGTATTATTTTGTTAAATTAAATTAAGGTAAAATATCCAATTATTTTTATCTGGATGACTAATTCTAAGAGTATTGCATGTTTTCTTATTTATTTATCAAAAGGATATACATACTACTCCTTTTATTCGTCGTTAGATAAAGTTTAAAACTCGCGGTCTTGACGCCGTGTGATTATTGGTCACGTCCCCGCTCTAGGAGTAAGAACCAATTACGTGTTTCTTCTTGTGTTCTTCATACATGCGCAATGTACCATAGAGAAATGATTTGTTGGCTAGGCACGCCGATTGGCCGTAGCGTAATAGCGACGCCTGCTCTCATACGCATTATCGTTGTTGGCTGAGTCGTTCACAACTACAATTCTATCGCGTGACGAAGGACACGAACGAAACGTATAGCGACAGAGTAGGATAGGACAAGTCTGAGGAACATTGGCGTAGCCGTACGCTCAAAATACTAACCATGAATAGAACAAAAATGTATCTCTCGTGGTTATGGGGACTCTACTACTATGTAGCGTGTCGTCAGAGCGGGCCTCTTTAGTGGGAATAAGGCGGTGCGAAGACCTTCTCTCCTTGCCCTTGCCCCGTTTAGTTTGTGGGTGCCTAGCCAACAAGTCATGTCTGTATTATACATACCTACACACGTCGCGTCGTAGTACGATCTAATGTATATTTCTGTTTGTAAATACAATACTAAATGTTCGTAAGTTGAGTGTTTATTTGGAATAATCGTCTTAACATTCGTTATTATTCAATACATATTTTCAATTTAAGAAAAAAGAACTGTAATATTAAAAATATCTATTTTTATTCCTAAATTGAATAATTTAAATAGAATGTTTTGGGATCTATTACTGTCACCCCTAAAATGTATTTGATCGAAGTACTATCAACTGACTAAATACTGTCAGGATAAAAAACCTAATTACTGGCCACGTAACCAAAAATCAAATTCATGTCTTAATGAAGTTCGACAATATTTTGTGTTACATGTTTCTGTAAATTAAAATATACTTTAATACTACAAATAAGAGTTGAGCAAATTTTATTGACGAATAACGAATATAAATAGACTGATTCATAAACTACGTTTTTTGTATATTACATTTATAAATTAAAATCTATTAACAAATTTTTTAAATCAATGCCCAGGTAAGCAAAGTCATGGACAAAAGCTAATTTACGAATGAAACTAACATTTTTATTCGTTATTCAAGAATAAAATTTATCCAACTCTGTTATAAACATTGCACATGTAATATTCATACGTACGAAAAGTTAAATTAGGTTCACGCAGCCTACTATATTGTCTCTATGAGTAAACATTGTTACAACCAATCACTGTCGTTTAAATATTAAATAAAGAACTTAATCAATCGTTGTATTATGATTGCTAATATTTTCTATAATATTTATATAATTATAGAAGATTATATTTTATTATGTTTATAACGATAATAGCCTTCTCTTCAGTATCTTGTTTTCCCATTTATAATCAACTTAAATTTTGTATCATTTCATACAACATTAATGTCAACGAAAATTGAGTGGTATCTTTTTTATCATATTAATCATACTTATAAGGATATATATATTTTTTTTTTTTTTTTTTTTTATTGATATTAATTTACATTTACAACTAGCTTCATTGAGCTAACCAGCAAATTTGATGAACTAGAGACGTGGCATGCGTGCAGTAAACGTTCCGTAGCTTTGCTGCTTCCATTACATGTGATGTTCCTTCTTTACTTAACTCTGCAAATCGGTCGGTTTGTTCCTTTTTAGTCTTCTGTGTTGTGGTGCCTGATTTAGATCCTTGACATTGTCGTTGGGGTGATTTAATATTCGTTTCTTGTGTGCTGTCGCAAATTTTTCTATGTGTTGTTTGATATTATGTATGTTCAAGTCATTATGAAGAGAGTCTGAGGTAATGTACCAAGGGGCGGCAGCAATAGTTCTCAGTGTTTTGTTCTGAAACCTTTGGATGATGTCTATGTTACTTCTCTTGGCACATCCCCAGAGTTGTATTCCATATGTCCAAATAGGAATGATAGCGACCTTATACAGGAGTAGTTTATTGTGTAGTGTAAGTTTCGATTTTCGACCAAGCACCCAATACATGGTTCTCATTTTGTGATTTAGTTGCATTTTTTTCTTTTTTATGTGGTCTTTCCATGTGAGTCTTTTATCCATGTGCAGACCAAGATATCTGACACAGTCCTTGATCTCGAGGTATTCGCTGTTCAGTTTGACTGCAGGGGACGTAATATGTCTGGTAGTAAATGTAATATGTGCTGATTTGTTTACGTTGATCTTAATTTTCCATATTTTGGCCCATTCTGTAGTCTTATCAAGAACTCCCTGCAAGAATCGTGACGCCTCCGCAGGGTTTTCATGGGAAGATAAGAACGCAGTGTCGTCCGCGAATGTGGCCACGAGTACGTTTTCATCTGCAGGAAGATCTGCTGTATAGATTTGATATAATGTGGGACCTAGGACGCTACCTTGAGGAACACCCGCGAGTATAGGGTAGATTTTCGAGTATTTGTCGTTTTGATTGACCTGGAAGAACCTGTCATTTAAGTATGATTTTAGCAGAACATAGTAGTTATATGGAAGGTTTTGCCTAATTTTATATAACAAGCCCATGTGCCACACTCTATCAAAAGCTTGGTTAATGTCAATAAACGCAGCGGAGCATACCATGCGTTTCTCGAAACATTCTTCTATCACATTGACTATACGATGTACTTGTTCGATAGTAGAGTGTTGCTTCCGAAAACCGAATTGATGTTGTGGGATTATGCATTTCTCCGTTAATATTGGTGTTAGCCTATTTAGCAGTAATCTTTCAAATAATTTTGACAAGATTGGTAACAGTGAGATAGGCCTGTAAGAGGTCACTTCTGTGGGTGGTTTGCCAGGCTTTTGAATCAGAATGATTGTCGCAAATTTCCATTGGATGGGAAAATACTGAACTCTCAGTATCGCATTATATATTTGCGTGATAGCTACTACACCTTTCTTTTTTGGTAATTCTTTTAACATTTTAGCGGTAATGAGATCATATCCAGGTGCTTTTCGGTCATTAAGTTTCTTTATTTCTTGTGCTATTTCTCCGGGAGAGAAATGTTTGATGGGTTCGCAAAGTTGCGAGGGAGCATTAAGGAAGTTCGTGAAGTCTCTGTAGTCGCTGTCGAGCGTTGGTATGTCATTCGGTGTGAAGATTGTAGATAAATGATTTGCAAAAGTATCGGCTTTTTCTTGATCGTTCCTGGCCCATCGGTTGTTTCCCATTTTTATAGGAAAGATGTGTTCAGTTGGCCTTTTCAATTTTTTTGTGATTTTCCACAAGGAGTAATTATCTTCCTGACGTGGAGACAAGCTTTGAAGGTAATCTTGGATGCGCTCATTTATAATTTGGTGCAGCAGCTTTGTGAGTTCCCTGGTTAACTTATTTAGCGTTCTCTTATCATCAGGGTGTCTAGATAACTGCCATTTTTTCCTAGCTTTCCTCTTTTCTGCAATTTTAATTCTCACGGATAACGGATGGTTCATTGCGTGTTTATTTTCAGCTTTGGTTTCAGGCGTCCATTTATATGCTGCATCTTGCAGCGTCTTAGTTAGAAGTTCTACCGCCTGATCTAAGTTGTTTGCAGTTTTTAATGGGATATTTAGATCTATATTATTATTTATAAGTGTTCTGTAAAGAGACCAGTCTGTTTTCGAGTTTGTCCAATACGGCCGTTTTTCGTTGTCTACCAGTGTAGAGCTCAATGTGAGTATAATTGGCGAATGATCAGATGACAAGTCCAAGCTTGTATTTACCTCAACCTGGCTTAGCGAGATACCTTTGGCTATAAAAAAGTCAAGTAAGTCTGGTGTTTTCCTGGGGTCGGTTGGCCAGTAAGTCGGTTCACCGGTGCTGATGTGATTATACCCTTTTGATGTCATTGTTTTCTGGAGTTCTTTACCTTTTGGGTTGCTGGGTCTTGAACCCCATTGGGGGTGTTTTGCATTGTAGTCTCCACCTGAGATAAATCTCACACCTAGCGCGTTAAAGAATTGATCAAATTTTTCTTTGCTTATTGCATGTCTGGGTGGACAGTAGACTGCCGCAATGACGATTGTACTGTATGCATCTTTGATTTCGACACTAGTTGACTGTAGACAAGCTTCTTCGAATTTTGATGATTCAGAGTGCGATATCTTTTCGTTTATAATAATAGCAGTTCCTCCGTGAGCTGTTCCGTCTGGATGATTGGTGCTATATGTTTTGTACTTGTAAATATTAAAATAGCTTCTGTCAGTAAAATGAGTTTCAGAAATTAGGAGAATATCTATTTTATTTTGATTTAGAAATAATTCTATTTCCTGTTTGCGTTGCTGCAAACCGTTTGCATTCCATAAGGCTATTCTTATATTATCAGGTATTGTTATTTTCTGTTGATGAAGGCGGTAAGCAGATTTATAATCATGCTGTTTTGGTCCATTAATTGTTTGAAAAGAGACTCGAATTTCTGAAGGAGTTGATTTGACATTGTGTTAGTAGCATCATTATGGTCATGTTGGATAGTATTACCTTCTGTGGCTTGAGCGTAACTTATGTTTTCACGTATACTATAATTTCTATTTACAATTGTATTTTTATCTGGCTTACCTCTTATTTTCTGTAATTCTCGATATACGCTGCATCCTTTGTAATTTGCAGGATGCGGGCCGTCGCACAGTACACATTTTGCAGGAGTGTTTTTCTCCTTGGTGCAAGTATTTGTAGGGTGATTTTCAGCACATTTCACGCAGTTAAATGGCTTGGTGCAATAACTCTTGGTATGCCCATATTTTTGACAGCGATGACACTGAGGTATCACGTTCTTTTTACGCGGTGGTACGAATTCTATTATAGTGTTAAGAAGGTGTTTTAATTTATAGATTTCTTTATTTTTCTCACCTGGTACTTGGCCCACAAAGAATAAAGGGAGTGATTCTTTCGTTTTCCAGCTACGTATATTAGTGACACTTCTGATTTCAAAACCTTTTTGTTCTAGTTCATCTTTAATATCCGTTGTTGGAATTGAGCTATGTAGATTTTTAAGGAATTAGGAGCCTAAGATATTATCGGTGTCGCATCCATTATGCGTAGCTACGGCACTGCCGCGCCGAGATAAGCAAGCGATGGCCGCGTGGCGGTCAAACGTCGTGCACGCGTTGCAAATACACATTTTCTCGACCTGTGACAATTGAGAACAGCTTTTACACTTCTGTTGGTCAGTTTCTTCTTCAGAACTGTCTGCAGAATCAGATCCTGTGTATAGATTTCGTGTCAGGTAAACAACTTTTCGTAAATATGCAAAAGTATTGTGTATAAAGTATGTACTTCGACACTTTTTCAAACTTTGGTGATCATTTACAACCGTTCAAAAGCACAACATATTATAACTATCGATGTTAGCATATTCAGGAATCTCTCCTCTATCTTTTAAGATTAATTGGAACTGTCTGATGTTTTTAATTTTCGCGGAATACCTCGTTTTTACCCAAAATTGTACGTTTTCACAAAAACTCGTTTTTTCGAAAACTGAGGGTGATACAGCAATTCCATTTTCAGATTCGTGTTTAGGGTACAACGCTCTACAAGAATCACCTAGTGGATAGTGAAAAACAGAAAAAAAAATTGAATTTGTAGAACAGTGTAATCTGACAAAGATAGACAGCCGATTTAGACAGCGCCACGGAACGACTAATTAGAGTACCACGGCGACGTCTTCGGCTGTCAATCGACACAGTCTAACACCGACTTCTGCCCTAGACACATCGGCTCCCGATCGTGTCGGTCCAGAACTCGAGTGCAAATCGAAACAAGATATTCTTTCGAGTTAAGCACGTAGACTACGATTAAAAGGGGTGTAACGAGCAGTCGTTCAGTTTGGCGTGGGTTCATCGATAGCCCACGCACAGCTGCGAATCCCAAAGGCTCGAAAAAGTGTGGAATTTATTCCCATTTTTGCTTGATAAACGAATCATACTCCGATTCGTACAAGTGCACTCAAAACCTGAATTAATTTCAAATACTGCAAATTCTGGGGGCTCGAGAATACACCTATAAGGTGCTCGACCCTCCCTGTGCAGAATTGAACGGTCGTTTCAAGCGTATAAACGTTTGAAACACAAAGAGGTCGACGGATACCGTCTACACTTCTTCGTGATTGCCATTCGGCTGAGGAGACACCGAAGGGAAGCACCTACGTGGTGTACCTCCAGGTGGGCTCACTGTAGTCAGGTCGACGTTCACTTAGGACGTCTGACTTTCGGTCTTCGCCTCCTTACTTCTACAGATCCCGCCGGTGTAACGCTTAGAGGAGCACCTGTGCGGAGAGGTAACGGAGTCGTGGGTCAGGCCCCCACGTAGTTCAAATACTGCTGCGAATCACATCGAGTAGTGCATTCGTGCAGTGAACAACGTGTTGTCGGGCTTCGCAATGCAACTCTCGGCCAACAGGTCGTCTGTTGGAACGTGTTAAGAGAAGCCGCAGATCGACGGTCGTGCCGTTGCACTGCAGTGCGACTCGACGCACAGATTCAGTGGGCATACTCACGGGATCAGTGTATTTGGAGCCTTACAACCTCCACTTGCGCCCCCGTCCACTAGGCAATCGACGCAAAATCGGCAGA
The DNA here is from genome assembly GCF_013123115.1 of Colletes gigas. Taxonomy (NCBI): domain Eukaryota; kingdom Metazoa; phylum Arthropoda; class Insecta; order Hymenoptera; family Colletidae; genus Colletes; species Colletes gigas. The sequence continues at coordinate 192,799 of NW_025106675.1, forward strand.
GAAAAGAAGTTTAATTTCTTTCTACGCCTGTAAAAATATACAGTCCACAAAACAATTCGTATATTACTAACTGGAACATTCCCCGCTCCTGTACGTTTGTATTACGAAGCCAGGAGCGCGAGGAAACGAACGCGGCGAATATACGTGTAACGTGTTTACGTGTGTCTAACACATAGCCGTGTTTTTCTGTTCACAGGAACCATAGCCTACCTCAACGTGTCGAGAGCAACGGCCGAGGCCTCGCGATACGACAAAGGCGCCGAAATAGTTGAAGTTTATCCGTTTCGGAGGAATACAGACATTTGTTCTCTGATTATTCTTTGAGTTTCTTATTTTGCTCATTTTGAATTTATAATAAACGGTCGACACAAAGAGAATCAATTTTGTGCCCAATTCACTTCCCCGATAAACTCCCATTCCTCTATCCAGACTTCTTAGTTAAAAGCTTCAGCTTTTTAACAATAATATTACAAGTAAAGCACAAATTAAGCAATACGAATTTAAGAAAACTGCAGAAACAAGTATAATATAGTCTCCTGTTTACATCGAGGTGACCGATAAACGAGCGTATATAACAGGTGGACAAAAAGTTATAGTTTCTTAAAGTTTAAGTCATGTTTGTAAAAAATATGCAAACACATGTTACTTTTTCAAACTCCCTCTATCTATATTTCTTTTTAATGTTGAAATGTAGCCTTTCTGAAAAAACTGGAAAAAAATAAACACAGTTAGGGCAAAGTCACTAAATTGCGAAATTACCCAACAAATCTTTTTAAGCTTTTAATTGTTAACGATTATGTTTGTACCTTGAGAAAATTAAAACTGCGTGATTCACATAAAAAACGTAAGACAATAATTTAATAAAAAAGACAAGAAACGGTGTCAGCATGAAGAGTGTTTCGAGAAATACGCATACAATTTCGCATTTTTTCAGCATGAGAAATTAGTAGCAACGGGGAAAGGCTTGTTACTTGGAGGTGAAAATAAATTCTTCCTCTATCCCGGGAAATAAATGTGTGTCGTGTAGTTGGAAAAGCTCGAGTGCGGTAAAAAGATGCGAGAAACGCGCCTGTCACGAGCTTTGGATATTCATTGCCCTCGACTTATTCAGTTTGTATTTCTATGCGATGCTTGTACTTCAGTTAATGCACCCAGAGGAAAGAAGAATAAATGGAAAGGTGATTTCGGTTAGCCTTATAATAAGTGACGTTTGAATGTTGCATGTTTAAGAAATTCCAATCGCTAGGTTAACACTTCTAAATAAAATTGAGGTTTAAAATAAACTCATAACAACATATAGTTGTTCGAAAAATCTTCAATTTTCCACAAGCAAATTTATATAATTTTTCTAACATTTCAGCTGAATGTTAAAGACATCTTTAATGTTATGAATAGAAATGTTTTCAGAAAAAATTTAAATAAAAATGAAATATTTATTGCATATGAGTATATTTGAATATATTTCTTCGAAAACATTTGTTTATTATATTGAAGAAGTTTTTAACATGGAGTCGAAATGTTAATAAAAAACATATTTTGCCTATGCAAAATTAAATATTCTTGAATGTTTGTTATTCGACCACAATCTATTTTTATTCGATTTAAATAATGTAATGTTATATAACAACAATATATGTATGTAATATTACAATACAATATTATAATATACAATATATGTATATTGTTGTTATATAATATTACGAATAGTACATCTGCGTTGATACATTATTTTCGATGTGTGCGTCTTGTACTACGAGCATTTGAATACGCGCTAACATTGTTTTGTTTAGTTTGGTTTTGCACAACTGTCCAAAACTTTTACATTATTCGCTCTAATCCCGAGACACAAATCTTATCGAAAATTTGTAGGATAAATTAGCCTGACCAATTACAAAAACGACAATCACTTCAAACGAAATATCGAAACAGCGGCTAAAAAATGAATACAGTAATATCGGGACAGAATATTCAAAAAGAATTATTTGTAACGTGTTTCAACGTTTGAAAGAGATCATTCGCCAAGAATGGTACTTGACAAAACATTAAAATACAAAAAGTGTCTAAATATACAGGGTGTTCGGCCACCTCTGGGAAAAATTTGAAGGAGAGATATTAGAGGTCAAAATAAGATGAAAATCAAGAATTCTAATTTGTTGATTCAGGATTTGTTAAAAAGTTATTAATGTTTAAAATTCCGCCTGTAGAACGGCAATCTGCGAACAGCTGCGTGCGCGCGATAGGTTAAGGCAAGTCGGTCCTACTGGTTCTCACTCAAAAAACTGTAAAGCTGTCGATACGTCAGTAAGTAGAATCTCTCATGTTGAGTGAGAACCACTATCACATGCACGTAGCTGTTTGCAGGTTGCCGTTCTACAGGCGCAACTTTAAACGTTAATAACTTTTTAACGAAGCCTTTTTCCCTGTATGTATTAAAGTAATGTCAACATTAGAGACATCATTCTATTTAAAATTTATAATATAAAAAACGTTATAAATTAAATAAATGAACTATATATTTTTACTTATGCTTTTATCATACATATAAACGACAAAATGAGAATTACGAAGTTTCCAACTATTAAAGTTACTCACTGTAAAATATTAAAAATATGACTGCAATATATGCTACAAAATTTTAACTGTTTTGAATACTTCAGGATGAGCGCTCTACTAACCACGATATTTATCGAAAGTGCCAAAGCTGTCATCGTACGACCAGCGACTTGTTGAGCCTGAACACTTTGATGGATGGCCTCCGAACAAACGTAGCAGGGTGGATGAGTAAATGTAACTTATGTGTAAAGTGTATTCCAGTATCCTAATTATATGGACCAGCATGAGAAATATAGGAAAGTTAAGAAATTACGTAATGACCACGATAGATGATTGATGATAGAGGAATCTCGACACGTTTCCCGGGAACTATTTCCATTGTTGTCAACAGTAAGCAATTACATGCTTGTTTATTCATGTATAATGAAAGAAACTGAACGATTGGATTTTACACCGCATTAAAAGGTGCCTGTGGACTTTGAAATACTTTACAAACAGTAATGTAATTTTTTGCAAATAATGGCTATGTTTGATTACATATATATGAAGGTTGTGCAATCTAAAATTCACTTCCTAAACGTTAAGTTAAGAACAACGAAAGTAATTATAAATTGGCTATTATCATAATACTATTTTATTTTCATCATTACTTATGTTTTTTATTTCAATTAAATTGTACTATTATGTGTTGGGAATTCCAACACTTATTAGCGGACCCCTTATTTAGTTAACATTAGTTAAATTACTTGATTAGCAATTTGGCCAGTACCTTAGGGTACAAAGCAAATTGCCGTATCATAAACCCATTAACACTTTAACGACCGCTCACACAACATGTATGTGATAGCCGGAACAACCGTTAACGACCGCTCACACAACATGTGTGTGATGCTACCGCCGAAGGTTGTTGGCCAGTACCACACTCTTTGTGTGATAATTTATGAATGTAAACAAGCGTGGATATTACTATTGGCTTCGTATTTCATCGCCACGTCTTTGATTTTAGGTAATTATTACCAATTTTTAATTTTTGATTTTAAACTACAGTGGTGTACCACGTAAATTATGGAGCAAATATCGGCGGTCGACGTTGGTGTAGTACGCTAAGCTGCCGTATAAGCGCTAGTGTCGCGCGCGTTTTCTAGTTCAAAATGTTGAAATAGCGCTAGTTTCACTTGTGTTTTGTTGAAGCAACAACAAGTAACAATATGACAACAATAAGTACAATACGACAATATTAGCAAGTTTTATTTTAGCAAGTTTGGTGCAGGTATTTCGACGATCATTCTGTGAAGGAAAAGGAATGCTTATACAGGGTGTTCGGCCACCTCTAGCAAAAATTTTAATGAGCGATAGTAGAGGCCAAAATAAGACGAAAATCAAGTATACTAATTTGTTGATGGACGCTTCGTTACAAAGTTATTAACATTTAAAGTTCCGCCTGAATCATGGCAACCATCGAGCATATGCGTAAGCGTGGGAGGTCAGGAAACGATGTATTACAGGAACCGAGCTTACCGACTTATCGATCGCCTTTCGTGTCTGCGTCAACTCTCAGGACGGCGAACGTGGTACGTTGAATGAAATCCGACAGCCCCTCGTTTTTGCGTCAACTCCCAGGAAGGTAAACGCATATCGTCGAATAGGATTCAACCTGTCTTATGAACATCCAGAGGGGCATATCAATACTCGCCCGACAAGATGTTCACAGAGAGAGGGTGAATGCCTCTTTTAACACACACATTTTTTTCTGTATAAAAATCACCCACACGTGAGCATACACGCATCGCGATTGTCCCGTCCGCGAATGTCCACGTGTATGTGCACCGCGATTGTCCCGACCGCGAGTGTCCACAAATAAATACTGTTGCACACGAACCATCATACTTTTTTTCCAAAAAAAAACCACACGCGAGCATACGCGCACCGCGATTGTCCCGTCCGCGAGTGTCCACAAGTAAATACTTTTCGACGAGCACCACTATTCAATTAAATAATACACGCGCACCGCGATTGTCCCATCCGCGAGTGTCCACGTGTACGCGCACCGCGATTGTCCCGTCCGCGAGTGTCCACGTGTACGCGCACCGCGATTGTCCCGTCCGCGAGTGTCCACGTGTACGCGCACCGCGATTGTCCCGTCCGCGAGTGTCCACATACACAGAGAGAACTGCCTCACAAAAGATGTTCCACGTGGCCACCATTCTCTTGTAGGCACAGCTGCATTCTTCTCTGGAAATTTCGTCGCATATTTTCTAAATGAGCCCCTTCTCGTGACTCAATAATACCAGCTGAATACGTAATCCGGCAATTGAGTTCGTCGAGCGAGTTTACTGGTGTTGAGTAAACTAAATCCTTTAAGTGACCCCAGTAGAAAAAATCAAGGGGGTTCAAATCAGGTGAACGAGCAGGCCACAGCTGAGGTCCTCCTCGTCCAATCCACTTGTTTTTAAAGTACGCGTTTAAATGCCCGCGTACTGCCAGTGTGGAATGGGGCGGTGCACCGTCGTGCATGTACCACATGTTTCTGCGTACATGTAGTGGTACATCCTCCAGAAGGCTTGGCAACTGCGTTTCCAAAAATTCCAGGTACAATTGTCCTGTTAATCGTTGTGGCAAGACCACAGGACCAATAATTTTACTGCCAAGTATGCCTGCCCAAATATTGACAGAAAACTGGCGTTGTGTATTTATTGCGTAAACCGCGAGTGGGTTTTCTTCTGCCCAAATATGGGCATTGTGTGTGTTTATGTTGCATTTTTTCTCGTTCCGCGCCGCGCACTACACAACACAACTTAATATAAACCGCGGATTTCGATTCCACGCACTATCGCGCACTAGGCCGCGCGTTCGGCACTTTAATAATGTGTCTGCTTTTCTCGCCACTCGTCATCGTTTGTCTTTTCTCATTTCGAAGGCAGTCGCCAACGAATGCGATCTGCAGCGGCCATTGTATAGCCACTACACCCTTGCCAGAGTATGAATGGGAATGGAATGTAAGGATAGTTTTAAGCTTTCTATTTTTCCATTTTCCCAGGGTCTCGTGCGAGCCTGGTCGTCCTGTTAAACATTTAGCGACCAGAGCCGTGCGAGGCGTCTGTTTTCCTTCAAGGTTTCGCCTGGGCCTCGGATCACCCTGATCCGGGCCCGGTGAGCCTCTTGACTTTTATGACTCTTTTTCGCTAAACTTTTCTATACACTGAGTATTTTCCAGTTTCGTTTTTCCGTCTTTCTATCCTGTCTCTTTTTCTCTACCTTTGCTATTAGGGTAAGAAATTGTATACTCATTTCGAAGGCAGTCGCCAACGAATACGGACATTCAATAGCTCTCGAACTCTACAATCTGAATTAATATTCAGTCATTAATCAGATTTCCTAATTATAAATTTTATTCCAGTTTTACTTTTTTATTGCGCGATAGTGCGTGGAATCGAAATCCGCGGTTTATATTAAGTTGTGTTGTGTAGTGCGCGGCGCGGAACGAGAAAAAATGCAACATAAACACACACAATGCCCATATTTGGGCAGAAGAAAACCCACTCGCGGTTTACGCACTAAATACACAACGCCAGTTTTCTGTCAATATTTGGGCAGGCATACTTGGCAGTAAAATTATTGGTCCTGTGGTCTTGCCACAACGATTAACAGGACAATTGTACCTGGAATTTTTGGAAACGCAGTTGCCAAGCCTTCTGGAGGATGTACCACTACATGTACGCAGAAACATGTGGTACATGCACGACGGTGCACCGCCCCATTCCACACTGGCAGTACGCGGGCATTTAAACGCGTACTTTAAAAACAAGTGGATTGGACGAGGAGGACCTCAGCTGTGGCCTGCTCGTTCACCTGATTTGAACCCCCTTGATTTTTTCTACTGGGGTCACTTAAAGGATTTAGTTTACTCAACACCAGTAAACTCGCTCGACGAACTCAATTGCCGGATTACGTATTCAGCTGGTATTATTGAGTCACGAGAAGGGGCTCATTTAGAAAATATGCGACGAAATTTCCAGAGAAGAATGCAGCTGTGCCTACAAGAGAATGGTGGCCACGTGGAACATCTTTTGTGAGGCAGTTCTCTCTGTGTATGTGGACACTCGCGGACGGGACAATCGCGGTGCGCGTACACGTGGACACTCGCGGATGGGACAATCGCGGTGCGCGTGTATTATTTAATTGAATAGTGGTGCTCGTCGAAAAGTATTTACTTGTGGACACTCGCGGACGGGACAATCGCGGTGCGCGTATGCTCGCGTGTGGTTTTTTTTTGGAAAAAAAGTATGATGGTTCGTGTGCAACAGTATTTATTTGTGGACACTCGCGGTCGGGACAATCGCGGTGCACATACACGTGGACATTCGCGGACGGGACAATCGCGATGCGTGTATGCTCACGTGTGGGTGATTTTTATACAGAAAAAAATGTGTGTGTTAAAAGAGGCATTCACCCTCTCTCTGTGAACATCTTGTCGGGCGAGTATTGATATGCCCCTCTGGATGTTCATAAGACAGGTTGAATCCTATTCGACGATATGCGTTTACCTTCCTGGGAGTTGACGCAAAAACGAGGGGCTGTCGGATTTCATTCAACGTACCACGTTCGCCGTCCTGAGAGTTGACGCAGACACGAAAGGCGATCGATAAGTCGGTAAGCTCGGTTCCTGTAATACATCGTTTCCTGACCTCCCACGCTTACGCATATGCTCGATGGTTGCCATGATTCAGGCGGAACTTTAAATGTTAATAACTTTGTAACGAAGCGTCCATCAACAAATTAGTATACTTGATTTTCGTCTTATTTTGGCCTCTACTATCGCTCATTAAAATTTTTGCTAGAGGTGGCCAAACACCCTGTATAAGACAAATGTGCGGATAATTTATTTGATATTCTAATTGAATTTCTGGATTTTGGAGAAATAGAAAAGTTTGCAACTTTGCATCTTTTAGAGAAACAAATTGAAACGGAACTTTCGCAATTTTCAACTCCCGGAAACCTCGCGAGACCCCTCGAAACCTCGTTTAGAATGGAAGACGAAGTGTTTGAGGAAGAATACGCAGATAATTGTTTTATGTTAACTTTTTCGTGAATTCAATAAAATTCTTTAAAATTAATTCTTCAAAAATACTGCCGGCCCCTGGCGACGTTTGACTGCGTAGACGGGCGGTCGTTAAAGTGTTAAGCACCGTACTTTGGGACCATACTTGCCCCTGGGACCGCGGACACCCACCCTTAGTGGGCGGGATTTCGAATATCTGAGAACTGGCCCACGAGGGATGGACAGGGGCTTGATTGGATACACAATGTCTCCACCTATTTTGGAATCCGTATATATTCGTGGGCATAGGACTCTCCAGTTTAAAACATTTCAGAACAGTTAGAACATCTTAAGAACTCCGTACGAATCAAAACAAGAACAGTGAACATTAAACTGTTAACACAGATGTATATAATTGTAAATAAATTCAAGTATTTGTAAATAGTATTGTACTTTCTATTTACTAAATAAAACGGCTCCACGAACATAGTGGGAGCCTACATTATGTTTGTAACAGCACTTACTGTTAGCTGCATTTCGCCTGTTTACATAGTTTGTGGAGCAAACATGTAACAGAAATTAAAATAATAACTAATCAAAAACCTTATTTCAGTTTCACTTCTCACAGTCAAATTGTATACAAGGCGTTTCAGATTTTAACAGTCAAAGTCAGCGTATTCTTTCGCTGTAAATAAGGAAAAAATGTTATGTAAACATATAGTTTAGAGTTTTATTCAATAGTTATGATATAAATATGAAATAATGCTACCACAACACAATATCAGAATATACATATCAACAATATTTACACTTATTATTACGTCTAAATTAAAGTGTTATTAAAAATCGGAATTATCACCTTACAAATTCCTATCCTCTTTCGATTAATTGAACGTATTATTAATTCTTTGTATTAATTCATCGTGTGAATTTATTTTAGTCTGGTGCACTTTTTTTTTAAAGGAACCAGGTAGTCAAATTGAGCCTATTTGTAAGGGCCTATTAAAAAGAGGTAGTTAAATGTAAATAATTTTCTTTTTACAGAATATTTTAGTAACTCAAAATGTATATGAAAAGAATTTTTTTATTGCGAAATGTTGCCAAGTAACCGTATAGCGAACATGTAAAGAAATACAAATTATTTTTATTTTCCAGTGATTTCTCTTTTCTCCAGATGAAGTAAATCGAATGCATCAAACAGCAAAATACTCGGAATAATCACCTCTTAGCATTAAACGAAGAAATGAAAATCATGAAAATGGCACATAAAATTCGAAAAATGATGATTTTAAAATAAAAAAACTTGTTTCATGAATTTTTTTTTGTCAAAATAAGAAATTTTTACGAATTCTTTCTTTATTATTATCTTTCTAAAAATTTGAGTCTCGTAGGTAACGAGCAAAATAGTCGGCAGCAATAATTCACACGAGAGAGAGTGTTTTTTCTTAAATGTTACGTCGTTTATATTAACTTTTTCTTTTCTTATATTATGACAACTGACCCAGAACATCTTTCAATCTTCCGCGATCCTACATGTATGACTATAGTCCGTACTAGAGTCAACCTAAAATTTTTATTTTTAAAATTTAAAATGTTTTTAATTTTGTCCTAGTACCAATTATAGTCAAACTCATACTAATTAAGAATCTTTCACGTTTTTCATTTGAAGCAAACAGAATGGCCAAAATAATGGATGCCGTGAGACGACGTTTATTAAAAGCGACTATATTTGAGAGTACGCAGTAACATCAATTTTAACTTTCTTTTGCTCAAAGAAATTCAAAATGTCACTGAAATATTTATAAATAGATTTTATAAATTCGACTGCAAAAGGTGTTATAGTTTGTTTACAAAAAAGTCCCCAAGAAAGTTTAAAATACGCACTTCACACTAGACTAACCCCATGTGAATGCACCGTAATCACTAGCAATGCGTTAGTTGTCGCCCATTGTATACAACAATAAATAACAATTTTCATGAAACACGTTATTATTGGTTCGGTTGTGCTCCTCGCTGAAGCTCCTTCACGATATGCAGGGTGGGGTAATAACTATTAGAACCTCAGATATCTCGGAAACTATAAGTTTCATAGAAATATTTGTTGAAATAAAATTGCACAGTAGGAAGGGGGCCATCCGGTGGCGATAATAGTTTTTTCGCCGGTGGAGGTACTTCGGATATTTGAAGGTCACCTCCATTTTTTTAAATGGATCAGTATGTTTTTGCTTCCGTATCATGATAGAGGATCTTAAAATGAGTTGAACGACCTATTACATAAGGTCATTGAAGGTCATAGAAAGTAGAGAAAAGCGATAATACTTACGGTTTTGTTAGTAAATGAAACATACGTTTATAGTAGGTGTTCGAAATGATGACCATCACTGTCAATGCACCAGTGGATTCTTTTTACGATTGATTGACTTGCAAGTCAATCCGAGATATCTGAGGTGCTAATAGTTATTGTCCCACCCTGTATACGCGCATGAAGAAAGTTATAGCGTGAGAAATACGTACATTCACGTAGGAACAATTTATCTTGTTTCCTGCTTTTTTCAATTCGTTATTATCAATAATAAATTGTCTTCTTAACTTCGTTCGGGTACTCGCGGGGTGTGAGTCGTGATTCCTTGCGCGATCACATCTATCACGAATCCTTTTATCACTTATTGATAAATTCTCGATGCACTCTCGTCGCTGCGCAAAAAGCGCTATCGATCAAGAAGATTAATGACTTCCGGCTCGGTGGCACTTTTCGCGCGAACTAAACCGCGATGTAAGCCTCGTGTAATCCGAAATTCTCAAAGAAACCCAAATTTTGTAAATTTCTGCAAGCTTGTTTGACATAAACTGAATGGCCGCACTGACACGTAAGGATTAATCCTAGAAAGACTGAATTACGAACTATAATATTAAAAATGTACTCAATGTTATTGGAACTCACATTACATGTAATTATTTTTGAAAAATAACCTTTAAAAATAAATATTTTACAAATGTGTCATGGTAATTTTGCGTTATAGAGGAAAAAAGATAATACCAACAAAAATAACATAGAGGAAAGATAGCATAAAAATAAATACTTCACTTTACCGTTGATCTTGATTATGGGAAAAAATTAAAATATAAGATTTAATTATGTCCAAAAAACATTGCAAATTCTAAAAGGTTTAATTCATGTTATTTTCTAAAAGTAAAAATTGTCTGTTTCACGAATTGATCGCATTGAAAGGAACAACAAAATGGTTAACGATGATATATTTTTTTAAGATTGCAACAATATCTTAGATTTTATTAGGGATCATATTAGGTTTATGTGTGGTGGTCAGTATAAACATGTTCGATATGTAATTATTTAATTGTGTATATGTAGATATAGAATAGTTAAAAAAAACCTTATTACGTAGCTTCTAATAAAAATCTTATAAGTTCCTGTTAATGCATTTCACAAGTAAACGATGAAAAGTGATGATTCGCTGCTGAATATTGTAAGAACAAAATGTTTTTGATGAAATTTTAAAAACAGAAATCCTTTCGTTACCATACTTCTTTAATGAATTAATACTTCTCCGCGTAAGAAACGTGTCCTTGAATTGTGTGGAGATTGTTCCGTTCGGTCAGCTCAGGTTTTTCCGTTTTTTTTTTACGTTGCCAGATACGGACCCGTTACTTCGTCGCAAAAGTCTTCGAATATTCCGCATCTGGCAAATTTTGTTGTAAAATAATCAAGCACTATGTCGAAAGAAAAACGCTAGGCCCGAGTTGACCAGCGAAGGGCTATATTGTTCCACGAGGGGTACGGTCGTCATGGCCAAATGTAGGCTCCAACGACAACGGTCATCGTCGACACGGGGAACAATATAGCCATAAAACAGCTGATAAACTTGCGCGGCAATTCGTCTGGGTTAGGTAGTTATTTTTACTGATTGTGGTTGGTAGCGTTGGAACGGAGATACGAGGGGGAATCCCGTGGTGGAGTGCCCGGTAGTGTGTAATGACGTTGCGAGGGAACACGTGTAGAAATACCTATGTACGTTCATTGTTAAAATAGAAATAAATGTGTTGAAATAATAATGAGTTGTTTAGAATTGTTTAGAATGAACCAAACACAATCCCAACAGAAACCTCGGGTACTTTCGACCAGGATGACCTGGGACTCTTCCTCCGCCACGTTCAGGTGTGAGGGAGGAGTTTTCCGCCCAAACAGGGCATGAAAATGGGTCCTCCCTCGCCAAGCCGATGACCAATCGATCGAACCGAAAGCCAATGCGAAAATCAGTTGACACCCCCAAAATCGCGTTTCGGAGGGGGTCCGAGCTGAGGAAGAAACGGGCTCCAGAAACATCGATCACAATTCGTACAACAGTTAAATCTAACGCATAATAGAAAAGACCAGCTTTCGACAAATCGTACTTACAAGGGAACATCCCGAGGTGTAAATCTCCAATCTTGATGAAACTTCGCAATTTTGTAGTTCTCATAAATCTATTAGACCCGTATTTTTTTGTAGCTGCTAATATTCACTTTAGGGGGTTGAAATCAGCCCTCAAAGTTGGGGGTTCAAAACATACTTTGTTGAATATCTCGGAAACTATGAGAGATGGGGGTGTGCTTTCAATTGACGAAATTAATGTTTTTAAACGGCGAATTTGATGGTGTAAAGAGATTTGCAAAACTTTTATTTGTTTAAACAATATGTTAAAAAATAGCACATTTTTTCATTTTTCTCGTTGGATATTAATGATTTTTTTTTTCCCTTTGTACAGAGAAACTACACATCCATGTACAAAATACGGATAAATTGGAATTTTGATTTTTTCACAATAATGAAAGATTTTATATTTGTAATTTTTTTCGTATTTCGATTCGTTATACGAAGTACAAGATCGCATATAATACGACAAATGCTATGGTTTAATGACTTTTGTTTAATTATATTATAGTATGCTTTGCTGGCTGATCCCAAAATGGTAAAAATTTCGGTCTAATGACAGGTATAACGTTTACCTGCGCTGCGTACTAAAGGGCAGCGTATAAGCGTAAGTAAGGTTTCGGCTTAACGATTGCAGGACCTGTTTATGAGTGTGATACTTTTATTAAGGAGTCTTTACTGAACGAGGGTCGTTTTAAATATTAGTTGGTTGTATCTTATGTTCTGATTTTTGAACGTCAGGTAGCTCTGAAAAGATCTGTTTCATTTTCGACCTTTGCTGATTTCCAAGTGATCGTAATTGCTGTCCGAGGTAGAAAAATATGATCGATGCGATCTTTTACTGCCAATTGTTCCAACCCGGCCATGATGGTTCACATTCCTAAACTGTTAGGAAAGTCCTTCTACAGCTTTTAGACCTTCTGTTTTCGGAAAATGAACTTTATAAACATTTCTGGTTGGTTACGATAATTAGGATAGGGATACAAGTGACCAGTACTGCAATCATATTGAAACTATACAGGGAGTTCGGCTACTAATAGTAAAAATTTTAATGAGCGATAGTAGAGGCCAAAATAAGACGAAAATCAAGAATAGTAATTGCCCAACTGAGGCTTTATTAAAAAGTTATTAAAAAATTAAATTAAAAAATTTGAAATCATTCTGAAAACATTATTTTCGGTTGTGGAAGTCAATTACAATCATTTTTTGTGAATAGACATACCCCCGAAATCCTAACCATTTTCGAGAAAAAAATCGGGAAAGTGTGAAATTTTTCAACAAAATTAAAAAATTTCAAACCATTCTGAAAAAATTATTTTCGGTTGCAGGGGTCGATTGCAATCATTTTAGGTGAATACATATGCCTTTGAAATCGTACGCACTTTCGAGAAAAAAATTCCTAATCGTAAATGTAATTTATGCCCAGAAATGTTGCCCGAAAATTTCATGCGGATCTTTAAAATGTCATAACTTCTGAACGGATCGAAGGATTTTAATTTTTAAAAATGCAAACGACGCGTATTTTAATCAAGAATACGTAGAAATCGCAAAAATATTCAAAAAGTTGATCCTTGACCCCCCAAAATGAGAAAAACCTCATAAAAATGGTCCAATCTTCAAACGGCCATAATTCTTACAATAGTGGATATATTTCAATGAAACTTTTTTCTGAAGTAGAGCTCATAGGTACCTACAAAAAAGTATTGGACAACTTTTCTGTAGGGCGTCAAACAAAATTATTAAAAATCGTTCTAAAAAAACTATTTTCAATTGCGGGGGCAATTGCAATTATTTTTGCTCAATACATATACCCCCGAAATCCTACGTACTTTTGGGAAAAAAATTCGAGAATGTGTGAAATTTTTCAACAAAATTAAAAAATTTCAAACCATTCTGAAAAAATTATTTTCGGTTGCAGGGATCGATTACAATCATTTCTGGTCATTACACATACCCCCGAAATCTTACGCACTTTCGAGACAAAAATTCCTTACCGAAAACTTCAACCCCTTAAAGTGAATATTAGCAGTTACAAAGAAATACGGGTCTAATAGATTTATGAGAACTACAAAATTGCGAAGTTTCATCAAATTAATATTTAAAACGACCCTCGTTCAGTAAAGACTCCTTAATAAAAGTATCACACTCATAAACAGGTCCTGCAATCGTTAAGCCGAAACCTTACTTACGCTTATACGCTGCCCTTTAGTACGCAGCGCAGGTAAACGTTATACCTGTCATTAGACCGAAATTTTTACCATTTTGGGATCAGCCAGCAAAGCATACTATAATATAATTAAACAAAAGTCATTAAACCATAGCATTTGTCGTATTATATGCGATCTTGTACTTCGTATAACGAATCGAAATACGAAAAAAATTACAAATATAAAATCTTTCATTATTGTGAAAAAATCAAAATTCCAATTTATCCGTATTTTGTACATGGATGTGTAGTTTCTCTGTACAAATGGAAAAAAAAAAATCATTAATATCCAACGAGAAAAATGAAAAAATGTGCTATTTTTTAACATATTGTTTAAACAAATAAAAGTTTTGCAAATCTCTCTACACCATCAAATTCGCCGTTTAAAAACATTAATTTCGTCAATTGAAAGCACACCCCCATCTCTCATAGTTTCCGAGATATTCAACAAAGTATGTTTTGAACCCCCAACTTTGAGGGCTGATTTCAACCCCCTAAAGTGAATATTAGCAGCTACAAAAAAATACGGGTCTAATAGATTTATGAGAACTACAAAATTGCGAAGTTTCATCAAGATTGGAGATTTACACCTCGGGATGTTCCCTTGTTAGAATCGTTTCAAAACGCGACATCGTTTCGTTCGCGACTTATAAATCGAGCTATCGGTGACCTGAAACGGTGACAAATCTGTAACTAGTCACTCAATATTAGTTTGGCGAGTGAGGGCTAGAAGATACGCGAACCACGAAGGTTAATTGGGCCTTACAACCCCAAAAGAACTAAAAAGATAGTTCGCGCGGAAAATCTAGCCAGTACCCGACGCGACGGTATGTTTCAGGGATAAATACGCAGTTAGAAGCTATCGTCAATAGTGTTTTTGAAGGAATTCTTTTATGGTTAAAAAATCCCCTTAACACTATAACTGTTTGAACTATTTTTGTAGATATTTCGTTGTTTACGATATATAAACGCTTAAATATGAAAGGCGCTTAGTCTGGTTGTTCTCAAGTTTCATACGTGGCAGAGGTTAAGGCGTAGTCGTTTATAACATAATACGATCTGCTTATCAATTTTGAAATTAAATTATGAAAATGTGTTGAACACTAATCTAAGACTTCATTTGCAATGCTTTCAATTTTCTAATCTCATTTTCCGGCACGATATTAATGCAAGTCATCGCAGTCGATCTATGAAATAGTGGTTTCAAGACGCTGAAATATTAACTTTTAGTCTGAGCTGCCATTTTTCAGAACATGCCATTTGTCTGGAGCATAATTAATGAATCCATGGAGAAAAAGGGTAGGGTAACTCTTCCAGTAAGCTAATAGTTAAGGAAAAATAAAATGTTGTGTCTTCTAGAAATTAATTGGAACAATCGGTTTTGATCATTGATTTTTTTACACTTAATTAAAGTAAACAGAACTAATAGCCTTTTATTTAAAAAAAGTACTATGATCAGAAAGTATATCCTAGTAATCGGACTCTTGAAACTCACTCTTTATCTATAATCCTACCCAGACCAACTTAGTCTTTAAATGGAGCAAAATTAAACAAAAATATTTATAGTAATCATTTATTTTTACGTTTTGGCCTAAGACATAAATACAATTAAGGAGTACACAGTATTCAAATTTTAGTAATAAGTAAGAAAATCGTTCTTTGTTTAAGATAACGTATTTTAAATATTATTAGCAAGTTATAATTATACACATTATCTTGATATACTCACAGGTATTGTCAAATTCAATCTGTTATCTTAGCTTTTTGCCAGGGGTCCGACAACTAGGACATGTTCGATTAATCGGACAATTACCTTATGTCAGTTTTAACGAATTTTGAATTTAACATCGTTTTGTATGCTTCTATGTGTGTTTCTTATCACTAAGTATGCTGTATTCAAAACTAAACATTTTTCTGAGTTTTACAAGTATGAGAAATTGAGACGTACACGTTAATTATGTAAATATTATAATAAAGTGATCATTATAATTTATAAGCTTTGTTATGGTGAATAACAATAACTCAGGCCGTCGTGTCTACCTGAAACAATCGATTACCTTCGCTTCAAAACGTTCGCATTTTATATCTTTATTGCAGCAACTACCGGTTTCGCAGGATGCACATATGTATTCCAGAAACACCTCATTAGCCGTCAGAATTTCCCTAATACGAGGGTCGTCTGAAAAGTTTTGAGCCTCGACACGAAGGTGGCGTTTTTCGTCAAAACCATTCTGGTAGTACAATGGTATATGCTTTGACAAGTGTCTGTGAAAATTTTAGCAATTTTGAACTCTCAGTTGTTGTTTGGCAGCCTTTTGTGTCAGTCGATGTCAGTATTTTTGTAAAGATGGAAAAAATCGAGTATCATTCCATGATAAAATACTTGTATTTGAAAGGCAATACGCCTGCGCAAATTAAAACCGAGATCAACGGTGTTTACGGGGTGTCTGCCCCATCATATACCACCGTGAAAAAATGGGCAGCTGAATTTAAACGTAGTCGTACCAGCTTGGCTGATGATGAACGTTTGGGGCGGCCAAAAACTGCGACCACCACCAATAACATCGAAAATGTTCACAAAATGGTACTGAACGACCGCCTAATCAAGGTTAGAGAGATAGCAGAAGCTATAGGGATATCAAAAGAACGCGTTTTTCATATATTGGCTAAAGAGTTGGACATGCGTAAACTATCTGCGCGTTGGGTGCCGTGCTTGCTCACTTTTGACCAAAAGCGCAATCGAATGAACATTTGCAATCTCTGTTGGAGCCGTTTAAGCGAAACGAATCAGATTTTTTGAGCCGATTCATAACTGTAGATGAAATTTGGATCCACCACTACACTCCTGGGACGAAAAAACAGTCAAAACAGTGCAAAGGGTGAACGTGCTTCAAAAAAGGCGAAGACGGTTCCATCGGTTGGGAAGGTGATGGCGACGATTTTTTGGGATACACGAGGAATTGTGCTCATCAACTATCTTGAAAAAGGTAAAACAATAACAGGAGCGTCATTATTTGATAAGCTGGAAGCAGAAATTGCAAATAAATAGCCGCATTTGAAGAAGAAGGTGCTGTTCCATCAAGACAACGCATCAGCTCACACTTTTGCGGTTGCCATGGTCAAAATTCACGAATTACGTTTCAAATTGGTTGACCATCCACCGTATTCACCAAATCTGGCTCCCAGCAACTTTTTTCTCTTTCCTAAGCTTAAAATATCGCTTGGAGGGCAGAGATTTCTATCGAACGAGGAAGTCATCTCATACGTAAACGCCTATTTTGCAGGGCAAAACACCATTTGGGGGGGTTAAAAGGGTTGCAGTATCGCTGGGAAAAGTGTATTGACTTAAAAGGACACTACGTTGAAAAATAAAGCTATATTTGACCGGAAAAATACTTATTTCTATGTTAGACTCACAACTTTTCAGACGATTCTCGTACTAACCAAATGTTTCCGAGTCATCACTTCCATTTCCAAGACCTTTGACCATCCCATTCCAATCATTCTTCTACTTTTCCTTCAAACTCCTCCCACCTTCTCCAATCCAGTGCATTCTGCGATCAATCAGAACCTCACGCGAGATACTTCTTTTCTAGAAGTCTCGCGAGTGTTAACGCACCAAGCATTATAATAAAATGTGCTGAAGATTTATCAAAACTTTAACATTGTTTTCTAAGAGAACGATTGAGTTCCAACCTATGGTTTCTTTGAGACTTTGTATTCTCTCGATGAGTAGAACATAATACAATCATAACAAAATTTGACCTTGAAAAAGTCTGTCAAGGACAATATTTCGAAAAGTTTTTTTAACACTTTACCGACCGGTAGCGGTTGATTAATCGGCTATCGGTCGGTAAGCGTTGGTCGGTAAAAAAATTGATTAATACGCTATCGGTCGGTAAGTGTTGGCCGGTAAAAAAGTCGATTAATAGGCTATCGGTCGGTAATGTGTTAACAGATCTTCACCGATCCAGAGGTATGAAATCACTATCGTGGTCGTGACATATAATTTGCATACACCCTGTTTAATGAAAGAAAGAGATTATATCAAAGAGAAAATTTATCTTTATTGTACGTATATGAGAAAATATGAAATTGTGATATATTGAAAAATATCAATTGTTAAATATTTTTATCGCGTGACGTTAAAATGTATCAGAATTGTGCACAATAAATAAGAAATGGTCTGTGTAAATAGGCAAGTTGCAATTCAGATTAATTTTCGAAAAGGTTGACTCTATAGATCATGACGTCAGATCACTTTTACACTCGAAGATCGTTAAATATAAAAAATTACTTTTTAATTTTTGCAAACGCATTAAAGAAAAAATAAACATATAATTTAAATGAGTTATTTCCGCATTGCTAAAACTTGTTTAGGAGACTTTTTTTTATCTAAGGCCCGCAGATTCCCTAAAACTGTATTGAGTGGTTTACACGGAGCGATATCCGAATCGTAGGGTTCCCGATCGGAAAACGATAAAAAGAATAGAACGAATTTGTTCTTTACGGACTGCATTAATTTGTAAAAATCGTGAAAACATTGTAAACAAACACATTATTTATCCCGTAGACATTACACGTCGCTTGGTTGAATCGTACCTTATCTATAAGTGTGTAAACTACACAACCGATTTTCAAACTTGATTATCTTAAAAACTAAGCCGATTTAAACAAAAATTTTGCTTTTTATTTCTCTTATTTTTTCCATAATCACCTCCCGCCCGCTTATATATGTTATTTATCTGTATATGAGTTCATATACTACTGTTCTATATGTAGTACAAAACTGACGGTGGTGTCACAACAGTATAACTTTTTTCTATACAAATTCGTTAAGCAATAAATCAAGTTTCTTACTTTATTACATTTACTGTTCGACATTAAGTACAATTACTTTTTTCTTTTCTAGTTTAAAGTTAGTCACTTTTTTCTCTTTTATTCGTTTAAGGATTTTTTGTTATGTATTTGTTGATTATTATTGCGTATAAAAAACTTTAATAAATATACGTTACAAAAGCAATCTTCCGATTCACTTCCTTCTTTGTTAACGGTATTTCCACTAAATCAAAATCGGTTCTTAACTATTAATCTTAAATACATGAGCGACAAGAAATAATATTTTGGAAATATTTTATGGAAGAGGCATAGCATATTTTTAAGATTCTCTGACTGGTGGTTTCGACGGCACTTCCTCTTGGTCTTTCTAGAATTAAAACAACGATCAAAGGGAAAGAAATGCGCGGCGTTTCAGAATGTCCCGGTTAATCCTGTAACGCGAAAGGATTCTGCTTTCGAGGGTCTCGAAAACGCTGGCTGGCTCGTGCGGATTTATCAGAGAAGCAAAGCGGTCTATGCCCGGGCAGTGTGTTTCTCTACCCTCTTGCAGGCCGACCGCGATAATTACTCGCGCTAAGTTTTCGCGTCCCGCGCTTTGTTTTCGCGCCACGTAAAAGAACGAAGAGGAAATGTGATTTTAAGAGCGCGAACTTTTCTACCGGCCCGTCCACGTTTCCTCCTTTCCCGTTGCGCGTTTTCCCTCTGCCTCCAACCGTCGTGTTGACCCATTTCGCCGTCCTTGTTCCTCTAACCAGCGGTAAGCGGTATAAACTAACCAAGGTGCTGAAAGTACGCCCGACATGGAAGCGAACCTTCCCTTTATTTATGGCGTTCTCAGAATTTCTCCCGGACTTTAACGGCACCGTCACCTGTCTAATTTATGAAAAATTCCCAGACTCGAATTTACGGAGCGTAAAAGCGCGGATCCCGTTCTTCAACGCCCGCCGTCGACCTCTGGATCGGACAGTTGGTACGCCTCCGCGAGAATTGTTTTGAGAAGTCAATCGTTCAAGGCGTCTTCCTTCAACGATCCAGAAGAGACATTCCCCGAGTCCTCGCGTTGATCGCATCGAAGAGAGTTCTCCCCAGAGGGAGCTATTTCTAATCGCGTCTTGATTTAACATCTTTCTAAATACACAA
Organism: Colletes gigas; assembly: GCF_013123115.1. NCBI lineage: Eukaryota > Metazoa > Arthropoda > Insecta > Hymenoptera > Colletidae > Colletes > Colletes gigas. Next base: position 213,004 of record NW_025106675.1, read on the forward strand.
GAACATTCTTCTCACTGGGTATAAACCACTCTTTATATACGTATTGTCTTGTATTTTTAAAGAGGTGTCTTACATACACATACAGTAGAGAACTTCATTCGTTCGAGAACTGCGTTTATCGGAACGAAATATTTGTCAATGCCAATGTGGCGACCATTGAATAACCAGTCGAGGAGTGAATATAGTATATGAATAGTTAATCAGTCGAATACTTGTGAGAGAGCGTATCCCTCTGCTGGTGATTGCGGGAAGTGCCCCCACACCAGATTCAGTGAACTTTTCTGCTAGGTTCCTATTACCTCAACTACAGTACTGAATAAAAATATAAGACGTTTCGATTATTTATATATTTTATACTTATACAAAAATATACTGTAAATTTTATTCATCCTATACAGGGTGTTCGACCACCCCTGGAAAAAATTTGAATGCGAAATTCTAGGGGCAAAAGACGAAAATCAAGAATATCAATTTGTTGATTGAGGCTTCGTTAAAAAATTATTAACGTTTAAAGTTCCGCCTGTAGAACGGCAATCTGCGACCAGCTGCGTACGCGTGATAGTGGTCACTCAAAAAACTGTAAGACTGTCGATACGTCAGTAAGTAAAGTTTCTCATACTGAATGAGAACCACTATCACACGCACGCAGCTGTTCGCAGATTGCCGTTCTGCAGGCGGAACTTTAAACGTTAATAATTTTTTAACAAAATCTCAATCAACAAATTGGTATTCTTGATTTTCGTCTTATTTTGGCTACTAGAATCTCCCATTAAAATTTTTCCCAGGGGTGGCCCAACACACTGTATATTCCATATAATATTAACAATCAGTATACAGAATCTTAAATTTGAAGGACATACGATGAAAAGGTTAGAGAAAAAAATGTCAACATAAGTTGACTTTCACTGGACAAAATTATAATACAAATTACAAAACAATTGACAATTTTTTAATGGAAATGCTTGATCAAACGTCACATTAATACTTTTGTGTTGATCATGTAACTGTTTTCGGATTGTTTTGAATAATTTTTTTATTTGTTTTTATTATAGCACGTTCAAATTTTGATCAATTCATGCTTTCAAATTGTTAACATTTTTTATTTGCCTTCCACTTGCATAGACATTTCTAGATAAGTCAATCACAACATTTTCGATCGTATTTAGGTCAGGTAAACGATTCGGTCATTGTAAAACTTTCTGGCGACACTTTCCGCACTCGCCAGCAGGAGATATGCTCTTTCACAAGTACTCGGCCGACCACCTATTCCTGTTGTGTACAGTATACACTTACGGCAGGCCAGTGTTAGTGGTTATCACGTAGTATGAAAAATTCAACTTACCGATATTATCGACAGCCTTAGATATTTGTGTCCACTCATGGGAACGCGAACACCTTACGTTGAATGAGATTCAACCTGTATTTGAAAATCCAAAAGGGCATATCAAAACTCGCCTCACGAGATCTTCACAGAGAAAGGGTGAATGCTTCCAATACACAATGTTGTGCACAAAAATCACCCATACGCGATCATACATGCTCTACGATTGTCCACAGTGCCCGCAAGTGTCCACAAATAATCCTTTCAGGCACTGACCACTATGCAATTAAATAAACCCGCACCTCGATTACGTATTCGTAAGTGTCTATGTGTACGTGTAGTACAATTGTTCCAAATTACTTACGAATACAACTGTAATTAATTTTTCAAATACACTTCAATTTAAAAATATAAAATGGAATCGTAGGATAAACGAAATTTTCGCAACGATTTGCGTTCACGTCGAACAATATAACGAAATTAGCAGCTGATCGTGCATCGATCGATGTGGATCAGAGAAGCAAATGTCGAACAGGCCCCCGATTATTACTTCACTCGCCTCGCTTATCTCTCTCACATACACACACGCACTCTACACCCAATGGAGACAAAGGACAGAATAGGCAACGGTCCGGCCAGCTAGTTAGTTGTAAAAAAGAATCAGTCAAGACCAGTATGGCCAGATTTGGCATAATTGAGTGCATCGACGTCGACTCTAGAAACGACGAACTTCCTAAGCGTTTAACGGAGTGGTGGGAATAGCAGCATCTGCTACCGCACGAGCCACGTGTACGTGAGCTCGGCACTTCGTACATCATCGGGAAATCGATAACGAAAGCAAGTGTGAACCTTTCCTTCTTGCTCTGGTAACAGTTGAAATACGACCTTGCAATAATCAGCATACGATACCAAGTCTCGATTGCCCCAAGCTTTTTACTTTCCGACGTATGAGTAGGTACAGGGAAAGTATACGGAAATACACGTTTTAATACCCCCTGATTGCATTGCGACTATTAACCAAAAAGGAATTTTTTTTGTACCTATGTACGTATGCTACTAACATGATTGTATCTAAACGACTGAATGAATTTCAATGAAACATTACATTTAAGTTTTATGTTCTCATTTCAAAATCGGATTAGATTTTGAGCGTAATCAGCTCACGGATAATGATGATTATACGTTTTGTAGCTTTTAAATTATCCCGATACATTGTATAGGTACATTATTTGTAAAAATTTTTTGAAACGTTTTATATAAACCTTAAGACAGAGTAGGATAAAATAAACTTTTTCTTTATCTACTCTAGAAAGGAAAAATTAAACAAAATCTTATACATTGCATACTTACCTAAACCACATTAAAAACGTATACCACAAATATTATAGAATAATGTTGTTCAAAGCACTCTCATTCGTAAAGCGTTAATTAAGAAATAAATATTTAAAAATTGAAAACAAGTAACATTTATTAAAATGAAAAGCCACTTTTAGTCAGTACCGTGGATGCTATAATCTTCAACAGCAAATATTTGTTAAAGATATGATCTAAACAGAAGAATTAATTATTGTAGAAATAGATTAATACTGAGTTTTCCCGTTATGGTTTCCAAGAACCGCATCAATTTGTTACATAGAATTAAATGTTATATATTTTAGTTAACTTTACATGACAAAATAATTGAAATGTTGATAAAACAATAATGTGAACGTTACCGCTCAATGGAAATCACGGAAAGATAGTGGACCCCTTCTATCAGGAGGGAAATGTAAAAAATCGTTATTTATTTGTAACATTACCACATGCCGTATATTAAAACGTCCACAATCGTCTTGTCTGTTTTGTTTATTCCCCTATGAATTCATTTCTGCAAAATCGAAAACATTAAATTGACTGCTATGCATGCAATAGAAATTTATTTTTAATTATTGCTCTTTAAAAATCTACGGGGACTAGGCTATGTACATATATTTATGTCACTTCTTTCTCCTTCCTCGTTGTTTTTACAATCCAGCGACTCGCGGGGAGTATAAACAAAACATTGTTGTCAATCTGCATGAGTCACTATTGTAAGAGCAGATAGAGAAGATAGAGGTAAAGTTTATTTGATCTTAATCCATCTTAAGATTTATATAAAACGTTTCAAAAAATTTTTACAAATAATATATATTATATATACAATGTATCGGAATAATTTAAAAACTACAAGATGTATAATTATCATTATCCGTGAGTTGATTACGCTCAAAATCTGATCAGACATTGAAACGAGAACATAAAACTTAAATGTAAAGTTTCATTGAAACTCATTCAGCCGTTTAAACACAATCATGGTAATAACATATGTACGTATATACGTAAATAGGCACACAAAAAGAAATTTCTTTTTTTTTTAATAGTCACAATATGGTCAGGGAGTCTTAAAAAAAATTTTAGGAATGTTATTTTTTATCATGGTTTTTTCCTTATATCTACATACATACATATGTAGGTCGGAAAGTAAAAATGCTGGGGCAATCGTGACTTGAAATCGTTGCCGATTGTCACGAGGTCGTATTTCAGCTGTTTTTTTTTTACAAGAGCAAGAAGGAAAGACTGACACTCGCCTTCTTTCTCGATTTCCCGAAGTTGCGCGAAGTGCCGAGTTCACATACACGTAGCTCGTGTGAGTATGTGTCTGCTATCCCCACCTGTCCGTTAGATGCTAAGGAAGTTCGTCGTTTCTAGTGTCGACGACACTCAATTATACCAAATCTGGCTACGCGGCCTTAGACCGATTTACTCAGAGTGAGGCGACTGTAAACTGGAGACGCGTTCTGAGGCACCTACTGGCTGGAAATGTTTTCCTCGTAAAGGAGAAATTTCGAGGAATACGGCGGTCGATTCCGTTCCTAAATATTAAACAATAGCGAGCCAGAATGGTCGAAAAGGCAGCCACTTTGCCCCGAGTATTATGTGTTCCGTAGGACGGAATAAAAGTGTAGGGATTAGTACTATATTTTATATATTTCCACACGAAAAAGTTGTAAAAGTACTAATGGGAATTAAATTCAACGAAACTATGTATTTACCTATAAAAATAATAAAATATTCCACAGAATACAATCTCGGTCTTCCAAAGCGCAATTGAGGACTAACAAACATGACATTGTTTTTTCTTACCAAAACTTTTACGCGGCAAGAAGACTTGCGCAGTCGTCATGCGCACTAGACTATACATTGCGTTCTTAAGGGGGTATTTTAATGTGAACCTTTGAAAAAATTGATTTCTTTTTATTGCATTTTCTTAAAAAAGTTATGGCTGTTTAAAGACATGAACGTTATAGATTTGAGGGGGCTGGAGGTTCAAGTGACAAACCTCAATCTACCCCAACAATTATTAAAGAGTTTATTTCGCGGGTGTCGGGGGTGTAGCCACACGTAGGTAAAATCGACACTATAACTGGCTTCGCAAACGCGCGACGTCTTAGCCAGACTGAGGTCTAAAATAGACTGGGGGTCTTTCTTCTCACGTCCCCTGAATACATACAATTTCTTACCCTAATAGCAAAGGTAGAGAAAAAGAGACAGGACAGAAAGACGGAAAAACGAAACTGGAAAATACTCAGTGTAGGAAAAGTTTAGCGAAAGAGAGTCATAAAAGTCAAGAGGCTCGCCGGGCCCGGATCAGGGTGGTCCGAGGCCCAGGCGAAACCTTGAGGGAAAACAGACGCCTCGCACGGCTCTGGTCGCCAAGTGTTTAACAAGACGACCAGGCTCGCACGAGACCCTGGGAAAATGGAAAAATAGAAAGCTTAAAACTATCCTTACATTCCATTCCCATTCATACTCTGGCAAGGGCGTAGTGGCTATACAATGGCCGCTACAGATTCAAAACCTTAAAAGCGTTTTTCTTGAAACTATATTTACCAGAACGGTGTCTTAAAACCAATTGGCTTAAAATTTTACATGCACATTCAGTACATGTATGATTATAACCCGTATTAAAATCAACCCCAAATTTTACTTCATCTTTCTTTAGGCTCCCGAAGTTATAAAAAAAACATGAAAAAGTTGATAATCAAATTTCAAAGTGTTGCCATTTTTTTAATTAACGATTTTGTTCTTTTGTTCTAGTACCAACTATAGCAAAACTCATACTATTTAAGAAACTTTCACGTTCTTCCATTTCAAACAAACAGAATGACTGGAAAAGCGACTACATTTGAGAGTATGCAGTGCCATCAATTTTAACTTTCTACCGTCTAAAAAATTTTTAAATGTCATTAACACATGTATAATTATGCCTTCTGAATTTGACTGTAAAAGCTGTCATAGTTTATTCACAAAAAATTCCGCAAGAAAGTTTAAAGATACGCATTTCACAATAGAATATTCCCCTTAATAAATAATTATACCGCGTCAAATCTCTGAAAATATCACGATGTCAGTGTACTATTTCTCGCTCGTTGAAGGATCTCGGACGGCTGTGTAGTTTTTAGGATTCCGTCGGCGTTGGCACGCTTTGAAGTTTTCGCGGGAAGATTGTTTGCGAAACGAAATGATCGCCAACGCCGATGACGCTTTTCGATTTAACGCACCCGCAAAATAGATGGCGGCACATTTTTTCGTCGAGCAGCCATGGCTGCAACTTTAGCATCGTCGACGCGTTTCACGAGTAACGATGATTTACGCGTCTCGTTTGTTTTTTGTAATTGACACACCGAGTCAGATGGCGAGCACGGACGGCAGTTCTACAAACGACGAGATTTCCTGAGTAATCGACGCGTACGCACGGTGATCGGAAGGTTTGATTCGCAAAGCAGAAATGAAAAAAAAGACAAAAAATAACAAAATGAAGGGAAAAGAGGCGTTCAACGGCTCGCGTTCGGCATTATCGTGACGACGTTATTTTCGAATAAATTCGCGTTCTCGGTCGACGATTCGGTGGTAAAGTTGTAGCGACTAGTCAGCTTAGCATGCTTTATGCATCGTGATAAATAGTAACCGGAAGCAAGATAAATATGTAATGGAACTTACAGTTCTTGCCATATGTATCAGTGTTTGCGGGTAAACGCATAAAATTATTACAATTTACATCAGAAACTTTAGACTGTTTCCATTAACAATTGCGCTGCATAGTTCCATCGAAGCTGACCCGCATGTTTAAATCGTAATTTCGTTGAAATAATTCATCGCGCTAATGGAATACGACTGATTTGCTGATTATAACCCGATTCCTGTTATTAATCCTTTACGCGTAGTCGATGGATATCATAATGCATAATAGCGACGTTGAATATTTCCAGAGAAATATTCGTGCAAAAAGGTGGCCGATATTCCCTGTAAAGCTTTCAAGTAAAAACGTTAATTTTGAACGTAAAATACTGAATAAATTTATGAAATTAATTCGAGGCGAACGCACTTAACTCTGAAAATAGAAAACATTTACAAATTACATGCTGCAAAATGTTTCGTATGAACGAGATTTTTATAGAGAACTATAAGCTTCGAAGTACTCGTACCAAAGTGAAGGATTAACCTGTTTTTAATCCTTATGCAGTACTCGTGTGCGTTCTCTACCGGTAAACTATCCTCGTATCAAATCAATATTTACTACTAGAAGCTGTGTTCGGGTCTCTGTAATACGTACACCATGCAAATTGTTTCGACAATGCATTAAGAAGTCGAACGTTTAATTGTGCATTAAAACGTTTCTCGTTTTTCAACAGAATTTCCTCTGAAAAAGTGAAATCCGACTGGAAAACGTTTTACGTATTTTTATCGATAAAGAACAGGAGTACGAAACTTTACACCGAAGAGAAATTTTTATAATGAAAGTTCGAAAAGAGTGAAAAAGTGTTAAATTTTTTCCCTGAATTTATCGACATAAGGGGTACGTGAGCAGAAAAAAATATTTAATCACTTGAATTAAACTCTTCGATGATCTGAACAGATACATACCTATCTTGTAGCCTTAAATAATACGACAAAATACTTTTTTTGTGTATTTATATGAATGAAAGTATTGTACAGGGTGTTCGTTCACCCATGGGAAAAATTTTAATGGAAGATTCCAGAGGCCAAAATAAGACGGCAATAAGGATTATCAATTTCTTGACTGAGGTTTTGTTAAAAAGTAATTACAAAATTAAATTACAAAATTTCAAATCGTTCTAAAAAATTTATTTATTTTTGGTTGTGGGGGTCAATTACAATCATTTTTGGTGAATACAGATACCCCCAAAATCCTTCCCACTTTTGAGAAAAAAATTAGGTTAGATGCTGGAATTTTTCGGTGAAAAAAAATTTTTCAAATCGTTCTACAAAAATTATTTTCGGTTGCAGAGATCGATTACAATTATTCTGCTCATTAAACATATCTTCGAAATCCTACCCAGTTTCGAGAAAAAAATTCGAGAAGGTGTGAAATTTTACGACAAAATTAAAAAATTTCAAATCTTTCTGAACAAATTATTTTTAGTTGCGGGGGTCGATTACAATAATCTTTGGTGAATAGACCTACACCCGAAATACTACGCACTTTCTAGAAGAAAATTCAGTACGGGCGGAACTAAACGTTAATAACTTTTTAACGAAACCTCCATCAACAAATTAGTATTCTTGATTTTCGTCTTATTTTGGCCTCTAGAACCTCCTATTAAAATTTTTCGCAGGGGTGACCAAACACCCTGTATAACTCTTTATCGTAATTGATGTAACGTAATAATAAATACGAGAATAGAATACTTACTGTCTGTTCAAAAATCTCGAAGGAATAAAAGTTTCGGTCAGAACAATAAAATGACGAAAATTGATTGATACAGGAAAAAATCGAAATAATATATTTAAAAAGAAAGGAAAACAGATAAACATACATTTACAATGGCAATGCTAGTATAATTGGCCAAATAAACTATTTTCCTTCTATTGAAAAAACAGAAAAATACCTAATGCAATATGATCACAGTTATCCTGTGTATTATGTTTTTCTTATTTCTTAAGTACTTGGACTTGATTTTCTTCTATATTGATAAATTTTTGTAATTTTCTTTTTTGAACTTAAACTACGGTTTTTTTTAAATCGACATTAACAAGTGTTTAGCACTCTACTATCGTTTCTCTTAATAATTGAGGAATCATTATGTTTCTCGTAGATATAAACAAAATATATGCCGGAGATACAATTTCATCAGCCATTGAACTTAGGCTACTTCTACCAGGTCCTCTCGGGCGATCAAGTCTCTGTCTCGTTCTTCTTTTCATGTTCATTAAAATTTTTAACTAATTAAACGATTAACTGATAACTGGAACACACTTTATTAAAAAGAAAGAATATTCTACGGAAAACGGATGAGTCCTTTTCAGGAAATTCTTTGAACTTTTTTTAACGCACGTCTTTAAATCCGTCAGGAAACCTTTTTTGTTCTCTTTCTTTCTTTTTCGTCCGTTTCTTTTTTTAAACGTTCCGGTATCCAGACAACAACTCGACTACCTTCAAAGGCCTCATGCAAACGTCAACGCCAACCAGTCGCACGTTTGCGTTTTCAATGTCGTTCTTCGCATCCATTAGGTATCGATTAGGGCCAACATAATTTTATTTATTCAACGTGAAATAACATGAATTTTGATAATAAAAACTTCCTAATAGTTTGCGACATATATGTATATTTTGGTACTATTTTGGGTTATATTTTTTCATTTATTAACACGCTTGTTCAGTCTAACAAAGAATTATTTTATCCATAGAACTAGTAATTACTCGAGTCATGTACAGTCGTTAATACAACATACTAAGGGATATAGAAGCGTATCTATGTTCAAACATGAAAGTCGACTGTAAAGGAGAAGTCTCGCTTAAACAGAAGGGAGTTGGCATTTTATGGGGCTCACATAAAATTGACCAGAGAGGACATATGATTGAAAAACTCCTAGAGGACCACAACATATCCCTTTTAAATAATAATCAAACAACTTATTTCAATAGCAGCTACAACTCTTTCAGTGCCAATGACCTCTCTATCTGTAGCTCCTCAGTGGCGCTCTCCTATTCTTGGAGCGCTAGTTGGGAGTTGTATGGTAGCGACCATTTTCCTAATATGATACAAAATTTTTACTCGAATCCCCCAGAACATCTCAAGTCCACACATTGGCCACTTAAAAAAGCTGATTGAAACGAATATAAAGAAGCTATTTCACAAAAATTAGAAAGTCTAAAAGCCCAAACTTTTTCACGGTTACTCCCTGATATAAATGACAAAGTGAACGCATCTACAAATATTATTATAGAACCCGCTAATGAATTTATCTCAAAAACTATAAATAGATTTCACAGAAAGCAAGTCCCATGGTGGAATGATAAATGTCTGAAAGCTTTACAGGCCTACAAACAAGCATTTAGTCATTTCAAACGGCACACAACACTTGACAATAAAATTTAATACAAAAAACTCAGGTCTACTGCTCGTAGAATCTTGAAAGAAAGTAAAAAGCGATCTCGGGAAAGTTTTCTAGCACTATGAACGCATCCACCCCTATTTCCTTCGTATGGAATAAAATAAGGAAATTAATTGGACTTAAAAAACATTGTAAAATCTCGTCACTTATTACGTTAGATAATAAAGTAAAAACTCTTCCAAATGAAATTGCTAACCATTTTGCCTCAACGTTTGCTAATAATTCAAGTGATGCAAATTACACTGATACCTTCCGTATGCTTAAAAATACATCTCAAATTGAAATGGAAAATATCCTCTCTTCAAACACTACTTCAGACACGGCACTTAATTATCCTATTCAGCTTAAGAAAGTTAAAACATCCTTAGCTCGTATAAAAAATACATGTCCAGGACCTGATGGCATTTTAAATACCTTCCTAAGATATCTTCCAGATAACGCGATGGTCTACTTAACTAATACAATGAGATATGGGTATCTAAATCTTTTCCTGACAAATGGAGGGAATCCATGGCTATCCCTGTTCTCAAACCTAACAAAGATCCTAGCAAAGCTGAGAACTATAGACCTATAGCCCTTACCTCCACTCTATGTAAACTCATGGAAAAAGTAATAAATAAACAACTTCTTTGGCTGTTGGATAACAAAGGTTTCTTAACTCCACATCAGTATGGTTTCAGGAAATATAGAAATACAACAGATCTCCTTGTAAACATGGAAACATTAATCTGTAATGCTTCTATTAGTAAGCAACACTTAATAGCTATTAGTTTAGATATCGAAAAGGCATATGACATGGTTTGGAAAGATAGAGTTATCAAAATCCTGGAGTTATCAAAAGAACAAACTAACGATGTTACTTATAAAAATCTCTTTTATGAAATTATCCAGAAATATCCGGACCACATTCAAATCTATATTGATGGTTCTAAGTCTGACGAAGGGGCAGGATGCGCTATCATATTTCCGAATAACTATAAATTACGTAGACTCCATGATTTCTGCTCTATTTGTTATGCTGAAGTCTTTGCTATTCTAACAGCTTTAAAATTAATTATCACCTCCAACGACTTCAAATTTATACTTTTTTTAGATTCTAAAAGTGTCGTCACCCGTTTAAAAAATTTTGAAAATAAAGAACCAATAATCCAGCATATATTTCAGCTAATTTCAACTATTCAAAATAGCAATAAAGAAATTGTATTTGCATGGATTCCCTCAGACGTGGATATTATAGAAAATGAAAATGCCGACTTAGCAGCCAAGGATGCTATAAAATCAATATCCCAAAACCTCTGTATCTGCCACAACGACCTAATCATGGAACTGAACATAAGAATTAAAAACTGTTGGAACCATATTTGGGTTAGCTCACCATTATCTAAATTATTTAAAATAAGAAAAGATATTTATAGTAACAAATTCCCAGATATTATTAGCAGGAAGGATCAGGTTGTAGCCACGCGATTTAGAATCGGCCACACAAATATGACTCATATCTACAAAATTACTAAGAATCCACCAACGATCTGTAACTCCTGTAACGTTAGACTATCTGTTGAACATGTTTTGCTTAACTGCCCAATGTTCCATCTTGTACGATTGGGTTGCCAGCTTCCGACAAATCTCAATGACTGCCGAGGCAGTCTGGAAGGCATTACTTTAACTTTTTCATTTCTGAAAAGAGTGGGTTTATATAATAAGATTTAATTATTATTATTATTAATTTATAACTACATATGTTATATATCGTGGTCGCTAATGACCTTGCTGTTCATGCGACCTTTATAAATAAATAAATGATAATAGAACGGAGTAGGATGCACTTCAGTAATACATCTGTTTCTTGAGTTTACTGCTCTAACTTGAAGCAAAATGTAAAACTTTGTACTTGTATCTGCCTTCGCAACGTACGAATGAAGATATAAAAATTTATTTGAAACCGGAGATCTAATTTTGATCAAATATTTGTGATCAACGTTCGATACTTTATTGAATTCATGAACGTCGTGAGTAAATATGGGCAATTCGTCTGTGTTGCAATGCATGTTCTGTCAATATTTAGGTCTCATAAACCAAAGGTAAGGGATTGGGAGAAAGCAAACTTGAAATACGATACATATACTTTACGAGTTTATTTCACAGTTTAATGTAGGAAGTAACTATTACATATTCCGTTTAAATAGCACCTCGATAAAAAAAGTAGTAATTTTACCACGAGAAGATAAATACTGCGACGTGAACATTGAAGTTATTGACTTGAGTTATATTGCAATATGGAAAAATAGCTCGTCGCAGAATTGTTCGTACAAACGACTTAATAATAATAATATAAAATTTATTTTAAATACATACACTTGGACAAACTGAAACTCTAAATTACAAATACTCTTTAACCAAATTGAAGTCGAGCATTCATATATAATTTACACATTTTTTGTACTTGTTCATTTGGATTGTTAATAATTTGTTCCAAACTATAGAAAAGAGAATTACAATAAATTGTAATTGTAGCTGCTAATATGAATCCCTTACTACAAATTTTTTATGTATCATTTTGCAGTTTGCAATAATCTGAGTTCGTTAAATAAAATTATTTCTATTAATTCTTGATTCCATTTTTTTGCAACCGGATGCTACAAATTTAATAGAAACTTATCATTATTAACACACTCAAAATTATGAATTAATTCAATTAAAAATAAGCATGTAATTGTTTTTCCAACAAAGGATTTTTAATTGCATAAATATATCTGTTTAAAATGTCTTCTTCTTCAATTTATTGATATTTGATCAATTGACTTAGATTGAAAGTTTGAAGTATCTTTCTTGTTACAATTCGGTTATTTGAAGCAAATAATATATGTACATTCAGAGACAAGTATAACTTGCACAATATATTATTAAACATCAATTATTTCGATTATCTGTAATAAACAGAGGCATAAATAATATTAGAATACGTTTTTCATATTATTATTATTCCACCAGTATTTTTTACTAACATAAACATTTCAATATATTTTTTTCATGACACGAATAACTATTTTGTCTAGTAACGTTTTTTTAATGAGATACAGATAAAAATACATGCGTACGATAATATTTGGAAGAAGTTCACTGAGTTTTGATGTGTGGTATCTCTATAAATATACTGTAGTTTACGTATGTCGACATGCATGGGTGTCGTACCACAATGTACATTTTTGGCTCGCCGGATAAATAAAATTACCATATCTCGAGCAGATGGCCCTTCGAGTATTTTTGAATAGTTCTTACCTTGGGTGCTTACATATCGATGCACATGGCCCTCTCTACTTGGCTAAGAGAAAAAAGTTCGTTCCTATATGCACTACTCTATATCAATTTCGTTTAATTCTTTTCTTTATATAACAACAAAAAGCATGTCGTATAAGAAAAGCTAACGGAGTAAACATTTAACGTTTACAGCTCAATGGAGCATATTATTTTATTTGCTTTGATTCTAAATACAAATCATGCAGTTAAAATATTACATCTTTATAAAATGCAACAACATAAATAAAATGTAAAGATAAAATTTGTATTTAGTTAACTCCTAGCCGTTTAAAATATACGTGCAACGCAAGATTATTTCAAGAGAGATTTAAATTTGCTTAAATAAAGAACAAAATTTGTGGTATGTTCTTTACCGACAAAGGATAAGTATTTATGCACCACGCGTGAATCACGAAAATGTGGACGATTGGCGCGTCATTTATGGTACACGGGCAGAAAAGCGAATAAATTGTCAGACCGTGGATTTTGATTCGCTCATTGACGACTGTTACGAAAGTTTGTAATGCGTTCCTTTGAGAAGTTTGCTTCATCCGTAAGATGTACGTATCGTTGAAAATTAGGAGCACCGTTCCAGATAGCATTCGCAAAACACGCTTCGTCAAGAATAATCAAATGGAGACAGACATCCTGAATTCGTAGCGCGTGGCGCGAGCAAAGAAGTTGTTGTCGAAGTACACTCTCTGATGCGAGAGAACATCTAGTACAACAGTTTGTCTTGTAGATGTTCCTGGATATCTTGATATTGTACCAAGTAGGTACTTGTTTTACTTCGAGTGTTCGGAGAAACCTGACTCGACCACTATCCACGGTAATAGGTGAAAGAAATCCTTTTTTTGCAGGTCAATTTTAAACAAGACACGATGAAAACAATTGTATCTTTATTGGATACATCGCTGAACGAAGTCGTTTTACTAATAGTTTACAGCGAAAAAATTTAATCCCCCCCCTTTCCTTCTTTTCACGTTTCATTATTTGATTCACTGCTACAAATGTATAGTTAGATAATATCGATGAAGGAAAATTTGTCGATAAAGACATTCAATTTTATATTATTCTGATTCATGATCTACAGCTCTTTCACTAAATAAAAGGAGTAATGAAGTTTTTGTTATTTACTTATCAGAATCCAAAGATAAATATAAAAAATGTATATGTCTCGTAAATGCAAGATGCATGTAGTATATATTTATTTTAGTATTTCATATATTTGTCGATTAGCACGATTGTTGGGCAGCACAAACATTTTCTACTTGCAGAAGACTGACTTTAATTTAGTAATAGCATTTTAGTTTTGATCAATACAGGTATCTCCCGTAGAACGCGGTACTTCCGTAAAAATGTCGTGTTAGGGTACTGATACAAAACATAGGGTTAGTTGACAAAATTTAACAGAAGTATATTATCTTTTTTGTGACTAAAAGAAATATTTTTTTAAAACGATCTATAATTATTTAAAAATAATGCACGTTAAGATTACAGAATATTTTCTTCTTTACTGTTAGGTTGAATTTGAGTAAAAACGTTCACAAATTAAATATAAGTTTAAATTTAATTTTCTTAATTCGTTTATGTTAAGGCTGAATAAAGTTTAATTATTTGTTAATTATACTTTGTAAATGGTCAAACTCCATAGTGGCCGAAACAACGTCGATTGATTATTATACACAACATCGATTCTTATTATTTCCAAAAAATAACACTTCTTCAATACAATATTTGTGTGTACTATTGTTAGGGCGTCGGAGCGATTTCAAATAGACACGTCCTACGGTTTCACGACTATTTAAGAGTATTGTATTTACAGACGGAAATATACATTAGTATTGTAGTCTCATATACATACATATGTACATTAGTTGATTCTCTGGTTCCGCTCGAAATGCATCACGTACGGTTTCCGCATCGTTATTGTCACTCGGAACAATTTGACTATAAAACAAATCGTGCTCGACATTTCTCGCATCTTGCTGGAATTTATCATCTGCTATATATGTATATTATCTGCTCCAATTTTTATCGACATGATTAAATATGCATGGTATGCGTCTAAACTCACCCCTCTAGATCATGAAAAAGAAATATTTTGTAACGTGAATCAAGTATGTTTTCCACACGACCTAAAAAATAAAAAATGCTGCACAGAACAAGCATTTATAATCTGTGTTTGGTGTCAAAATCATACAATGCATTGTCAAACTGGTATGAAATAATTATCTACTTTTGTATTTATTTGTATGTGAGAATATGTGTATAAATATGTGTGAAAATAAACAATTATAGACATAACAGTATTTTATTTATTTGTAACAGTCAACTTTTTTCATAATATTAAAAATTAAAATTAAAAATAAATAAAAATTAAAAAATAAGCGAAAAAAGAAAAAGAACAAATGCACTAATTCCGGGGACACGAATCCCAGTCTTCCGGGTCGAATTTTTCGACGTTAATTCCACAGCTACCACAGACGTTGAAAACACCTTCAAACTATACGTATAGTACTCTCGTCGAGACCTACAATTTAAAAAAAGAAACAAATTCGATTTGACAACTTCGAGATTTTAAACTTTAAAGACATTTTTTTCAAAAATGGCTGGCCATAAACGTCTAGTATTTTACAGATTACGTTTGGACATCAGCCTCTACAACTCTACCAAATTTGGTTCAAATCCTAGGTTGATAGGTCGTGACCTCCCGTTGTTAGTCGACATTTCGAGATTTTATGACCGATTTTATGATATCGAAAACACTTAAGGGGGTGTTCTAGTATGAAGTGCATTTTTTAAACTTTTGTTGCAGCGTGGGAAACAGTAAACAGTAAACTCATAAAGCCAGCGGATGTAGAGTCGCACCCTCTAAACATTCATAAATAGTCAAGGTTTTTTTGCTTATAACCTAATGCCCCTAAGACTATTTAATTAGTAAATTCACTTAAATCCGCATAGTCCTCCAAATCCAGACGCTCTATGACTTTACTACATGCAAGAACATCGACAACCAGTCCCAGATTATGATTTTAAGCGCTGACTTGGGCCCGTAGCCGCTTCGCGGAAACCCCCTGTTGAACGTCATAGGCGAGCGTTCGATTATAAGACGTAACTTAATCGCGTTGAGATTATTTGAATTCTACATTTAATCAGTATACTAAAGGAGCGCTTTTCTAGGTTCTCTATGGTTTCGATGTTGGAACGAACTGTTTGCGATTACAATTTTTACTTACGATTACATGTCGGAGGAGTTCTGATTGGTGTTGGATATTTTAAGTGGTGGAATGACTTGGGAGTATACAATTCTATAATTGGTGCTTAAAAAAATCGTGGGATGGTTTTTTGAAGAAGAAAATGGGATGAAAGTGGAAGGACGATCGGGACTAAGAGGTGGTCTTAGAAAGAGAAAGTCGCGGTCGATGCAAGGGGTGACGGTGCCTAGGTCCTAAAAACATGTTGCTATTTTTTAAATTTGGGAAGGTTTCTGGTGGCCAAATGTCGCTATTGTTCCGTAGTGGCCTTGTATCAGATATATATCCACGCAACAACTGCAGCCTGTGAGTTAACGTCACCAGCTAAACAAGCGTTGAGTTCACTTTCTTACCGTTCACAAAATCCCAGACATCTCTCTTAATGAGCACGGCTTCCATTTGCATCTTTCAAGTGTCGTAATTCTCCCTCGTTAATGTGTCGATTCTTACAACACCCGCTACAGCCATTGTTTCACAATATTATAGGAAACGAACACGAGCACATCATGACCAAAAAATGAGGAGATCAAAAAATCGACGTGACACGTATAGATAACCTTACTTCGCTTCTACGGGATGCAAGACAGTTTATTTGAAATGTCACAATCGTTCTCTATTATATTTACAGACAGAAATGCGGGGACATTACACATGATTTTCGAGTCATGCAAGAAGAAATGCGTAATTGGTTCTTGTCACTAGAGCGGACACGTGGCCAATAGAGGCACGATGCCAGGATCGCGAGTTTTAAACTCTGCCTAACAATTAATTTCGACAAAAAAGAGGTATTTATTTATTCGAATTTTAATGCATTATAATAATAAGGCAAAGACACGACAACGATTTTGCGTGATTCATTTTTATCTGTTAACTACCACAAGTATACTATCTAACATTTTTACATTGGCAATTATGTAAAATCATCGAAATTTCTTGAATATGAAATCAAAGAATTAATTAATAGATGAGGAAAGGTCATATTATTGTATAAAGCAATGGTCAACATATCGATGATTGAAAATAAACGTAAGTATCAATTTCGTGCACAGTTAATTGGCGTTAAAAAATGGGGGATATTAGGGGATGACCTAATGTTTAATCAAAATCAGTTGATAGCTTAAAATTTATATTACAGGAAAGATATTAATTGCTTTTTAGGCCACTTTGTACCGTATACATATTGGCGCAGCTTGAATTTGAAGTTTTTGACATCAGATTCGATATCCGCGATTTTGAATAATCCTTCATTGCCATATTTCAGAAAAAACCGATGAAATCTTAACTTTTGACAAAAAATTATCGCTTTTCAGACCACTGTGCATTGTACAATTTCTGATCAATTGGGATAATTAAACGAACATTTTCGAGTCTAGAGGGAAAGTTTCCAGATGTAGCATTCGATCCTAAAGGTATAATTGTCTTAACAGAGGATGGATGTTAGCCTTCTACCCCTTTAAAATCGCGACCTGGGTTAAGGCCTACCTAGTTTCTTCCGTCGCGCAGACGCAAATGACTTGTGATGTGATCCACATGTATACTCCAGTCGAGATCTCTTTTTCCTTGGCCACATACGGAAGGTAAACGTTAGAAGATCAAAATGCACTTTGGTATAGTCACGGAATATAGGGAAATGAATGCTGTACGATAGATTACGTTTTCCAATACTCATTTAGTTCGCGTTTTCCATCTGTAAGGGAATTACTTTAATTTGAATGTTCTCGTTTTAGTAAAATTGAGGTAGTACAGTAGTACTGCACTATTGCATTCCGTGATGAGCTCAAATGATCCCTCAGTAAACTATTCTTGTATTTTTTACAAACGACATTTGTTGGAATAAAATGCCCAATTGATTAAACTTCTGCTGGACTCCTGTTACATAAATATTTTCTACTTATAATATTTATGCTTCATTATTGTAGTTATCTTATTAATTATTTATAAATTAATATTTAAACATATTGATACTGTGGTGCTGCTTCGCTGCGGGTTAGGAACTCGGGAGAATCGTAGGAGGACAGAAAAGGAAAGGAGGGGGCGCGTTTCGTCCGAGCCTGCTAGTAGACTCGTCAGTAAGGCTTTCTAGCAGGCCCTGCCTTAGACGACTGGGATATTGGGAAGTCGTTCGAGGAGTGTAATGAAAAAATATTCACGGTGAATCTTAAAAATACTATTAGAAGAGCCGACCGTACGGTTTAGCAGCAAACATTTGCGGCAAACATGGTCTGCACGTTCGTCGATCGCAGGTAACTCCGAATCGCGCGACAATGGGTTGCCTTACCTGGAACTTTTTCGGGGAGGGAAATGCAATTTGTCAGTCAAAATTTTTCACAGAACCTACGCGTTTCTGAACAGAAGCGGACGCACGCGATGGAACGCTTAAACGCAGAGTATTATCGTTCGTTCTTCGTTTTCGCGGACTCCAAGGGGAACGCGAAGAAAGCCGCCCGCACTTATCGCGCCCATTATCCCAGCGATAAGGAACAACAATCCTGAAGGGAGCAAGGTTCGAAGAAGCAACAATCCAGGAAGGAGCAACAATTCAGGGAGCAACAACCATTCAGGAAGGAGTAACAATTCAGGAGGGAGCAACATCCAGGCACCGTTATCAACCCAGGAAGGAGCAACAATCGAAGAGGGTGCAACGGAACGCATCGGTATGTGAAAGTGAAAAGTGTTAGTGACCGTGCTGTGAAGTTTTTTCGGGGTGAGAAGCAGGTACAGCGATCGGGCCGTCCCATCAGCTGATTTTCGTTGGGGTTTTTGACCTTGCCGTGACCGCCAGCGGTGCATTGGCCGGGCCCTATTGTCAGCGCAGTAGGTCAATTTGCAGATGAATGGGTAAGTCGAATTTCAATTATTTCTCTATTAACCCTTTGCATTCGAGGAATGTTTCGGTACGCAGAAATCCAGTCTGCTTTTTCAGTACAGTTTTTAATAACAAACGGTTACAAATGGTTCTTACCGTATTTATTTTAATTTTCTGATAATAATTTTTATTTTAATTTTAAAACACTCTGGCGAGAAGCGTCACTCGGTTGCGAAGGGTTAATTTCCTAAAAATTCCGAGATTTTATTCCTTCTTTCTCGGAAACAGCAAATACAAATAATTAATAAATTCCATTTAGTAATTTACGTACTAATTACGTAGTAATTAACGAATTAGGTAACAGTTGTAGTGGTAGTATTTTTAATTATTTGTATTCGTTCCTCGATGTATCTTCAACGCGCATCTTGCTACCTACCCGGCGCGGTGGCTCTCCGAGGTCGGACGGCCCTGAGCGCGCGGAAGGCGAGGGCCGTAATTGGTCAGTGTTTTTCGTTAATAATTCAAAAACGAAGCTCCATCCGACATTTTTGCAAAGGAAATTGTTGTTCAGAATCGTCTCAGCTACCCCCCATTTCCGGTTCTTACACTATTTACGGGACACCCTGTATACACCGTATAGCAACCGAGGGGTCGGTCGAACGCTTGTGAGAACGCGACCCCTCTGGTGGCGAACATGGGAGGCGACGCCACAATACCTTCCATTCTTTAGATACAGTTATTAAATAGTTAAAAGTACAGCCAGATGCAAATAAAATTAATTTGCAGTGTTGAAAAGATTTGTAGGATGTAGCATTTGAAAAGCTTATGAACAAAAACGATTAATTCTATTTACAATGAACAAATCATACAATATGTATTTACATTTATTAATTGAATAACGTTTAATTTATTTATCATGTTTTACCTAAGTCGTTACTAGTCATTCTCGAATTCATGAAGATTGAAATATTATTATAATTCGAAAAATGAATTAAACGTATGATTTTTATTTATTTGAACGGGAACTCCGATTATTTGAATGTGAATAGTGTTTCAACGTGCATTATCATCGAACATACAGAACAGAAGAGTGCGAGTCTCTTGATTTTCCTGCCTTATATTTCGTAGTTGCCAATGTTCCGCCTATCATTACTGGATGTTCGCTACCAGCATTACTCATACCACTGCTAACTTACATATAAAATTTAATCGTTTCTTTACCAGCATACCAACAGATTTAATATCAGCATAAGCTATGATTATATGATTTATCGTATCCTACGAAATAGTAGGTTGCTGTTAGTAAACTTCTTCTCTTCGTTTTCTCCAAAGAAAAGAGACTAATGAGGTTAGATCCAGAGACCGCGCTGGCCAAGCTGTTGGTCCATTGTGGCCAATCCAATGATATGAAAGTTTCTATTCAGTATCTGAACAGTTGCCGTGAACAATAAGCTGGACATCCATTATGTTGGTACCATACAGTCTCACAAATACTTAATCGTACATTTTCCCTTAATTCGCCTAGATCAGAATTGCACAATTGGTGGCCCCATAGCCACGCTTGGCTATCATGTTTATTCCATTTCCTTCATTCGTAGCTTTCGAAGCTCTCCTCGCTTTCGCCTAAAGTAATGCAGTTCTCGACGGATGGTAGTGGAAGTATGTGTATCGTATTTTGTTTCCATCGACACATATAAAACGAGACGAAGCGTAACGTGACGAGCGTCTGTCGTGAGGATCGAAGATATCGCGATTATACTACATGAATATTGAACCTACTTGATGTTGTGCATCCTTGATCTAGATCATTCGATAAAAATGCTGCGTTTCTCCCACCATTTAATATTTCGTTAATAAGATATTTTGCTATTCAAGGTCATTTGAAGGTGACACTTTAGACATAATCAAGTGTATTTTCTTTTCTGTTTCAAGATGCAATAGAAAAAAATAGACGCTTTCTTAATCAAAAAAAGCCGATGACCTTGAAGACAAGTGAAAAAAATGACGGTATTCAAAAAAGTGTTCTTGCATGATATTTCTTCTTCGAAACAATTAAATTTTCGTGTCAGTCAAAACAGAGTAGACATTTACGTGATCTGCTTTAGCATAGATAGTCTGTATACAGAGTGTTTTGGCCACCTCCGGGAAAAATTTTAATAGAAGATTCTAGAGGCCAAAATAAGACGAAAATGAAGAATACCAATTTGTTGCTTGAGGCTTCGTTAAAAAGTTATTAACGTTTAAAGTTGCGCCTGTAGAACGGCAACCTGCAAACAGCTACGTGTATGTGATAGTGGTTCTCACTCAACATGAGAGATTCTACTTACTGACGTATCGACAGCTTTACAGTTTTTTGAGTGAGAACCAGTAGGACCGACCTGCCTTAACCTATCGCGCGCACGCAACTGCCCGTAAATTGCCGTTCTACAGGGGGAACTTTAAACGTTAATAACTTTTTAACGAAGCCTCAATCAAGAAATTGGTATTCTTGATTTACGTCTTATTTTGGCCTCTAAAATCTCTCCTTCAAATTTTTCCCAGAGGTGGCTGAACACCCTGTATAACACATTTTTCTTCTTCCTTGCATTGTACAATCAATCAAAGTACATAATATAAAAGGATTATAAAGTAGTTAAGAATATGAAGTAGATAGTTAAGAACTACCCTTTCTTAAAGGTACTGTCTGTGAATTTGAGGTTCAGAATTTAAAATCAATTGTAGATCTCATAACATTTGTAGGTAATTTATTCAGAGTATTCTGTAATTGTCACTTAATAGAGGAAAGATATTTATCTTCGCATAATACTGTTAAATCATTTGCAGACTGATATCATTAACTACGTAAAACACAATTATTAGCAATCAAGAAAGGAGATACACTAGGAACTAATCAAAACGGGTAACTAGCAATTTGGAACTAAAAGTAATAGATTTGTTAACAATATACTAAAAGATTTATAAATTTACTTCTCTTTGGTTTGTTGCACTATATAAAAGATCTCATAAGATTATTACTTCATCGATAGATATTTTCTTTCGTTCCGTTAATAGTGATTCTACATGCCATATTGAATCATTACATAGTATATCCTTGATGATTAACTATGAAAGTTATTTGCAACTATACAAATATTTATAATCATTTGATATTGTTTATATATTGTGAAGTTACAAGATTATATTATATTTTCTTGATATATTATCGGTAAAAATAAATCTATGAGGCTGACTGATATTGAATTTTCTTCTTTCTGGAATGTATTTCTGGAATTCAATGTGGTTCATTGATAGACTTGACTTACAGGCATTGATCATTATAGGAGGGTTATTATTCTCTGATCAGAGCTCTCTTTCATCTTGACCAGTGGCAGATCTAGAGTTTAAAGGAAACAAAATTAATAAAATTTAACAGAACATCTTGTGTTAACAAAACAATAGCTTTTTTAATTGTAACACATTCTGCAGAAAAAGTGGATATTTGATTATTTAATCCAAATAAAGACGAAAAGTTTAGATCTGAAGAAAAAAAAGCTGAGCCAACACCGTCATTGCTAACTTTCCTGTTTCCATCGGTAAAGAAGGAAATGAAGTTAGGAAGTCTAGTATGAAAATGTTCCAGAAAAGTAGCGTCAGGATCGGAAGAATTTTTTAGGAAAAGATCAGGATCAAAATTATTTCACTTGAGAAAAAATAAATTAAAATGGACTAGATAGGGAATAAAGTTATTCTGTATTCTTATATTGGTTTTCACATAATGAAGTGCTTGAATATAGCCTGAGTGGCTTATAGTGCGTCAGCAGGCTTCCAAATAGTTCCAGAATTGAGAAACTGAAAGTCTATATAATAGATTATGTAATAGTATTTTATTATTCATCAAATGTTTGGTAAAAAATTTGTTACATAAAACATTGGCTTTGTGTTGTAAACGCCAACATTTCAATTCCCTCAAAAAAACATTGTTAGGGATATTGTTTTTCTACGAATTTTCTCGATTTCTAGTAAACAACTTTCACATTTTACAAAATAAATAAAACAGATTTATTCAATGATTGATCTAATTAAATTTTTATGTAATATTAGTATAGTCAGTGGTTCAGCTTCCAATAAAATATTAAGTCTATTAAGAGACTTGTTCCTGATATTTTTTATGTGATCTCCAAACTTTGACAGATAATCAAAACGAATCCTTAAGGATCTAACCGTTGAACTAAATTTTATTTTATAATTTTCTGTATTGAGGGTACAATAGAAGTACCTGGCGGTATCCCTTTTTTGTTGAAGCGAATTAGAACGGTTTCCTCGGAACCCATTTTTTTTTTACAAAAGCTACAAGACGTATAATCATCACTATTCGTGAGCTGATTACGTTCAAAATCTAATCAGACATTGAAACGAGAACATAAAACATAAATGTAAAGTTTCATTGAAATTCATTCAGCCGTTTAGACACAATCATGTTAATAGTATACGTACATAGGCACAAAAAGATTTCTTTTTTTTTAATAGTCACAATATGATCAAAGGGTCTTAAACGTGTATTTACGTTCAAAAAAAATTTCGAAATTTTTTTTCGTTATGATACTTTCCTTATACCTACGTAGGGCGGAAAGCAAAAATGCTGAAGCAATCGAAACTTGGAATCGTATGCCGATATCGTGATGTCAAGAGCAAGAAGGAAATGCTCACACTCGCCTTCTTTCTCGATTTCCCGAAGTTGCGCGAAGTGCCAAGCTCACATATACGTGGCTCGTGCGGTAGCATATGTCTGCTATCCCCACCTCACCGTTAGACGCTAAGGAAGTTCGTCGTTTGTAGTGTCGACGTTGATGCACTCAATTATGTCAAATCTAACCATACTGCCCTCAATGCACTTAATTCAGCCAAGTCTGGTCACACTGCTCAGGTTTTTCGTTTACGAGACCGTGATTTGACTGTAACGGATGAAGAGTATTGAAGACAGCACGTGTTCGCTTGGTGTCCGTTCTCGTAAACATGATGTCATGTTAGGTCCCCATGTCCCAGCTTTTGGACAAGATACAAAGTTGAACGTTGATCAATCGTCGTAGCGTGACATCGCGATTCAGAAATCGTTCGAATTTCAGAAAGGGGGATTACACAGAATCTTTATCTTTGTTAGGCTCGAAGCTATGACGTAACATAGTATCATTCCCTGCGAGGAAAACCATTACCACGTACAATTCGCAGGTTATGTTTCCAGTCAATCATCCCAAAGCGTGGTCGGGAATCAGATCATTAAACAATGTACATATATTGTCGTGTACGTCGCGACAACACTGGTATGGTTGGCTCCAGTGGCGGATTTAACAGGGTGGCAAATGAGCAGGTGCCACCTGGGCCCCCGCCGAGGCGGCCTCCCAGGGCCCCATCTTGGAAAAAAAAATTTTTTTTTTTGTTTGTCATAATTTTCATACCGTACATGCGTAAATTTATTTGTAATTCTGTTATGTATACAGCATACTATAGGAATAGTTTTGTAATTCCAACTTGTTTGTGTCAGGATAATAATATATTTATTATAATTGTATAATACAGCTCAGTTCTGTTTATTATATATTCGCGCTTTCCATGTCACACTCAGTCTCGCTTGCACGTTCTGAATTCTTTCGCTCCAAAACTCTCGCTCTATCATGCCCATTCGTTTACCGGCTGCCCAGTTGACCCCCGATCCTTCTGGAAGCGTTCGGGGTTTCCAATTTTCATCCGGAAACGGCTGCCTCGACGCGTGCCGCTCAGGACTTCAGGTGTAGTGCCCCGGCCCTCCTCTCCCGTCACCACGCAAAGTCACCACGAGTCAGAGTTGGGCATTGACTAAATAAACAATTATTTAAAAAACGTATCAAATACAAATTACTTTAACTGTAGATTATTTGACGAATAAAGTTAATTTTTTATTCGTCGAGCGTTTCAACTTCAGCGTGGAATACATTTTTCAACTTTAACTTTTTTCGTCGCCGAATAATTTTCTAGCGCGTGTTTGACCTGCCGAGGACCGTCATTGGGCGATACTACATTGTAATGCGCGCGCCAGGCCTCAATCCCCGGTCCTTTGCGGCTTGAACACGCGCCAGAAAATTATTCGGCGTCGAATAAGGTTAAAGTTAAAGTTGAAGTTGAAGTTAAAGTTGAAGTTGAAAAATCTATTCGACGCCAAAATTAAAACGTACGACGAATAAAAAAATTAACTTTATGCGACGAACCCGAGTCAATTTTATTCGACACATGACGAATAATTTTTTTAACTTTCATTCGTTATACGAAATTTATTTAAATGAAAATTTTGCCCATCTCTGCTCTCAGCCCTTATTTCCACTTGCGACTAACAATGTTGCGACTAACTCTTTTGTTTGAACCGCGCGGAACCGGCAGTCGCGGAACCGTCAGTCGCGTGCCATATACGCCAGAGGATATTGTAGTTTCGCGACTAATCGCAAGTGGAAATAAGGCCTCACAAATAATGGATAAGGATAAGAAACCGAAGAGTGGATTTATGAAGAGGAAAGAGAAAGAGAAATGGAAGATGGAAGAGGCAGCGAATGATCCAAGACAAGCAAAAGTCCGAAAATTCTTTCAAAGTAGTTCTGTTATCTCTACTAAAAACCAAAATGAAGATAGTGCCGAATGTGAAGATGCGACTGTAAATGAAGCAACCAATCAACCTGTGATCAGACAAGGCGAATCTACGATTCATAATGAACCTGTCATTGCAACGTCCAGTGGAACAGGCTACGTTGCAGAAAAGTTTAATGAAAGTGACCCCGTAAATTCTACGTCTATGAATATATTAAACGAAAAGGTATATCGACCAGCAACAACATCTGTGCTTCCTACTGGATCAACACCAAAAATTTTTGAATTTGAGAATGATAAAGGTCTTTATGATAATGCTAGTGGGATTTCTTTGAATGTGTATCAAATCAGAGCTCTTTTGTTGACAGGCCCTTGCCAGCCTAGAGAATGTGATATGCCTGGCGGGGAATTCAAACAATCGAGTGACAAACGTCGATTCAACTCTTCATTTTATTATAAGAACAAAAAAAAGCATTTCATGGAAGATAACTACAGTTCCTGGTTATCTTATTCACCAACAAAAAATTATGCTTATTGTTACTACTGTTGGTTATTTGGCGATGAAACTGCGAAAAAAAGCATTTGGTACGTTGGTTTCACAGACTGGAAACATTGTCATCAATCGGTCACACAACATAGTTTAAGTAAAGCCCATCTCAGCAATGCAGTCGCTGCTGCAACATTTCTCCAGAAAAATGATATTCGTTATAAACTCGAACAACAAATAAGCGAAGAAGCTAAGAAATGGCGCGCAATTTTGAATATACTTTTTGACACTGTGAAAACTTTATCTGGTTTGGGCGTTGGTTTTCGTGGTCACCGTGAAAATTTACAAAAGGTTGAGCATCCCGGTATTTATTTGAGTATCATTAAATTGATTTCTCGCCATAATCCTATTCTACATGCGCATCTTGAATCGCCAGAACGAATCAAATATTTAAGTAAAACAATAACATATGAGTTACTCAGTACATTAGCTGATCAGACCAGAAAGTTTATTGTTGATGAATGTAAAGGTGCCAAATTTTTCACGTTAATCGCTGACTCAACGACGGATATTGCTCACTTGGACCAAATGGCTATTTTGTTACAATACATTGTTATTCAGAATGAAGGTTTAACTGCGTCTGCAATATGTATCAAAGAGAGTTTTTTGTGCTTCGTTCAACTGACAAAAGGGGATGCTACATCTATTTGCAATATTATAACCGCCATATTGTTTGATAAATATGGTTTCCAGAAGAAGTATTTGTCTGGTCAGGCCTATGACGGTGCAGCGGTAATGTCAGGACGTGAAGGTGGTTTGCAAGCGAAAATGAAGGAATATGTCGGCGATGAGACATTTGTTCCGTATATTCACTGTATCAATCATCAAGTAAATTTGGTTTTGGTGCATGCTGCGGAAGAAAATGCGAGTTCTTCGATTAAAGTGTTTTTTGCGATAATCCAAAGAATTTACAATTACTTTGCGCATTCTCACAGACGATGGGATGAACTTTTAGAAGCAAGCAAAAATCCATCACGGAACTCCAACAGTTTTGGCATTCAGCTTTTAAAAGACCTTAAAAAAGAGATCTTCGAATCCGATGCAGACACAGAAGACGGATTATCATACGATGAAGCTCACAAATCACGCGAACGAGTACTCCACATTAAAGGTTTAAGTACAACCCGTTGGGCTGCACGTATAAAAGCTATGGAAGCATTCATCCAAAATTTCGAGTGCATCGTGGATTGTCTGGAGAAGGAAATTTCAAGGGACGCAGCTACTGGAGATGACATAATGACTGCTCAATCATTGCTTTCTTCATTAAATTGGTTATTTTTTCTGAATTTGTTATGGTGGCATTCTGTGCTTGAAATAATCAGTGTTGCGCAAATTCAACTGCAGAAGAAAGAATTAAACTTGATAACGGCGCAGCATTGCACTTCAGCAGCATTGAAGAAAATGAGAGATTTAAGGGATGAAAGCGCCTACAATAATTTCATCACAAAAGCGAGAAGTCAGTGGGGAAAAATGAACTTGGAACGTGCTGATTTTCCAGTTGCAAGAAAACGGAAAATTAAGAAAATGCCTGGTGAAAATAGCTTTGACTGTGTTTTAGAGACGCCTGACAAGCATCGAGCCAGTTATTACGAAGTTCTCGATACAACGTGTTGCGAATTACAGGATCGTGCAAACGGTTTCAAAGAGATTAATAACGTTTTTGGTTTTTTAATGCCCGAAATACTGCACAGCATGAAACCAAGTGATTTTGAGACCAGCACAAGTATTTTGTTAGAGAAATATACTGATTTCTTTACAACTGATCTCAAACATGAATTGTCCAGTTTCGCTGATTTGTATTTCGCGCAACAGCATGATTCTTCAAATGACAGTCCTTTGCAGTATTTGGGATTTATTGTGAAACATAATTTGATGGACAGCTTTCCGGAGTGTTGTAGTCTGTTCAGATTGTACCTAACATTACCAGTTACCACAGCGAGCGCCGAAAGGGGCATGAGCTCTTTGAAAAGAATCAAAGAATATCGCCGTGCCACTCTAGCTGAGGAAACCCTTAATGACTTCAGTATTCTTTATATCGAAAAAGCAGTTGCGAATAAAATTGATTTGTATTCGACAATCGAAATATTTGCTGAACAGAAAGCAAGGCGAGGATTTAAAACTACATAATAAATATCATGTATAAACATGTATAAAACTACATAGTAATATAATTACATCTGTACTACTACACTTAGCCCGTTTTTAGTCAACTATTTCTTCATTTTTCCCGAAAAATGGACCCCTCAGGACGTTTGCCACCTGGGCCTTTTTCCTTAAATCCGCCACTGGTTGGCTCACGACGAAGAAGTATAAGCTGGTTGGTTTTTTAAATTATTTATTGCGTGAAGTGCGATTGAAATCCACGGCGGGGAACTTTGACAATGGTTGTTTGGATCTTACTGATCTTCGGATTTTAGAAGTAATCTCTTTCGGATTTTTTAGAGTGCTGGTCGTAGCTCGCGGGCTACCTTATATACCTAATTTTGGTGGGTGGAGACGCCGGAGTCGGAATAGAAAATTGGGAGTGGTTTATCAGGATTGGCTAGTTGGGAAAAATGTAGGCTGGGACCTAGGAAAAGGAGTGGAGGTATGCATAGGGCTGTTTTGGAAAAGGAAAGTCGGTTAAGAGGACACCAGGGTAAGTGAAAACATGTGGGAAATATGGGTGGTCGAGCGGCGCCTACAACCATGGAAAAATATTCACGGTGAATCTTAAAAATTCTATTAGAAGAGTCGACCGTAGTAGGTTTAGCAGCAAACATTTGCGGCAAACATGGTCTGCACGTTCGCCGATCGCAGGTAACCCCGAATCGCGCGACAATAGGTTGCCCTACCTGGAACTTTTACGGGGAGGGAAATGCAATTTGTCAGTCAAAATTTTTCACAGAACCTACGCGTTTCTGAACAGAAGCGGACGCACGCGATGGAACTCGTAAACGCAGAGTATTATCGTTCGTTCTTCGTTTTCGCGGACTCCAAGGGGAACGCGAAGAAAGCCGCCCGCACGTATCGCGCCCATTATCCCAGCGAAAAGGAACAACAATCCTGAAGGGAGCAAGGTTCGAAGAAGCAACAATCCAGGAAGGAGCAACAATTCAGGGAGCAACAACCATTCAGGAAGGAGTAACAATTCAGGAGGGAGCAACATCCAGGCACCGTTATCAACCCAGGAAGGAGCAACAATCGAAGATGGGTGCAACGAAACGCATAGGTATGTGAAAGTGAAAAGTGTTAGTGACCGTGCTGTGAAGTTTTTTCGGGGTGAGAAGCAGGTACAGCGATCGGGCCGTCCCATCAGCTGATTTTCGTTGGGGTTTTTGACCTTGCCGTGACCGCCAGCGGTGCATTGGCCGGGCCCTATTGTCAGCGCAGTAGGTCAACTTGCAGGGAATGGGTAAGTCGAATTTCAATTATTTCTCTATTAACCCTTTGCATTCGAGGAATGTTTCGGTACGCAGAAATCCAGTCTGCTTTTTCAGTACAGTTTTTAATAACAAACGGTTACAAATGTGGTTCTTACCGTATTTATTTTAATTTTCTGATAATAATTTTTATTTTAATTTTAAAACACTCTGGCGAGAAGCGTCACTCGGTTGCGAAGGGTTAATTTCCTAAAAATTCCGAGATTTTATTCCTTCTTTCTCGGAAACAGCGAATACAAATAATTAATAAATTCCATTTAGTAATTTACGTACTAATTACGTAGTAATTAACGAATTAGGTAACAGTTGTAGTGGTAGTATTTTTAATTATTTGTATTCGTTCCTCGATGTATCTTCAACGCGCATCTTGCTACCTACCCAGCGCGGTGGCTCTCCGAGGTCGGACGGCCCTGAGCGCGCGGAAGGCGAGCACCGTGATTGGTCAGTGTTTTTCGTTAATAATTCAAAAACGAAGCTCCATCCGACATTTTTGCAAAGGAAATTGTTGGTCAGAATCGTCTCACCTACCCCCCATTTCCGGTTCTTACACTATTTACGGGACACCCTGTATACTTATTATTTATATCAAATTTTATTTTAGGAAAAGTTTTAAACAAACTTTATAATCCTTCGTAAAGTAATAAGAATACATATTAACTAGTATTCAAATATAGTTATAATTTAAAATAAGATTTAAATATATATCTAAATAATAGAAATTCCTTTGTTTGTCCCGGTTTTATATACTGTCTGTTGGTGGAATTTAAATTACATTTATTTAGCGTCGCTCGGTCGTATAAGTGGTAGTGTTTTGGCGTTTTCTTCTTTTGCGTTGACACTGACAATGAGTAGGTCATAAAAGCTGAGAATTCGTTTTTATCATTAATCTTTTTGCATCCAGTTTTGCAACATCAATTTTCTACATTTAATTAATCAACATAAACAAAACTAATATCCTACTATTTAGAACTAAATAAAAAATGAACTATTATATCTACTATTAGAACAAATTTCTTTTTTACTTATTTTAATCAATCTTTAATCGTACGCTAAATGTGATATTCTATTTTTGACTAACCTACGAATATATTTTTTTTCTAAACGTTGAATTTAACTGTTATCTTCGATGTACGAAGTATCATGAATCTGGATGGACATCTAATGAAAGTTCTATTTTCACAGAAATTACAAAGTTTTGTGTTTAACTCTGGTATTCCATTTCCATTGATAAAATCTAAGCGATTTTCGAACAGTCACGAGGTATACCAAGCATATCTGTAATAAAAATAAGTATATTGAAATTTGGTATAAATTGAGTATAATCACAAAAAGACCATGTACCTACACACATATTTACGTTATCGTGCACGTAGTGCCTGAAACTTTTATGTTTTGCATGTTTTTACTTCTTATATCGAAAGTAACAGTTGAATTGAACTTTTAGAAAACAAATATATACGTAGATTAGTAAAAAATATAATATCATATTTGAAGTAAAATTAAAGAAGTAAACAAATAATTTTTTCCAACAGAATTCGAATCTGCGGCAAAAGAAGTTTGCACTTGCAGGCAGATACCTTATCAATCACGCCACACTGGCTACTGGTAAAAGTACATAATTCTATATCTATAGATAAATACCTGTAGTAACTTTAATGTTAAATATCTCAAAATTTATAAGTCGACTACATCCAAAACCGGGTACCATTCGATTCTGTAGTTTTTTAAGCGAAACCTCATCAAAAAGTGAGCGTCAGGCCTCGGGGCATCTCCTTGTAAGTAAAGAAATAATTTTTCATTATTTTTTCTTATGCTATTAGTATGCATATTTGTGCATACTGACTACATTAAATACAATTTTCCACTTAAAATAATGTACTGTAATTATTTTGAGAGATAATGTATTAATAATATTATATTATTCTAAAAAACTCACAGATATCGTCAAATGTAACCTGTTTCCCCTATTAACCTGTTTAAAAGAAAAACTATGCTAAATATTCGATTACTAGAGCATGTTTGATTACTCGGACAGTTACCTTATTTATTAATAATGAAAATATAGGAGACGTACGATTTAGGCAACTTTTCCTTATTATTTTGAATGACATCAGCAGTTTAAATACTAAATTAACTTGTAATTTATGGTGAGTAACGAAAGTATTCGAACGACATGATAGACAATAATTGATTCTACAAAAGTTGTATAATAAATTGCAATTTATTCAAACAAATTGTTTTTATACTATTGTACATACATTTCCTAAATATATGCAAACTTAGAGAAAAATTAAACAATGAAGGAACGAATTACGTAACATTTTTCACGGACAAGTACATTTAACAGGTAACGAAAGTATTTGAACGCTAAATTATAAGCACTATAATTTGTAAATACAAGACTGCTGCGACGTCTAAATGTAAACAAATGTTTTTCAGTGTGCTTTGAACAGTATTTGAGAGCAAATGAAACCGAAAGTTAACCGTTAATCTGTAATTCAGAATAATGAGTGGTACAATATCAGAGACAAATACACCCGAACGAGAAATTATTGTTAAATTGCACAAATCAACAATTCATTATATAATAAAAAAGTATAATACGAACGGAAGTATAGCAAATGAACAGAGATCAGGACATCCAAAGAAATTAACACCACGGGAAGAAATACTGCTTCTGCGTGAAATAAAAAAAGATCCGTTTACATCTGCCCCAAAATTAGCAACAATGGTTGCTACAAACTTTAATAAACAAGTACATGCACAATTATGTCAAAGAATGCTATGGAAAAATAATTTCCATGATAGAATCCCACGAGAGAAACCATACATTAGCAAGAAGAATAAATTACTTGTATTAAAATTTGCCAAAGAGTATATAAATAAGAACATAAATTTTTGGAACACTGTAAATTCAATTTATTTGAGTCCGATGGTAGGAGAATAGTGTGAAGAAAGCCAAATAAGGAGTTGGATTCAAAAAATTTGAAGTATACTGAAACATGGTGGAGACTCCGTAATGGTATGGGGCTGCATGTCTGCTAATGGACCTGACAATCTCGTATTCATCGATGGAATCATGGACAAAATTAAATATTTTAATATTTTAAAAGAAAATTTAATTAATAGTGCCGAAAAGTTAAGCGTATTAAGAAATTTCTGCTTGCAGCAAGACCAAGACCCCAAACATACGGCCAAAATAGTATGGGAATGGATCTTATACAATGTTTCCCATACATTACCGAGCCCACCACAAAGCCCGGACTTAAATCCCATCGAGAATCTATGGGAAGAGCTCGATAGGAGACTTAAAAGGACTAATATAACATGTAAAAATTCTTTAAAACAAAATATCCTGGCAGCCTGGCACTCTATAGATTCAAGTGTTACCAAAAATTTAGTTAATAGTATGGAAAATCGCCTTTGAGAGATTATTAAAGCCAAGGGTAGCCCAAATAGATATTAAACTGCAATAT
This sequence comes from Colletes gigas, assembly GCF_013123115.1. NCBI lineage: Eukaryota > Metazoa > Arthropoda > Insecta > Hymenoptera > Colletidae > Colletes > Colletes gigas. The sequence goes on from NW_025106675.1 coordinate 246,154, forward strand.
AATCATATCTATTGCGTTCTATCATGACTATAAAAACTGTATTCGAATACTTTTGTTATGTTTTATATGTACTTATCTATTATAAATGCTATGCAATTAGTTTACTTATTGTTTAATTTTTCTCTAAGTTTACATATATTTAGGAAATGTATGTACAATGGTATAAAAACAATTTGTAGAATCAATTATTGTCTATCATGTCGTTCGAATACTTTCGTTACTCACTGCATGAAGATGACACGTCAATTTTTGTTCCGTCTCTTCGATGGGACAACGAAAGAGTCTAAAGAATACAGAACATAAACGCTTTATATCCAGTTTCTATGGCATGGTCAATTTGAAAATTAATGGAAAAATATAGATAGCCGTTGAAATTTAATGAAACGTTTACCATTTTCCGTGCTATATTGTAAGTATAAAGATTGATACTTCGACCGAAAATTTTATGAGTTTCTTACATCATGGTAACGTGCGCAGTGTAACTTTGTTCGTGCAAACGCCAAGTCCCGTAGTGGCGTTAGCCTTTACGAGGTTTAACCTCGTATGGAGTTATGACCGTATACCATACAGAGTTCAGAAGCTCGCTGGAATTCCGCGTTATACATATAGTGCCACCTTAGAGAACTAGCAATTTGATTTAATATTATTTTTCGACGCAACGGCTATTCAACTACAACAGTCGCGCACAATTTTTTTTGCGAGTGAGCCAAGTTAAATGAAATAATATTACCTATTGGTTAGGTTTCGACTAAAAATGAGTGCAAGTTAATACATTTTAATCTTCTAGATAAATAATATTGTAACTAGGTCTGTAATTGTAAAATTTGTTGGTGATTTCGACTTAGATTCGTACTTTGACAATATATTCAAGGTCATCAATATCGATGAAGTGCATCCAATTTCTAGTAATTATTAAAAAAAGATATTCGATTTTTAATTATAATGAACTTATATGTATGTAGAATGTGAATTTTCATTTTATTTTCATACATATAATCATCCCCTAAATGGTTCTTCATCTGTAAGTAATCCTATATATTTAAAATATATAAGTATACTGAAGTATCAACCATAAATTAAAACAATATCTACTGTTTCAACAGTAAACACGTGATCACATTCATTTTCATTTTATTTTGACACATTTAATGTAGTTGTGAATGCATTCGATTTCTTCGATAACTCCATAAGTCGAATTTTTGTTTACTGGACAGTAATTTAACTGCATTTACTTTATGCATAAATACATAGGTTAACAAGACAGTTGAAAATGCTTTTTTCGTTGAAATGGCGAGAACGAAGACTGTTTGATATAATACAACAGATGTTGCCAGGTATTGGTGTATTAGAACGTAGTCATATCACGTTTGTGATTGTCGCTAACCTTCTACCTGACAATTATAGTCAGGACGTCGCTGTAAATTGTAAGACCTGGCGATGCCTGAAGATCTGAACGAATTTTCTCTTACCTTACAACGTTATTACGCTTTACCGGCTCATGAAATTCATTTCACAGAAAAGATTCTGTTTCCAAAGGATCGTGGCAAGAATGTGTGCCTCGAAAAAGTACATCCTTTTTTCTGTTTAAATCAAGACTGTAGAGTTTCGTTGACCCATAAACTTCTTTGTTTTAAAATGCCTTCGTTTCTACGACCACTATTTCTCTTTACAAAAACAAATAATCATTTGTACTTAGAGAGGTACTTCTTGAGCTCCGAGTTAAAAATAGTTTCGAAGAACGAAAACACCATAGACAGGAACGGATTTTTTTTTCGTTTAGAAGATTCGAATTTACGGATTTTCAGCGGCCACGTCTCGACTTGAGTGGCAAGTCATAAAAGCGGTCCTATTATTGCGCTGTTTGACTCCGATAGCAAGGGTCTAGCTCGGAACGGCAGGTCCGAAAGTAAGAAACATGGAAAGTATTGTCCATCACGGTCCAAGTTTTCCGCATCGAGGATGGGGTCGTTAATAATTTGGATGGTTAATACTTTCCATGTTTCTTACTCTTCGGGCCTGCCGTTCCGAGCGTAGACCCTTGCTATCGGTTGCAATAGGCGGAGTTAAACAGCGCAACAATAGGACCGCTTTTATGACTTGCCACTCAAGCCGAGACGTGGCCGCTGAAAATCCGTAAATTTCTAAGCGTTATATCTTGAAAATTAATAAAAATCGGGTGAATAAATTGCAGGTTAATGAATTCGTCTTGAAAAACACTAAAGCATGATTAAAAAAAAAAAAATATATAGTTCCACTTAAAAAACGAAACTTCACCATCGCATCTTTGAAATGAATAATATAAACAACATTTTCGTTTACGTCAAAATAAAGATCCTATTTTATCCTGCAATTTTCACATAAACCATTTTTTCGTATCATCAATAGTTATTGAAATATCGCGACTGTCACACTTTAGCGTGAACACCCTGTACAGTTACTCCCAAAAGTAACGGAGTAACTCCCTCGGATACTGCATTCGACTTTAAAGTGATGTATCTGGGTTAATTACAAAGGAATTGCATAAACTCATTTTTCTCATGGAACGTCATTTATTACTTTTTAAAATGATATATTATCATTTGAATGTATACTCATATACGTTTCTGTAACATAAATAAGTCGAAATGATGTTTAATTATTGTGAATCGTAGGCATTCGGACATTTATGGCAAAACTATTTTTGTACATCTTGAATAGAATCCATGCAATATTAATATTTGTTTAGATACCCATTTTACTGAGTCAAAGTGTTTCAGTCTTGTGAGCATGTTTGAAATAATTTATTTTTTTTTCTGTTAATCTTGTTATCTCTTTTAGAGATACGGCGTTTCCCAGTTAGGTGAGACATCCTGTATGCATGAATTAATGTATGTATGTTTACATTTAGATGCTAATAAAGGTGTGTGTATTACAAAATGGAAGCGTGATCGACTAATAAAACTTAGTTTTAATTTAAAATCAGAAATAATTAAATTTGAGTTTAGCTTGTTCGGTGAAGGGGCGTAGGTAAAAATCATTTACTATCTAAAAAGTGTCACTTTATATATCAATTAGAACTCAACAAATAGTGGCGGGCCGATAACAGTAAAGATCCAATCTCTGTTATAAATTTATTATTCAGATAAAATATTGCTCACCTCTGTTTACAACGCTGCAGTGCAGCGATTATAGTCGAGTATATGTGTATTGCCATCAATAAGCTATTGATGTAACATGGCTTGAGTGACAGCAAATTTGTTTATAACTTATCATGAATCATTTTGTAAGTGTATAATATTATTTTCCTTTACATTGTGTGATATGGAATTTGTGATGGAATATTAATACCTTGATGTTAATTACTGAAGAAACTGTAATAGACTAACTTATCGTATAGTTTTGATTATAGGAAACAACAGTAATCGACAAGCTTTGTATTTATGACTATTAACGTGGTAAGTAGCATATTTTTAAGAAAATATCTTAGTAGAGTTAATAAGCTGTGGTCTTTAAGTTCTTAAGGTCTATGTAGTTGGCGAGATCCGACGAAGGAGCTGAGTATGCCAACGGCTTTACACAAAGCATTGTTTTTTATGCTTCATTGAACTCTAAGGGGTAAGAAATGTTCAACTTACGAATCATATCTAAGCCTCATTTTAAGAATCATTACTGTAGTACCGACATAATTTTGCAAATATTTCGGAGGTTAAAGTCGAACGGGGGTTATAAATATATAAGAAAAACTTGTTCAAAATATCGAGTTCTATTGAGCTCGATTGTAGATCGAGAGCGCCACGTAGTCGATCGCTGAGGGCGCCACCATAATGTAAGCGGATGCGCTTACCTTTAATCGTTAATTCGCCTTGTGACACGTGCGAAAGATGTATCGAAATATAGTTAGCTAATAGAAGGTTAACCACGGGTAAACTATTTCTTTCTTAACATGTTCAACTCCTGCCACGTACCTTATCAACAAGTTCTATGACATATTTGAAATTATCGAAGTTGATAAGGTGCCCCCTATTTCGAATAATTACCATTAATTTTATTAATGGATTCATTTTTATGAATAATTTTATAAGCCATTTTAATGTATTTATAAATAAAGTTAATAAAAAATAAATTATTGGGATTAGCAATTTTTTTTTAAGAAAACTGAATTTTTGGAAGAATTAATATAGAAATATCTTGTTGTTACTCTCTGATGCTGAAAAATGTTCCTAGGATGTAAAGGATTAATACATACTACTATAATACTACTTGTATAATATAATAATTATTCTATTTAGAATGTATAGATATTCTATGTGAAATAGAATTTTTGTGCAGGCTTAACGAACAAAATTGTAAATATTTATGATGTTTACAATTTTGGAACGATTAAAATGTTTGCGTACATTCTAAGTGCATCGAGATCTATGACGCTGATCACTGACGAATCATTATATATAAAATACAATTTTGAACACATATTAATTCTGTTTTACTGTGGATTGGGGTTTTGCAAATTCTAGAATTAAGTTCATCCCACAGATTCCCTATGGGATTCAGATCTGGTGATTGTGGTGAGGAGTGCAAAACTTTCGGACAGTTGTATAACAAATATTCTTGGACGATCCGTGCCTTATGCTTAAGATCATTATCCTGATAAAACTTAAAAGTTTCCGAAATTCCTAAATTATCTATAGATTAGAGTAAATTTTTTCGTAAAATATTTAAATATTCATTTTTATCGACAATGCCATGAATAAAAACGAGCTGTTCAACTGTAACGCTTGAAATGTCCTTTTGATAATTTAAAATCAATACGATGTTCTTCTCTGTACACCTTAACAATATCTGCCACTGCACTTTTTAGGTACATAATAAATTTTGCAATTTCACGATACCTTAAGCCTTTTTCTCTATAAAATATGACTAATTGACGTTTATTAGAATTAGTATTTCTTCCTCTACGTCCCATTATTAACATGTGGTGTTTACACTTTTGTTGAAAATTCCAAACTGATAAATAACCAAAATATTGTTCAGTCACATACAAGATATAAACAAACTTGGCAATGAGGAGGTTCGCGTATACAAATTAAAGGTATCCGAATACTTTTGTCACGCAATAATTAAACATGATTTCGACTTATTTATGTTACAGTAATGTATATGAAAATATACAGGGTGTTACTGGACGGGTAGTACCATCGGGTAGTGGATGATTCTACTTACAAAAATAAGTCGAAAAAAAGAAATAAAATTTGTTCATTTTAAGCTTTGTTTACGAGAAAATCGAATTTGAAAATGTGTTGATAATACGTTTATTATTATTCGGTATTAAGAACTGCTGTATCAAAATTTACAGATCTTTTACGACCACCAGATTTATGGTAATTATGAAATGCACTCAATTAATCTCTGCTCTGTTTTCTGTATCACCCTTTTGTTTGAATAGCGATGATTTCGAAATCGTTGCCTGTAATATTTAGCTCCCGTTGTTGCACTCTTATTGTCAGCTCCTAACGCTTTCACTATGTCAATGTATTCACGATTGCTATAGCGAGACATGGTTACAATTCGTCTGATACAAATAGACTAACAATTAAAGTAAACATATTAGAGGACAACGAATATGATGATGCTACGTGAGGGCTCGAAACAATTTTCAAACGGAAAAATGTTATTCCTTTTTTTCGACTTATTTTCGTACGTAGAATCACCCTCTGTCCGATAGTACCATCCGTCCAGTAACACCCTGTATATTCAAACTATTATACATACATAATTTTAAAGAGTAATAAATGATGTTCCATGAGAAAAATGAATTTATGCAATTCTTTCGTAATTAACCTACATACAACACTTTAAAGTTAAATTTAGGTAGTGTTTGAATACTTTTGAAAGTAACTGAATATACCAATCAGGACTCAGAAAATAAAAAAAGGTCCCAACAATTTATTCGTAACGTTTGTTCGATCGATTAATATAATTTTTATTTGTTCATTGTGGAATATTTCATTCCGTAATTCAAACTAATTTTTATTTTACGAGTAACGTAAAAAGATTAGTTATTTAACTATTTTTCGATATACGAAATGTTTATTCGTATGAAAATTTTGTTCAGTCTTGGTATAAAAAAATCCATGTTTATTTGATTCACCGTAAAAACGCAATGTGAAAATCTCTCGTTTGTTTTATTCGTCGTAGTGAAAACGCGACGTGAAAAACGGTCCTCCAACCGAGGCCTAACAGATCGTTTCAGCTTTTCCGGCGGTCAAGATTCACGAGGTCATGACCATCGTCGTCGAAGTCCTCGGCTTCCGGGACAAACGAAGATTATCGGAGAACCCAGCCAGGCTCCGATTGGTTGGCGAGTAGCGCGCGGGAGGGTACAATCCTGACGTCACGCTTCGCCCAGTTTGAAATCGTCCCAGCCGTCAGTCGCGCGCCGAACGTCGAACTGAACGTGTGCAGTGTACTTCGTTCGTTTCTTCCGACTCTTCGAAATATTGATTCTCGTTGCATCGTTGATAATCAGTAACGTAAACAGTGCGGTTCTCGATCGAATCCTCGCGAAAACAAACGAAAACAGTGACCCTCGTTTTTTGTCAGTGCATTGTATTCTTCGTGAAAATTTACGCAAATTCCGAATCCTTGATTTAACAATTCGTCGAATTCGTCCAAGTTCTATGTTCGCCAATGTTCTTCGGCAACGAATGGGAAAACTGTCCCATGTCGCATCAGTTTCTTCGATTTTCGTATAAGACCAACAGAATGCACCCTAGCGATGGATAATGCTTCGTCGAAAGCATGCCAGTATCAGCAACGTTTGATCGCGAAACCACGTGGTGAACAGTGCTCGGAGATCGTGTGAATAACCCGTCTCGTAAAATCGCGTATCGTCTCGCTAGTTGCCATCGCAGTGCACGCGTATAAAATTATTCGTCGCGATAGTAAACATTGGTAAACGTTCGAGTTCGAAATTGGCGGACTAGTGGCACCAAGAGAAGAATCGTCGAACGTAACACGGCTGGGATACGGTTCTAATATGCGTGTCGCGAAGAAACGGACCGTCGAGATGCTCGATACCGGCAATCCGACTTTGACGAATTCGCAGCTGTCAGTCGAGGCCTGACTCCTCGCATTTCTCTGTCGGTTGGTGTTCTTCAAAAGTGTTTTGCTTCGTCTGGTCCACGCGTTAGTGACAAAGTGATGTGCTGGTGTCTGTGTCGCATCGACTGAGCAGTGCGCGGTGTACCGGATGTCAAGACGATAGATAATTGCTCCTGCTTGAGGCCGAGCGACTTGTGTCATCATGCTGACGATCGTTTTACTGTTCCTTCTGGGCCAACGGGCTGCTGCGACTGACTATTTGGGTGAGTACCTAATTTGCTTATTTTTTTGTCTCTATGTTGTATCTTTCTGCACGGGGAAATCTTCGTATTTTCTTCGAAAATCATTGTATAGTAATTGGGGAAACTAAATTCTGAAATAGTATTCAGTGAGTCACAACCAAAATCGTACACCACATATTAGAAAATGTTTCGTTTCGTTAAAATGGACAATTCTTTCATAGCATGTTTCTACATATGTTTAGGAGTAAAAAGTGTAATATCCATTTTAAAAAGTAATGAAAGATGCCTTCAAACGACCGATTGGACCGTGGTTGCAATTCGTTCAGTATCTTTTTTTTAGGATTTTTCTTTAATTTTAAAATTCCTACAACCTAACGGACACATCTATTACGAAATGTGAAGGAAAAAGAATTATTTTAGATGGCATTCTAAAAATATGCATTTTCACAGTGTTAAAGTTTAGTACGCGAAACAAGTCCGAATGCATATAAGCCACGATTTATACATATTGAAGTTATGGCATTGGAATTTTGTCCTACCTTAAGTGAGCGTGATTTTCATACGTATGAACGTGAAATTTATCAATTAAAGCAAGCTCCCGGCTAATATTCTATAAATATCATTTAAACAAAAATTTTGACATTGAATTTAAAATACCAAAAATACCCTGAGAAATTGTCTATAATGTATATGATATTGAATTTACTTTCATCTGTGAAGATGAAATCCCTTTTTAAAAATCAAAATCTTTGTTCAAATAATCTCTTACGAAAATCCTTTTTTCTAGTTTTCTCGCATACAAAAAGTTTATTTTGGGCTGCACAGCTATGAAAATTTTATTTTCGTAACACCCTTCGTACACGGGAGGATCATCTTTCAATAATAGTTAAAACTAATTCTAATCGCACATATTTCGAATACAATAGAACAAGGTGATATATCATGACATTTCATACATTGCAGGATAAAAATTACAATTATCCTCCGAAAAAATTGTGTTTTAGATCCTTTCGCGTACTTCGAAGGACAATTCTAATTTTTATCTTACAATGTTTGAATTGTCATAATATATTATCTTGTCCTATTACTATTTGAATAAAATATTTGCAATTAGAATTAATTTTAAGCATTATCGAAGGATTAATAAAACATATATTCTTAGATACTACTAATGATACAAACAATAAATATTTTGAACAAAGGAGTATGTTTTAATAATTAATAAATACATTTCCGAGTAAAAGTGGTAAATACTAGAAGATATTATATAACAAATATATGTGTAATTATATGTACAGTCAGTCACGAAAGTCTTCGTACATCCCCTAAAATGATCGTTTGATTATGTACAAATGCTGTGCCGCTTTTCCTTCATATTTTGCCTCTTCCATCCGCTTCAAAAATATTATACTTACTTTCGTCGGTGAATAATACTTTTTCCCAAAATTGTATATTCTCGTTTTCATGTTTTTTTGCGAATTCAATTCTCTTAGAACGGTTGACGTCACTGACTAAGGGTTTCCTCTGCGGCACATGACAACGATATTCAGATTTTCTTAAAATTCTTCGAATATTTTCAAGGTGTACTGTTCTCCCAAAATCATTTTCACTTCTGCGGCTGTTTTTGGAGCACTTATTTTTGGATCTTAGCGAATAATTTGCAGTACAGATCGAACATCTCTATTACTTAGGATTTTAGGACGACCACTATGTGTTTTATTTTCATATTTACCGGTTATTTTGAATTTTTTTATTATGTACTGAATAGTAGAATGTTTTCTGCCCACAATGTTAGCAATTTCACGTAGAGATTTCTTCTCCTTATACAACTTCACAATTAATTCCCGTATTTCAACGCTTGTTTCTCTCCTAAAAGTACTCATTGTCGCTAAATGATTGTTAGACATCTTTCAACTGAATCATGACGTCATGACAACGTAAACAAAACATTATCAGGGAAGGCCAGATATTATGTTTCAAAAATTTGCTAAATTTTGTTTTTACTGAAAGTTTATAGTGGCATCAACTGCAGAGGTTATTAGCGACTGTACTAAGGATTGCGGGACGTTAGGGGTAGGTGATTGGCTGCTGTGTTGCCAAGAGAGTTTTTTATAGTTTGTCTAATAATCCGATGGTGTACTAGATTTACTATCTTCGTATTTTAGTATACGAACAATTTTGTGACATACAGATTTTATTTTTTCCTCATTGTGTTAAATATTCTTAAAAAAGCAATAAATTTTTATGTAGTTTAATTAATAATATACATAATAATAAATGAATATAATATTAATCGAAATTGTTGCTTGTTTTTTTTTAAATTGCTATTTTAGGGGATGTACGAAGACTTTCGTGACTGACCGTACGTATTTCAAAGGTTAAATTGTGATACATTTAACGAAGAAACATTACTGTATTACAAATCATTACTTAACCTAAATGTCATTGTTTTCGAACATAGTAGCTAAGAAGAACATTTCTAAATCTAGTTTTAATACACACGAAGTTTCGTTCAGAAATGTGGTTCAACTAACAGCATCAAATCTTAGGCTTTTTTTTTTTTCGTATCCCCGAGTGACACATAGACGAGGTATTTCTGTTCCATGGTGTTTCGTGGACACATGGAAAACAGGCTCCTCGTTAGCGAGGAAAGCGTTAGGAGTTAAAAATTATCAAACTGAATAGATTACTTATTTAGAGACAAACCGTTGCAGCATGTGCATACATTGTTCAAGGAAAACGAACTTTAAAACATGAGATCATCGTAGAACTTTACACTCTTTGAATGTATGATTTTTCACGTTATTATAGAACAATCCATAATTATTATATAAGCAAAGCACATTTATACATTTTTTTCTATCAAATAAAGCGATTACACAGAAAGTTATTTTAAGTTTCACAATATAGTCTTTGAATTATGATGTGATCGATGAATTAAACGCTCAGATCTCTCTAATAGCGTAATCTGATATTGTGCGTGAATCACGAACAGAATAATATCTTCAAATAAACAGTATTGTAACTAAAATGTGTAAATTCATTGATTCTAACTTTCTTACAAATTATATGGTTTACAATTTTTTCGGAAATTTTTAAATTCATAATAAACTACTTAGTGTTTGAACGAATCGATAAATTGTTAGTCGAATGAATTGATTTATTGTACTGTGACGTTTTTGACTTTATTCTTGTTATATGTATTCGGTTGAACGTTACTTACTAAAAACTTAAAGGAAAATGTACCAATCATCGATTTTTCTTTTTTTTTTTAACTTTTTCAAACGACATGCTACCGAAAATATGTTTGCAATAGTTTATGTAATTGTTATTGGAATACGAAATTGTGAACACATTTCTTTCGAAATTATGTTTTTTAAAACGGTGTCCATGATATCCGCAAATCCACTTGATTTTAAAAAATTAAGTGCACATTCAGTATACAGGGTGTTGGGCCACCCCTGGGAGAAATTTGAATGGGAGATTTTAGAGGCCAAAATAAGACGAAAATCGAGAATATCAATTTGTTGATTAAGGCTTCGTTAAAAGGTTATTAACGTTTAAAGATTTTTTTTAAAGAATTTTTTTCTCGAAACTGAGTAGAATTTCGGGGGAATGTCTACTCACCAAAAATGATTGTAATTGACCCCCGCAATCAAAAATAATTTTTTCAGAACGAAGTGAAGTTTTTTAATTTTGTCGAAAAATTTGTTCACCTACTCGAATTTTTTTCTCGAAAATGCGTAGGAATTCGAGGGTATGTCTCTTCACCAAAAATGATTATAATTGACCCCCGCACAGAAAATAATTTTCCAAGACTGATTTGAAATTTTTTTTTTCACCGAAAAATGTTAGCACCTGTCGATTTTTCTTAAAAATTCGTTTTTGATTTTTAATAAATTTGGTAGACGTTGTACGGAAAAGTTGTTCAATACTTTTTTGTAGGTATCCATGAGCTCTACTTCCATACTAAATTTCAATGAGATACGTTCACTATTGTAGGAGTTATAGCCGTTTGAAATTCAATTGGACCATTTTTATGGGATTTTTATATAGCCTTGAAATTTTTACATATTCTTCATTAAAATACGCGTCGTTTGCATTGTGAAACATTAAAATCCTCCAATTCGTTCAGAAGTTATGATATTATAAAGATATGCTTGAGATATTGGGGAGATATTTCTGACCTGAAGTTATATTTGCGGTAAGAAATTTTTTTCTCGAAACTGACAAGGAACCATCGCGAACGGTCCGGCTTCGATTTTGATGAAACTTTGTACACTTATAAAGCAGCCAAAAATAATCGACACGTATTTTTTTTTAGCTGCGGTAACTCGAGTTTAAAGGGTGAAACCACCCCTTGAAGTTTTGGCTCGAAACGGCTATCTCGAAAACGGAAAGACATACAAAAAAATTGTTAATGGGCGAGGTTGATGGTTTCTTATGTACAATAACATGGTGTTAAAAAATTTAAAAAAATACAATTTGTTTATAACAAAAAAAAATTTATTAACTTAATTTTTCATTTTATTGAAATTTTCATAATGACAAAAAATGACGAGCATTTTATTCCAAATCCATTGGTATGCGATTTTTTAAGATTGCCTCCTACAGTTTTGCAGATTTCAAATGGAAGCCCAGAGGGTCATTCCATGCGAAATCGGACACTTTTCGGAGTACCATGTCGGATTTTGTTCTACTTTGAATATGTTGTAGTCTTTAGTGATATATAAACGTATCTCGAAGGATTTTAAAAAATTTTAAAAATTGTTGGTTTTACATCTGTTTGAAATATAGAGCTCCCTTTTTTCAATAAATAATAGCTGCTAAAGTAAAGAAATTATAAAAATGAAATTTTAGGTACTTGTAGCAGACCCATGGGAGTATCAAATAAAAATTATTTCAATTAATAAAAAAATTTTTTTGACTATTTATTTTGCAGTTGTTTACAACAAATGTCATTTTTTTATAGCGGGGACATATTTAAAAATCTGAAAAAAAATGGGCATATAGTCCTGTTTGTCCCCTTCACGGACCAAGTTTTAAAAATACGGACACTTTAAAATTGGCCTTATAAAAATTAATTGAATGGAACGCTGCGTCGCGTCGTGGCATGCTGGCTCGACCGGTCAAGTCGCGCAGTGCCTGCAACCGCCAAGCGGCTATACCTGCTATTGTTAGACATAGGGTGTTGGACTGCTGGAAAATGTAACAGTTATTGGACACTCACTCTTTGTCAATGACACTTAGCATTATACACATTTAAGTTGTCAATATTCAATGGGATAGGATGTTCAATGTTCTAGTGGGATAGGATATGATGGGATGTGATGGGATTAGGTTCTGGATAAGAAATAATGGTTGGATTGTACCAATGATCATCTACCGGATTAAATTGTTTGTTATAAAATTACTTATTTCATAATAGCTACAACTTTTGATTTTTCACTGTCTGAATAAATTCGGGCAGTTAAATGTGTTACTTCTTTGGTTGGAGTAAATGAATGAAAATTACGTGTTCCACAGATTGTTGTAGCCAGTTCACGTCTTTCCAGCAAGAATTCCGAATGTTCCTTATATTCTTCTTTTGAGTTGAATTCAAAATGTACATTTTTAACAGCAACACAGTTTGTAGATGAATTAGAAATCCGATTGTCAAAGTTGCAAATTCACGATTTTATTGCAAGAAGTCAAAGCAGCTTTTTTAAATATTCTAAAGAAAATGTAGGACCTGATGAATTTGTTGTCGTCGGCGATTTTGCGGAAAATTATTCCTTCGTTATCCAAGACGAAATCCAAAATTATCATTGGTTCAACAAACAGACGACAATACACACATTCATTGCATATTATCAGGTGGATAATTGTTTAAAACATGAAAATTTTATAATTATTTCGGATTGTCTCCAACATGACAGCACTGCAGTCCATTTATACCAGAAGAAATTAGTGGAATTTTTGAAGGAAACACATGGCACAACTATCAAGAAAATCAAATATTTTTCTGACGGAGCATCATCACAGTATAAAAATAAATATAATTTATTAAATCTCAATTTCCATTTTGAAGACTTTGGAATCAACGCCGAATGGCATTACTTTGCAACATCGCATGGCAAAAATGCATGCGATGGTATTGGTGGTTCTTTAAAACGCCTTGCTGCTCGAGCTAGTTTACAAAGACCGTTGGAAGACCAGATAACGACACCACAAAAATTATTTGATTGGGCAACTGCCAATATTAAAAACATACATTTGGAATTCAGCTCAACAGAAGAATATAAGAAACATTCGGAATTCTTGCTGGAAAGGCGTGGACTGGCTACAACAATCTGTGGAACACGCAATTTTCATTCATTTACTCCAACCAAAGAAGTAACACATTTAACTGCCCGAATGTATTCAGACAGTGAAAAATCAACAGTTGTAGCTGTTATGAGGTAAGTAATTTTATAACAAACAATTTAATCCGGTAGATGATCATTCGTACAATTTAACCATTATTCCTTAACCGAACCAAATCCCATTACATCCCATCATATCCTATCCCGCCTCCCGATGGAAGAATACTCATCACCTTCTCGTGGTTTCCATTGAACATTGACAACTTAAATGTGTATAATGCTAAGTGTCATTGACAAAGAATGAGTGTCCAATAACTGTTACACCTTCCAGCAGTCCAACACTCTATGTGTAACAATAGCAGGTATAGTCGCTTGGCTGTTGCAGGCACGCGTGACTTGGCCGGTCGAGCCAGCGTGCCACGACGCGACGCAGCGTTCCATTCAATTAATTTTTATAAGGCCAATTTTAAAGTGTCCGTATTTTTAAAACTTGGTCCGTGAAGGGGACAAACAGGACTATATGCCCATTTTTTTTCAGATTTTTAAATATGTCCCCGCTATAAAAAAATGACATTTCTTGTAAACAATTGCAAAATAAATAGTCAAAAAAATTTTTTTATTAATTGAAATAATTTTTATTTGATACTCCCATGGGTCTGCTACAAGTACCTAAAATTTCATTTTTATAACTTCTTTACTTTAGCAGCTATTATTTATTGAAAAAAAGGGAGCTCTATATTTCAAACAGATGTAAAACCAACAATTTTTAAAATTTTTAAAAATCCTTCGAGATACGTTTATATATCACTTAAGACTACAACATATTCAAAGTAGAACAAAATCCGACATGGTACTCCGAAAAGTGTCCGATTTCGCATGGAATGACCCCAGAGCGAATGCAATACTATACATATTTAAATTTGATTAGAATAAAATCCTATTTTCTGTAGGGCACCTTATAGAGTAATTTGAGGTGTTATTATTCAGTATTACCGTAAGTACAGTGTATCTGGTAATGTAATTTAATCATTTTTGATCACCGAAAGTAAAACATATGCTGCTTGAAAAAAGACAGGAATATTTTAAGTGGGACACTATAGAAACTGAGGCTCGTTATCGCTATGCGTCATGAGCTATTCAACAGGCGACGACGACACTATTATAGAGAAAATGGTGGTGTTAGTATAGTTGTGTTTCACGCTTGCATTGCTAAAGACGTACATGTATAGGCTGAATTCAATTGTGTCGTCGTAAGTTTTTTGTGAAAATCTGGGTAACTATTAAATATCTGAAGTTAAAATGTTACATGCATTTAGAATGTACATTTCCTCCCTCCCAAAATTTGGTGTCAATCGGTCATTAGGATTTTTCGGAAAAATATCCAAAACTTATAATAATTTTAAATTTTTATCTGTATAAAAAGCGGTACAAAATTTTTTTTGGTGGTACAAATTAGTACAAATTCAGCATTAAATGTATCCACTTTGATTTATCCATTTTTATTAATTTTAACATTTTCACCATCTAGTTTAACGTAAAACTCGCATCGTTCCGATTTCCTTGACAACGGTAAGAGGTACAAAATTTCTTTTGGTGGTACAAATTAGTAGAAATTCAGCACTAATTGTATCCGCTTTGATTTATTCATTTTCATTAATTTTAACTTTTGGTCCTGCCAGCTTAATATTAAGCTAGCAGCGCCACGATTTTTTTGAAAACGGCAGGAGGTACAAAATTATTATTTGTGGTACAAATTAGTACAAAATAAGTACTAAATATTCCACTAGGTCCGATGTGATTCTGCTGCTTTGGTTCTGCTAGCTTAAGAGAAGTGGTACGAATACTTATAGACTCACTGTATAAGGTAGGGCCATAAATCGGCGCTCTTGGGCGACAAGTCTAGGACAGTCTTCGCACCGCTGTCGGAATTTCCTGATGACACGTTTCCGTTACTATCGTCACTCGCTTCATCATATTTTGTATACTCCTCAGAATACAATGTATATATCCCCACGAAAGCCTCTTTGACCAGCTAAAATCCACACTGGACAAAAACATTCGTTTAAACCAATAATTAGTAAGAATTTCATATGTGCACCCACTTCGCCAATCACAGACAAAAACTGCCTAAAACCTCCCTTTCTTCGGCAATAATGTATTTTTTAGTGAAATGATGGTTAAACTCGTATAATTACTCCGTTTAAGCTGACAGAAGATATTCAATAACCAAATAATTTAAAATAATATCCATAACTGTCTTCCACTTGTTAGACACTTCTTTCATATTATCTCATTGTTTTTTATCTAATTTTCACTTCATTATGATCTTCCAATTGTTTTAAATAGTCTTTACATATTTTTGCACAATGCTTAGAATTGTAATCCTGTATAAAAACAAAATTATTTCCGATAAGTTTTTTTTGTGACGGTATCATCTGGTTTTTCAAACTATCGAAATATTGTTCTTTTTGCACTATTCCTTCCATGTTTACCATATTTTCCACACTGTCATTACCAAAAATCCCAAATTATCACCCTCCTACCTCTATGCTAAATCGTAGGCACTACATCGTGTACAATATATTTTTCGTTAGATTTTCAACAAACAAAAGTTACACTATTTATTGGTGAAAACTTCAAACTTGGATTTATCTGTACAAAGAACTTTTTCCCACTTCGAAGTCATCCAAGTAGAATGTTTCCTAGTCCATGCGAACCTTTTCTTCTTATTTTTTGGTTTCTACAATGGTTTTTTTACTGCACACATCCTCGTACATCCGCTGTTAGCAATCGCCTCTTTACTGTTGTAATGTTAATAGCGTCTATATACTCTGTTTTCATTAATTTCCGTTGCAATTTCTAGTGCAGATAATTATCTGGTACGTTTGCTCATTGTTCTAATGTACTGATTTTCTGTATTAGTGGTCCTTCGAAACCTGCCTGATCATTATTTTCACTACTGTATGGTGCACCGAAGACTTTGAAATCTCAATTTTATCTGCTATTTATTTTATAGAATAGCCTTCTTTAGCTTATTGGAAGTGTAGGGTTATGGGTTGTACGATTTAATTAAACAACAATATTTAACTGGAGAATTTCGTCTTTAATATAAACGTGAAGATATTTCTCAGAGATCCGTTCAGTATACGATTAAACTAGCGACGAACTCTTATCTTTGTATAATAAACACCATGAGTTCGTAGAACCCATGGCCAAAACGGGAAAGAAACTTTAGACATATATATCGTTACTGGGGATGATTTTTGTAACATCGTGAGACGGTTAGGAAATTCAACATAGCTAAAACTATAATAGAAACACATTTTTTTCTCGATAATTCTTCTCCAGAACCCACGGCTGTGATTAACTGCGCCGTTGGACTGAAACTACAGTCGTCCGGTACAAATATTGAACTTTCATCAGAAATAACCGTATCAAATAATTTTCAGTGTGAAAAAAGTAGATTGGAAATAAAATCGTCTGAAACTTGTACCCTTAATACCATTAATGCATACACGTTTTCGCTTATTTATCCTTATAATAATTTAATTAATCTTATCTGGTAATAAATACTTGTTACAATGATCAAGAGTAGCATTAAATTTGTATAAGAACATAATAAAGCTATAAAATAAACCACATTTGTGAAATATTTAAACAATGTCTGCAAATACGTAAGTGCCTGGAAATGGACGATGGTGTATTTCGTCCGTGATTGCAAATCAGTAGAACCCAGACAAGCAAATCATTGCAACTGTTTTGGGAATCATTGTATCATGTGGTCCGTTTGTTAATTGCCTCGAAGCTAAAGCCATAGTCCCCATTACCGTTTACTTGCATCTCAGTGTAGATTAGTCGTAAGTCTCGTGCTTTGAGAAAACATTTCCTGAAAATCCAAGATGAGCACTCATTCTGAGTCAAAATTACTTCGATGTCCGTACTTGGCATTACTTATAACGTGCTTTCACTAGTTTCGTTGCGAATCAGACATGTCGCCCAGATCTTCAAACAACTTCCTTATGCACTAAGATTCCGTTGAAGTTTCGAAGAATCGTCGTTAAAATTTCTCTAGACAAGAGGCAAAGATTTGTTACGATCCGCGCTTGGAGGTGTTTCTAGAAACGGTAACGTGTTTTCTGGTAATTCCGGTAATTAAAGGCCGATCGAACCTTCGCAGCGTGCAATTTCTTGTGCGAAATCTTCTACATTTGCTCCGCTATGCTTCGACGTCGATCGTTTAGTGCCGAATTTTTTACAACGCATTAAAGACGCGAACGAGATTGACAATGAATGCAGCATATAATATCGATATATAGTATATATGTGTAGGCATTGTTGAGGGGTTGAGCAAAATAATATGATTTGTTGAAAGACACTTTCTAGTATACTCAACTTCACACGTCAACGTTAATGACGAGTGAATTGTTTTTGGGATACGGAAGGTAAACTTCAATAACAACCAGTGAAATTGGTAACAAGTAATAATTATTTCTCCTAAGTCGGATAGCCGAAAATGTTTACAGTCTTGTGTGGTCTAGTGTTAAGTCTGATCTGGTCTCTGGGCCAAGGTTGCCCAAGCAGCTAACCTCGCCATGGGCGTACCCAAGGCCATGGGAGGCAGCATCGGTTTAAGATTGGTGAAATAGTGTAACAATACTGGCCAATCAGTTGGCAGACGAAGTTGATCGGTGGGAGGCGGCATGTAACTGTTCTTTTTAATAATAATTCACTCGTCTGGGTTTTTCCGCGAGGCGGCGACGGGCCCAGGTCAGCGCTTGGGGCCCAGATGTTTCTGGCCATACCTGGCTCGCCATAAAACATCTGGCACTGGCTTTCGATGTTATTGCAGGTAGTAAAGTCATAGAACGCCAGGATTTGGAGTATCATGCAGATATGACTGAGTTTAATAATTAAATAGCCATCTTAATGGCACTGGATTATAGGCAAACTTGAATGTTTGAAAGGTCTGACTCTACATCCGCTGGCTTTATGAATTTACTGTTACGCTGCAACACAGAATACATTGTAATTGTTTTTCTCGTCGGAACTGGCATCATCAAGGGCCGATAACGCCCTTAAGTGACCAACGACTATTGTCAAGAAGGTGTCGCACGTGACACGACATGACTTAAAACGGCTTACTGACGCTAATATTTGTTGAAATACAAGTTTCGATACAAACAATGGGTTCAAACTATTGCCAGACTATGAAGGTAGTGATAATAGCGATAGATCTAAACGAATAACTCATTCAACGTTGTTGTCGACAGAATTTTGCAAATAACTCTGAAACTAAAGCTGAGCGGGGGTTATACAATGCCGTGGTAAAGTATTGGCACTCTACACTTGGACAAATATAAAATTGTTTTGCGTTAAAAAATGAATAAAGTAATGTTAATGTTTCAGGAATAAATGTACTCGAGAATTAACACAATAAATTGATTTATTTAAAATAATAATAATAAATGTATGTAACGCAAGTTGAATAACGTGTGTGAAAAGGTAATGGTACTTTACGGATTACAAAAACGTGTAATAAATATTAATATTTAGTATGAAGTTTATTATTTTTAATAATCGCTCTTAATCGCTGAGGCATTGAATGGCCCAGTTTACTCGTAAATTCTGGTTAAATTTGGTCCCATTCTTTCAACAGTAAATCTTGTAATTGACTTTTGTTTGTAATATAATGTTTTCGTATCTTTGTTTCTGTTGAAAAATATCAGATCCCCTTATATAGGAACTGATTAAATAAATATATATAGACAATGTTAAAGTGTTAAACACAATCATTTTAATTATTCCTTAAGTATTACATAGTTTAATGTAAGAAATTCTTCAACCTTATAGGTGCCGCCACTTTGACCGCGTGCTTATTGCCGCGAGATTATGAACGGCTCAGCAGTTTCGAATTCAGCCAACAAATTGATTTATTGATTTATTTACGGGTTTATACACCCTTTGATATAATACAGTTGCATAATATGTGCAAAAATCTCATTAATTGCGTATGTAGTGAGATACAGTGCGTACAATACTAGTGACATACTATATGTATAATGCTAATACTAGCAGACACTGGTTAAACAGGTTAGCTTGGACAAGGATACGATTAATACAATTATTGTATCTATGTCGTTTAAATGTTGGAATATGGAATAATTGCATATTTCGAGTAGTTCTTGCTGGAGCATTAAATTTAATTAATTGTAAAATTTTTGTACAATTTACATAGTTATTGATAATTTTATAAACAAATAATATATCGTATATAGTTCTACTACAAAATGCTCAATAGGGATGGGATCTGGCGATTCAGGTGGGGTACGTAAAGTATGTGCAATGTTGTAAACAGCTCACGTTTGGGCTTTGTGTCAACCATTTCATAGCTCAGTAATTTTTGCCATATGTTTTCTTTTATTATTCCTTCAATACAATGAATGAAACCAGTACCATTAATGGTTATACTACCTCAAACGAGCATCGATCCAAATTTTCTTTGACGGTTGGCTTAATACGTTTTTTTATTATATTCCTTTTGGTTCAGGTTTTTAAACTTCTTTAAAATCTTAAAATTTTAAACTTAATAAGTACGTACATCGTGCTAATAATATTTGGAACTATCAGAACCGTCCAAATTAAATATTATTTCATTTGAAAATATAACATTTTTCTACTTTACCGCTCCTTCTATCGTACGAAGTTTTTGTAGGTACCCATGGGCTCTGCTTCAGAAAAAAGTTTCATTGAAACATGTATATCCACTATTGTAGGAGTTGTGGCTGTTTAAAAATTGGTCCATTTGTATGGGGTTTTTCTCATTTTACGGAGTCAAGGAATAACTTTTCGAATATTTTTGGAATTTCCACATATTCTTCATCAAAATACGCGTTGTTTGCATTTTGAAACATTATAATCGTCCAATCTGTTCAGAAGTTATGACGTTTTAAAGATACGCATGAAATTTCGGGGTTACATTTCTGGCCAGAAATTATATTTTTGGAAGGGAATTTTTTGCTCGAAAATGGTTAGGAATTCAGAGGTATGTCTATTCACCAAAAATGATTATAATTTACTCCTGTAACTAAACATAGTTTTTTAAGTATGATTTGAAATTTTTTAATTTAATTTTTTAATAACTTTTTAATGAAACCTCAGTCAAGAAATTAATATTCTTGATTTTTGTCTTATTTTGGCCTCTAGAATCTTCCACTGAAATTTTTCCTAGGGGTGGCCGAATACCCTGTATAACTATCCTTGTCCAGACTATATTTGTTATAACAAAAAATTCAGGGTTCCGGTAACAGTACTGTTCCAATAGACATAACAATACATTTGCAGTTATCAGTAGCTTGTTGTACGCTACTCTTCAATGTGTTTATTCGCGATGAGCTGCACAGGCACATAACGATTAAGTAAACGCAGCACGCAGTATGCAGCGAAATTAAAGTCGGGTTGTGCTAATGCGACATGAAAGGCAGTGAACATTTCTCGTAGCCAACGGGATTGAATTTAGCAGGATGCGGAATTCTTGCGGTCGTTGAAAGATAATGCCTTTAAGATATACAGAGAAACGCGAGGGATTGCCTCTAGATGGAATTCAAATTCAGTGATCAGAATTTTGAAAACAATTTATTTCACTGTTACGCAAGATTTCGTATCCCAAAAAGTAGAATAAAAGTACATGGTGATTTACAATTCCAGAAGGAACTGATGAAAGTAAGACTTTCTAATGGGCAAGTATGATTAGCTAATTATAGCGAGTGGTTATTCGCTCTCAAAAATCATGAGACTTTTCTCGAAATCAGAGCCTTGAAAAGTTTGGAACCTTGAAAATATGTCTGTAAAGCCCTTTGACTAGTGGTTAATAATGTCTTTATAGCTGTGACTAAAGATGCAGTAATGATTCTTAAAATGAAACCCAGACGTGATTCATAAACTGAATATTTCTATCTTTCCCAATTGAGGGAATCCTCCTTAGAGTCAGTGAAGCTCGAAAGGTGACATTTAAAAAACTGAATGCCGGAATACCAGCGACGATTTGTTTAAAAAACAATGCTTTTTTTCTCATTCGGTCTCACTCGCTTATTCTTCCCTTCAATTGTCGTCTATGGCCGTCGGCAAATGATAAAGGCGGCTCTGAGGCTGAACGATATCGTTATATGTAAACTTCAGCTGATGTCGAAATTTGCCTCTCTTGTACGAGAAATGAGCATGCCCACTCCTGAGCGATGTTCCTTTTAAGAATCATTATTTTAGCACTAAACTTACCGACATTTCATGTATACCTAATCCTACCATGAGCGGTCAAATGATCGCTTCAAAAAAAATATGTCACTTAATATAAAAAGAGATTTTAGCCAATTGGATAGTAAACAAAATATTTTTTTCTATTTAGAAAAGTTTTATTTACATTCATGCATTTTCAGCACATTTTTTACAAATTACAGTATTTTGTATTGCACATTTTCCACATACGTATTTTTTACATTTTATACAAATTTTGTCAGTCTTATTGACTTTACAATATCTTATTTGACAAGCTTTCCGTCCAGATGAATCTATAGCTGTATTTGTTATTTGTTTCTGATGAACATTCTTTGCTTAGCTGTCTCTCCTTCTGATATTCGGTCCCAAGCTCTTCTGTCAATTAAAATAAAAATTCTTGCCTCGATATTTCTTCACCCGTCGTTTCTTTGTATAAAATCCAAGCATTTATCCCGACTAAATCTAAGATATTGAAAAATACCTGTAAAGGCCATCCTTGACATTTAGATTTTACACTATATTTTCTGACCATTTGATCGGTTACATCTATTCCGAATTTTGTGCTATTGTTAAATTTAATTACCTGTGGTATACGGATGTCACTTTTTTCAATTTCAACGGATGAATGCATTAAACTAAGTATCAATACATTTTTATTGGATTTAGCTTTGTAAATTCTAAAAATAAAATCATTCGATTTGTATAATATTGTTGAGAAGCGTGTCATACTATCCTTTGCCTGTCTCGCTAATTTTAGTAGCTCTCTTTTATTTCTGCGAATCGCTTCAACAAGCGTAGTTTTTTTTGCTTAAAGTTTACTCGCTAATGACATGCTTGTAAGAAAATTATCAGTTGTTATATTTCTCCCATGGCCCGTATATGGTTCTGCTAATTTCAAAGTTATAAACTCCCCAAGTGGGAACGATGATTCTCTCCTTTCACCTTTACCCAAATATGGAAAGCCGTTTACTATATACTTACTACTTACATCGGAAGCCAACCAGAATTTGATGCCTTTGTCCGGTTTATTGGACATGTATTGAGTAAATCTACAACGTGCTTTTGTTGGAAACAATTGTTCATCTATAGAAAGATATGCTCCTGGGTTATAACAGTTTTGACTGTTTTCGATGTATGTACCAAACTTCAGAGATCAAAGCGAACTTATCGTTTTGTAAGCGTTGGCTTCGTTGATTTCTGTTGTCAAACCGAAAAAATCTCGTAATTTCTGTAAAGTCATTTCGGCTCATAGTTGTCGAGAAAAATGACGGACCCCATTTCTTGTTCCATAAATATAATAGATCCATATTTTTAGCCTCATATGCGCCGCGTGCATATAGAAGTCCAATAAATGCATATAATTTTGCAATAAATAAATTCCATTTCGTTTTCAATACTCGAAATGCCTCTAATTCCGTATATTTTCTTACATGTTCAATCATGTTATGATCAATAATCAAGGAAAATGCCAATTCAACTCTGCCCTTTATAATATTTCGTTTAGCGTATCCTGTCGGTCTTGATATTTCCTTGAAAATATTATAAATAGATGCTCTTCCGCGATTAGACCCTTCTTTTATATTTTGCCAAACAGTTCCGTCCGTAGCAGTTTCAATCTCTTCCTCATTTTCACTTTCGGAACTAACTATAAATTTCTTTTTTTTTTGTCCTCTTCGTATATTCAAAATATGTATTCTCGTCGTCCGTATCGCTGTCAAATAAGTCGCAATTGTTTTCCGCTGTATCATTATCAATATCGAAAACTTCTTGGTCATCTTCCGAACAATCCTCGTCGATATTATTTATTTTGTCTAATACAAATGATAAAGTAAAAACTAAAATATAAAAATATAAATCAAATGGGGCAGAAACATTGAGAACATAAATAAAAAAAATTCAAATGTAAATCATACCACAAAATATTGTTGGCTCTGTTCACTTTATTGAAACTAGCACTTATAACACGTAATAATTCTATTATACACTCTGTGAAATTTTGATGCTCTCTGTTCGGATTGCAAGATTGTATTGTCGTACAAAGAAAACTAGGCATTTGTTTCAATCGCGCATTTGTTTACGTTGTAAATCCACAATTACATTGTGGACTCGTAAAACAATTTCAGGAGTGCGCTTTTCGAAGAATATAGTCGTAAATAACATAAATTTTTCAAATGATCAAATGACAGCTCGTAGTAGACTAGACATGCTATGTATTTTTTTTCGGAAAGTAAACAATAAAGAAAGTTGTGAATATTGAAAAATGGGTTGTATGTATATTATAGGAAAAGTCAATAAGTAACATGGCGATACAGTAACATTGTATACAAGAAAATCTAAACGAATTTTCAAAAATGGTCATTTGACCGCGTGTGGTAGGTTTAGTGTTAGTCATAGATTCGCTAGATCTAGAATCCATGCTTGCAAGGACAAATGAATTGTAAAAGAGAAATCTTTCTGTAAATTCATTGGAAATAATTTTGAAGGTTGACTGTTGCTACATCAGATGACGTATGAGTTTATTGTCGATACCAGCTTCCAAAAAGATTCAGTGATTTTAGTCTTTTCTACAGGGTGTTACGTTTAAGTGCGAATGGTGGAATATCTCATGAGGTATCAAAAAGTGTTCTAACAAAAGTTGTTTTATTTAAAGGGGCAAATTATGTGGTATAAATAATTTTTGTATAGGTGGAGTGGTGGGGGAGATTTCAAAGTCAAGCTAATTTATTTAAATGGAACCATATATTTTTTGTTCGTAATATGATAGCATTTGTTGAGACAAATTTAACTGCATGATATCATTACGAGTCAGATCAACAGAAATTACTAGTACTGCATTGACTGACGCACCGAATGTTTCCGTATAAACAAATCGAGCTCTTTATCTCCACTTAGGCCTCTAAGTTTATACTTTTGGCTTCGAATAGTCACTTTAAAAAGTACCTTTAGAGAGTTAAGAAATCGAAAGAAAGAACGTTTTAATTTATAATATTAGCATTTTTATATTAGTTTTCAATTTTGCTTAACATATTCAACGATGGTGGATATGTTGAAGGATAAGGTACATGCAATACCATTAATTAATTCTTGTTATTACAAACTAGTGTTAGGAAAAATTAAAAGCAATCATTTATGACATCTGGAATAATTCATTTCTCATATTAATTGTAGGATTGACATCTCTACAATCTCAGGAAAAACTAATTAAAAACTGGATCGGTCCGGCACAATTTTAACCAACAACTCGCAATTCGCGTTGATCTGACTGCTTTGCGTCTCAATAATTATGGCTCTATAGCAAGGAATGATGTTATGTAGTAGGTCGTTGAATTTGTCTCAACAAACGCTATCATATTATCATTTTAAAAAATTAGCTAGACCTTGAAATCTTCCCCATCACTCCACCTATACAAAAATTATTTATACCACATAATTTGCCCCTTTAAATAAAACAAATTTTGTAAGAACACTGTTTTGATACCTTCAATACCTCATGAGATATTCCACCATTCGCACTTAAACGTAACACCCTGTATAGATATAGAGATTTATAAGAATCTTGTTTTCGAATCACTTTGAGGGTTTCGGAACTGAACAACACTTACGACGATATTCTGATTTCAGAATTTCATGATTCGCTTGGCGTTAACTAATGAAAAAAGATGAATTAATTGGCGTATTTATGATAGTTTACTATCACCTATCAGTAATTATGGATTAAATCTAGAATTGAATGATTTGGCACATGTACGGATGTACGAATTATTAGAAATTATGCTCGAATGAGAACTATTACAAAAACCTTTCAATATTCGTAAATTATTTATTTATTGGCAAAAAATTAAATATTTTTCTTTGTATGATTCCCTGACAAGTTTGATTAATTATCACCTTTTATTAAAGTTTCATCAATTCTGTTCATATTCGAACATTTTTATTTCTATTAATCCTATACGTAGCATGGCATTTAGTTCCCGTAAATATCGACTGATTTTCCATATTTCATAATAGGTAGAGTTCTATTTAGTTATATAAATAAAATGATCTCTTCTTTGTTGTTATAATAATAATGATTAACATGAATATCCCTGAAATCAAAACCATCACTACTGTACAATTTATTTAATTAATTAATTAATTACCGTTTGATACATTAAAATTGTGCTTCTGAAATTTCTGAAATTTCTGAAACGTCTCGCGTAGTATGTTACATTATCGTATTATTAATTATATATTCTATTTGTATATCATTCATTAATGTATGATTATTTATATTACCATTGTATAATAACATGATTGTTAATTTGTTTAAAAATGTATGCAAATTATCCTCACGTACTGTAATATAATTTAAAACTTATTTTACAAAGTGAAAAAATGAGCTGGTATTTCCAAGGATCATGATCATTGACATTTTAACAATAGAATAACCGTAATTATCATATGTTCTATCATTGCATTATTGCAATTGTGTGTAAAGTGACAATTTCTGTGAGAGATATTTCATTGTCTAATTTGTAAATTTTTGAAAACATGATAACTTTTAAGTGACCCCCAAAATTGTGAATAGATATCTACAGGGTGTCTTGTTTAAGTGAGTACAGCAGGATACCTCGGAAGGAGTTGTACTCATCAACCCCTTGCCTTACGACTTAATTTCCAACTGTGCGTGCCAAAAGCGACACCAAGGTTTGGCCCGGTAGACTTATCACGTCTTTCAGACGTCTTATTCATGTTTGGCCCGGTAGACTTATCACGTCTCTGAGACGTCATTGTAAGCTAAAGGGTTAAAAAAAATGTCTGTACAATAGTTGTTTGGTAGAATGGGCTACATTATGTAGTACTAATTGTTTTCTTGTGGGTGTAGTAGTAGAGGAGATCTGAAGATCAATCTAATTTTCTTAAATGAAATGCTATATTTTTTTCTTCAAATAGTAACAGCAGGCACTGAGACAAATCCAAAGAGGTACTATACGATATTATTATGAATTCGATAAAGGTAAATTGTTGGCTTACGTTTACGTCCTGCATCGGTCAACAACAAACCACCACTGCTTCTGAGCAGCGTTGGTTGCATTCGTATCAAGTTACTGCAATTATGATATTACATATAAACGGATTGAGGATTATTGTTAATATCATAAATTATCAATTCTAATTTTCACTTACAAGTTAGATAATTTTGAATCTTTGACATGTCTACCATATTTGAAAATACACATTTGTAATCGTTTTAAAAATTGTTTCTTAACACTTTTTATCATTTCATCTTGTTCGTAAATCATTTACATTTTCTACTGATGTCTGAAAAACTACTTGTTTTAAATAGTCCCACAGAAAATAATCACATGGAGAAAGATCGGGCAACCCTGGAGACCATGCAATTGGTCCACCATGTCCAATCCACTTATTTCCGAAATTATTATTTAACCAGGCACGAACTGTTATAGCATAACGAGGAGGAGCTCTATCTTGTTGAAATCAAAGACTTTGTCTTTGTTCTACTGGTATTTCATCTAAAATATCAGATAACTGTTTTCAGAAATCTTAAGGGGGTAGTCTTATGTGAATGATAGAAAATTTTTCTTAATTTTTCATTCAAATTTTTCTTCATTTTTCTTAATTTTTTTTAAGGAAATGTTACATCAACGTTATGATTCATTTTCGCAGTTCACTTAGCTATCCTTTGGGAATACAAAATAATTTTTTTATTAATTTTTATTAACTTTTAGTGTTGTTATCACGTTCACAGTAAATATGTGTTTAAACAGTGGCGTAGGTGATTGCAGCTCTCAAGGTTGACTAAATCTAAAAAATCAAAAAGATTTTTATTCGGTACGTTTCCAGTTATCGCCCGTACCAAAATAATTAATTTGTATTGCAAATTGACAAAATGGTGAAAGCTTAAAGTAAAGATTGCAAAATTTTGTTGTTTCTTTCCCAACTTTTTAATCAAAAAAATATGATAAATTCATTATAACAATTTGATTTTGGTACGAACAGGAACTATTAATATGTGGAACAATGTGTAAAAATTTCAATTTATTTCAAATTTCAATCTAGCGCAAACGCTAGAACTTCGACTTTAAAAAACAGCAGATGTCTCTTGACCCTTTCGTAACCTTTCGAAACAGTAATGTCTGGGCTGTACAAGGTAATCGGCCGAAGCAATAACTCCGGTAATTACCGCAAGGGCTATATAAAAAATGTTCTACAATCCAGAATACTTGACATTTGACTCTCAAAATTTAACAGTAGATTCTTAAGTATACATACTTTCAAGAACTAAAATAAAAAAAAATTGATTTTTGATTGAAATAAAAAGTAATTGATTGATTGATAACAAAGGGTTAATATTTTGAATCCGTATTTAGCAACATTTGCAGTTAATATGCATATTTTTTTGATAGGTTTAACTATTGGTATTAAAAATACAAGAAAAACCAATAATCGGCTCCCCTGCTGACTATTGGATATTGTTCAGAATTTATATGAAACCAGTTGGCCGTAGCGTTTAAAACAATTACAGACAATGCAATTATTAACAACTGACTGTTAAAAGAAACGTGAATTATTTGATATCATACGGGACAACGGGATTTAGTGTGTATGTATACTAGAGCGGGCCTTAATTACTCTTGGTCAACAATTTTTTTTTAATTTTGATCGTGCGATCCCTCCAATTTGTTCCATTTTGGGAAAAAATAATTTCTACAAAAAATCATGTCGGTTGGATAATAGAAAGACGTGCCACAACAGCTTTGTTTATGTAAAAAAATTAAATTTCATTAAAGATGGGAAAATACCGATTTTATCACGTTATTTGATTAGTACAGGTCAATTTAGATTAAAATCTGTATAATTATAATGTATTGTAGCAGAAAAGATTGTTTTATTAAAAATTAAAAGAATTAGTTTAAACAATAAATTTAGTGTTGCATGATTTCATATGAACATAATACAATCTCAAAGAACATACAAATAAAATTTCTCAATAATTTTGTTTATGTTTAATTTAGTTATTACGATGATTAATCCTCAACTGACAATCGCTTATGTGGTCAACTTGGTTCTAGCGCTTTCGATTCGACAAAGCGCTCGATTATTTTACAACAAAATTTGCCAAATGCGGAGTATTCAAAGAATTTTGCGACGAAGTAACGGCTCTGCATTTGGCAACATAAAAAAGCGGAAAACCCCGAGCTGACCGGAACGGAACAACGCCGTTTATATTATGTTACAATTTGCAGGATATCTTATTTTTCTTTTTCGTCTTTCGTAATACAGTTTGTCTATTCTTTCATTAGTTTCTTACGAGTGCGAGTGCGAGATCTTGGATTCGGTCGAGGGCAGTACTCGACCGGTGGTTTAGGTATGGTTAGGAAAAAGATAAGAGTTCTGTTGGGACCAGGGGCTCTATACCCAAGGAGCCGCTAGAAGCAGTGAAGGAACCAGAGGTTTTATACCCTGGGAGCCACGCAGGGTTTTAGAAAGTTTGTAGGATCTTGCTCTGTTGTAATGTGGTACACCTCGAGCGGTAAAGGTGTACCGATTTGTAAGATACCCCTAGTCTTACTATCAATAGTTCGTGGTTGTAATGTGTGAATTAGACAAGTTTAAAATAACTACTTGAATATATTCTATACGATGCTCAAGTAGAATGGTCAATTATCAGAACTAGTACTATTGCTTATTGTTAGCTCCCACAAAATTTGTAGAGCCGATTTATGTAGCAAATAGATAAGTACAATAAATATTTACAAACACCTTAAATTTATTAACAAAATATATATACAAAGATAACGTGTTAACAATGGTTCGTAAAGTTTTTGAAGTCTACTCCGTTCAAACTTGCATTCTTTTGTATACTCTGGTAATTGTTCGCTTGTAACTGATGTGACTTGTAATTGTCACTGACAGTCACTATTGTAACTTGTACGTGTTCTGACTGTAACTGTAAGTGTTTTGACCGTAACTGAGTTCGTCCGGTTCTGTGGTGATTATATTCGGAGTTCAAAAATAGAAGGAGATTCTATTAACAAATCAAATGGCTGCCCATCCCTCGTAGGCCAGTCCTCCCGAGACTCCAAACCCCACCCACTGAGGGTTGTACGGGGGTAGGTATCCATGGTTCCAAGGGGCAGGCAGATGGGCCCAATTATCCCTTGAAACTACTTAAGTATGGCTTAATGGCTTTAGGGTATGGCAATTCCTATTGTCAAAAAAGATACATTGCCAGATGACAAAATTAAGTAATTTAAGCAACATTGGAAATAGATGACGTGTCCTATAATATAAAATGTTTGGAATTCCAAACACTTATGTCACCACAAAGACGAAGGGTCTGCATTGGCTTTACGCGGCACGTTCGCGGAAGCTACTACTCGATTAGTCTATTGAACACTCACAATTAAATCCGCTAAGGTAGATAGTTGCTCGAAGGGGATTATAGCCCGATCTTGCCTTGAGTGTCACAGTAACGTCGTCTCGAGAGTTTTAAGGAAACTGAGCTCCTCGAGTAAGAAAACTCGGCCCTTATATACTCGAAATTGAGCCTGTACAGTGGTAGGACATTACCATATAAGGTTATAAGAATTGGGCCAGGTGCCCACATACGGTGTGAATCAACCACATCCGGGGGGTTGAGCGCCAGATCATCGAGCCAACGCTCAAGCCACTAAACGTTTCGGTCTCATACATGAGTTTAAAAAGTTAAACAGCTCGTTCTGCTACATCGTTGACTACTTTTAAATTGTGAACAATTTGTATCGCCTCACTGTAATTGTCATTTGTTTTCCATAACGCTGTGTCTTTACATGAAAAATCTGTATTTCTTTGGAACCGAGAAAGAAATTTAAATGCTTGAGTAGAAATGAAATTATCAAAAGTACCATTTATATAATGTTTTACGTCTTTTGTATGGATAATTAATTTCTTTAAATTTTGCTGACATTAGTTTTCAAGGGTTCGAACCATTTGTTTCTTCATTTCTGTAGAAATATCCCGGCTAAAAAAAACTAATGTTATATTCTCTGGTGACAAATACCATAAGTGATTGCACAATTTTTGAAGTGTTGCATTACATATTGCTTCATCTATGTGTCTGTATTGGTATAAATTGTTTAATAATTTTAAATCTAATTGTAGTATGTACTTTCGCTGGTACGGTGGTATGAATCCAATGAGAAAGGGTGCCACAATTGACTTAAAGTTTGGGAATTTCAATAATTTTACTCCAATCCTATCTGTAACTCTATTTTAAAATTTCGATTAAAGAAGTTGTTATTATTTAATTAACTGTTATTTAATTATAACATTTATCCATAGAAACGACTATAAAGAACTTATTGAGCTAATGATCATTTTTCTGGGTGGAACTTCACCTACGGGTATCTAAAATACCTGGGACATTCCGCCATGCGAGTTTGATGACCAAGATGCTTAAATTATATATTTTTCAAAATGAATTTTTTTAAGTAATGAGGAAAAACTATGAATTCAAAGTATTTGTATTTTTTTGGTTTTGATAACTATTGCTGATTATTCGAGTAGCAGAACTCTACGGAGGTTCCTTAAAATAATTATGCAAAATAGTCTGCCCGGTGGTACGGGAAACTTAAATTTTGCATTTGATGGTAACTGATTCAAAAGTTCGTTGTGTCTCGGAGAATATGTAAAATGAAAATTAATACAGCTGTTTCTTGAAGTACGCGGTTTCCAAATACACAGTTTTTTCGTGGTTTTTGTAGTCGCTACGTACTTGGAAGTCGCGGTCTTTCCGTCACTACAAATAATGATTTTTTTCCAACCTTTCCTGCAACATAGATCTTTCAATAATGCATGCATTAAAATTAAAACAAAATTTGGAAGAAGGATCGATACCATATGAAAATATTTTGAAAGAAATGCAAAATGAAATGTGTCAAATTAAAATTACCTTCTCGCAAAATACAATAAATATACATATATTTAAATGTACATCATGCCGTGTATAATGTGCGTCATAATAAAAAAATGTATTAATCTATAAGTTTTCGTCTTACCTACAAAATTAATAGATATACAGGAAGTTTCATGCTACTGAACCCAGATATAGCACTTAAACAGTAGAAGATATATGTATAAAAAACAATAATAGAAATAAATAATAGTACCAAATGAAAAATTTAGAAATAGGAGAATGCAAAAATTCAATCAGAACCTTGTACTGAAATGTAACATAAGAAAATTCAGATTCGGGTCAAAATGGACACGGAGGTCACCATTCGATCACTAATTATAAGTCGGTACGTCGTTTCAAGATTAAGAAAATTGGTTTCATATCGCAGATAAAAAAAATTGATTTTATTTTTTTTCACGCTTTCTTAAACTGTGTAGAATCTTAGAAAGTGAAATAATAAGTGAACATTGAAAGAATTAATAGAAGAATTGGTTTTTAAATAGAACAATACACAAGTATAAAATCCGTCTATTTACTTTACGATGAACTTTCACATTTACATACTATATCTTACGTACACCCATAAGATTAGTAAGGCATATGCAATTAAAAATTAATAAAGACAAATATGATATCATGATGTTTTCCGTCAGTTAGGAAAACTTTATTAGAAAAGATGAAGTAAAAGTTTATTGAATATTAACACATGAAATATAATTTCTAAGGACTCGTGGACTATACATATTCAAAAATGGAGCCTTGAATTGCCTCCTTTTCGGTTTTACCATGATTACTAAGACACTTTGTATATCCTAATTAAGTGTAATGCAATGGCAATAAATATTTATCCTTTCTCTTGATAGAAAACTGCGATAAATTTACAGAAATTCAGTTGAGTAAATTTTATACAATTTTTATTACAAATTACGAATGGGTCATTTTGACCACTTTGGTAGTGTCAGTGTTAATTATGACTGCTAATATTTTACGGAAACAAAATGATAAAATACATTTAAGAACAAATAGAAGTATTCAATAGTTCAATGAAGTATTTGTTGTTCTGCAGTATTTTTAATGCCAATGATAATATTTAAAAATTTACAAGTATCAAGGTTCATTTATTGTAAACGTTTTTGTTGTAAAAATATAACTCAGTATACAGAGTACGATAAGGTATATTGATAAAAATTTACATGTACATATCAAGCGAGCTCGTTAACGACTGATTAATTTTCTGCGCAAATCGGCATCGCGGTGTTCGCATACGCAGCGACGCCAATCGTTCGTCAATCGGACTATTACGGTTACCGACCAACAGTTTTAATAATACGTTGTAGGTTTAAAACGCTGCCGGTCGCCAGTGACCGCTATGAAAATCAATGTGTTAATCCTTCACGTACCGCGCATTTTTTGCGCCTGTAAACAGTCAACTCCAAGGGCTTTGTTATCGAAACAATATTGACAACAGTGTTGGAAATTGGAGTACCATGCTTCTAGTTGTTTTGTCAGCAATACTTGTTGTTCAAGTGCAGAGGATTAACCAATTAGCGTTCGTTCAGATATTTGTCGAACTTACAGTACAAAATACGAATTTTTTTTGTACAAATTTATATCCTGTGGATGCCGCAATATGTTTAACATCAACATGTTTAAAATCAAGTAATGATGAGTATGCACATTGAATACAGGGTAATGCTCCTATTATACATTTTACGAAAAAAGACAAGCAAATCAAGGATAGATTATATTTTTATTCGATATAAAATTAACAATTCATTGTTGAAAAAGTTGTTGTTATTAAAAACTTAAAAATGGTTAAAAAGTAATAAAATTTATAAACAAGAAAAGTTAAAGAAAAAAGTCGTTTTAAGAAATTCAGTTGATTTCAGTGTGGTATTTTTCAAAGCAAGGTACCACACAAAGTGGCACTTTGCAGGAGAAAATAATCAACTTTGTAAAAATTAATACATTGTACGTGGTGTATTCAATGTATTAAAGAGAATAATCAAATTTTGTATTATAAATTACATAACAGCTTTATTGATAATATAGAGGACCATAACACCAAATTACATTTTCATTACATTTTATTGAAATTTCAAATTTTTCTAGTAAATGGTAATTTTGTATTTCACTCGGCCAGTATACACGTCAACCGCATCGCAATAGAGCTTCGGATTAACGCGTATACACGTTGTACGTAGTTAACTGGTTAATGCATTTCTAGTCATGTACGAGTAGTTTACATATTTTTATTAAATACTTTAGCTGAAATACAGAAGACTTTGTAAAAGAGTTTCTTGCGTAACGTATTCATATACATATAATGCGACAATGCTAATGTCAATGACAAGAACAGAAAAAATTATAACAACGATTAAACAAAAAATAACCAAAATGACGAGTCAAAGACTAACGAAACTATTGTAATAGGAGACATCGACAAAGGTTGTGATTATTATTATTGTAAATTCAGTCCATATACAAGATATCATTGTTTGATGCATAGATATCAATGGCTACAGAAATAAACTGTCAAATTGGACGTCTTGGCGTGGATTTTTTTCACAAAAAAGGTATACATTTCTTAATTTCGACATTTTCCAAGATATTTGTGAGGTCCATCGCTTCCCGTACTCGCCGCTAGAGGGGCCGTTCCTCTCGCAAGCACTCGACTGACATTCCATCTCCATATACATATGTATAAGCTCTTCGACTGACTCCCAATATCCCCGCGTCTGAGGTAGGGTCTGCTAGAATGTCTTACCGACGAGTCCGCTAGCAGACCTGGGACGAAACGCTCTTCCTATCCTTTTCTTTCCACCATAACCACAGGACCCCCAAATATTTATCTACATTTTACGAATTTTCGTAACAAGATTCATTTAAAAAACAAGTGTTCCACTGGTTGACACGATTCCGATCATTTTCTGCTTATCTGAAATGAAAAATGAAAACATTTTTAATTAATATGATTGCGATTATGGTGTGAACCAAAATGAAAAAAAAAGAATTTTCCTTATTGTTTTTTTAACTCGTTAAATATTCAAAATTCAAAATGCCACCATCTTCTAAATTTTCACTATTTTGTTATAATTTTGGTTTACATCATAATCACAATCATACCAATCAAGAATCCTTTTGATATTTTCATTTCAGGTAATCAGAATAATCAGAATATATCAGAATAATAATATATAATTTAAATAGTTTTGATAATTTCACTTGAAAAACATTGTGAGCATTCGCAGAATACAAATAAATACGTATGCAAAATGTGGAAATTAAAAAACTTATACTTACTATAAAAAATTCCTAAAGAGACCAAAAAACTGAAACTGTAGACTAGAATATCCCCTTAAGTCCAAGATACCTGGGCTGCAATATACCGAATTGTCTAGTCTGACCTCAGAAGTCAAACTCGGCAGGAGTCATTCTGGGGTTAGTAACTCCATTCGCGAGAAATGTAAGCCACGAAGCTCGCGTCCATTTCTGGAGATTCGACCCCGTGCATCGAGTCGTGTCGTTTCGAAGCATCGTAGACGCAACTGTAACCATCGAAACCGAAGATCGAACAAAGTCAACCGAACACTTCCGGGAACGGTACCAAAAACTCGGGCAAACTCGTCGCGAAGACGCCACGGGCAACGAATGGAAATGGCGTAAGAATAACGAAAGTGAGAGGTTGGTTCGCAGAAGCGACGAATAGCCAACGGAGGTAGCAACCGTAATTACCCTCGTAAATCCATTGGACGTTTCGCCGGTGCTGAACGGAGAGATAGAGAGAGACAGAGAGATAGAGGTCAACAGCGAAAGGTAGATGGATAACGAAGAACTGCAGCACGACATCGCGACCTCTCGGGTGACACTTTATCGATAGTCCAACAGTTGTCCAAAAGCTCGTAAATTCTTATTATAATTGGTCCGATCGGAGGTACGGGAATTATGATTGGCCTGTGTGGCCGCCCTGTTCTTTCGGTAGTTTGAAAAGTAGCCGCCATCTCCATAAATCGCTTGCAGCCACGGTGGCCACCTACGGGTTCTCTCGCGTGTAAAAGAGGATGGAAGTCGTGGAAATAGGGTTGAAATGCAAAAAATGGAAGCAAACGCACGGAAGTGAGTGAGAATTAAACGGTGGAAACGTCACGTTTCCCTTCGCTGTGAGATAGGGTGACGCGTCTAACGTGCTCACTAGTAATACGATGTATAGAGGAAGTGCAGCATATTTGAAATACCAGTTTGTTCAACACGAATACAAAATTAATTGAAAAGATATAAACAAATAAAATCACATACAGTTACTTACAAAATTAAGCATACACCTAGATTAGCAATGATAATTGCCGGGGAAATAAATAAAAACAGACATATTACAAATTAAAGACACAATATACAGTGTGTTCAAAAAAAAACATTGAATATTTATATGGTATATAGGATACACTGTACTGAGTAAAAAAGCTTTAGTAAACATAGGTCGAAAGGTCAACCGTATTTAAGATATAAACATTTTTGTTTGCTAGTATCATGATTGACTTAGTTGCTTATTTGAACTTCTTGGTGAATACATTACCTCAGTACTTGGATGACATGCCTTTGGCAGAAAGATTATCGATGTGGTACATGCAAGATGGGGCGTCACCTCATTTTGTGCGTAATGTAAGAGACCATTTAAACATAGTGTTCGGTTAAAGGTGGATTGGACATGGTAGACCAGTTCAATGGCTTTCTCGATTTAAACCCTTTGGACTTCTTCTTATGGGGATATTTAAAAAGCCTAGTGTATTCCTCTCCGATAAATGACTTAGAAGAATTACGTAACCGAATCCACCATTCTTGTCAAACAATTAGACAGAAATGTGGAATTTTCGAGAGAGTTCGCGATTCTGTAAAAAGAAGATGCCAAGCGTGTGTAGAAATGGAAGGTGGACACATGGAAAATCTTCTGTAAACATCGAAAATTCAGTAGTAAGTCAATTATGATAATAACAAACAAAAATGTTTATATCTCAGAAACGGTTAACCTTTCGACCTATGTTTAATAAAGCTTTTTACTCAGTACAATGTATCCTATATACCCTATAAATATTGAATGGTTTTTTTTTAACACCCTGTATACTTTATTTGGATATTTTAACAGATAATTCTTTAAAAAAAATTAATAAAATTAATTATTTATATATATTTAACAAAAAATGTAAAAGTACACTTATTTTATCGTCACGACATTGAGCGTACAAATAATAGATTTGTACATAAACAACAAATAAAGTTAATTGTAATATTTTGTTGCATAACCCTGGGCATTTATGATTGCCTTCAAACGTCTAGGCATCGATTCGACTAACTTTTGTGTTGTTGAATTGGAAATATTTTTCCATATTTCGGTAATTTTTACTTTCGCATCTGTCTTACTAGTAAATCTATAATTACTCAATTTTGACTTCAATTCCTGCCATAGGTGTTCAATTGGATTGACATCCAGTGATTTTTGGAGAGTATTTAACAACTTTAGTACGTTGTGTAATAGTCATTTCTTAACAACGTTCGTTGCAACATATGCTTAGGATCGTTGTCCTGTTGGAAGTAATACGTAGTGAGCATTTGTAATTTTTCAGCTGAAAATTAAAAATTTTTTTTAAACATCGAGATATTTCATCTTCTCCATTGTACTTTCAATAAATTCGATATTGCCTAGTCCATTTGCTGCCATGATGTTGAACGTGGAATCGGTTCATGGTAGGGAAACATTCTTTCAATTCTCACTTCTACGCGCCAGCCCTACCATGAATCTCCTAACTGCACATTTGGGGAAAGTTAATCTGCTCGTCGACAAACAGCGGCAGCTTTCTTCAACGTCCTCAAGCGACATCTTCGTTCCGACGTGACACGCACCCTCTTCCAAGGGCATCGTTGCAAGGGTGCTTGGAAGGGAGGAGACAGCATCGGAGCGTTCTTCAGTTCAATTCGTTACAACAGTCGAGCCCATCAACATCTTTCTCACATATCAAACATTATCGCCAACCATCATACATTATTCTTAATCGTGTGTAATAAACAGTTACAAAACTCAATCTCAAAAAACTCACTATCCTCCATCCGGAATATTAATTTATTTCGGAAAGACGCGAGCCCGACGTTGGATTGTAATTGGATCCAATGGATACCGCGAGCCGCAACACATGCATCCCCATAGCATCACGGAGCCTCCACCGCGCTTTACTGTCGGGATCGTATTGTTCTTGTTAAATTCTTTATTTGGTTTTCTCCACACAATTATTCTTCCATCCGAATTAAATAAATTAATTTTTACTTCATCAGAGAATATTACACTATTCCAAAAAACTTCGTCGCAATTAACATATTCTTTTGCAAATGTCAATCGCTTACTTATGTTCACCTTAGAAATGTAAGGTTTCTTTCTCGCTATCCTGCCATGATAGCCTTTATCGTGTAGTACTCTACGGACGGTTTCCGTAGATATTGTTTTTTTAATCCTTGATGACACTTCTTTCATCAGTTTTGGTACACTAGTTTTCGGATTAATTTTAATTTCTCTTACTATAATATTTTTTTTCTTCCACATTCTACTTTATTACATAATGAACCGTTGTATTTATAATTATTAATGATTTTCTGTACTGTAGAGTGGGTCCTACCTATTATTCATCCAATTTGTCTTAAAGAGTTGCCTTAGCAATATAATTTTACCGTTATTTTTCGTACAGAAATATTAGTTTCTGATCTTCTTGAAACTATGGTGCAAACTTTGTTAGTAACAATGACAAACGACGATCAAACGTTACATAGCAACGCAGTGACGTAAACTAAATACGATCGAAGAAATTCCAAACAAAGATAATACAAAATAAACTTTAGAAAACTTAGTTTTTAGATATTTAATCAACTGTACGCTTAATTTTGCGACGATAAAATAGGTGTATGTACTTTTAAGTTTTTTTTAACGAATTATCCTTTAAAATATTCAAATAAAGTATATATCGCCAATTTTCATTGCCAACCTAGGTGTACGCTTCATTTGGGGTAACTGTATAATATCATTGGGAAACTAAAAAAAAAGATTCTCTTGCGATCTAACGAAAAGTTATTTCCAATAATCAAAAATGATCTGAGGTGCAGTCTAGGTGGTACTATAGTGACCGAAATAAATAATAGTCATAAGAGTAAGCTGCATCATTATTTTACTTAATTAGCAATATTGTAGCAATTGTGGCGACCTGAAAAAGCGTTAAGGATATTGGGGCCGTGTGCAACCGATTATAGAAATCGGCGTGCCGGGTGCAAAAATCAATAGAAGGCACGCGTCGCAGAACACCGTTCTTGAAGGATTGAGAATGTTCCGCGGCGCGTGTCGAGAACTGTTAAGGTATGATTCCACTGAGGCAACACTATGCGACTTGTAACATGCCACATGTCGTTCGGTAACACTATGCGACCTGTAGCATGCTACTTGTCATTAACTGACGACATTACTCGACATATTCAATCTTGTCGATTCGACAAAACATAATCCCGTATTTCTTTATTTCGGAAAGGAAACAAATGAATGTGTAGCAAATACACATGTCAAGTGTCTACATAACGTCGATTTCATGTTGCATGCGTCGTAATCGCATGCGACATATTGCCTAAATGTTGCCTTAATAAAATTGTGTTTCATCGCATGCGTCATTGCCGCATGCTACATGTTGCCTCAGTGGAATCACGCCTTTACACCGAAGAAGAATAAAGGACGATCGGGAAGGGTATACGAGGTGTGGCTATTAAATAATGGGACTGACGCTGTAAAACATTTTATTTTGATTTCATACATATTTACTTATTATCACCTTCAATATACACCCCTTCTTTATCCCTACAACGCTCCATGCGAATCTTCCATTGTTCGAAACAGTGCTGGAAGTCTTCTTCTGTTAGATCCTTCAGGACGCGAGCCGCTTTTTCTTTCACAGCTTCAACGAACTCAAATCTTGTTCCTTTTAATGCAGATTTTACCTAGAAGTCGCACGGTGCAAGATCCGGCGAATAAGGCGGATGGTCTAACAGTGTGATGTTGTACTTGGCTAGAAACCTCTTGACAGACAATGCGGAATGAGCCGGCGCATTGTCTTCGTGGAGAACCCATCACTTGTCCTTCCACAATTCGGGTTGTTTTTTCCTTATTCTTTTACGGAGTCCAGCAAGAACGCAAAGGTAGTAATGTTGATTAATAGTTTGACCTTCAGGAACCCAGTGAATGTACACAATCCCATGAATATCGAAAAAAACAATCATCATTGCTTTGAATTTTGATTTGCTCGTTCGAGCTTTTTTGGCTCTCGGTGAATTTGGGCTCTTCCAGTTTTAGCGCTTCGTTTCAGGATCATACGAGTATCTGTTTCCTAAAGTAAAATCTGCATTAGAAGGAACAAGATTGGAGTCTGTTGAAGCTGTGAAAGAAAAAACGGGACAAATCCTGAAAGATCTCACGAAAGAAGACTTCCAGCACTGTTTTGAACAATGGAAGATTCGCATGGAGCGTTGTAGGGATAAAGGAGGGATGTATATTGAAGGTGATAATAAGTAAATATGTATGAAATCAAAATAAAATATTTTACAGCGTCAATCCCGTTATTTAATAGCCACACCTCGTACAAGGACAGGCCCCCATCGCCCGGGTTAGTAAAATCGAAGCAGCAAGGAGGTTAGAGCGTGTGAATAAAATAAAATAAGTTATGGTCGCGAAGGGTTGTCTCAGTCATCGAGGAAACATTGTCTCCTACGTCCTACACAACAAAGTAGTGACCCCGACGTGATTAAATTTCGTCGCTTCCGAATTTTTACAAAAATTCCATGTAACTCCCGGGCTGCCCCTGTGCTGGCTGCTGCTGCGTTCTCCGTTGCGCTGTATGTTCTCTTCGTACTCATTTTGCTTTCAAATAAAAACTTCGCTAGTATCGAGGTATTTTTTATGTTTTGTTTATTATTATTATATGTGGGGTGAGTGCGTGTGCGTGTACGTGTGCGTGTGTGCGTGCGGGCGACCAGGTCATGCTGCGACAGACCGGCGCCGATATGTTTAGGAATCCGTTAACGGTTCAGCGTTGCACACGTCGTGGTTTGCACACGGCGTGCAATCGCCCTTTTCGGTTAGGGCGATCGTCGATTGTTAAATCGAACCGTTCTTAAGACGAGCACCGTGCCGTGCGATCATCAGATCGTCGCGAGTTCACGTCTGAGAGTCTTGAGAATCCTACATATATAAGGTTTAAATAAATTGTTTACAGGTGTGTTTAATTTAAATGGTCTACTAAATTAATATGCAACGAAAATTAATGCGTGCGTGTTTGAACGTTTGCATTGATGCGTGATATGTATGAAAACACTGTAGGTTCAGTAAACTGATAAATTATCCGAAAAATCGAATTTTAGTTAAAAAAAAATTAATGAACGCTATTCTTTACGAAAGCGACTTTGAAATTTCATAGTTTATTTTCATAACATTATTACAATATTTCTGGTTTTGCACAGTATTTTTCAAAGAAATACATATCTCTTTTGTCTGAGAATACACTTTCTAAATGATACTGCATATGTACTTATTACGTGCGGTAGAAAGACAGTCCTACACAAACACAATGGAATACAAAACATAAGATATAAGTAAAGCATAGTACATAACGTAATACATTATTATAATTATTGTATTTTAAGGTTATTAACATATGTTTGAGAGTTTTGAGAGTATCTTAAAAAAATGTAAATAAATTTTAAACGCAGTACTTATACAAAAATTTTTTCATTTTTGTATCACCTGGGTGATCCTAATCGAAGTGAATTTATAAGAGCAAAGGCAAATATTCTGGACATTATTATTATACCATATCAGGCATAGCATACGATAACAATGGTAATATTACTATTAAGAACTAATCGCTGGACATTTTTGATTTTATTCCAATAATGCGAAAATTTACTAGATAGATTTATTTCCTGCTTCCCCTTAGGGTTACACTTCCTCCCCACCTTACATTTCCATCTCTCCCTTAACCTAACTTATCCTACTTA
The DNA here is from genome assembly GCF_013123115.1 of Colletes gigas. Taxonomy (NCBI): domain Eukaryota; kingdom Metazoa; phylum Arthropoda; class Insecta; order Hymenoptera; family Colletidae; genus Colletes; species Colletes gigas. The sequence continues at coordinate 288,093 of NW_025106675.1, forward strand.
TCCTACTTATTCTACTCTTACTCTACTCCTCACTGCCCTTACATCCTCCCCCCGCCGCTTTTCCCCTCTCTCTCATTTCCTTTCGCCGCACGCTCTTATCCTAATCCTACGCTACTCGCTCTCTCTCTCTCTCTCTCTCTCTCATCTCCCTTCGCCGCACGCTCTTAGCCTAACCTTACGCTACTCGCTCTCTCCCTCCTCCCTTCTCTCCCACTCCTCCACCCCCGCTCGCCCTCCCCGCCGTCGACTTCCATTTCCGCCCTTGCATTCCATTCCTTCATTCACTCCTCCCCTCATCCCCCCCCTTCCCCCCTCTCCACCTCTTTCTCTTTCCTCCTGACCTCCAGCCTCTTTATCCACCCCTCCCCTCCCCCTCCCTCGTCCAAAATCTCCCTTATCCTTTCCCCGATCCCCTTCCCCTCTGCCTCATCCCCCGTACATCTCTCCAAAACGTGCTCCCATGTCTCCTCCTCCCAACCACATACCCTACATCTCCTCTCTTCCTCATCCCCCCAGTACCTCCCCCCCCTCATCTCGTTCCCCATCCTATACCTAGCTAGCCTTCCATACCTCACTTCTCCCCACCCTGCCTTCAGGTACCCCGGTAACTCCCGTCCCACCAACTCCCTGTACCACCTATTATACCTCGACTGCACCACTTTTCCCCATCTCTCCTCTTCCTGCCTCCTCCCATCTTCCTCCTCCCATCCCTCCCAGCCCGCTCGCCCACTTGCCCCTCCCTCTCCTCCCCTCAATCCTCCCAACCCTCTACACCCCAACCTGTCTCTCTCCCACGCCGACAATTCCTCTCCCCCTTCCCTTTCCCTTTCCCTTATCTCTTCCAGGCACCACCTAGCCAACTCCCCTCCCTCTCCCCTACTCAGTTTCTCCTCATATCTCCCTGCCCTTCCCCCCGCCCACGTCCTCAACTTTTTCCTCTTCGTCTCCTCCCTTACCATATATCCTGGCGTCCTCCAGTCCACCCCCAATGACCACCTTATATACCTCTCCTGCATCCTCTCCATCTCTTCCCTCTCCCTCCACCCCCAAATCTCTGCCCCATATCCCGCCACCGTCCAGACCAACGTGTCGAACAGCCACATCCTCCTTCCCCAGTCCCTCTCAAACTTCCTTTTCCCGATTCCCCATGCCTGCCTCATTACCACCCCCGCCTTTCTCACCCTATCCCTAACCTGCGCCTCCTGACCCCCGTTCCTCCTGAACACGTACCCCAGGTACTTAAACTCCTTCACCTCCTCTATCCTTTTCCCCTTCCACCTCCACTCCACCTTCCTCTCCCTTCCTCCCCCCTTCCTAAACCTTACCACCTTCGTTTTCTCCACATTAACCTCCAACCTCTTTCTATCCAGGTACCCTTCGAGCCGCCTAATCATACTCCCCATCTCTTCCTCGTCCTTCGCCACCATCACCAGGTCATCCGCATACGCCAGCGCACACACTCTCCTCCCCCCTACCTCCACCCCTCCCCATCTTCCTTTCCTCATCTCCTCTTCCACATCCGCTATTAACAAATTGAAGAGCGTCGGACTCAGGGGGCACCCTTGCCTCAACCCCTTCGCCGTCCAAAAACCCTCCCCTACCTCCCCCCCCACCTTCACCCTGCTCTTCGTCTCCCTATAAATTTCCCTTACCCTCTCCCTCAACCCTTCCCTCACCCCTCTCCTCTCCATCGCCTCCCACAGAGTCCTCCTGTCCACCGAGTCGAAAGCCGCCCTCAGATCCACGAACAGCGCCACCAGCTTCCCCCCCCTCCTCCCGACCTGCCTTCCAATCAGAAAATTTAACACGTAGATATGATCCACCGTACCCCTCCCTCTCCTGAACCCCGCCTGATTCTCCGGAATCATCCCCCCCACCTCCACCTCCCGCTCCAACCTCCCCAACAGTACCGCCGCATACACCTTATACAAGGTCGGCATCAGCGTAACCCCCCTGTAATCCTGCACCCTCTTCCCGCCCCCTTTCTTCGCCACCGGTACTATAGTCCCTTCCTTCCACCCCTGCGGCCACCCCTCCCCATCCCACACTCTCCTACATACCTCCCATGCCAACTCTAAACCCCTCTCTCCCCCGTACTTCCAAGCCTCATTCGGGATCTCATCCCCTCCCATTGCCTTTCCTTCCTTCAACCTTCTCACCACCCTCCTCACTTCCTCCTTACTTATTCCCTCTTCCTCCCCCCTTCTCCTGCCCTCCTCTCCCCCCACCCTTACCCTATTTTCCACTCCTCCCAGCAGCCCCATGAAATGTTCCTTCCATTCCCCCTTCTTTATACTTTCGTCCACCCCTTTCCTTTTCTTCCTACCCCTATTCACTATTTCCCACACCCTATTTTCCGTTTTTGCCTCTGCCACCTCCCTTACCAGCCTCTCCCTCTCCTCCTCCCTCTTCCTATCGCACAGCTCCTTATACTCCCCCCTCCTTCTCTTGTAGTCCTCCCTACTCCCCTCCCCTCCCCTCCACCTCCGTAGCTCCCTTCTCAACTCGCTCTTCTTCTCCCTACATTCTCCATCCCACCACCCCTCCCTCCTACGCCCCTCCTCTCTCCCCCCCCGCCTCCTCCCCCTTCCTCATCACCTCCTTTATCGTTTCCGTCGCCTTGTTCACCGCCTCCTGAATCCCACCTCCTCCTATGGCCACCCCTCCCAGCGAAAATTTACTATTTTATCCGAAAATAGCAACAAAATTTATTAATATTTTATATAATTTTCAGTTGAATGAAATTTGTCAATTTTTATAATTAAAATATAACCATCTTTACCTATTTTCAGTCCCTATGAACTGAAAGAAATCTCATTTTTGTAGGATAATGATGAGTACAGATAATTGGTAAGACAAACAACGATGTTTAACACTAGATTTACGGACATTGATTGCACATATTTTTATTGAAACTCGTCATGTTGATGGTTATATTAGAATATAATCTTTCTTTTGATTAGAATATATATTCATGTCATTATATCAATTAAATTCAACATAAATTGTTAACAATTATTTATGTTTTCTGTAATTTTAAGTATGGAATCTGAAACCGGTCAAACCTGACGGATTCTGTAAATCCAATATTAAAACAAAAAATTTCTAAGAAAAAAAGTTAAATTAATTAAAATCTTCATTATACTGCATTACAATATTTATTTTGCTACTAGTAATATAAACTGCCGTGTCTTACTTAAGATAATTAAAACGTGCCTTCAGTTTAGCAAAGTTTCGATCGTGTTCTGGTATAAACGCTTGATCACGTGACTCTTAATGACGTTCTAGATTCATAAAAAAAAAAAGTTGATTAAAATATGCTTTGATCTTTCATTACTAATGACCTCTGTACTTTCCATTTTCCATATACAAACACTACCGTTCAAAAGCATGAAGCACCTTTTGATTTTTAAAATAAATTTACACTATTTTGTAGGTACGTAGGCAAACGCTTTGCTCATAACATTGTGTTCACGTATTAATTGGGTATTGCTTAAGTATTGTATTATGTACAATAACATTTCTATATCATGTGGTATATGTTTTTTATGTAGAACACAACCATCTTCAAACTATTTTTTTACAGGAAATACAAAGTGTTAAGTTTCAAATTTTGGTAATGAATTACTTAGGTTTTTTGCTTCAATACTGTTTTATAGACTAGCAAAGCAGAACAAATTTTTTTTTATATGAAATGTTCATATGACGAATAAAAGATAAACAATCATTTATCTTGTTACATCTGTGTTAAAGATCCTCATTTCACGTGTATCTAAAATACACGTGTACACGTATATCGAAATGCACGAATCATAATATACATATATATTATATATACACATCCACGGGGTGCGGCTGAATAACATGTAGCAGCGGGCACGAGGTGGCTCCTTATGAAAAAATAAGAACAAAATATGGAATAAAATTTTTTCATTTGAAGCTTAGTTTTCGAGAAAATCGAGTTTGAAACCCCTATTCGTACATATGCTGTTACGGCTAAGTTACGGTTCATCGAGCATCGTATATCACGTATCGTGCTTATGAACAATGTCTACCCAGCATTTAAAAGTTACCGAGTTCAAGAAAAAATACACAGATTTATTGTTGATAATTACAGATGCATGAACTCTCGATAACGTGGTTTGATTCTTCAAGTCTTCAAAAGCGTGTTGAATACTTTGTATTAATTGGTCCCGACTTTCAATATTTTAGCTATAAACCTTTTCTTTGATATGACCTCACATATAAAAATCAGGAGATGTAAGATCTGGTGATCTTGGAGGCTAGACAACTGTTCCTCCGCGGCCAATCTAACATTGGTACCCTTCGCTAAGGATCATCCTTACTCTTCGAGTAAAGTATAGCGGAGCACCATCGTGTTGAAAAATTATTCGTTGTCGAATAGCATAAGGCACGTCATCTAATAAGGTTGATAAATCTTCATGTAGAGAATGCAGATAAGACTCCCCTGTTAAAGTATGTGGTAAAGAATGTGATCCAATTATGTAGTTGCCAAGTATTCCTGCCCATACGTTAACACTAAATCTCACTTGCAAAGATGTTTCATGCATTGCATAAGGATTTCTAGGTGCCCATGAGTGTGTATTATGAATATTGAATGCACCACTTCATCCGTCCATAAAATATACGACGTAGTTTCTGGATTACTGTTCTGTTGCTGAAGTATCCAATGACAAAATTCCATTCGAGGTCTGAAATCGCGTTCTGACATTGCTTGTACTGGGGTCAAATGGTATGGATATAGACCAAAATCATGCAATATGTGACGAATAGTTCTATCGCTCACATTGTACCGAAAGGATAACAATCGTGAACTAAGTCTAGGATTGTCGTAAATATCTTCCAGAACATTATCTTCGATAAAACTTCGGTGATGCACACAATCACAACCTCGACGTTGCGGTTCAAAAGAACCATTTTCCAAAAGACTTCGTTCTATTCTTTGCACTGTTCTTCGATCAGGAACCCTTCGGTTAGGATGGTGCTCTCTGTAATTACGGACAGTAGCATACAAGTTTCTATTACAGGCTCCCAAAGCTCGGGTTATGTCAACGTATTCCCTATTCGTGTACATCATCGTTAGATAGATCAACGAAAATTGACTGTTTAGGCAAATAACTATTAGAAGAAGTCTCAGATCATTGTTTATCAACACGATTCGCGTTATACGATGCTCGACGAACCGTAACTTAGCCGTAACAGCATACGTACGAATAGGATTTTCAAACTCGATTTTTCGAAAACTAAGCATTAAATGGAAAAATTTTATTTCATATTGTGTTCTTATTTTTTCATAAGGAACCACCTCGTGCCCGCTAGTGCATGTTATTCAGCCACACCTTGTATATATACCCAAAAATCGAGTTATGCTGTTCCATAACTCGGCCAAACTATCTAGGTTTGAAGCGTACTGTCTTGGAAATAGCTGGCATCATCATAGATGCGTGACTCTCCAACGTTCTTCTCCTTAATTTTCGTAAATGCCTACCGACTAGCGAGTATCTCGGGGCTTCCTCGCAAAATCTCGCATAATTGCCATTCTCTAATGATATGTTGTCACCCGCTCCCATTCTGTTTGTATTCACAAGCACATGACTCAAGCCGTTATTTGGTCTTATCATGACACTCTCAATACGTGCGTTATTCGCATCAAAACTTAGGTTTATACTTTTAAAGTGTTTCCTATCTTTATTATGCGGTTCGATCCTGAAGAAAGGTTCGATTTCGCGTTTTCTCCGTTCTCACTGTAATCTGAAAATGGCCTTTTGGAGTATTTTGTAGGCGATAGATTAGATATCATCTCTTCTCGTGTAATAACCCTCATAAACAGGAGTCATTACTTCGTAACTTGCCATCACGCATGGCATGTTCACGCCCACTAGAAGTAGGACTTCGGACGTCTGGCACCACATATTCCTTTTCTGCACAAATACTTACGACTCGGGATACACGCATGTATCTGCGCTTACCGATAGGGCTTTTTTTAAAGCTTTTAAAGGTTTTTTAAAGGTTCACCTGTATTTACAGGGTGTCTTTTTCACCGGATTTCAAGAGGGACTGAAAATATCAAAAAAATGTTTCAATAAATATTGTTAGGTACGAAGAGGGGCATAATGCAGCAGAATTATTTTTTTAATATCTGCAGTAGTGGGGGAGATTTCGAGGTCAAGTGTGCTTTTTTAAACGGAATGCTATCTTTTTCTTTCGTGAAGTTATAGCTCTTTTTGAGACGAATTCAACGAGGTAATATACGATAACATTTCGTTTTATGGAAGGTTTTAACAACATAAAATATCGCGGATCAGGTCAACATGTGTTGCTCGCCTTCGGCTAGCTAAACTCTGTTTAACCGTGCCACTAATACAAATCAGACCACTCAATCGAAATATTATGATTTTAGTTTAAAAAGTTTAATTTATTAATCGTTTATTTTAGTCTAAGAAAACTAACGTATTTGCATTTTCTGGGAGTAAACGGTTCCTCTGTTTGTTACAATACTATTTATTAGCACATGAGAAACATCATTTCGACATCGTCGAGGTTGCTGGAATGATTAAATATTTTTTTGAAAGTTCGACGATTGCAGAGTACATATATGTTTCTCCTAGACCTCCATCATTCAAATGGATCTAAGTCAAATCGTAACTGCAGCTTAGCCAAATATGTTTCAATTTTAACATTTACAATATTACTACTGCAAAGAGCACGATCTCTTGAAATGGCGACAATGAATAATAATAATAATAAACTATCTTTTTAATATTCTAAAACCGTTGTGAGTTATGACGATACATTTTTGTGAAGAAAGCGACTCTTCTATTTCAATTGTTTCCGCTATAATGAAAGAAGTGTTGAAAAAATATTTTAATTTAAGCAATGATGATACTACAGTTTGTACACATTCCAAAAAACTTTAATTTTTAAAATTAAATATTTTAAACGATTTAAAATTGAATGTAACGAAGATGACACTGTGTTTGCGTATGCCATTGGCTATAAACAATGTAGACCATATATTCTGCTTTGCATTAAATATTCTATATCAGAAAGATAATTGACATAAAAGTAAAATATTTCCTACAAGGTTTATCTGTACATATAGCAAACATAGAAAAATCAAGCGAGAAAAGTATATATTTTCTTAAATTTCTGTAGATCTTAAACGAAATTACTAATAATTATATACATATTGAATTTGGAAAGTATGTGACTGAGCCACAACTATGCTCCGACTTAGATTTATACACACAGTGGAAGGCTAGGAGAAATTTATCAAACAATATTTAGTAATAGTAGCAATGTCGAAATATGGTGACAACAAAAAGGAACCGTTTACTCCTAGAATATGTTAGTATTCCAGTTCATAGATAACAAATAATGTAATTTGTTATTTTTATCTGCAATCTAGCGAATCATGTCTGTATCAGCAAATTACTTGCGTAAAACCTAAACATTCAGACGTTTACTTTATTTATTAGACATAAATAATGACACGTAATAATATACGGATGTAATAATGCAGGTGGAAACGTATATTTCGATACGCGAAAATCAGTACACGGATATATGTACATTAACCGTGCATTTCGATACATGTGTACCTGTGTATTAAAAAATACACGTATTAAAATACGGATATATTAATTACACATGTATTTTAAATAAACATTCAGAACCAGGATCTCTAGTATGTATTATGTATCGTATATGGGAACAAAACGTGTGGCGCTGCTTCGCTGCGGGTAGGATCTCGTGAGAATTCGTAGGAGGACAGAAAAGGAAAGGAGGGGCGCGTTTCGTCCGGGCCTGCCAGTGGACTCGTCAGTAAGGCTTTCTAGCAGGCCCTGCCTTAGACGACTGGGATATTGGGAAGTCGTTCGAGGAATGTATACATGTATAGCAACCGAGAGGTCGATCGAGCGCTTGTGAGAGCGCGACCCCTCTGGTGGCGAGCATGGGAGGCGACGCCACAAACGTTTCTTGGCTTGGGCATTGACATGATCATGTAGCGTTTACCCTCCTAATGGGGGTTGACTAATGCCATATGCGAGCAACCGACCCAGTTTCATTGCCTTATATGTTAATTCCCTACCACTGAACGTAGGTGCGTTTTCGGGTATATAAGGTGCTGAATTTTCCTGTTCCAGGGGCTTAGTTACATTTAACTTTAAGGCGTTGTTACTCAGTCACTCTGAGCAAGATTGAGAAGTCGTATTCCCTTTCAAGCAACAATATTGTATACTACAAGTGTTCATACTGTGTGAAGTGCCCTTGTTTGAGTGACGTCAATCTCGATGTCTTGACTTTCCATTAACAAATATTAGAAAGATGGAAAGTAGGATTTAGTAATAAATATATGACTGTCTGATTACGAATTCTTAAAAATTATAAATTGTGACAGATGTAAATTAAGAGTAAAACAGGTGCATTTTGTAGGAAAAACAGTGTTACGCATGCCGAACGTTTCGTTTCCCAATTTTTCCTTTCCAATTAAGTGCATCAGGAAATCGCCTTTTTTTTTACGTGGGGAAATCTCAATCCCAATCCCATGCGGCCCTGCTCGTAACAACAGAAAGATATTATGTTTTTTATCTTTACCTTTTGACTCAAATGTTTTCATAAGAATTACTAATAGTCAGAACTCATCAACCTCACAGGTAGCAGCAATAAAATGAAAAGGTCTGGGTTAGAATAAAGTCTGAATTAATTGAATGGAAGAATAGTTACTGAGGGGGCTGGGGGTTCAAATAACAAACCTCAAATACTCCAACACTTATTAACAGTTTATTTTCGCAGGTGTCGGGGGTGTAGCCACACGTAGGTTAAATTGGTTATCAAAACTGGCAAGGCGACAACGTCTTAACCAGACAGAGGTCTAAAATAGACTGGGGGCTCTTTCTTTCACGTCCCCTGAATATATACAATTTCTTACCCTAATAACAAAGGTAGAGAAAAAGAGACAGGACAGAAAGACGGAAAAACGAAACTGGAAAATACTCAGTGTAGGAAAAGTTTAGCGAAAGAGAGTCATAAAAGTCAAGCGGCTCGCCGGGCCCGGATCAGGGTGGTCCGAGGCCCAGGCGAAACCTTGAGGGAAAACAGACGCCTCGCACGGCTCTGGCCGCCAAGTGTTTAACAGGACGACCTGGCTCGTACGAGACCCTGGGAAAATGGATAAATAGAAAGCTTAAAACTATCCTTACATTCCATTCCCATTCATACTCTGGCAAGGGCGTAGTGGCTATACAATGGCCGCTACAGTTACCATCTTCTAGTGGTTTGCAATGAACAATGGCAACTTGGAAGTTTCCAATAAAAAGTACCACTGACAAACAGTGACTTCCGAATACGTATTCCAAAGAGTAACGGTTCATTTTTGTATAAGACCTACTCTAAGAATTTTTTCAGATTTTTAAATTTGCCCTAACTATTAAAAAGTGTGTGCACTTCGCCTCAAGTACAAATATAGTCTGGACCACGATATAGCGAGGTCGTAAACTCGAGCAAATGTCAACGTTTACACGTTTCAGCTTCCGGAACAAGTGAATTGACAGAAACACGAGCAGGTAAGGGTCTTAGACTATAGTCAGGGCCGTACGAAGAAATGTTTTATCTAGTGTCGCCATTTTTAGAAAGTTATTTTTAAAGATATTGTAGCAGGTAAAGGTCTTACTCAAGTCTTTAATATCTTAATTTACCTGCTTATAATATATGCATGTAAAAAATGAAAAAGGTAGTGCAGTTGCGGACACAGAAAGGCATTCAGAAAGGCAACCTCAAGCAAGATGTCATGTACAGTCCTAAGTACCGCAGCAGTATGTAGTCGGTTCCAACCCTCAAGAGTTTAGTTTACGACCTCGCTATATCGTGGCCCGGACTATACAGTAATGATTCTTAAAATTAACCCAAATGTGATTCGTAAGTTGAACATTTCTATACCTGTCAACTGAAGAGATCCTTCTTGGAATCAGTGAAGCGTGAAAGACAACATTTAAAAAAACAATACGAGCTGGGATGTCGACCACAATTTGTATAAAAGACAATGCTTTTTTCCTTGTTTGCTCTTATTCGCTGTCCTTTTCTTTGATTGCCATCTATGGCTGTCGGCAAAAGACAAAGACGACTCCGAGGCTCAATGATATCGCTGTGTGTAAATACATCTTCTGGTGTCGAATTTCGTTTGACCTGGACGTAAATTGAAAATGCCAATTCCATATTAGAAATATTTAAAATTGTTTTATATAAATCTTTCAGCGTCGAGTAGATGTAACACATTTTTTATGATTTTTTTAGCATTTTGAAATCTAGGTTCATTAATTTTTTCAATGTACTTCGGTAACATAGTATTTGTACTATATAATTATGCTTTCACCAGAGTTTATAATGTTTTGCTGCTGTCACTTCCAATAAACACACAATGTTTAACTACGTTATTTGTATGAATTCGAATAAAAAATTTCAATAGAATCTTTTGGAAATCCTGCACTATAAGAAAATGAAAAATGAAAAGAATACTCCCATAAAGAATATGTCGATAATTGAAGTATTTACCTTACATTTCTCATTCTTCCAATTCTGTTTATTGTCAGCCCGGTTTCCAGACAAGTTCAGAAATCAAATTTCGTTTGTTCGGGAATTTGTAACGCGTTATAAAATTACTTTTCTCGGTCACGTTCACAAATTCATTCTATCGCGCAATTTCGCGTGGTTGTTGTTTGTTTAATTATTAAAAATGAGGTCGTGCGTCGCGAGGGAACGCACCTCTATGTATGCTTTGCCGAGAAACGGTATCTCCTCACGTTCATAATTCAGCGTCGCTGGTGAAGAAAAAACGAGGATGATGTAATTTTACGTTTTTCTTCGAACGACTTTTGTTTCTGTGCCAGCGAAAATTAATAGCTCACGTTGTGAAATACGCATTGCACGCGGTAAATCTAGTCTCTCGTATCGTATTGCAAATAAAAATTCACGTTATTATTTTCACCCGACTCAATACTTTTTACGACGTGTTTCATAGATGATATTTGTTTTTCATATGATCGGCTTAATGTTCCATCAACAACTAGGTTATTAGCAACGGTGCCATTAATACACAATACAAACATACACTATTTGATTGATAATCTTTGTTACTTCAATGTACTCGAGGAGACTTCGATTTCGACGATATCGTTACATAGTAGGTAAAATGTTGAATTTGTTATGGTAAACGTTATACCTTACAAAACTGAGCATTATTCGAATTGTTTCGAATAAATATTTATTCGAAATAATTATCCAAAATAAATACGTTTGAGTTGAATATTTCATCTGCAAAATAATTATTTATTATTCGTAATAAATTATTCTACTTCCATTAAACAAATCTGATGAAAAATTACATTTTGATTTTACAATATTTCTTTACTTTTTTTCATTCCTTTTACCACGCCTTCGTACGCAGCCGATGCAGTATACTCGACGCAGCACTAATTCGGTAATTCCAAAATGTCACTACGTGATATGTACGCAATATAACATAATTAGAGTTTCAAGCCATAATTCCATTCGTCGAATTTCAGTAAATCATTGTAATTAAATTGCGGTTTGTATAATGTACAAACTCGTTCCTATTCAATTCACGTATGTACATTTCCGTTTAAAAGTTCGCCACATTCTTTGATTTTTATGGAAATGAAATTTTGTATATACGTGTATTTATTTTATTAAATATTATATTCTTTATTATTTTTATTTTTTCCTTTAAAAAAACTAGAAGTACGTAAAATGTACAAATTACTGTTTTTCGAAGAGATACAAAATGTTGAGTTCGATCATTTTACTTAATATGTCTCATCTAGCGAATTATCTAGTTATTTTAATGTCGCCACTATTTTAAGATAAGTAACAGGGGCCTTCCAATATTAAGTAACGATTTATAAGAATTCATTTTCATTTTTTTTTTTAAGAAATATGATTTTTGTCTTCCAGTAAAGTGTTTATACACATTATCAGTCCATACTTAGGTATGTATCATTTTTTCTTTATCAGTTGTGAATTATCATTATAAACAGATAATTACATTCTTGCGTTTGAACCACGTGATTCTTTATCGATGTGTTAAGGTATATGTACTAATAACTAACCAGAACAAATAATGTCTCGATACTTGGCCATTGATGCAAATTGTAAATATTATTAAATATATGTATGTGTAAGGTAGAAACAGTAAAAATAAATTGATAAATTTATATTATTTAATTGTACTGCTTTATATGTTGAAAGTTATATCGACGATTACTTCTTTTAAATGTTTTAAAAGTTGTTTGCATTTCTGCAATTACATATGCAGTGAGGTTTTGTTGATTTCTTATGGTACAGAAAAGGAAGGGGTACCTACTCATTTGTGGAGGATATGTAGATAATTCTTATAATATTCTTCTTTATTTGTTTTATACGTAATAAATGCAAAAATGATGTAATTATTTTTTAATGTACTAAACAATTTTTGTAATAAGAAGTGATAAAGTTTACTTGTTATATGCGAAAAACTTAGAATAACATACATAAATTTTATGCGTAATATTTATACATATACTGCATTGGTCTTAAGTTGTTCAGTTATTGATACAATTACATTACTAAAAATTAAAAAATTTAAAGAAAATGTCTGTGTAAATTGCCAAAATTGTTTATTTCTATATGTCTCTTCTATTATTTAAATAATTGTATATATTATATAAAAAGCTTTTGCATTTTTATTATTTAGAAAATTATACCGTATCACAGCATAATGCATTATTTTTGTTCGTTGTATATTGTATACTTCACGCTTAACTGGTGGCGCGTTATTTTCATTATAATTAATATTGTTCTGTATTATTTTGTGTAACCAAATGCATTAAACATGGGCAATACTACAAGTCGTTTTTTTTATTTTTTATTTTTTAATAGTATATTTTGAGGTGCTGAAATATTTTTAAGTGACTCATAATACGACTGTCTCAAAAATACATGATAACGTTTAAGAAGATCCTCTAATCTAATTTAAGAAGATGCATCTTTAAAAAAATGATTCTTTTTTTAATTTTGATGATGGTGATGGTCAATGTTGTTTTTCTAGGAATACAAAAATGTAAACGTGTTTTTCTCAAAACCATGTTTTTCAAAACGGTGTCAATGAAATTTTCTATACGTATTCCCTCACAACACTATTACACACTACCGGCTACTCTACTCCGGTATTCCCCCTCATATTCCCGTGTCAGCACTACCAACTACAATCAGTAAAAAATAACTACACAGCTGGCACTACTACAGAAAAGACGGTCATATATGTAGTAAAGTTTGTATCTCACACGTACGCTGTTAAAGATGTATATGGATAGGCAGAATTCACTTGTGTAAAGCAAAAGTTTTTTGCAAAAATGTCGAAAATTATTAAATGCTCGAAGCTAAACTTGTATAATTGAGATCTAAAATTTGGTGTCAATCAGCCACTGGGACTTTTCGGAAGAATATCTCTTTTTTCTTTTGTTTTAGTACCTGATATAGCCAAATTCTTACTAATTAAGAATCTTATACTTTTTCTTATGTCAAATAATCTAAATAGCCGGAATCATGGACATCGTGGAATGACCTTTTTTAAAAGCGACTGCGTTTGAAAGAATCCAGTGCTGTCAATTTTAATTGGCGTTGGCTCAACAAATTTTAGAATATTATTCAAATACTTATAAGTGTTATAGTTTCTTTGCAAAAAATTCCCCCAAAAAATAAGAAAAAAAGATCATTTTACACTAGAAGACCGTCTTAAGAGTTACGATATACAAAAAAGGTTCAGAACTATATTGAGGCCCAAATATTTTCGTCATTTTGTTACTTCGCCTCAAGAAAAAATTATTGCGTTGCGAATGAAAAATCCAACGTACTTGTTCCCTTTCTGACCGCGCAGAAAATTTTATAGCAAGTACGCGTGATACACAGTGTGTCAAATTTTTCTCCTCTAACCTGCCTAGTTTACAAGGTGGCGCGCTGACGCGTATAATCGAGCCGATTTTCTCATTCGTGCGAGTGGTACGAGTGAGAGAAATTCTCAACAAAGGAAGATAGAGAAGGACAACGTGTTCTCAGCGTGTTACGAAGTTCTCCTTTATCGTGCCCGTTTGCCTATCGCGTTCTTTTTGGGAAGAAAAGTTCCTCGAACTGGAGAGTGCCTCCTCGTTTTCAAGCTTTTCCATTTCCACTCCACTCCGTCGGCTGTTTCACGACTCCCGATTCAGCGAGTCGCATAGCTTGGCAACGGTTTAGTGTTCCGCACTTCGCGGAAGTGCATTTACCTATTGTTCAGTCGGCTCGTCTTTCGTCGAGATTTGAAAGCGCGCCCAATCTGCGTATCTGCTCGCGTGTAAATTGTCCTCTCCGCCTCATGTTCTACCAGTATCGGGCCCATTTAGAGACATAATCGGGTATGGCTGATATTTGAATTTAAACGGGGCCCTCTTAGCGGCCAGAGTCATTTAGCAATTGCACGACTTCTGCGCTGAAAACCGTGCTTTTGTTTCACGTTTCTGTACCATCTGCGGAGGATCCTGCTTTCTGGTCTTTGTTGTAATCTCTCGATTCTGCATTTATGCAAATGTATAGGTTGAGTCGCCTGATACGCGGGACTGTGAAATGTCTCTGTTGTTCTTGGCGACGCGAACGGAGGTCGGTGAGTGTAACGTTTGATTCAGTGGATTACATATCAAAGTGGTGAAATTAATATCGTTGTCTAATAAGAAAAAGCACAGTTCCGGATAAAATAATTTATAAAGTCAACATTGAAAATGTTTCTGCCAAGTGTACGATGTTACAATATCTTCATTTTCCAGGAAACAAATGCATCATTTTTATTTCAAAATATACGCTGGTAACGAAACATAGGGGAGTATCTTATCTAAACATAATAGATATAGAGTGTCGTTTTTAACTGGACTCTTCGGAATATCTCAGGAGAGACTGAAAATATAAAAACAATTGTCGATCTAAACACGTAGTCGGGAACTAAAATTCCGTATTGCACTGTTTTATTATTTACTAACTTTTGCCCGAAGCTTCGCTCGCACAGAAAACCGTTTAGTTCCCTCGGAAATAGATATTGTTTCTCCATTAAACCTTTTAAGCCCCCATTCACCTCTATAGAGTTGTAATTTTATGTCATGTCGCCATCTTACATTTCAAAATTGATACCACTTTCATAATTAACGTCCTAAAAAACCTTCATAACGACACCCATACCGATATTTAGGCGTATTTACACCAGTGCAACGGTTTAGTGATAAGATAATAATTACGTACTTACATGTTAAATTTGAAGTTTCTAAATCCATTTACGGAAATAAGGCAACTTTAATGCGAAATAAGTGTGTCAATGAGCATTCAGACCAAGTATCAGATAAATCCGACAACAAACAAAATATGTCCCATACAAACATTGCAACCCCTTTTTACCCCTTCAGAGATTGAATTTTTTAAAATGCCGAAATAGGTGTTTGGTTAATTATATCAAAGAGCATTAAGACCAAGTTTGAAGCAAATCCGACCACAAATAAAGTATTCCTCATACAAACGTTACAACCCCTTTTCACCCCTTCAGAGGTTGAATTTTTAAAAAAACCGGAATAAGTGTTTGATTAATTATATTAGAGTATTAAGACCAAGTATGAAGTAAATCCGACAACGAACAAAATATGTCCCATACAAACGTTGCAACCCCCTTTCACCCCTCTAGGGGTAGAATTTCTTAAAATGCCGAAACAGGTGTATGATTAATTATGTTAAAGAGCATTAAGACCAAGTTTCAAATAAATCCGATCACAAATAAAATATTTCTCATACAAACGTTGCAACCCCTTTTCACCCCCTTAGGGGTTGAATTTCGGAATATCCTTCTTATTCCTTGTATACATCATAAAGGAAACCTCTGTGCAAGATTTCAGCTTTTTATGTCCAAGGGCTTAGCCTGAGCGTTGATGAGTCAGTGAGTCAGGCCTTTCATTTTATATATAATCGAAAATAATTTTTTCAGAATAATTTGAAATTTTTTAATTTAATTTTTTAATAACTTTTTAACGAAGCCTCAGTCAAGAAATTAATATTCTTGATTTTTGTTTTATTTTTGCCTCTAGAATCTCCCATTAAAATTTTTCCCAGGGGTGGTCGAACACCCTGCATATGTATAATTAAATTTAGAATTTGAATGTGTCAAATTGACGCGTCCCGTAAACCTAGTGTTATCCTAACCTTGAATCAATCCTTTCAATTTGTATCTACTATTATACAGGGTGAGTGAAATAACTTGACCACCTTGAATATCTCATTTACATTTTATACTAGAAAATAAAATAAGTTCATCGTTACAGAGTTCGAGCTTACAGACCAATGAACACTATAGAATATACATTTTACTCTTTTTTTTTTTTAAATTGTCCTAGCATTCGAAAAGATCACTTGCCCGACCCATTCGAATGATCATGCGCTTTTTATTCTTTTTCCACTTGTTTGAAATTTCTAATATTGAAATACACATATTTCAAGTACTCGAACAGGTCTATAGTATACACGAATAAAGTCGATCAAACAATCATAAAAACAAAATTTGTGTATAGATGAACATTTGTAATTGCACTATTAATCGATCATTATAATAATTCCCGTTACAACAATCATGGAATTGATGATAGGACAATAATTGCAAATTAACGGCTATCTCATCAATCGTATCCAATAAATGCGACGTGCGATCGCCGTGCGATCCTGTGTCCGAATAATTTCACGTTCATTAAGTGCCACTGTTTCGAGCGTGTCGGAACACACCTGCAAATATATCGTTCCACATTGTAAACACCATCCTTTCGTAATTATACTAATTTAAGCAACGATTGTTTCTATATTGTTCATACTTCTAATGTCAAAGTTGTAATAGGTTAATATTGTTGACGAACATGGCAGCGAAATTTTATCATTGAAAATTCGAACAAATTTTTCAAGAATACCATTTTTAGAGGTTTTGTTTACTAAAATAATTGTGCAATGTTTTCAAATAAATAGTAGATATTTGTGTTCGCCGATTAAAGAAGTGTGATAAGAATTTGTCATTGAAGTCTCAAATTTGAAATTTGTTACTTTCATCGTTGTATTTGGATATTACGTAGTAATATGAAAGTACATGGAAAAATGAAGTTAAAGTTAGAGTTGGGATTTTTAAGACGAACTTTTGGTTAAAACGAGCATGTTATTATTCATAATAAATGTTTTCGACCTTAGGTTTAGCTTTTATACGATGATTAATATGAAGCAGGGAAGGAGACAACTGTAAAGAATTATACGTAATATTACGTTAATATTTGCAAATATGTTAAAAAAAATCTATTCTTTGCTACAGAAAAACTGCAATCTACTTAAAATCTCTAATTTGTTGTTTGAAAAAACATTATTTCTATCATACTACAGACATATAATATTAATACGATTTTTGATAAAATAGCGTCATAAAAATGAACATAATCAATGTTCATAGGAATTACGTATAATGAACTTTCAATTTGTCCTATGTTTACACCATGTAACGTAGATTTTCCAAAAGAATGTAGTGTAACTGTATGATTTGCAGTAAGTATGAAGAATTTTAAATAAATATTAAAAATATAACTGTATTTAAAAACTTTATTTTTATTTTATTATACATATACTACATTTACATAAATTATTTCTTGAACATAAATATTTTCATCTATCAAAATTATTAATCTATTACTGCCAATGCTTTGGAAGAAACAATCTTTTAAAGTACAAAACGTTAATTAAACGTGAATTTACACGAATATGACGAGGTAATAATGTACCATGTTGTATATTGAATTGAAACCTGAAATTTAAAAGTTCGTTATAAACAATAATACGCTCGTATCGACTTATTTTTTATTAGTCTTGAAAAAATCGTGTCCACTATAATAAAAAAAAGTAACGAATTAATTATTCTAAAGCATTATTTAAATCATTATGAGAAATTTTCGTGCAAAACATTAGAATACGTGGAAATTAAAAGAATATGAATTAAAAGGATATCCCAATATTTCGTGTGAAATATTGGAATAATGGAAGTTAAGAGATATGTTGTTTCCATTCAAATACAACATTGCTATAACTATTCGATTTCGATAAAAACTTTAAATATAAAAACAATAACATTGATTGAATAGAGATTAAAACCCATTATACCAATATTTCCATTTGTATAGAAACATTCTACATGCATCTAACGAGTGTCATTTGTTTTTTCAAATAATAGATTTTACAATGGAAATGTTATTTAACTGTTTGTAGACTATTGTTTAATCATTGCCAAATACAGGGCATTTGAATGGCACATTTGCAAAACGCAAGAGTACAAATTTCGAAAAACATGTCTGCGTGACTTAATTTATACATTTAATGGAAAATATCAGTTCAGTTCACTTTATTATGAAAAACAACAACCTGTAATTTATGTAAAATAATGATAAAATATTATATACAGGGTGTTCGGCCACCTCTAGCAAAAATTTTAATGAGCGATAGTAGAGGCCAAAATAAGACGAAAATCAAGAATACCAATTTGTTGATGGAAGCTTCGTTAAAAAGTTATTAACGTTTAAAGTGCCGCCCTTACTGAATTTTTTTCTCGAAAATGCGCAAGATTTCGGGGGTATGTCTATTCACCAAAAATGACTGTAATTGAACCCAACAACCGAAAATAATTTTTCCACAACGATTTGCAATTTTTTAATTTTCTCGAATAATTTCACACCTTCTCTATTTTTTTTCTCGAAAGTGGGCAGGATTTCGTGGGTATGTCTAATGACAAAAACTGATTGTAATTGACCCCCGCAACCGAAAATAATTTTTCCACAACGATTTGCAATTTTTTTTCTCCTTCGAAAAATTTAGGCACCTTATTGGATTTTCAGTAAGGAATTTTTTTCTCGAAAGTGCATACAATTTCGGAGGTATGTGTAATGATAAAAAATGATTGTAATTGATCCCCGCAACCGAAAATAATTTTTTTAGAACGATTTGAAAAATTTTTTTTCACCGAAAAATTTCAGCACCTACTCGATTTTTTTTCTCGAAAGTAGATAGGATTTCGGAGGTATGTGTACTCACCAAAAATGATTGTAGTTGACCCCCGCAACCGAAAATAATTTTTCCAGAACGATTTGAAATTTTTGAATTTAATTGTTAATAACTTTTTAACGAAGCTTCCATCAACAAATTAGTATTCTTGATTTTCGTCTTATTTTGGCCTCTACTATCGCTCATTAAAATTTTTGCTAGAGGTGGCCGAACACCCTGTATACATAATGAGTGTAAAGAATATTCGTATAGTGAGTAATTCCCAAAAAGAACTTTATGTAACTCGTTATATTAGTAAATTTTTTTAATACAAACAATTTATATGTGTTTATATAAATGTTTGAAATAAATTTCATAAAATGGAATTTCTTTCTATGAAATTTATTTTATACATTTACAGAAATATACATTAATTTGTTGTATTATGGAGGTTTATTATGAATAAATTGATTATAAATAACCGAGTTATTCAAAATGTTCTCTAAAATCTCTTGCTACACGATACTTTCTATACTCATTTTATATTAAATTGAATCTATTCTCTGCCATGCATATCCATTGAAGGGGAAAATATATATTTCTTGAAATTCTGGGAATTTATGAAATCGGAATCAAACAATCTCATACATCATATTTTTTTAAAATTCAAATACGCGAATGACATATAGGTAAATCAAACGAAACATGATAAATACATAATAAAATTCTGATACCTGTTATTTTTAAACCGTCTATGGAAGTAAAGTACGTATATTAATGTATTGTTGTAAAATTGTTTTCGTGCTAACAGTGAAATTGTATTTTGCATTCGTTTGCTTTTTAATTATTGGTTTTATTTGTTTTTGTTCTTGCAATTATTGGAAATAAACGTCAATTTTATAATCAGAAATGAACAAGATTTTATCCGAGTGAAAAATAATTAATAAAATCAACGTTTAGAAATTTATTCGTAACGTTTACTTAATTGATTGAAAAGTTAAATTCTTATCAGTTCGTTGTGAAAATTTAATTCTATAAAAGTGAAATATTAGATTTTATTTAACGATTCACGTATAAACATTAATTACCGGTATTTATTATCTAGATAAAAATATTCCCGTCTCTGTTTATAATTATATAAGCAAAATATACCTGAAAAACTAATAATAAACCTTTATTTCATAGATGATCAATCGATTTATACAGAACAGCTAAAATCACTTGTAAAGCCAGTGAGTAAAGATAACAAAAAATTATTTCTCTGTGTGATAAACAGTAACCGCTGCAAACAATTACAGAAAAATAAACAGAATCTAAGTAAAAATCAACTAAAAATGGAAGGATTGTGGTGGAGAAATTCAAGAATTATGGGCATTTGTCATAAACAGTGCATGTAAAATGTAAACAAAAATTCAGACTTTAGTTCATATTTTCTAAGCGATATCAAAGTGAATGCGTGCAGTTTTGTGCATTCAAAGGAAAAGTATGACATTTTAGAAAAATTCAATTTTTTTTTTAAACTATGACAAAAGACCTAAAGAAGATATAAATCGTAGTGCTTTAAATGATGTTTTCTTGTCATTTTCACCAATATATTAAATAAATTGGTTTTCAAATGCATGGTAATTTTTGGAATCAGAGTCTGATAAAGGACAATGTTAAGTCCTAGAGGGGTTTAGTGACCCAAGAGCGTACAGCATATGCTATACACCGTTGGAAAGGTCTCGCCAAGGCGAATCGACTGATACCATTTTTAACTTCGATATCAGATGGGATAATGTCGAAAAATGGCCTCAAAGTTCGAGATTTTGCGGTTTTGAACAAAAGAAACCGGTAGTAAAAGCCCATTCGGCCCGAGGGACCTCGGGTAGGCACCTGAGGAAAAACCGAGGGGTGTAAGCGATACTCTAGCAGATTGGGACGCCAAATGTGCCCCACCACCTTCATTTCAGTGCCGTGTTGGGCCTGTGTTTGCCGCATGGGCCCCGTTCCAAATGCCCAGGGCGAAATCCCCAATGGACAAGTTGTTTTTCATGAACCGATGTTTCCTGATGTCTCATCAAATACTAAAACTAATTTGTTGCACTCTAGATCATGCAGTTTCGTCGCCATTCAGGGAATTATAATTTATTATGTCTGGACGTGTTAAGTGCATATTTAATTACGTATGCATATCGAAAACAGGCTTAAGGATTTTAAGATTAATCATCTTCACATCATTATGTTTCGTTCAATCAATAAAATGTCACTCCATTCACTATTGTAAGTGACGCATTAGTCTGAATACTAACCTGCACATTCCCAACTCATACCTGCGAATCGTCTGTCATGAATATATTATGTTCATGAAAAACAACTGATCCATTGGGGATTTCGCCCTGGGCAATTGGAACGGGGCCCATGCGGCAAACGCGGCAACACGGCACTGAAATGAAGGTGGTGGGGCACATTTGCCGTCCCAATCTGCTAGAGTATCGCTTACACCCCTCGGTTTTTCCTAAGGTGCCTACCCGAGGTCCCTCGGGCCGGATGGGCTTTTACTACCGGTTTCTTTTGTTCAAAACCGCAAAATCTCGAACTTTCAGGCCATTTTTCGACATTATCCCATCTGATATCGAAGTTAAAAATGGTATCAGTCGATTCGCCTTGGCGAGACCTTTCCAACGGTGTATAGCATATGCTGTACGCTCTTGGGTCACTAAACCCCTCTAGGGCTTAACATTGTCCTTTATTTCCGAGTAACGAATAAAAATGTTTAATTTATTCATAAACTAAATGTTATTCAGTCTGTAAATTAAAATCTATTAAAAGCTAGTTTCTGAACGAATGTAAAATTTTTATTCGAAATTCGAAAATAGAATTCTTGCCCAACCTCGTTTGAGACACCTTGATATTAGACACTCGAATCACTAGCATGGTGAGTAGTTTGCGAGATTACACTCTTGACAAATACAAATGCTGATTTGTCAATAGAGCACAGTCTCCAATTTCAGACACAAAGCATGGAAGCAGACGCAGATACCACAGAAACGACTTCACTGATTTAGTTTCAAGCACTGGTTGTTTTGTATATGTCCCTTCTTCTGAAAGCTCACTTATTTATAAAGGGTGACTCTAGAAACTGGGAAAAAACCGAATAATTTAAATCGTTTGTTATGCCATACGCAACAATCCTGACAGCTTCTGGCAGGCAAACTACTTCTGCAGAAGTTTCTATAGTATAGTATACAGGATGTCCGGTCAACCGTGGGAAAAATTTTAATGGGTGATTCTAAAGGTCAAAATAAGAAGAAAATCAAGAATATAAATTTCTTGATTGAGGTTTCATTAAAAAGTTCATAAAAAATTAAATCAAAAAATTTCAAATCATTCTGGAAAAATTATTTTTGGTTGTCAAAGGGTCAATTATAATTATTTTTGGTGAATAGACACGCCCTCGAAATCCTAATCATTTTCGAGAAAAAAATTCCTTATCGAAAATATAATTTCTGGCCAGAAATGTCTGTCCGAATTTTCATGCGTATCTTTAATATGTCTTAACTTTTGAACGTATTAAACGATTTTAATGTTTCAAAAGGCAAATGACGCGTATTTTGGTGAAGAATATGTAAAAATTCTAACAATATTGTAAAAGTTGTTCCTTGACTCCGTAAAGTGAAAAAACTATCAAAACGGTCCAATTTTTAATCGACCACAACTCCTACAATAGTAAAGCTCATCGGTTGCTCCAAAAAGTATTAGACAAGTTTTCTGTAGGGTGTCAAAGAAATTTATAAAAAATGAAAAACAAGTTTTTAAGAGAAATCGGCAGAGAAAAATTATTTCTAATCATTGTGAAAAAATTATTTTCGGTTATGGGGGTCAATTACAATCATTTTAGGTGAATAGGTACACCTCCGAAATTCTACGCACTTTCAAGAAAAAAATTTGAGTAGGTGGACAAATTTGTCGACAAAATTAAAAAATTTCAAATCGTTCTGGAAAATAATTATTTTTAGTTGCGGGGGCCAATTACAATCATTTTTGGCGAATACACATACCCCCAAAATCTCATGTACTTTCGAGAAAAACGTATATTTAAAAATTCATAACTTCTAAACGGATTTAAGGATTTTAATGATTCAAAATTTAAACAATGCGTAGTAATGGAGCTCTAAAACTCCAGAAAAATGGGTCGAAAAAATACATTGGATGTAAGGTCTACTCGTATACCTCGCCTGTGGTGAGAACTACACGCAGCTGTTCTACAGGCGGAACTTTAAACGTTAATAACTTTTTAACGCAGCCTCAACCAGCAAATTAGTATTCTTGGGTTTCGTCTTATTTTGGAGTCTAGAAATCTCTGATTAAAATTTTTCCCAGGGATGACCGAACAACATATTACGATATTCAAATGTGTGTTATGCTATAATGATCCAAGAATTCTTTCACGTATTCTCGGCATTATCCTTTTGTGTAATGGATAGTCGGATTCTTTTTTTTATGGTGTGCGTTTAGATCAACGGAGCACATGTTCGCTCTTCTTCCACTAAACTTCCATGTAAAATTTAAATAACATGAGCATTTATCGATTGTTCATAAATTCTAAAATCGAACGTATTTCTGAAGAAATTGAATTTCTGTATTTTGTATCTTTCTTTATTAATATTTTTACTAATGGCAAATAATAAATAATAAAAATCTTGTGATTTCGTTCTGCAAAAATTATAAAATTGTACGCCTTCTTTTTGCAAATACATATCCTAAAGTAAATTTTCTAGACTATTTTTCACTCGTGTCTTTCTAACCATTTTGTGATCCACCAATGTCTTTTTTTTTTTTTTGTTAAACTCTGAATAATGATTAACCTCACAGCTGCAATTATTCTGCTCGATGATCGTTTGTACCAAACGAGCAGAATTTTTCTGGTGTGGAACGTGCATTCGCTTGGTTAGTCTAAATGGACCCTTAACAGTAATATACAGATGGAAGTGTAGTCAAAATAAAAGAAGATTGGAATAAAATGTAGTTGGCTATATTTATATGCTACGTACAAAAGAAACCACATTCTTCAAATTTTTAATTGCATTTTCATTAAAGTTTTATTTAAATTATTTAATGTCATCAATTAATTTTAATTAATTTCATTTAAATGTAAATATTTAATTTTATTTAATAATGCAATTTTAGCTTATTAAATTGTATCTAATTATGATGCTATAATTTTATATAATTTGTTTAAAATTTCGTATTATTGTCTTGCAAATGTTATTTCTTCGAAATTTTCAAACAAATCCATTTCATTTTTCTTGAAAAAACGCAATTTTAAAAAAATGTTCAAGAATACGAAATTCGAAATATCTCTTAAAATTACATTTGATATCAAAATAATTTATGACTCTCGATAAGGATGATTCGATAGGGATCATCCGTACAGGAAGTTGCGATGCAAGTTTTTATATAAAATTTTATTCCATCTAATGTTCTAATATTTTTTAATTTAACAATAGGGACTATTGTACCTCATCTCGTGACATTTGTACAGTGGTTTCACCCCTTAAATATGAAAATGGACCAAAATAAATAAGTACGTATTTAATATGTTCCGATGTTTTAGATGCATTTAAAGTTTCAAAAGAATTAAAGACGGACACCTAAAAATTCGACATATGTAGTATTAAAAAGAGAATATTTAATAACATAGTATTAAAAAGAGAATATTTTACAAGATATTTAAGAATAAATTATACATTTATATTTCACAATTTTATTATTTATTATAAATGTATTACATTTTTTCTTTTTACATTATTATCTTTCCCTATTTTACACATATACCTACTTTTACACTTTTCTCTAGTTTCGATGTATGTTTCATCGCTTCTCTGTTTTTAATAGGTGTCTTCCTCGACTTTTTTACTATCTTAAATTTGTGTTTAGTATGTTATTTTTACTCTTCCTAAATCGACAAATGTTACTTTCTATTGTTTGAGTAGATTCGTCACTCTGTTTCTCGTTTCGTGAACGTCTCTTTCGCTCCATTTTACTACTTTTCGAGCGTCGTCTATAACTTTACTTATTTTTTGTTCCTTCAGTTTTTTTGACACAGTGCATTTCTTTTTTACCTTTTTATGTCGCTAGAAGCTTGTAATATTTCCGAAGGAAGCGTTAAAAATGTCATGTTTTCTAGCTGCTTTTTCTTCGACAATCATGTTTTTTCGACATACCAACACCGTCGACACGAGCATTGCGAGAAATTTTTGACGGGACTTGGCCACATTTATTAAACTTTGTGTCAAGGTTCTGCAATTGATGGTAATTTATTGTCGTGGTTTGTCAAAATAAACTACGCCGAGCTTTGAATGTCTGAAATTAAATGAATTTGAATGAAGTGTTATTAAAGTTCAGGCTCTCCAAGAATATTTCAATATTTCACGCTTATTCGTGAGTTTGTATTACTGAAGTAAATTGACGCAATCTTCTTATTCAAAGTTGTATAAAAGAACACCGCTTTTCCTCTTAAACTCGTCGAGAAATGATTTTAAATCTCTCCAATAATGAACACGATATTAAATCCCGGTTAGGTCGTAAGCGAGATTCTCATTCCTTCGATTATTATTTCCACGACATCCGATATCCGATTAATCGGATTTATTGCAGCGAGGCAAAGTTCAAAATTCTACATTCCATAATGGCCAGAAGTTTGCAATGTAAATTAAAAGTCTATCGATTACGTGTTAATAACTAATTAACTGTTATCAATAATGACTTAATATTAACGATAAGATTCCATGTTTGTTTTGTGTGAATCGTAATTATTTAATATTTTTAAATCTTTTTTCGCGTTCTATTATAAAAATAAGTAGCAACATTTTTTTAAAATAAACAGCCCGTAAAATCTAATTATTGTAGCTACGCTAAAGAGGCATAAAATGAGGACAAATAAATGTTAAATATTTAAAATGTTGCA
The DNA here is from genome assembly GCF_013123115.1 of Colletes gigas. Lineage (NCBI taxonomy): Eukaryota > Metazoa > Arthropoda > Insecta > Hymenoptera > Colletidae > Colletes > Colletes gigas. The sequence goes on from NW_025106675.1 coordinate 314,173, forward strand.
CTTTTATTCTTTATCACAGCAGAGATTTCATACAAACATACGATTTCGACCTGGCATTTTCCGGCTCCTGAGCTCCATGTTGTCTTCGGCCTCGTCTAAGATTTTCTGATCCTCCTGCTTCACTTCTCTTCCCTACTGGAGGAAGTATGTCGTTGTCTTAGAAGATTTCTAGAGATGTCGGTGGTGGTAAATGTGAGGTTTAGTGGTGTTGATGTAGCAGGAATTGCTGTGAGACTCACCTGTGCTGACTCGTCCTTATTCAAGCTCCTTCAGACATCAGTATGCTTGCAGCGTTACCAGTGAATCCTTATTCAGATAGCCTGGATATTTTTAGCATTTTAATGGGAAATCCCCGTAAGTTGTCAAACTTCGAGGTAACGCTCTCGAGCTGATTTGGCACCTCCGCCCCCCACCCTCAAAATCGTGCGTAACGAAGTAACCATGCGAGGTTAGCTGGTAAAGTTTTCCGCTTTTGCAATTCAGATCATTTTTTACTACTAGAGAGATCCTTTTTGACCATCAAGCATTACACAGTTTATCAACTAATCACACAAGGTTAATTTAACGTGTGACATACGCATTCATTTTTGTTTGAAATTAGATGTAATTTCAAAACTACGCGTTCATCACAAAAATTTTTCCAATGTATTTATATGTTTTCCGATTAAAATAAGACCAAACACGATATAATTTGTTTTTAACTTATTTCTAATAGAATATAAGATCGTGTTTGCAAGTGTCAAAAAAATGAGTTATTGTCACTCGTTAAATGTGCAAATATGATCCAAGTTATATCGTGTTTGGTCTTACTTCAATAAGCAAAACCTCACAAATATATTAGTAAAGGTTCCATTAACAAAAAATAAAAAATAAATTAGTTTCACGTTGTGTTATTCTTATTTATCCTTCGTTCGCTATCCTTGTCTACGTTTGGCAAGATACAAAGCTTGTAACTCGGCATGTGCCTTTCTGTAAACTGAAAATTAACCATGCTTTGCTGTATTTATACTTTTTTAAATAGTTTGAATAATGTTCTACATGGCATATACAGGGTGCGGCCGAATAATATGTACTAGCGGGCACAAGGTGGTTCCTTCTGAAAAAATAAAAACAAAATTTGGAATAAAATTTTTTCATTTGAAGCTTAGTTTTCGAGAAAATCGAGTTTGAAAATCCTATTCGTATGTATGCTGTTATGGCTAAGTTACGGTTCGTCGAGCATCGTATAACGCGTATCGCGCTTATAAACAATGTCTACCCAACATTTAAAAGTTACCAAGTTCAAGAAAAAATACACAGAAGACTTTTAACGAACAACATTTTATTTTATTAATTACAAAATTGCTGAAACTGGTGACCTCCATGTCGCATGTATAGCTGTGCCCGTCTAATTACAGATGCATGAATTCTCGGTAGCGTGGTTTGATTCTTCAAGTCTTCAAAAGCGTGTTGAATACTTTGTATTAATTGTACTCGATTTCCAATATCTTGGCTATAAACCTGTTCTTTGATCAAGAGGTGTAAGATCTGGTGATCTTGGAAGCCAGGCAACTGTTTCTCCACGGCCAATCCAACATTGGTACTCTTCACTAAGAAACATCCTTACTCTTCGAATAAAGTGTGGCGGAGCACCATCATGTTGAAAAATTATTCGTTGTCGAATAGCACGAGGCACGTCATCTAATAAGGTTGATAAATATTTACGTAGAAAATGTAGATAAGACTCCCCTGTTAAAGTATGTGGCAAAAAATGTGGTCCAATTATGTAGTTGCCAAGTATTCCTGCCCATAAGTTAACTACTAAATCTCAATTGAAAATGTGTTTCATGCATTGCATAAGGATTTCTAGGTGCCAATAAGTGTGTATTATGAATGTTGAATGCACCATTTCTGGTGAATTGTGCTTCACCCGTCCATAAAATATACGACGTAGTTTCTGGATTACTGTTATGTTGCTGAAATATCCAATGACAGAATTCCATTCGAGGTCTGAAATCACGTTCTGACAGTGCTTGTACTGGGGTCAAATGGTATGGATACAGACCAGAATCATGCAATATATGACGAATAGTTCTATCGCTCACATTGTACCGAAAGGATAACAATCGTGTACTAAGTCTAGGATTGTCGTAAATGTCTTCCAGAACATTATCATTGATAAAACTTCGATGATGCACACGATCACAACCTCGACATCGCGGTTCAAAAGAACCATTTTCCAAAAGACTTCGTTCTATTTTTTGCACTGTTCTTCGATCAGGAACCCTTCGGTTAGGATGGTGCTCTCTGTAATAACGAAGAGTAGCATACAAGTTTCTATTACAGGCTCCCAAAGCTCAGGTCATGTCAAAGTATTCCCTATTCGTATACATCATTGTTAGATAGATCAACGAAAATTGACTGCTTAGGCAAATAACTATCAGAAGAAGTCCCAGATCATTGTTTATCAACACGATACGCGTTATACGATGCTCGACGAACCGTAACTTAGCCGTAACAGCATACGTACGAATAGGATTTTCAAACTCGATTTTCTCGAAAACTAAGCTTTAAATGAAAAAATTTTATTTCATATTTTGTTCTTATTTTTTCATAAGGAACCACCTCGTGCCCGCTAGTACATGTTATTCGGCCGCACCCTGTATGTCTTGTGTGTATTACCTATCGTCTCAGCTACCCCCCATTTCCGGTTCTTACACTATTTACCAGACACCCTGTATATTTAGCATATTGTTGCTACGGGGCGAGGCGTTTCTTGACGAACCCATCAAAATATAATAACTAAACACAGAACTAGAAACTGATAAACAAGAAACTTTATTAACGGAGTTTTGACAACACGTTTTCACTCTACGAGGTCTCTCGTAGTTCTCTTCTTTCAAATCGTTGCCGGTTCCTCTGGCAACCGGAAGGCACGGGATCTCGCGTCCACTCATTCGAAAGGGCAGCTTCACATCGTTGCGGAACAGCCTTCACGTTGCCGCAACGATGGCATCTTCAGTCCATCGCAACAATATTATTCGTGCATACTTATATGTTTCACGTGCATAAGTGTCATATGTTTTTTACGTATGTTATGTACAAATCATAGCGTGTAAACATGTTTTTCCTTGTTTTGCATTTAAAACAACGAAGACGGGCAAGACCGACGTTCTTATGTCTGGCTTGGTTGTTTTCAATTGCAAGACACGGAAAAACATAGAAACGCAACGGCAACGCATCGCTCCTGTGACTCTAGCCTAAGATATAGAGATATTAAATTAAGTTTCCCTTGAAATCCAATCAAGGGTGTATCGCCAAAAGTAGATACTCGAGTTATTCAAGTTTTAAACTGTATATTTTACGCGTATAGTTAAATTGTACCCGCTTGTTGTAACCATTCTGTCTCCTTAGCGGGGATTTTCGTTTCGCTTTTCATTCAGAATTTTCGCTGTCTCCGCGAAATGTTTCTATATCTGTTCCTGGAAGCACGTACAGACTATGCATCAGTTTCAGGAATTCCTTGTGATGGCCAACGTATCCTCAAGAACAATTCCCGAAGGACTTGTTGTATCGTTTCCGAGTGACATTTACTATACATACCGACGCAAGAAAATTTACGGTTAATTATCGTAAAGTTTCAATGGGAATCAAAGTATTAAAATACAATGAACTCATTTTTTTTCTACCTTTTCTTTGATGAAACGTTCCAAAATATGAATATTGGTATAGCAATGAAAATTTATTACACAGTAGATACATACTAGGGTCGTTAATTTTGGCCAACGATAAGTAAACTATTCCTTCATCTAAAAAATTTTATTGTTAACAAAGTTCTGTAACATACAGTTAGATACAACAAAATAGGACATCCTATGTTTCTTCACATTTTGATATATTAGCTGACAAAAATGTACATTTTACAAAATCAGATACATTTTACGTACCTAAAACTGGTAAATTCTTGTTGTATATACATTCCATTTTTTCAATGTGTATTTTATTATTTTGTCCTACTAATTATACACGCATTGTCTGAAGGCCTCGAGTCTCACAGATCCAATTGTTTGCTTGAGGGTTAAGAAACTTATACTTTTTTTTTGTAAAGAAATCTCTAAAGGACCAAAAAATGAAACTCTACACTAAAGTATCCCCTTAATCAAGTGTCGCGGACTGTGTATGAAGGAAAATGTATGAAACTCGGCCCTATATGTGTTTAAGATTTTTCCGATTGACCGCGGGAAAGAAAGTTGACAAAAAGGGTATGGAGGAAAGGGAACGAAAATTAATAACCAGAGGACAATTGGCCAGCGTGCAAGATGCGCTTTATTCCGCGGCACTTGGCGCCTCGTTTCGCCGAGATGTAAATTCAACGACTTTTAAGGATGTTCCCGCGCGGCTATTACAATATATCTCGCAGGCATGTTCCAGGATACCGACGGTGGTAACGTAGCTCCTCTTGCGGGGAAAATGTAATATGCTTCGTGGACCAACCAGCCTGACTCGCCTCGTAGTTTCTTAATTTCATTTTCGCCCCCGCTGCCAGAGAGTAGACCTCAACGAGGACGTCTCTGACCGTCTGTCTCTCGCAATTTGGATTCTTCTCCTTTTTTGCATTCACAGAAACGCCCGGTATATTTCGTCGCCGTGAATTCCACGTGGATTTTAAGCGAATACGAATTCGGTACGTAGAAAATGCGCACTCGTTACGACGCGCATACTTTTAACGCTAACCAGTTTTCACCCCTCTTAACGCTTTCCATCCCAATAATTCCACACGACGTCATTAACTTTAAGTCTTTCAATTTCGTATAGAGTTGCCCGCGAAAGTATTCGAGCGAGCCAAACAAATGAAATTTTCACTTTGAATTCATATTTGAGGAGTGTTCCTAAAACACAATGTAAAATGAGTTTCTCCAGTTTCGGACACTTTATGTCCTTCTTAAATGAATTAACAAATATAAGATTTGATGTCTTCTATACTGTTTTACTTATAATTTAATAAAATTAGAAATCGATATAAAGCATCAAAACAAATAATATTATTGCAATAGTTCATTGAAATTTGAACAGTTCATTATGCGTTCACTTTTTCTAGAAATAACCTTGGTTTTGCATTCTATTAAACAATTTTGTATCTTTGTTAAATATGTATTTGTACACTGATTTTTTAGGTAATGCTGGTGTCATTTGATATACAGAGCGTTTTTTTTAAAGTGAGAACAGCAGGATATCTCAAAAGGAATTGTAATTGTTAAAAAAATGTTCGTATAAAAGTTGTTTGGTAGGAGGGGCTACATCATGTAGTACTAATTGTTTTCTTGTGGGTGTAGTGGTAGAGAATATCTGAAGGTCAATCTAATTTTCTTAAATGGAATGCTATATTTTTTCTTCAGAAAGTAACAGTAGGCACTGAGACAAATCCAAAGAGGTACTATAAAACATTATTCTGAGTTCGATGAAGGTAAATTGTTGGCTTATGTTTACAGATGTTACTACTTCGGTCGATGACTACCAGCTATTGTAGCAGTCGCTGCTGAGCAGCGTTGGTTGCGTTCGCATCAAGTTACTGCAATTATGATATTATAAACGGAGATTAAGGATTATTGTTAAACTGATTTGTCGAACATGAAAGAATTAATGAAAGAAGTACGTGGGAAATAATTTAATACGGACGAATTTGGCACTACACAGCTGCGGCCGCCGACCGATACAGAACTTAAACATACAGTGACTCCCAAAAATATTCGGTCACAACGGTATGACTAACTTTTCGATTTGATATTTCAATTGTTTATAAAGCAACCGTTCTGAATATTGTTTCTAGCAATAGGTCAGTTATTAATGTCGATTAACATCCACAATTTATTTAACAAATTTACATATATTGCACAATACATCTATATTACAAAAAAATGTTTTATTTTTGGCTCACAAAAATATTCGGAGAATATTAATTTTTATCACTTATTCAGTGTAATTTGATATCATAAAATAATTTTAATACTTCGTGGCGTAACCTTTTTGTTTAAGAACGTGTCTCAATCTGTGTTTGGGCTTATGACACAGACCGTGTTTTAGTCAAGGCCAGCATGGGCAAAGTTTCGTTAAAGGAACAAAGTGTCATAAACTTGGTCGGCGAAGGCAGTCTCGAGTGGTTGCAAACCCAGCAGACTGTCGGATGGTCCACACGTGCTCGGATTCATATACCTGGGCCTCCCTTGTTCGTAGTTAGTTTTGTACGCGGGCCTAGGAACCGACGCACGCCGTAGAAAATCCCTGAAGTTGCCAAACGTAGCACCTTCCACCATGGACGCCAAGCTAGATTGGCATCGTTGCATCGCCGCCACGGAAACTCTTGGTGGAAGGGGGTGCAAAAGGCCAACGCTTTGGAAAAACGGCAGAACGCCGTCACTTCGTTTTGACTTTCAAACACTTGAGCTTTAGCATAGAACCAAACCACTTCGTTTTTGACCGCCAGTAACTTGATTTTAGACTCTAGAACACTTCGCATTAGAACCAGAATACTTCGTCTTTAGCACAGACACTAGATCAGACTCGGTTACGTGTATTGTTTTGTTGAGTTTTAATAAATATAGAAAACCCATTCGTCTAGTTAGTCCCCTGAAAAAGGGGTGGTCCTTCGAGCTTAGTTTTAATCAGCACACCCCGTGCAAACTTTCAATATCCGAACGAGCCCGTCTCAACCACGGATAAAACAATTTGTTTGGCATATTATTTATAATTTTGTTTAAATATTCCACAGTTATATTCGACCATTCACTTTGAAGTCTTTGTTTTAATTCAGCTATTGATGAAATTGAAGCTTTCCTAAGTTTCCTATCTAATTCATCCCATAAATTTTTGATAGGATTAAGGTCCGATAATTGTGGTGGGGGATGAAGAATTTTGGAACAGCGATATAATAAAAACACTTGCACAATGTGTGACTTGTGCTTGGGATCGTTGTCTTGATAAAACGCAAAATTATTATTTATCCTCATTTTTTCAGCACTTTGAACTAAATTATGTAAAGTACATTTACATAAAGGTTTTTGTCCATGATTGACTCTATGTGACGAAATGCAGCCCCAGACCATGACACTGCTCCCTCCGTGTTTCACCGTACCTCTTGTATTCTTAAAATGAAACTCTTGATTCGCGTTCCGCAACACCATAGTTCTTCCATCGGAATTGCACAGGTTGAATTTGCTTTCGTCGGCAAATATTACGTTCTTCCACCATGCCTCATCCTTAGAAATTAGCTCTTTTGTGAAACTTATCCGTTTCTTCCTATTTATTTCGTTGATAAATGGTTTCTTTCTGGTTACTCTTCCATTGTATCCAGTTTGCCTCAGTGTACTCCGGACTGTTTCGACCGACACTTGTTTGGAGCTTTCTTCTAATATTTCACTAACTATTTTTGGAGCACTTAATTGCGGATCTTTTTTCACTTTTCGAACAATTCTTGCTTTCTCCCTCGTACTTAAGAGACTCGGTCTTTCAGTTTGCGGAATGAATTCACTGCGATTCTCAATATGAAACCGTTGAATGATATCCGCAATAGTACTTTTGCTTATACGAAACATAGCACTAATTTCGCGATAAGGTTTTTCCTTTTTACAGTGGAAAATTATAAGTTGCCGCATATTGAACGACGTATTCTTTTCTTTGCGACCCATTTTGGAGGATCTCACGTTAGCTACTGAAAGTAGTGAGACGGCATGGACCTCTAATGCTCTTCTAGATGCTGTATGTAAACAAACGTTTTTGCTACCTTGGAATATTGGGTTACCAAAAAGAAATTAGCGTGGAAATAATACGTTTCCGAATATTTTTGTGAGCCAAAAATGCTAAAAATAGTGCTTTTCAAGACGAATCCATTTAGCTTTAATGTATTCACCCGTTTTTTATTAGTTTTTAAGATATAACGCTTAGAAATTTACTGATTTTCAGCAGAGACGTCTCGGCTTGAGTGGTAGGTCATAAAAGCGGTCCTATTGTTGTGGTGTTTGGTTCTGCCTGCTGAACCCGATAGCAAGGATCTACGCTCGGAACGGCAGGCCCGAAGAGAAAGAAACATGGAAAATATTAACCATCCAAATTATTAATGTCACCATCCTCGATGTGGCAAACATGGACCGTGATGGACAATACTTTTTATGTTTCTTACTTTTCGGGCCTGCCGCTCCAAGCTAGACCCTTTGCTATCGGTTTCAACAGGTAGAGTCAAACAGCGCAACAATAGGATCGCTTTTATGACTTACCAGTCAAGTCGAGACTTCTTCGCTGAAAATCAATGAATTTTTAAACGTTATATCTTGAAAACTAATAAAAATCGGATAAATAAATTTCAGCTTAATAAATTCGTCTTGAAAAGCACTATCGCATGATCCAAAAAAAAATATATAGTTCCATTTAAAAAACGAAACTTCACCATCATATCTTTTAAATAAATAACATCAACAAAATTTTCGTTTTCGTCAAAATAGAAATCCCATTTTACCCTGCATTTTACATATAAACAATTTTTTCGTATCATCAATAATTATTGAAATATCGCGACACTTTAGCGTGGACACCCTGTATAGCATTCCATTTAAGAAAATTAGATTGATCTTTAAAACTATTGTTGAACTTTCTTTATTGACAATAAAATGACAGTGGATTTTCACGTATACAGCAATATATAAAACTTTAATTGAAATGATGTTTCTTTACGGCACAAGCGTAACGAACTGGAAGGAAAGACGAAATAGTTAATGAAAACAAAAACCACAATATCGCAGATCGATAATTTCGACACGTCACTCCGCGTGCCTCTATCACACACACACACAAAACATTCATTCATTCGGATATCGTTGTCCTCCAACAACTCTCTCAGCTCTTTCCCTACAAGAAAATAATTAGTACTACAATTAGTACGAGGTAGCGCCTTCTACCAAACAACTTTTGTCGAAACATTATTTTAATAACTACAATTCCTTTCGAGATATCCTGCTGTTCTCACTTAAACAAGACACCCTGTAGGTAGCTATATGCCAATTTCATTGTTTGATATTCTATGAATATCGCATTTCCTTCAGCTAATATGCTTAATATAGAATCAGTACGGAAGGCTTGTAGTGCTATTCGTGGTTCTAAATTGCGAGGAGAATTGAATGCATCTGATAAATAGTGTACTTGGTAAATTATAGTAGTATAATGTACTAATTTGCTAAATCACGCGAACAAAGTCGTATCTTGATAATAAGGTAACTTTATGTGTATTCAGTAAAATCTTAGAATCTACCTCCCAATTTTTAGGTACAAATAGCCTTATAATATTTCTCTTGTTTGTGCAATAATTTGTAAGTTTCATTCAATGAGTTTTCTAAGACATTTTTTTGCCAAATATCAAATCTCAAATTTTTAAGTCCGTTGTAACGTTAATGAATTGAATTATTTGTTTATAATGTATGCAATTTAATTTTGCTAATTTTTTTACATTCCTTTTATGTAAATACTAAAAATCGCGTCTTATATGCTACTGCAAAAAGCCAGCTGCAGCTAATCAGAACCTTTTCCGTTCAGGATTGGTACGCTGGTACTTTTTACATTTCGCGATTGAGAGGGTGGACCGCTCGTCCCAGTTATCGGGGAAAAACCCTAGCCCGACGGTCAGTACTAGGTCGCGCGGTCACTCGAGCGGGCCCTTTATGACGACCATTGTGATATTCTGTTTACATTAACGCTAAAGCCATTTACGCTAATGGCTTGTAGCGTTAATGTAAACGCCGACTTGCTATTGTAAAAATAGAAAGGACATTTTTCGCGACGCAACAAAGTATATCAACTCCGATAGGTAGAATAATTATATTCTATTCCCTAGTATTTAATTAAGACAAACGTTTTTGTTGGGGTTATTCAGTACAAAACTCATGTTTACTTGAATGAATCGAAAAAGACCTTTAATACAGAATATAATAATTAATGTAGATAACAACTTGGTACATCACATGGCTCTTCAACGTCTATACTCAGAATGAACGGCACGATGGTGCGCGACGAATGGGCATTATGGCCGCGGAAACAAAAGAAAAATGCAAGACTAATCCCTGATCTTTATGATTGCTTAACGCTATTACTTGTGGAGTGAACAATCCTTCAGTTTTTGTAATTGAACTCTTCACTTTTATTTCTGCAAATCCCATTTCTACATTCAAGTGATTACATCAAATAGATCTCATGTCTTTCTGTTGCGTTGACACTCGCAAGAATGATAAAACTGGAATATCCCGCATCTGCCCGCTTCCCGATCGGTAAATTAATGCATACCGGAATAGTTTGAAAATAAAGAGACGATGATTCTCGTTGACTTGTATTTATTTGTAGACTAAGTGTGAGTTGAATCGCTCTAAGTAAATGCATGAACAGTTTTCTCTGTGAATGATTGACTGAATATTTGAGAGTGTTTCTCTTTAAATGATTGTATGAGACTGTTTGATTGAAGTATGACTATTGACGTACTAGAACGAAGTGGTGGTTCCTAGGTTGTGTTGAGTTAAAGCAAACTCCGACTCTTAGAACGGTGCCCTTGGAAGGGGGGGTGCAATATTTTGAAATAAATGGTCGATATTCGACCCACGGTTTGGGACGGAGGTAATCGGCCGTCACAGGTAGACGTGAGGGCCCGAGATAGACGGCGCCGTAACACTTTTTAGTTGAACAAAATTATTTTAATTAGGAAATTTTAAGATGTCCCAATAACCGAGCTCCTAAAGCTTTATAATGCTCGAATGCAATAGAATCAAATAAGTTATATAGGGTGTTCGGCCACCTCTGGGAAAAATTTTAATGGGAGATTCTAGAGGTCAAAATCGAACGAAAATCCAGAATATCAATTTCTTGACTGAGGCTTCGTTAAAAAGTTATTACAAAATTAAATTAAAAAATTTTTGGTGAATAAACATACCCCCGAAATCCTACCCACTTTCGAGAAAAAAATTCCTTCCCGAAAATATAATCTGAGGCCTGAAATGGTCCCCCGAAATTTCATGTAAATCTTTGCAACATCATAACTCCTGAATGTATTGGACGATTTTAATGTTTCAAAATGCAAACAACGTGTATTTTGGTGAAGAATATGTGGAAATTCCGAAACTGTTCAAAAAGTTATCCCTTAATCCGGCAAAATGAGTAAAACCCAATAAAAATGGCCCAATTTTCAAACAGCCATAACTCCTACAATAGTGAATATACATTGCATGTATTTCATTGAAATTTTGGAGGGAAGTAGAGTTCATGGATACCTACAAAAAAGTATTAAACAACTTTTCTGTAGAACGTTAAACAAATTCATTAAAAATGAAAAACAAATTTTTAAGAAAAATCGACAGGCGATAGGTGTCTAAATTTTTCCGCGAAAGAAAAATTTTAAATCGTTCCGGAAAAGTTATTTTCGGTTGCGAGGGTCAATTACAATAATTTTTGATGAATAGATCTACCCCCGAAATCCTACCTACTTTCTAGAAAGAATTCATTACTGGCGGAACTTTAAACGTTAATAACTTTTTAACGAAGCCTCCATCAACAAATTAGTATTCTTGATTTTCGTCTTATTTTGGCTTCTAGAATTTCCCATTAAAATTTTTCCCAGGGGTGGTCAAACACCCTGTATAATAAACTGCTGGAAACAAAATTTTGTGATAAGTCCAATTTATTAGCAGTTGTGTCACATTACAAATAAGTAACGCGTTTCTCGTGACCTAAAGACTACGCCGCGACCGGCCTAACGCGCTGTTAAAGCCCCGACTTGTAACACTATGCAATGTTTGTACCTTGAATCATGTCTAAGCATTGATTGAAACGCAATATTTATATTTGTTATAATATTCATGTTCTATACTTTTATGCGTTCTAATACTCTTATTATCTTTGTAAGTGATAGTTTTTCATCAGTAACAAAGGTATTTTATTTATTAATTCTTACACAAGATAGAATTGGGTGCATGCGGCACAGCCAAAACCAAGACACACTCATTCGACTGTCACGCCGCATACCGTACAAAAACGAAAACATAAAAACATAAGAGCTCACGAATTTTTTTGAATGGCGCTAAATTTTGAACATTCCAACAGTAAGGAACATGCGAATAGGTCGATATTAATCATTTTCTTTGTTCCACAGATTAGGGAAGCAATATACAATAATTCCGCTGATAAATCGAAATCTTGTACTCTTACTTAAATTGTTTAATAGAGCTTTTTGTTCTTACTAGATTCATATTTCCGTCATCTTACCGCACATGATTTTCTACTGAATTGATTCATCAAAGAACAGAAATCTGCCCATAAACGTTTTAAATACACTAGTTCCAGTTCAGACTATCTAATATTTGCCAAGCTCAGAGTTGAATGCAAAGTCCTCTTCAATCTCTTCTGGACAAACTATATTAATTGTACTGAAAATAATATTACGGTTAATTAATGTTAAATCATTCTAGAACTTACAGTAAAAACTGGATGGGGTAAAGCAATACCCCAATTCTATTTTTGTTCTAATTGTTACTAAACGCACGTTCAAGTTGTAGTAGACTAAGGATTTATATACATAAGTACATATTAACTGACTCGCTCGGCAGTTCCTAATTGACTGCGTAGGGCCCGGCTCGCCAGCGGCAGGCGGCTTCGCTTGTTTATACGAACGGTTATCGTATCGATACAGTATAAAATAAAGTGTATAAAAAAAGAAATCAATTATATCATACGGAAATATAAAATTGTTTGCATTCAATGCAGAGAGTTATTACATTACCCTCAAATTTTTTGTGATTTTCTATCTTTACAGCTTCCATCATTGCCCTAGTTTGACCTCATTAGATTCAGGTTACTCGCTACTTGCATTTAGTTCAGGTAGAATTGTAATCATATTCTGTTTTATATTGTTTAACGACTTGCCAGTAACATATTGACGAATTATAAAACATTTTTCTACACTATCTACTGGTTTAGTTGTAATAAAAAAATTCTTCTTTCTAAATGATATTCTTTTCAGTCCAGATTTGTCAATATCTAAAGTTTATAGATATTAATGTCAACAATATGTAATAGGTGGAAGAAAATTGTCATTAGCTATTTATTACTTTTTCTTTGTGTCGTATATTTTTTAGATAATTTGTCTACTGTGTCCACCACACCTTTTGTATTATACTGTAAAATTATGTCTGTTTTGTAATTAAGCTCGATTCCACTCATTTTATCATCTTTATAGCTCAGGTAATATTGTACCTTAATTGATAAAAGCTGATTTATTTTAGATAACAAATACAGTCAATACCTAAACTTCATCATATTTTACTTCAAGCATATGTAAATCATAGATAATGGAGAAGAAAAAATATACAAAAATTTATTTTTAAGGATATAGAAAAAAATATTACATTTGTGGTGCACTTGTACTCCGATTGTAATTAAAAAATTTTTGATTTGTTTCGTTAATTAAATTTGTTGTTGCAGATATTATGTAATATCTTATAATAATATAATATAAAATAAACATTAAACTACGCATTTCGAACAAGTATTTAAAAACGATTAATTTATTCCTATTTTTCTAATGTATTTTTGTCATAGAATATGCGTTCTGTTACGTAATAAACATTCAAATATGAATATTTTTGAATTATTAGTTATCTCATGATTCATATTGCATTTGAACATTTCATTTTCCTTGTTTTATTTTATCCGAAAAATCGTTTATCTAAACAGATTTGTTCCTCAATTAATTCGACTAGTTGATGTTTTCCTTTCGACTGTACTTGAAAATTTGGAAATATTATGTTACTGAAAATAATCACACAAAATAAAATATGGATATACTAAATATTAAAGTTCAATATACAGGTTGTTTCGCATTTTTCCGTACACATTTCAGTAGTGTGTTTTACAAGTAAAACTAAGACTAAAATATTATATAACAAAAAATCTGTAAATGCTTAGTTAAGAAGTTATAACAAAAATATGAACTATGAAACTCGGTTGAGATTTGGGACATTAAAATAAGAAAACAAAATAATAAAATAAAATTAGTCTTTTGCAAACATTCGATATCGTGAGTTTGTTTGCATTTACTGAACATAAACTTGAACAATAGTTAGAAATTTTATGACGACAAAAAGTTATCATCGAAGAAAGAATACTTCAGCAACCAAAATAAATGATAGAAACTAAACTCTGATAAAAAAATGTTTAAAGTATCCACATGATTCTACGTTAAAAATATTTTTTCGTGCCTGAACTAGCAGTTGTTCTCTTTAAACAAAAATTTTAGGAAATTTGTTTGTTTAGTAACTAAAAAAACATCACATTTTATATTTTTGTCATAACTTCTTAACAAAGCATTTATGAATTTGTTGTTATATAACACTTTAGTCTTATTTTTACTTGTAGAACATGTGGCGCTGCTTGCTGCGGTTAGGAAAGGAGGGGGCGCGTTTGGTCCGGGCCTACTAGTGGACTCATCAGTAAGGCTTCCTAGCAGGCCCTGCCTTAGACGACTGGGATATTGGGTAGTGGGTTGAGAAGTGTATACATGTATAGCAACCGAGAGGTCGATCGAGCGCTTGTGAGAGCGTGACCTGTCTGGTGGCGAGCATGGGAGGCGACGCCACAAAGACACTGCTGAAGTGTGTACGGAAAAATGCGGAACAATCTGTATATCTCCATATATGTTTGCTGAAATATACGAATACACGTTCTTATATAAATTATGAAATGGCGGAAATGATAAAATTATTATCGTAATGAATGGTAGTTACCGCACATATGCTGGAAACTAGTGTAAACAGAAGGAAGTAATACTACTCATTCTTAGAAAATCATTTCTAAGAATTTTTACTGTATCAAGAAAGATGGTAAATTTTTATTTCATACTGCCACAATGAGGAAAGTTTGTTCGTTTAAAAATCATTTAGTTTTATAAAATCGGACATATTATTACATAGGAACGAAGATAAGACATTTCAAGTAAATCGATGCTGATTCTTCTTGTACCAATGAAAACGTAAAAATTTGATTTACTCTAAAATGAAACATTCTAGATAATTAATTGGTTAAAAATAAAAGCTATAAATTTATCTTGGACCTGACTCGAGTCTAATTCATGTGAACAAATACAGCGCGTAAATTACGATGCGTGTGACTTAAGAATTAATTTAACCAGTAATCCTATTACCTGGGGTAATATATTTAGATCTTCTTACGAACACCTTCCGATATTTGCTGATACATAAAAACGATAGGAGCTGCAACAAATAGAAACAAACACTGCCGCGCGTCCGTGAAGCGTGAAATCGAAGTACTGGCCAGCTGTTGAACGAAAAGCTTTTCCTTGAGAGACAAAATTCGCCCGGTAAAAAGAGGTTTCAAGAGGACGCCATTACATTCTAGAAAATGCTTGAAATACTGAAATTGTGGTAAACCAAAAAAGTGAAATAAAAATGTCCCTTCGTTAAAACTTATCTCTTTCTCGTTTACATTCTTTTATTATTATTCTATGATATGAATCACTTATAAAGTATAATAGACACGAAAGCTCACTGTTAACAAGTGCATCTTTCTCGAAGCGTAAAACAAGGATGTTAATTTTTTATTACAAATTTGAATTCTGTTTTAATGTAAACTTAATTAATATGTATAGCTTCCCGAATATTTAATAATCTTTTGCACTCGACAATTATTTCAACATATTGTTCCGTCAACTCCATAATTAACTCTGAAATGACAAACTAGAGTTATTCATGTTCCGCGTGAATTGCACACATTTTGAATACATACAAAAATTGTTGAAAAAAATTAAATTCTAGTTGATTCTAGAGAATAAAATAACTACTCTAGGAATTGCATATTTTCGACCACTTCTAAAAAGGACTTGATATTTTCACTGAGGAATTAATAACCTTATTGGTTTATATAATATGTGTAGTAACAGAAACCATAATTTTTTGGGAAACAAATCACGCATGTTCTGCTAGTTAATTCGAGATTTTTTCATTCCTTTATGTTGCCAGATGGCGACTACATTGCGAAAGTCTTCGAGTCTCTGGCATCTGGCTCAAAGTAAAAGAGAAAAATCTTTGTCTAAATGAAAGCGCTACACCCGAATTGACCAGCGAAGGGCTACATTGTTCCGCGGGTGGTACGGTCGTCGAGGCTAAACGTAGGCACCGACGACAACGTCCATCGCCGACTCGTGGAACAATGTAGCCATAAAACAGCTCCAAAACAAACGCGACTTCTTGTCACGTTGCTAATCCGGAGTTCTGTTTCTTCCTCAGTAAATTAAGGTGACCTTCGAATTGGGGAGGAAACCTCAGGCACCCTCGCCAGGGTGGCCTGGGACTTTCCCCCACAACTGGGTGTGAAGGAGGAGTTTTCTGCCAAAATGGGGCAGGAAAATGGGTCCTCCTCTCCCAAGTCGATGACCAATCGATAGAGCTACGATTCCACAGGCAAATCTGCGAACACCCCCAAGTGAACCTGTTGGAGGGGATTCGAGCTGAGGAGGAAACGGACTCCGGACATAACAAGCACTCTTAATTTGTCTTCTAGTTGAGCAACCGCCTCTTCAAAGAGTAATATTGTAACTTGAACGGGAGGAACAGTCCTTCATATATTCACGAGGGTGGTCCTTATTTTTCGACTTTCAATTACTCTTTGACGCATGCCCTAGATTGTGACACTTGGTGAAAAAAAGTTGTGCAAAATTTCAGCGAGATTAGACAACAGGAACACGTGCCCCATTTAAATTAGAGTTTTGACATTTTTATGATTTCGCGTTAGAGTCGGATACACTTGTACCGTCTTATACCAAAGTTGTCAACCAAAGGAATTATAATTTGACCAAAAAATATCGGTTAATAAATTTAGAATAAGACGATGCAAGTGCATTGTCTAGTTGTCTAATCACGCTAAAATTTGGCATAAATGATTTCTTTATCAAGTGTCATAATCTATGGGGGTGCGTCAAAAACGAACTAAACAAAAAATTTTAATCCCTGTAGCTAAGGACCACTCTAATATTCACGCGCTTATTACAATAAAATATCATACAGTCGAAATATCATACAATTGAATAAACGTTTCCACAGTCAAAATTTGTAAGTTTTATTGCATTTCAGTCACAAAAAATATGTTCAATAATCAGCTAGACATAAATAGAAACCAAATTTCTAAAACGTAAATTGAAGATTTTTAGTTAACAAGAAAAGTATTTAGATTTTGTCAAATTTCAATTTTCCAAAAAGTGACTAATTATTTAATACGTATGTAATTTGTTTGTTTTATCTAGTTATTACTTTACTTCAAGATTTAGTAGTATTGTTCCATTTACTTCAGAGTTTACTTTTGTTTTCTTTCATACTGATTATATCATTGTTACTTTTTGTTATATTCTTCACAATTTTATATAATGGGAAGATAGAGCTATTGGCAATTCAATCATATTATTATTAAAGAAGTGATACCCACTTTCACTCGATTTACGAATTGCAAACCTTTGAATATATGTATAGTCGCTCTAAAAGGTACAGTGACTCGAAATTGAATAATTGAAATATTCACTGTTGTATGAAATCTGTATTCCAAGAATAGTAGAAACTATACTAACATATGAAAGTGAAATTGTAAAGTGGAGTATCCTATGTAGAAGGAATATAGTGAACACCAAAAGTCACGCTCGAGTGGCATGTAAAGCTGCGTCCCCACTGGTCAGCTTTTGCCATTCGGCACGGCTCGGCATTTGTCATCTAGCACGGCCGATCGGCACCCTAAGTACTTCTCGGCAAAGCCAAACAATCTAAAGACCTGCATCGTCTTGGATAGCATGGCTTGAAAAGCCGGATGGCATGCCGACGAGTCGATTGGCACAATGTCGGTAACCATCAAAAGAGATCATGTCAAGACCGGTAGTCAACTTTTGTTGCTGCTGTATTCCCAGAAAAGAAACAAAAAATTCAGAGTGCATCAGTCAAGCAGTCTGTTGAGTCGTCAACGTACAGAGTTTCATGTCAATTTCGTTTCAAAACCATCATGAAGATACAAAGATACAATTTTATTACAAAAATTAAGGTGATCTTAATTTTTTATTGAATAAAAAGATTTTTGCCAATTTTTTTCGTTTACCATTTGTTGTCACATGATTACTGAGTAACTTTTATTGGAAAATTTTTTTGTCAGTTTATCGAGAATGCTTGAAAAAATCGAATTAATCATTGGAGTACATAGAATATAGGATTAAAGAATAAAAAATTAACACTTATTTGAATTTTTTCATTAAATATATTTTTTAAATCAATTATACATTATATTATGCCTACATCTGAATCAGTGTCAGTATTTGTATCTGATTAAAGACGCGACTCATCTATTATTGTACAGGGTGAGGCATATGAATTACTCCCCACGATTTTCCAGCCCCTTTCGATGATCTGACAAAAAAATGTTCCCTATTGAAGTTAATCTAACCGACAAGAAATTGCAGTTGCTTAAATTTAAAAACAAATTAATTTCTGACCTGACCAAATTAAGCTCCGACCATAGTCTAAGGACCTTAGCTACTCGTATTTCTGTCAATTCACTTGTTCCGGTAGCTGAGACATGTAAACATTGACACCCACTTTAGTTTTCGAACTCGCTATATCGTAGCCCGGACTATACGTACAGGATGTTCGGCCACCCATGGGAAAACTTTTAATGGGAGATTCTAGAAGCCAAAATAAAACGAAAATCAAGAATATCAATTTCTTGACTAAGACTTCGTTAAAAAGTTATTAAAAAATTAAATTAAAAAATTTCAAATCGTTCTGAAAAAATTATTTTTTTCGGCAAATGCCGAGCCGTGCCGACGCAGTGGAGACGCAGCTTAACACGATACCCTTGAGGGTATAAACCGCCAAGTGCGTTTTTCACTATTTATTATGGGACCACACAACGCGTGGTGCTTACTCTGCTAGCATACACAGAGGCCTTCAATGACCTAGAATTCAGGAACAGAAGTCGTCCTTGGGTTTTAGACTCTCAACGTTTAACTACGGTAACGTTTTTATCTTCTGTCCTTTTTATGGCCTTTGATATACAAGATGGACCAATAACTTTGACCATGTTGAATATCTCCGTTATTTTTAGATATATGACAAAAGGACAATGTTAAGTCATAGAGGGGTTTACTGACCCAAGAGCGTACAGCATATGCTATACACTGTTGGAAAGGTCTCGCCAAGGCGAATCGACTGATACCATTTTTAACTTCGATATCAGATGGGATAATGTCGAAAAATGGCCTCAAAGTTCGAGATTTTGCGGTTTTGAACAAACGAAACCGGTAGTAAAAGCCCATCCGGCCCGAGGGACCTCGGGTAGGCACCTTAGGAAAAACCGAGGGGTGTAAGCGATACTCTAGCAGATTCGGACGGCAAATGTGCCCCACCACCTTCATTTCAGTGCCGTGTTGGGCCTGCGTTTGTCGCATGGGCCCCGTTCCAAATGCCCAGGACGAAATCGCCAATGGATCAGTTGTTTTTCATGAACATAATATATTCATGATAGACGATTCGCAGGTATGAGTTGGGAATGTGCAGGTTAGTATTCAGTATTCACATCATTATGTTTCGTTCAATCAATAAAATGTCACTCCATTCACTATTGTAAGTGACGCATTAGTCTGAATACTAACCTGCACATTCCCAACTCATACCTGCGAATCGTCTATCATGAATATATTATGTTCATGAAAAACAACTGATCCATTGGCGATTTCGTCCTGGGCATTTGGAACGGGGCCCATGCGACAAACGCAGACCCAACACGGCACTGAAATGAAGGTGGTGGGGCACATTTGCCGTCCCAATCTGCTAGAGTATCGCTTACACCCCTCGGGTTTTCCTCAGGTGCCTACCCGAGGTCCCTCGGGCCGGATGGGCTTTTACTACCGGTTTCTTTTGTTCAAAACTGCAAAATCTCTAACTTTGAGGCCATTTTTCGACATTATCCCATCTGATATCGAAGTTAAAAATGGTATCAGTCGATTCGCCTTGGCGAGACCTTTCCAACGGTGTATAGCATATGCTGTACGCTCTTGGGTCAGTAAACCCCTCTATGACTTAACATTGTCCTTTGTTTACGAAAGTTGTATGATACGGACTGGACCATAACATAATATTAGTAATTTTTTAAAGTTCGGATGGCGTTTGGATGTAGTACACTTATAAAGTATTATGAATGTATTCTACGTGGTATTGTTATTTTGTTATATTTCACACTTTTGATTCTTCATAGAATTGACCGCAATGTGCAATTAAAGAATAAAATTTTATAACTACATCATATAGATCAAAGAATAATGTTACGAATTAAAACTTGCAAAATTAAAAATATT
This sequence comes from Colletes gigas, assembly GCF_013123115.1. Taxonomy (NCBI): domain Eukaryota; kingdom Metazoa; phylum Arthropoda; class Insecta; order Hymenoptera; family Colletidae; genus Colletes; species Colletes gigas. The sequence goes on from NW_025106675.1 coordinate 334,568, forward strand.
TAATTGTAGGCTACTAGGTAAAAAAATTTAGTATTATTAGAGTCGTGTACTATAACCTCCGATTGTAATTTTTTCAAAACTAATTGAATAATTTGAGAAACCTTCCTTGTTAGTGTTATTCTTAATTTCATGTAACTTTCGAGTGATCGATGGCTTAACCTATTATAATTATGATGTACGTCTATTCTTCCATTTCCTTGTATCAAATACTTCAATCCGTCAAACAGTGTTTAATTATTTTCCAATCCAATCTTGTCTCAAAGTGATTGAAATGATTTGTAAATAAAACAGCATGTAAGTGAACAAAAGAAGTATCCAAAAAAAGGAAAAGAATAATAAAGCAGACGAAGAAATCTTTGATTCCTTTTTTTATTTTAACCGTTGTGTTGTCAATCTTATTGTCGATCACTGAAACAATTGTTCTAAATGAAGTACAGTAGAACATCTATTATCGGTTAAGAAAACACTTAATTTTCTCATATTAATCATTCCATAATTGAGGTAAAATAATAAACATAATGTCCTTAGAAATAAAGGAATAGTTCAAACAAATGATTTTGTTAAAAATCTCGGACCTTCTTGTCCGTTTTCTAATATGGAGAGTGCTTAGAAACTTCTTGATAAAGACAGTTTAAATGCCAGTAATTGTAGTTTTCTCGATATGATGTGATATCTGTCTTTCAATGTATGCATTGCCATTATATTGTTTTAATGTTATTATTACTTGGATTAAATTTTTGCAATATTTCATTTGTACTATAATGGAAGAACGTTTTGATAAGAAGAAAGATACTTTATGAGAACGTACTTTGTTCGGATAACAAAGCTTTCGGATATAATCAAATTTCTACTGTTCCCCTGGATTATCTGGCGAGTTCACTATACCACCCTGATTACCTATACAGTAATGCTTGGATAACTGCGAGTCATTTTTGATTGAATAAGTGAATGGTAATCATCTCTACTAGTGAAAGAGGCACACCAAAGAATCTCACATCGAGCGGATCGCGTAGTGTAATCTGATCTGGGCTCGAATATTGGTGAGACAATACATACATACATACGTACATAATGTAAAGATGAAACTTTATTATTTTTGTTTCTTTTTTAATGAAATTTTTACCAATGTATTTATGAGTTTTCCGATTAAAATAAGACCAAACACGATATAATTTGTTTTTAACCTATTTCTAATAGAATAGAATAGAATAAGGTCGGCCGCCGTAGTTTGTGCCTTTCTGTGAATTGAAAATTAACCATGCTTTTATAACTTCGAGACTTCGGTCCCGTATGTTTTACAGTTATCCAAGATTTGCTGTCCATATGTTCCTTATAGAAAAGTAAAATTCATCGGTTTCTCTAGCGGTAAGAAAAATTTCCATTTGTACCAATGAGCTCAAGGTCCGTTTATGTGCGATTCACTAATACACTGTAATAAATAAATGACGATAGACTTTTTTTTTTACCAACGAAGGAATAGATCCTTTTTATTATCTAGCTGGCCTAGTCGGCGAAATAATTTAGTGGGGTACATGAAACACGTCCCTCGAGATTCACGGAGTGTAATGCGAACTTCATTACGACACGGACAAAACCTCTGCTAATTATGCAAATGCTCCGAGTCGCGCAACCGAAGCATTCACGGTTTACGCTGAATACCTCTGCTTGTGGACTATACTCTGCACCTGGGTATCCCCATAGGTCTTTCGAAGATTATAGCGAATCTGTGTTTTATCGATCAGTTTCAATTCATTAACAATATCGTTAAGACGTTGATAATGCACGTCTAATAGAACTCCATTTATCTGAACACCGTTTCTTGGATACATATGTGAACAAACACATTTTGTAAACAAGCACATTTACACTGTGTGTGTCATCATTGACGATCTACACTGCTGGACAAAATGATAAGGCACCTCAAAATTTTTGGAAATGAACATCTATTTGTACATATACGTGGAATATGAATACACAACAAAATAAGGTACTAGTTTTGACGTAATATATGAAAAAATTAAATAAATCGTTCAATCCATTTATTATTTATACCAAGAAAATGAAATTGAGTGTGGACAAAATTATAAGGCACTTTCAATATAAAATTACAAAAGTATTAAAATGAAATAAGATTACATAGTTTTTTTAAGTTTTAATAATGTGTCGACTGCCCTTGACGATGTACCACTTCAATCATTCTTCTTGGTAAACTTCTGTACAGATCCTTTATATAATTTTGATCCAAGCTTTCCCAAGCTTCTAAAATTGCAGATTTTAATTCGGACACTGTATTATACTGTTTTCCACCTTCATATAATGTTCGGCTGAGTTTTCCCCAAACATTCTCGATAATACTTAGGTCAGGAGATCTTGCGGGCCAATTTAAAACATTTACATTTTCCGTTTCAAAATAATTTTTTACTATGCGAGCGGTATGCACAGCTGCATTATCTGGCTGAAATATATATTTTGTCCCAGCAATTCTGCGAGCGTAAGTGTTTATGTGTCTCTTAATTAAATTTAAGTAACCAGCACTATTCATACGGCCTTGAATGAATTCTATTTCCGTTTTTCCTCTATAGCCGATACCTGCCCATATCATTACTCCACCACCACCACATTGTCTGCGACTTAATACCCTTTGCTCCTTTCTTAAATCGTGGAAATAGTATTTATATCCATCTGGACCATCCAAATTCAGTTTTTTTTCATCCGTGAATATAATTCGTTTCCACTGGTTTTTCCATTGAATGTGCTCTATTGCAAAACTTAATCGGGCGGTCTTATGTTTGTCTGTTAACGGCGGCTTTATAGTAAATTTCTTCCGTTTTAAATAGCTTGTTTTTTGAATTACTCTTTTCACTGTTTTAGTCGATACGTTAACTCCACAATCCACTGCAATTTGTCGAGGCGTAAGTCCAGAATTCGATGCTTTTTTCAAAATTAATCTTTTTTCTCTTGAAGAAAAGGCTGCAGGTCTTCCCTTTGACTTTTGTTTCCCATATTTTTCGGGGTTTTGTAAAAAATTCTGTATAACACACCGACTTCTTTTTAGTTTTTTTGCAATCTGTACTTGATTTTCTCTATTAGACTTTAACTGGAGTATTTTAATCTTCTCATCTTCGCTTAATGCTGTTCCTCGTCCCATAATTTAATTTTGGGTTAAAAAGTATTTAAACACTTATAAACTAACTATTAATAAGTAATTTCTACAAGATAAACTTGCAGAGAACTGCACACTTCAACGTTTTCTAACAGACTACTTCAAGTGCCGTAACATTTTGTCCACCTGAAATTTCGAAACAATGAAACTCAAAGACCACAATGCACCGTGTTTTGTTTGTCTAGATTGGTACGTGGCCTTGAAAGGAAGTTTCTCACTTATAACATAGTTTACTGCTAATAACTTTAAGATTTTACTAAATACATCTGGAATTTCTTATGTGTACAACGGTGCCTTATCATTTTGTCCACCAGTGTATGTCTTATTGTATTAATTATCCTGCAGTGTTTCGAAGAAGCATCTTTCAATTATAATAGCAGTCAAATATACAGGGTGTTCGGTCACTCCTGGGGAAAATTTAAATGGGAGACACTAGAGGGCAAAATAAGACGAAAATCAAGAACACCAATTTTTTGATTGAGGCTTCCTTAACAACTTATTAACGTTTAAAGTTCCATACCGACCAGAAATTTTTTCGGCGAAATTAAAACATTTAAAATCATTTTGAAAAAATTATTTTCAGTTGCGTGGGTCAATTACAATCATTTTTTGTGAATTGACATATCCACGAAATCCTACGCAGTTTGGAGAAAAAAATTAGAGTAAATACTGAAAGTTTTGGGTGAAAAAAAAGAATTTCGAATCGTCTTCGAAAAATTACTTTTAGTTGCAGGGATCAATTACAAGCTTTTTTGGTAAATAGACATACCCTCAAAATCCTACGAACTTTTGAGAATAAAATTCGTGTAGATAGACAAATTTTATTAATAATTTTTAACAATAATTTTGTTAATAACTTTTTAACGAAGCCTTAATCAACAAATTGATATTCTTGATTTTCGTCTTATTTTGGCTTCTAGAATCTCTCATTCAAATTTTTGACTGTAATGGACAGCATTTCGAACACGGCTTGAAATAAAATTTGTTTAAAAAATATCTCAGTAATTATTCATTTGAAGTTCCACTTTGTGTAATGCTTTTTTACGTAAAATTTGATGATTTATCCGAATTCGAATAAAAATATTAGACATTTCATTTAAAAAACTGAAGATAACCCTAATATCTTAATAAAAGAGTAAGATAATAAAAAACAGATTAGAGCACTGTATATCCTTCTAGATACCATATAACTTTTGTTTAAAACATTTTTTCGTACAACGAATACCTTGCGAGTTATTTGAGGTCGTCATGTTATTAAACTCACCTTTATACAAGTGCCATGAATTTCATTTACGTTTAGACTGATCCGGGCCACTATGAGTCGATCAGGAAGGAAACCGGGCATAGCGAAGTACCGAGAAAATTTTTCTATCGAACGCTATTGCGGGGATGGGGTTAGTATTCACCGTGAGATTTTTTTATTCTCCATCTGCATATCAAGTTTGTGTTCGGAGCTGATAACGTGGAAGACTGTGGAATGAAAGTCGAGGGATTAAGTGGAGAACGATTCGGAGAAAGAGCAGCTTATCGAAATCGCGAGGTCAAATTTTGAATGAAACGCTTCCGCAAGTACGGAATTAGTACGTGCGGCGGGAGGTTTATTTCTTGTTTGTTTATCGATCTCGTACGACGTTTCCAGACTGGGAAATGTAGTGGAATACAAGGCCTAGCGCGTCAGAAGGCAATTTCTGACGAAATACATATTCAGAATTAAGAGGAATTCGATTCAGGCTAAAAGCCAGTCGATGGAGTCATCGGCAAATTTTTCAGTGAAACAGTTTTGCGACCATTTAGCTGTGGATGTTTTGATTCTTTTATGCTGATTGATTTCTGCTTCGATCTGATGGAACTTGTGGTGAAATTTTTATTCGAGTACTTTAATAGTTTTCATAGTCAATTCAAGCAATCAATCAGTAAATGTACTGTGGGTCACGAAAATATTCGTGCACCAACATAGTTTTGACATTATATGTATATTCCGTGTATCTTAAGTGTTTACTTTAGAATCGTAAAGTTTTTTTTCTAAGAGTAATTGTTAGCGGTCGTATATCGTCAAAATTGAAATGAACTTATGAACTTTGAACGAGTAGTTCAAAATGCGTTCGGAATTATGGCTTTCAGGTTTCGAGTATTATATACAAATATAGATATAAAAAATATTGATAAAATAGCACTAGCAACTAAAATTGTTCAACAAGGAATTATAATGATCTAGAAGGCTTGGAAGAAGGACGAATTATACCCGGAAATTGGCGACAAAATAGTGTCCAGCTAAGATTCATTGTAACATATTTTAAGGGCATCATCTTAACGAGCCAAAATAATTAGAGATAATTACTGTTCAGGATCGGTATAGCGAGTGGGTTCATAATACGGACCGGACATGACAACTCCGCAATTTTTGAAGATTAGAACTTCGAAACATCTTTATTTAGCAGACCACGTTACGGTCATTAAAGGAAACTTCAAACTCCACTTGGGACTTGGAATCCTTGGAGCTCTTCCTCGCCTCAGTAGCGATTGATGTATCGTAAACCTGCGTTGGCGCACAGCTGCAGACTATCGGGGTCTTGGGGTCTTTTGGTTTTCTCCAAAATATTTATAATAATACAGCGGTCTCGCAAATGTTTCTTTGGAGGAATATAAAATATCTTCAGACAAAGAACAATGGACATTATGATCTGATTAATGTTATATGTATATATTTTTCGTTATATTAATTGTATATTTTCTTAGTTATATTTAGTTATATATTTTATATACTGCACATATTACATATTTTCACTCATTTTTAATTTTACGTATTACTATTTTAATAAAAACAGTTAAATCGTTAAAAAACGCATTACAATGATTTTTCATCCTTAAATTGTTTAAATCTTACCATTAAAAAGTAGCTAATTACGTTCTACATCAATTAAATAAAAAAAATAATTTTGGCCAGCTAGATCAAGCAAATACCCCACTGTGCGACGTTTACATATTGCTTTCTTCTTCTGGTACGAAAAATTGTGTATACAGATAACCCTCCTATAACACGGTAGCTTATTAAATACAAATATTTTTTTTAAATTCTACGTAAGCAACTTAACGTTTATGAAAACTATAAATGTATGTATAACACAAAACAAACAAAAATTTTAAAAATATTATTTTAATTTAACGTAACCTTAATTTAATAAATTATAATTTGTTTATATATTTCCATGTAAAGCAACTATATTTCATTATTCCGTCGCGTCATTATTTTAAGGTAATTTAGTTTTTAAATATGTTAAGCAAAAATCATGTTATCCAGTGCTGTAGAAGTACAGTGTTGTACAAAGATTTTCGCAATTTTCTTATCGTGTTAGAGCGAAACCGTGTTATAAGATGCCGTGTTGTAGAAGGGTTCTCGTAATTTATGAATCGTTTTACAGCAAAACTGTGTTATAGGATGCAGTGTTGTAGGAGGGCTACCTGTACAAGTATTTTTCAGCGAAAATAGACGACGTAGAAAAGTACACTATTTTTTATATATTAATCCACTTTGTCTGAAATGAAAGTCAGGGAAAAGCAAAATTCTTTAGAAACGATTGAAACACGATTTCAAGCCACACACGCGTTCTGAAAATATAGAAACGCCAATACCCCTTCATCATCGTCCAGCTTTATATGATTCCTTTAATAGGAAATTTATAGACACGTATCTCTGTCCGAAACCAGTATATCACATCTTCTGCTCATGTTCCCTCGCCATATCCATTGGCGTGGCTCCAAAACGCGAGTCTATCACCTCGTAAATTATTGTGACACATTCCGGGAATTAAACGTAACACAAAAGTATTACACTCGATATCAGAGCTACTCCCGTTTGTTTCGCACATTGGTCGAAGGTATCGATCGCCCCACAGAGGATAGTTCGCAAAAACGAACTTCGTTTTATACATAATATGACAGGATGTGCTATCATATTTCCGAATGACTATAAATTACATAGACTCCATAATTTCTGCTCTATTTGTTATGCTGAAGTCTTTGCTATTCTAACAGCTTTAAAATTAATTAGCAACTCCAACGACTCCAAATTTATATTTTTTTCAAATTCTAAAGGTGTCATCACCTGTTTAGAAAATTTTGAAAATAAAAAACCGATAATCCAACATATATTTCAGCTAATTTCAACTATTCAAAATAGCAATAAAGAAATTGTATTTGCATGGATTCCCTCACACGTGGATATTATAGAAAATGAAAATGCCGAATTAGCAGCCAAGGATGCTATAAAATCAATATCCCAAAACCTCACTATCTGCCACAACGACCTAATCATGGAACTGAACATAAGAATTAAAAACTGTTGCAACCATATTAGGGTTAGCTCATCTCGTTAGACTATCTGTTGAACATGTTTTGCTTAACTGCCCAATGTTCCATCTTGTACGATTGGGTTGCAAGCTTCCGACAAATCTCAATGATTGCCTCGGCAGTCTGAAAGGCATTACTGTAACTCTTTCATTTCTGAAAAGAGTGGGTTTATATAATAAGAGTTAATTATTATACACGTGCGATTAATTTGTACATACATATGTTATATATCGTGGTCGCTAATGACCTTGCTGTTCATGCGATCATTATAAATATATAAATAAATAATAATAAATCGAACCAGTAGAATATCTCCGAAACTATTGATGTGTGGCGACCATTGTATCGCTACTACACCCTTGCCATTGTGCGAATGGAATGTGTGCAAAGGTAACTTTTAAGTTTTCTATTTTTCCATTTTCCCAGAGTCTCGTGCGAGTTTGATCGTCCTGGTAAACACTTGGCGACCAGAGCCGTACGAGGCGTCTTTGTTTTCTTTCAAGGTCCCGCTTGAGCCTCGGACCATTTCGAGCCGGGACCGGCGAGTCTCTTTACTTTTATTTCATTTTTCCGCTCGTGCTAAACTTTCTCTCTGCTAACTATTTTCCATTCTCAATTTTACATCTTTCTGTCCTGTCTGTGTTCTTTCCCCTTCTGGTTAGGTTAAGAACGTTGTATATGTATATTCCTCAGTGACGAGGTCCAGAAACACAGTTGAAACAGTTTGTACTTCGTTTTGACCCGCGGAGGTAATTGGTTCATAACCTACTCGTGGCACTTTGAGTAAAATATATTCTGATTGAGGATAACTCTGCGGAATAATGTTGCAGACAAAAGTTTGATGATTTGAGGAGGCACATAATCTGATGTAAGTAAATTTTTCTTAAGTGGACGCGTAGAAGACACATGGAGGCCAACTTTATTTTGTTAAGTAAAATCACATATTTTGTTATATACCATTCGACGCAGCTCGTTACTTTCAAATATATATCAGCAAAAATTTATAAATTATTTATCATTGAAACAACTTTATTTTAATTATTTACTTTAATTTAGTCAGAGTTTAATGCATCTGATGATATACATTCATCATATAGTATTATATTATTAAATTAATAGATAATTTAATGTGTTAAATAGCATATTGTTAAGAATATCTTTCTAGAGTTAACAATGAAGCTGTGGTCTTCAAGTGTCAGTTGGTGAGATCTGATAAAGAAGCCGAGTGTGCCTTCGGTTTTTTACAAAGCATTGTGTTTTACGCTTCATTGGGTTCTAAGGAGGATCCCCCAAGTTGGAAGGGATAGAAATGTTCAATTTACGAATTACGTTTGAGGCTCATTTTAAGAATCATTACTGTATATATGAATTGTAGTGTTATGGGTTGTATGATTGAATGAAACAACAATATTTAATTGTAGAATACATATTTAGTTTTTAATCGTAACGCAAAGATATATCTTAGAGATCCGTTCAGTCTGAGATCGGTTTCTAAACTATATACAGTATTGTCTCTCTATAGCCGCGCGTGTCGGGACCGGGCGCACGCAACTTGAGAGACGAGTAGTCTATTCGGCTTTCTTTGATTTCACGCTCGAGCGTTCAAGGGGGATGGGGCTCGTCGACTTTTCTTCGGCTTTCTCTTTGATATCCGATACCCGATGTCGCGGCGCGGTGATTACAAACGAAGTAGTGGGGATAGCTTCGCGTCTATAGAGAATCCGAAAACGCGCGGCTATAGAGAGACAATACTGTACATACCGTTCATCCGCAGAAGAAAGGCGAGAGTGAAGAGCAGTTTGCCCTAGCTACGAATTCCTATCTTTGTATAATAAACACCATAAATTCTTAGAACCCATGGTCAAAACAGGAAAGAAACTTTAGACGTACATACATGTTGTCACTGGAGATGATTTTTGTATCATTAGGAAATATCATTAGGAAATTCAACAAAATTAAATAATCATCAGAAACAGATCAGGTGAAAGAAAGGTTCTTTTTAATACGTAAATTACAATGCACAAATAAAAAGAAAATTTAGGTTTGTTGGAAAATTTAGGTGGCTCTATATCTTCCCCCTGTTTTGAGTACTACTAACTGTGAGAAAAATGGACAAATATTGATTTATTTACACAACGACGACACAATACAAAAAGGTATGAACAATTAAAACACGCTAATATACACGAGTAAGTTTTTCTCTTTTTCTTTCTCACTTCGACACGTCTTCCAACTCACATTCAGTTAAATACTCTCTCTCTCGGTCCTTGATTGGTACTAACTGTTACACACAACATTCGGTCGCTCACTGTCTCAAGCATGATACACATATTATCAAGACACTTCGCCACGCTCACTTACAAAAACAAACACTGGGCCACAACATACAAATGAAGTTCACTTTCTTATCTATGATAACCATATTACCACACTAACAATAAGCAACTCTATATAATTCTAATAAATATACAACAATATCATGAAAACTAAGCGTAAGCAATACTCATTTTTTGTGTCAAAACATTTATGAACATGACCTCTGCAACATAATTAAAGATCACTGAAATTGGCAAAAAAGTTTCTAATTTAACTGATTACCGAAATTGAGCACCTTATACTACCCAATATTGAAATTGTATTATCTTTTAAAATAATGATTTTACGCTATAAGTTGCTTAATATTTTTATCTAGGAAATAATGAGTTGCGCCAATTAATCTAATATTTAAGAATAGAAGATTCCATTTAAGAATACAAAATTAACCTACTCCCTCCCTTTTTAAAGCTAATTAATATTTGTTTGAAACATTTTATTGACAGTTTCGAGGAAATTCGAGTTGGTCGATTTAAATGTATCGTTTTATACAGCCAACAACAATGGAGATTTGACTGTAAGCGTTAGGTCCACAACTTGTGTTTGCACGATAAAGATATTGCTCATTCACACGTGACGTATTCTCATAAGCGTTCACGTGCACATATGTACGCAGTTCTCAAGGCAAGAAAAGCTGCGTTTATCCCGTCTGGATTTCCTCTCGATTTTATTTTGACCTCTTTGAAACTTCGTCGTTGATTCGCCTTGGATCGATTTCCTTTTTTTATCCTTCTTTTGTCACTGCTTCTTTTCTTCTTCGTCGTCGTTTCTGCTACATATTCTCGTTTCGTTAAGTCGAGTTCGGCTCGAGATTTCCGCGCACCTCAATCCTGGATATATCGAATTCTTCGATCGTATGCTTCTCTCGTAGTTCCGATGAATAGTCACGGTTCGATTCTCTTTTTATTTTCCATTCCCAATGACAAGTCGGAAGACGGCAAAAGGCTGCAGAATTTTCCTGTCCCATTTACTCGCATAAACACAAAGGATATATAACAAAATCAGCAATAAGATGGTAGTCCCACGAATTTCTTGATTCTTCGACAGCGAAGTACCATTAAATTATTTAACTCGCTATAACCCAACGTGACTTTAAAGTCATATACCCATTACTTACATTGTTTAAGTTTGGATTAATTCTGTTGTCAATATGTACCGATTAAAATATCAAAGGAATAATATAAGCTACAAACAATTAATATAAAACAATTATTGTTTTACACCAGGGTGAGTATAGTTGAAAATTTGTGTTCGCAGAAACATACCTTCCAATTTATATCTCGTTGTTAGTATCTATCTATAGATGCCAAACATAAATTGGGCTATAGAGGGTTAACACTTTAAAATATTCGTAAATTAATAAAAATGAGGTGACAAGTTCGAGTGATTTTTAACATTCAATCAGATATTAGAATATTGAAATGCAAAAAATTACAAAAATTATTGTTATAATATCTGTTAGATTAAGGAAAAAAAAACTTTGTTTTAAACATGAACTAAATTTATTTATTAAACTTCAACTTAAAGGGATAACAAAATGTATAATTGCATAAAAATGCGGTATACACAAATATATATCAATACATATTTTTAGATTAAAGGATTTTTAATTTTGACGCATATTTAGCGCCATCTTTTAAGGCCCAAAGTAAAATGATAATATGGTAGCTGATTTCAAAATTGAGAATCGCGATTGCAATTCCAACAATATCTTTATTCTTAACAATAATACAGAAACGAAAATATACAGACTTTTATTTAAAAAATAAACCTTTGAATCTTTTAACTGTTTGAGTAAATGTCGTAATTCTATCGATTAATTTGTTGATTTTAGGAATATTTTTCCAAGTATTTTGTAAAACTTCCCAGAGATTTCGGATTTTGAGCAGTGTTGTCTAATCTCTCTTGACAAAATTCACTTATGATGTCAAATATTTTAGAATTTAAAATTATAAGTGTCTAATGGAAAGCACTTTTCGTTTAAAGCTTGCCATTGCATTAAATTATATTATGAAGTTGTTTCGTTAATGTTCATGTTCGTTCGGTAAACTAATTAGAAGTAGGTGTGACAGCAATCGTTGCTGTTGAATTACGCGAATAATGTACGCTACTATTCTTTAGCTAAATGCTTATTATAACTTTATGTAAATAATAGTTAAATTTTCAAATAATTAAATTTTTCAAGGAAGGTACATGAACCATTTAATTTACATTTATTAGTCACAGAACCAAAATATAAATACCCAAAAATATTTATTTCGCAAGTTTAGACGTGGAGTACTTGATAAAATATAAAAATTCTTTCGTATTCAGTGTAAATATGAAAATTTTAAAGCGTCCATACATTACGAAAAGATGTGCAACATTTGAGGAAATTCATTACTTTTTCGCTTTCTTCATAGATACAGAAGATGACGGCACATTTCTCTTGGTTCTCTTGAAGTGCGGATATATTGTAAATTGTGATTTTGTTTCACCATCCTCGATGCTTTAGTTCGTCTTTCTTACGTTTTCTTGACATAAATATTTAAAGACGTCTTCTTTGAGAGTAACTAGAAATATTTTGGTAATATATAGATCATTGTGTAAATATAGATACGTATATCGCGTTGCAAGCCCTCCTTTATGACCTTCAGAATGAACCGCCGAATCTCAAACTGAGAAGTACACTTAATAGCAGTAACAGTTCAAGAAACCGTCATATACCGAAATTTATCTTTTCTATGCCTCCGTGTCAGATTTTTAGAAGTTACTCGTCGAGTCTGTTTTATGAACGATTTTTCCTGAACCTAGAATTACCATGATTTATTGTGCGCCACGGTCAACAGTATTCGCAGGATGAAGATTCGCGGGGGTACAATGGTACTTTCGGGGGACAAACTTCCGAAAAGGACATACTTCCGATTTTTTTTATACTATGCATTCTTACCTATTTTGACGTGCTGATTACGAGTATGATAGTGAAAATTGGCGCAAATTTTATTTTCATAGCGGAAATCATGAAAAAACCATAAAAATTATAGTTTTTTATTTACTTCCGTAAATAATGGGAATTTTGAAAAATAGTTCAGATAAAAGTTGTAGGTCTTATCAAAATACACATTTTATGTTCTAGTGATTTTTGTCATGAAAACAATAGTTTTTGAGAAAAACGATATTAAATGTTCAAAACTTCATACACTTCATAACTCATCCAATATAAATCAAGTTTTATTGTTAATTTCATTAGTTAACACTAGAAAGGGATACAGCAAAGTTCCTCCCTCATCATTGGATTTTTAACTTTCCACGCGTAACGAGATCCACCCCCTGCGGAAAGTTTCATCCCCAAAAGGAATAACCCAGACTTAAACTTAAATCTAAACCTAAACATTAAATTAAACGACTGTTCGTTATAGAAGAAGTTATAAGGAAAAGTTACTCATAGTCATGTCCCTGATAACATACGTAAAGGACATTGCAATCGAGGGTGGCTCCGTATAAGTGAATAATTACCCATCATTTTTCTCAGAAAGTATTATCTGTATGACAAAAATCAGTAGGACATAAAATGTGTACTTTGATGAGGTCTACAACTTTTATGTGAAGTATTTTTCACAATTCCCATTATTTACGAAAGTAAATAAAAAAACTGATTTTTATGGTTTTTCATGGTCTCCGCTATGAAAATAAAATCAGTACGTCAAAATACGTAAGAATCCAGAGTATAAAAAAAATCGGAGGTATGTCTTTTTCGGAAGTACAACTCTTTCAAATGACCATCGGGATTTTCCAAAACTCAGTAATTTTGGTAGAACTCCGTACTACTCCTTCTTGCATTGGCTGGTCTTTCCCAATTCGCAAAGGGTATAGCCGAATAAGGGGGTCAAATGTGCCCCCAAACCGAATTGAACGAATGACGGGTCATTCGATAGGTTATCTAAAAAAAACCCTGTGTGCAAATTTTTAACTTGAAATCTCGACCGTGGGGGTAGTAATGGGGTAAAAACGAAAATCATGTTTTTGTACAATTTCTCTTGATCTATTGAGTAAAACAATATACAAAAATTCAGAGACATTTCGGGTACCGGGGCACGTACTTTGGAAGATTTTCAGATTTTTTGATTGCAGAACCAGGTAGTAAAAAATAAAAAACCGCAAAAAATGCCGAAAAATGCCGATTACGTATTGAGGGCGGCCCGGAACTACTTTTATACTTTTACAGTAAACAGGTATTACTATTACTATTATTCTCAATTTTTTTCAGATTTTTCATTTCGGTGCGCCGCAGTGAAAAAAAATAAAAACCGATTTTTTTCTCATTTTCTGCGTATTAGAGTAATTTACACGTTGAATTTTTATGCATTCTTCAATATACAGGGTGTCCCGTAAATAGTGTAAGAACCGGAAATGGGGGGTAGCTGAGACAATTCTGAACAACAATTTCCTTTGCAAAAATGTCGGATGGGGCTTCGTTTTTGAATTATTAACAAAAAACACTGACCAATCACGGTGCTCGCCTTCCGCGTGCTCAGGGCCGTCCGACCTCGAAGAGCCACCGCGCCGGGTAGGTAGCAAGATGCGCGTTGAAGATACATCGAGGAACGAATACAAATAATTAAAAATACTACCACTGCAACTGTTACCTAATTCGTTAATTACTACGTAATTAGTACGTAAATTACTAAATGGAATTTATTAATTATTTGTATTCGCTGTTTCCGAGAGAGAAGGAATAAGATCTTGGAATTTTTAGAAAATTAACCCTTCGCACCCGAGTGACGCTTCTCGCCAGAGTGTTTTAAAATTAAAATAAGAATTATTATCAGAAAAATAAAAATAAATACGGTAAGAACCATTTGTAACCGTTTGTTATTAAAAACTCTACTGAAAAAGCAGACTAGATATCTGCGTGCCGAAACATTCCTCGAACGCAAGGGGTTAATAGAGAAATAATTGAAATTCGACTTACCTGCTGCGCTGACAATAGGGCCTGGTCAGTGCACCGCTGTCGATCACGGCAAGGTCGAAGACCCCAACGAAAATCAGCTGATTGGCCAGCCCGGTCACTGCACTCGCTTCTCACCCCGAAAACACTTTACAGCACGGTCACTCGCACTTTTCACTTTTACATACCGGTGCGTTCCGTTGCACCCTTCTTCGATTGTTGCTTCTTCCTGGGTTGATGGCGGTGTCTGGATGTTGCTCCTTCCTGAATTGTTGTTGCTCCTTCCTGGATTGTTGCTTCTTCGAACCTTGCTCCCTTCAGGATTGTTGTTCCTTTTCGCTGAGATAATGGGCACGATAAGTGCGGGCGGCTTTCTCCGCGTACCCTTTGGACTCGCGAAAACGAAGAACGAACGATAATACTCTGCGTTTGTGCGTCCCATCGCGTGTGTCCGCTCCTGTTCAGAAACGCGTAGGTTCTGTGAAAAATTTTGACTGACAAATTGCATTTCCCTCCCCGTAAAAGTTCCAGGTACGGCAACCCATTGTCGCGCGACTCGGAATTACCTGCGATCGGCGAACATGCAGACCATGTTTGCATTTATTTCTCTCTTACCGTTGTCAAGGAAATCGGAACGATGCTGAGTTTAACGTTAAGTTGGCAGGACCGAAAGTTAAAATTAATGAAAATGAATAAATCAAAGCGGATACATTTAGTGCTGAATTTGTACTAATTTGTGCCATCAAAAGAAATTTTGTACCTCTTACCGTTGTCAAGGAAATCGGAACGATGCGAGTTTTACGTTAAACTAGATGGTGAAAATGTTAAAATTAATGAAAATGAATAAATCAAAGCGGATACATTTAGTGCTGAATTTATACTAATTTGTACCATCAAACTGCTGCTTTGGTCCTGCTAGTTTAAGAGAGGTCAGAAAAAGAATGTACAATACACTTCCGTGGATATTTTTAAACGTTTGTGTAATCACTTTTAATCTGCATTAAAAGTATTCTGCACTCGAATGCTTTTCACAAGCTCGCAAATAGATAAAATTGATCGGACGGAAGACTTGAACGCGATCTTACTTTACAATGGGCACGTGACCGAAATTGAGTATTACACCTGCGACATGTATACTCTCGAGCTGTCGAAAACGGAAGAGATCCACATCGATCTCGATCCTTACGTGGCCTATGTAACGACTCGAAGTGGGGGGTCATAACGCCACGAAGAACCACTGAAATTACCTATCGAGGTACCGCGATGCGCAATGAGTAATAATTAAGCCACGCGTGCGCTATTAACCTCACATCCTTCGAAACTGTACACGCGATACCGCGGGATTGTTCAAACTGGGTTGTAGTTACGATTGCATCTTATCCTAAACAGTACCAGGTACAAAATTTTTTTTGATAGTACAAATTAGTACAAGTTCAGCACTAAATGTATCCACTTTGATTTATTCATTTTTATTAATTTTAACATTTTCACCATCTAGTTTAACGTAAAACTCGCATCGTTCCGATTTCCTTGACAACGGTAAGAGGTACAAAATTTCTTTTGGTGGTACAAATTAGTACAAATTCAGCACTAAATGTATCCGTTTTGATTTATTCATTTTCATTAATTTTAACTTCTGGTCTTGCCAGCTTAATATTAAGCTTGCAGCACCACGATTTTTTTGAAAACGGCAGGAGGTCCAAAATTATTATTTATGGTACAAATTAGTACAAAATAAGTACTAAATATTCCACTAGGTCCGATGTGATTCTGCTGCTTTCATTCGCCGTTTTTCAAAGATTCGTAAACGTTGCATTCAAAGACTTGATCACAGAAAAAATCGGCTTGACGTATATCGACGACTTAGTTGATCTCGCGAAGGGTTACGAAAGCGTTGCGCAACGATTAAAAGACCTGTTTAAACGAGCGGCGTAATGCAGTCTGTTCGTAAATTGGCCCAAATGCGAATTTTTGAAAACGCGGGTAGAGTACCTCGGACATATAGTGGAAGGAGGCACGGTACGTCCTTCCGAAAACAAAACGAGAGCACTAGCTCATTTCCTGATCCCGACGACAATAAAACAACTACAGAGTTTCCTTGGGCTATTTGGATATTTTCCATAGTTCATTCCGGAATATTCAGCGTAGACACTTCCACTAACGTGACTGTTAAAAGTCAATACGCCTTCCGATTCGGGGAGGAAGAGCAAAGCACGTTCCAGCTGCTCAAGGAAGCCCTACTCAAGAAACCCGTTTTGCGAATAGTATATCGGCCCGAGCGGGAAACGGAGCTATACACCGACGCGTCTATGAATGGCTGCGGAGCAATATTGTTACAGCGCGATAGCGAGGACGGCGCGTTTCACCCCGTGTATTACGCGAGCGGAACAGCGGTACCCAAGCTACGAGCTCGTGGTGTTGCCAATCGTGAGGGCCCTAAAGGAATTCAGGATTTACTTGCTCGGTATCTGGTTTAAAATTATAATGGATTGTCAGGCATTCGCGTTGAGCATGTGGAAAAGGAACCTCTGTGTTCGAGTTTCACGCTGGGCGCTACTACTAGAGGAATTCGAGTATGCAATCGAGCACCGGCCGGGAAATTCCATGAAGCACGTTGACGCACTTAGTCGTAATCCGACGTCGATCTGCCTCGTGATGGAGAGTGAGGCAGATCACCGCACGAATCCGCAAGGCACAGGAACGCGATGACAACCTGCGCAAAATCATGCGTGCCGTTAACGAGAAAGGAATCGCCGGGTACGTTACGAAACGGGGGTAAAATAGACGGCGAATCGTATCGTAGTGCCCAAGGGCATGCAGACGCAGGCTACTCGTAAGGCACATGAAAACGGGCACTTTTCCGTTGTGAAAACCGAGGCAGTACTGCGCCGCGACTACTGGTTCCCCATGTTGTCCCCCTGTGAGTTCAACGTATTGTGTACGAGGTTTGCGGATTCGGGAGTGGTTAAAGAATTAGTATTCACCGGACTTCGAGCGGGCGGTAAGAAGGAACTTCATTCGTGCAGAACGATGTGTTGTTTATTCGAAACTCTTATTGTCAATCCATCATGGTCTGTCTTTACACGGCCTTCTATGCGCCTCCCCTCTCTTCGGAAATCGGTCATCAACCTAATTCCCAACCGGGAACGTTGCACTTCTAGCTGCGGTCACCACATATTGCTAATCCGCGGATTCTTTCAGTTGAGCGGCAGACAATGATCCTTGGCCAAGTTACCACTAGGCCATTGCAAGTGTCTTTCAAGGCACAATATCCCTTCCCCCTTGGAGAGGAGACGCTTACATTTTTTATAGTAATACAATAACAATACAATAAGGATACTTAAACTAATCAATATAGAACTTTATTGGAATAGGGTTTAGTGACACGTCCGTTCTCTACGAGGTCTCTCGTAGTTCTCTTCTTTAAATCGTTGCCGGTTCCTTTAGCAACCGGAAGGCCCGGGTTCTCGCTTCCGTTCATTCAAAGCAGCAGCTTCACATCGTTGCGGAACAACCTTCACGTTGCTGCAACGATGCATCTTCAAACCGTCGCAACAATATTGTATTTAAGTTTTAATATGTCCATAACTTTTATCATCAACTCTTTATTTTTCATCTTTATCTTGTCATAAGATGCACCTCGTGTAATAAACATTAAGCATAGGAATTGAATGTCCTGGTGGAAGTTCTTGTTGCTCGAGAACCGAAAATGTTTCATCGTGCCGTCAGGACGAGCAAGTTCACCTGTGACAACCTCTTCAGAAGCTAGATCACTTGCGGTGTCTTAGGCTACACTTTTGTATAGAGAAAACAGAGTTCCTATCGTGGCCTGCAGATTGAATTCTTCGTACTGCATCACATGTGCCAATAACTCCAATCTAAGCTTCTCCGATTCCATTAACTTCAAGTTCAGTGTGTTGTAATAGGCCCGTGCTCCCTCTTCGTCTAATCCAAGCTTCGATATCACACTCGTTAACTGAGACGCATATTCCCTGTCTTCGGTTATTTTCTGTGCCAGACTCACTGCGTTTGTGGCCATCTTGCTGGAGGGCTACCTTGTACTCTCACTGTTTCTGGGGATCTTACGAACTGCTGTAGATACTCTGTTGTTCCACTAGAGGGAATGTTAACCTCTTCTACCCAGACAACGTGTTTACACGAATCACTTTACTCACAAAAATACAAAATTAGGAATTATGTATATGTGTTTGGACTTCCAAACACTATTATTGTCGAACAGCTTAGGACGCGTTGATTATTCCTTTCAAATATTAATTATATTCAAATATTAATATTGGGCGATGCACACAATAATTAGTTTTGAAGGGATATTTTGGGCCCAGATACCTGCACCCTTGATATCGCGGCCGACTACCCCCGTACGCAGCCACAATGGGAAGAACTTAAAGTTTCTGAAGTACTGACCCATATGGGATGGACCAGCTCCGATTTGTCAAACAAGACACCTCTCATAATTGAATTTTGTATTTAAGCAACTACCGAATAGGACGAGCTCAGAATGTAAGAGAATGAAAGATGTAAAGGATTAGATTTTCAAGAACTTGTACTATTGAACTGTTTATATATCCACACTGAACATTTTCTGTTAACACGTTTTATCGTTATATATGCAAATTGTTAATAAATTATTGTGTTGGCAAATAAGTGTTGTTTCTTTCTATTTGCTAAATAATCGGCTTCACGAACTTTGTGGGAGCCAACAATATCTTTGAAAATTGATCGTTTGATCTTTTGACTGAATTTAAAGAATGTTTCAGCATTACGTTTCATGCCATCTTTTATACCTAGTGTATTTCATTCATTGAATAGGAATAAAAATTGCAGGCTCACATAAGTACATGAATCCAATTATAGAAATTGAAAAATATGTTTTATACTACAGGAAAATATTTTTTAGAACTAAGTTAACGTTTCATTCGTCGCAGAATTAATAATAGTTAAAAAAAAACATGACGACTAATAATTATGTAATAAAAAGGAAATGAAAAAGAAGAAAATGTGTTTCATTCCCTTATTTTAGACATGGTGTAAAAACTTGCTACATATTGCAAAAAAGCAAATTTTGTCCTATTGTTAAAAGTTATTTTTTTGTGGACTACTCGTTAAAGTCTGGTTAAGCGATGAAGTGCATAAATAGCTTCTGGAGTCAGTTTAGTTCCCGAACGTTAAATTTCCCTTTTAAAAGGAAACTGGCTTTAAAATATAAGATTTTTATAACAAATATTACTTCTTTTCACATTGTAAGCCTCGACGAAAAGAATGAGATAGTCACATACAAAGCGAAGAGAAAAATTAAATTAATAATAGTGTACTTTCTTAGAAAGGGATAAATTATTTGTATACACATAAGATTTAACAAAAATCTATTACATAAATTAATTTCTACATTTATTCTAATTCAAAAAAATGTCTAACAGTTTTATTCTACGATATTCAATTTGCTAGTATTAAGACTTTATCCGTAACTTAATATTGCACTGGTAGAAAACGTAAGAAACATAAATGTGGAATAAATTTAATATTTTCTCCAGAAGTTTTCAAACAACTATTATAGATGTAATTTATTTTGACTTACTTTGAATTAAATATTTACACAACTCTTCCAAGAAAATATTCTTCTATTTTTGTACTTATTTTTGTAACTAATGTAATCTTAGGAGTTTAGCAACTGTCTTTTTAGTATTGTATATGAATTTTATCTTGTGTTTGATCAACAATCCGTGATCGTTGTCTAATTACAGTCAATTTTGCACCATTTATAACACGTCCTGTACTATTGAAACAAAGAAAGACATTCTTGATTTCCAGCTATGGTCCTTAAAATTAGGAGTTCTTCTGGTCACAACCAAAGTTGAAAATAACAAAACTCCTAATAGCAGAAAATAACGTACGTGTCATAAATCTTCCTTCAAACGCTCTAACAAATATTAACAAAATAAATTTACAGTGGAAGTTATCATCAGCTAAATCCCACTGCAGACAGATTTATTCCCAAATATTTGCTCGTCGACTGCTCGAGTTTCCATCAATATTGCATGATTTCTATATGTAATAGCGTTCGTCGACGGTACTTGGTAAATTCGTAAAATCGCGAAGAAAGTTTTCTACCGCCATAGATCCCCTAACGTTCGTTTCGACGAGTATTAAATGATGAAGTTGGTAACGAAAATTTGACACGAAGTGTGGAAATCGAAGCGATAGAAATCAACACAGGAACATGATTGGAAACAAGCTGAATCGAGTCGAACGGGAAAACCGAAGCATCGCATACTCAGAACTAGCATGGAACCGAGTTATTAACAAAGAGCAATGCTGGCTGCAAATCGAATTAACTACGCCGATCGAAGTCCTATCGGGCTCAATCAAAGTTGAAATTTACTTAATTAAAGACGAATTAACGCGTATCGCGCGACCGGTATACTGACAAACTTTTACCTAATCGCGATCACGAGACTACTAGAGCCGCGTTGGAAAATTGGAATTTCTGATTAAGAAGCTGAATGGGACGAGCTTGCGTGTGTTCCATTTGAATTAACCGTCCCAAAACACTAGGACGATCCCGACTGGTCGTGAACTACCAACCGGGAGACAGGACGAAAGACATTCAGGGGCCACTTATCTCTGGCGGCAGGATTTATGAAACGCTCTGTTCCGCGAATACCGGGATAAGAGCGTGAAAGGACGACACAGCCTAGTCCGTAGACACGTCGGATAATACAAGGATTAGGAAGCACCCTCGATGAAACTTGCTATTCCATGATTAACTATCATCAGAGCAGAAGCTCCGATTCAATTAGTAATCGTGGCTTCTCAATATCGGCAGGGTGTCCATCGACGTTGCAATTCGATTCTTACTGTTGAGTTTTATAAGACATAAATTGGATACAAAACTCAAATGTCGCAGTACAGTAACCCCTCACTAATGTTCGCTGAATCGGTTCCGTGATGACAACGTTATCGAGGGAGGTACTATTCTGGGAATTGTTAACTGTCGAACTCGAATTGTACTCGAATTTTTTTCTCGAAAATGGATAGGTTTTCGGGGGTATGTCTATTCACTAAAAATTTCTAATTCTAATTGGCCTCCGCAGCTAAAAATAATTTTTCAGAATGATTTGAAATTTTTTAATTTAATTTTTTAATAACTTTTTAACGAAGCCTTAATCAAGAAATTGGTATTCTTAATTTTCATCTTATTTTAGCCTCTAGAATCTCGCATTAAAATTTTTCCCAAAGGTGGCCGAACATCCTGTATAATAAACTTATGAACTAAATTAATATTCAATTTTACGAGATTCTATTAATTATTTATATCTTAATAAGTGTTAAGTATCTGCACTTAGTATTTTACATACACTAGAAGGGATCACTCTACGATCATTCTGCAAAAGCACATTAAAATCAAAGATGAACAGTTCGGGTCCCCTTCCCTTTTTAGGCTTTCTGCTCGACCTCCTTACAGTTTCTTTGCTCATTCACGACATAGTTTGTACAAAATATAAGAATTGATTGGACATGTTTTAATTTCTAAAGAGATAACTGGTGACCCTAGAATGCTTTGAATCTCTCCCGGATCATTTGAAGACAGTCAAAATATTCAAGACATTCAGGATATTAATGACATTTAAAATATCTAAAACAGTAAAAGTATTTAAAACGTTCAAGGCCATCAAACTCAGCAATTTTGTTAAACAAATAAATATAATAGTCGTATAATCGATTTAAATAATCAATTCGTATTTAAATATATTTATTCATGACGTTTTCGATTCTCAGTTTTTGCTCATCTTCGATGATACAAAGATTGTCAAATTATTCCAATCAAAAATAAGTGGTTGATACGTAATAGCATAAATTACAAAACTAACTTGCGTACATTGAGAACATGTTTCCTTGTTTGTAAATTCGTTAAACATTTCAAGACATCTCGAGACATCGAGATATCTTGAAACGGTTTGAATCCCATCGTTAACTGTACTATGTAAATGGTGCTTCCTTCTTATTGAATTGCTCTATTCTGATAATTGCACGAATCTTGGTATTTGAAAAAATCGCGAACCACGTTTTATCCTGCAACTATTAAGGTTCCGTTGTATCTTTAGGTATGACATCGTTACGTAACAAACCACACCCATGCAAATGTGTCTATCTCTGAGTGCACGTTTGCGATTATCTCGGGTCTATCTTTACCCTGTATCTTATCCTCGTTTTCTTAGATAACGGAACGCGTTTCGTGCAAATAAATTTAATCCAAAGAACAAGGAATTGCAATAAATTACGAACTAATAGAAAAATGATGCCGAGTGCAACGTGAGCAATCGATTTCAAACGCGGAACAACTCGATTGTTGGGAATTCCAACATTTTATTAGCGGAGACATTATTTAGTTCAAATTACTTGATTTAGTAATCTGGTAATGTATTGTATTGACATACCCTAAAGCCATTAAGCCCTACTTAGTTTCAAACCGTACTTTGGGCCTACTTACCTGCCCCTTGAGACCGCGGACGCCCATTCCCATATAACCCTCAGTGTGTGGGATTTCGAATGTCGGGATGACTGGCCCACGAGGGATGGGCAAAGATTTGATTGGTTAAATAGAAACTCCACCTATTTTGAAATAAGTATATAATCACGGGGCACAACATTGAACAGTTAGTTAGAATACGCACAGTCAAACAAGGACACCTCAAGTTACACAAGAACATTTAACAGTTACAAGTTACACCAGAACCTTTACAAGAATACAGAACAGAACCAAGTTACTAACAGAACATTTACAAGTTAGAACAGAACAGCTACAGTTACACAAAAACATTGAAACGTTAATGGTTAACACCTGTATATATAGTTATTAATAAATCCAAAATGGTTGTAATTAGGTATTGGACTTATCTATTACTAAATAACTCGGTTCCACGAATCTTGTGGAAGCCTACAACGATCGTCGATCAGTTGGCAAAATCAGTGTTAAATCGCAATAACGATATCGATGAGAAGGATTACTCTGTTAAGGCCAGCTGTTCGGATAATCTCATGGCGTGCCCAACGATATGAAGCCATAAACGTGATAAAGAGTCTACTGCGTGCAGGCCCAGCAGTTGGCTGTGCCACGAACCATGGAGCATAATCATAGGCATCTATCCGGTTTCTTGAGTGCCGCGAAGTCGAGCTGGGTATCCTTGTATTTCGATATCACCTACCCTCGGGGCCTGGAATCATTCAGCCTGCAATTTGCGAGACATTCGTCGTTATCTCGTTGAAAGTTTCGCACAGCAACGATTGCGCCCCCCGTTTGGGTTGTCGTCTCGGCGCACCGATGCTGTAAATCTTGCTTTGCTTTCTTCTTTGCACGGTGATGGTTTATGCCCGGGGTAAATTGTTTAAGATGCATATTCTTGCTTCCGGCTTGAAACACGAGAATAATCTTCATTCGATTTTGTTGTTTAGTCGATCGAATGACCAGTATATTTTTGTTTCCTATGAAATGAAAATATAAATAATTCGTTTTGCAAATTCTTTTTGAAACTAAAAAAATAGTATCATGATAAATAACCACTAGAAAATTTTACAATCGCTTGTAACATTTCTTGTATTTCTTAACACTGAATCTACCGACACTTTATGTATACTCATTTCTACCATGATCGGTCAAATGACTTTCTCTCTTTCTTCTTTTCTTTTACGAGGCAACGTATTTCTAATTTTTGTATTATATGTATAGAAAGTTGTGTGTTTGAAGCTTATTCATAAGATATCTTTCTCTTTTATGTCGCATAGTTTTTCTTAACGCATGTATTTTAAAAATCTGTACAAAAATGTTCAATAATTTTACTCTAAATGGGCATACTTTATTTTCATATACCAAATTTACAAATTATATCGATTTTTTTTTTGTTCAAGAGGTGTGCATGTTATAATTTGCTGTGGCCGGTTCTGATTCGCGTTAGTGCTACTTGCTGCTTTCTATTGAATTTGGGGTTTGATGTAATGTCATAGAAGTTGTGAATTGATTTATAGAGTAAGCTTGCTATGTGGTTTTGTTATATCCGGTTCCAGGATTCTTCCCACAAGAATATGATGTGCCTATTGATATCTGCGAACGTGTTGAGTATCGGTTGGTTGTTGTTGGGTTGATGCAATTTTCGTTTCCAGGTCGGCCATTTCATTTCCAAATATGTCCTTGTGAGATGGAATCCATGCTATTGTTATTGTTTTGTTGGATTTGACCAGTTGATAGTAGGTTTCATGGATTTCGGTATAAATTTCGGTGGTTTGTTTCGTGTTTTGTATTTTCACAATGGAGGAAAGGGAGTCGGAGAAAATGATAAATTTAGGTTCAGGAGAACTGTCTATAAGATTCAGAGCCGAGAGAAGTGCGTATGCTTCAGCTGTGTGTATACTGTTGATGGGGTTTAAGCCGTATTTAGCTGTTTTATTTTGCATGACTACGGTCGCTCCTGTTCTACCCATTTTGTCCTTCGACCCGTCGGTGTAGACGTGGGTGAAGTTAGTATAAACTTTGCACAAGGTGGAGAATAGTTCTTTCCACTCATTTACGTTTAGCTCGTCCTTTTTGTTCTTTGTGAGTGATAAGAGGTATTTTATGGGGTCTGTTTTTTTCCATGGCCGGTAGCTTGAATTGAAGTTCGTCGAGGTATATTTGAATTCTGTGGTGGAGGGGAGAGTTGTGCAGTTGGTAGTTTGTATTTCGTTTATTCCTAGGGAAGTAGTCTTCGTAGATAATTGGATTGGTGGATATGGCGGCCTTTACGGCATATTTTAGGCTTAACAGTTTTCTTCTATGCCTCAATGACGTTTCGCCGGCTTCAATTAAAATACTTCCAATAGGACATGTATGGAATGCGCCTGTTGTTAGTCTTAACCCGGTATTGTGGAATGTTTCTAATTTTCTAAGAGTGTCTGATTTGACTGGATTGTATGTTACAATGCATAGTCTATTTTGGATCGAACAATTGCTTCATAGGCCTGTGAGAGTACGGTTTTGTCTGCTCTCCAGTTATTATATGCTAGAGTTTTTATTATTTTCACCCTTTCTTTACTGCTGTTGATGAGATTGTGTACATGGTTAAGTTTTGAGTCAAAGTGTACTCCGAGGATTTTAGTACAGATAACAAATTGAAGCTGATTTCTGCTAATTTTTAAGACCCATGTAAAGATTTCCCGGCGTTTAGAGAATACAATGCATTCAGTTTTCGCAGTTGAAAATTTCAATCCATTTGTTTCAAACCAGTTGTGGAGTTTGTTAAGAGCTTGTTGGATGAGCTGTTGCGTGGTGTTAATGGATTTTCCTTTACATAGAATGGTGATGTCGTCAGCAAGTACTCTTGTAATAACAGGAGGTTTGGTAATACAGCAGGCGTCGTTAATAGGTATTAGGAATAACGCGACGTTAAGGACGGACACTTGTGATACACCATTTTCTATTAAGGTTTTTTGTGACAGACTATTGTTGAAACGGACTTGAATATTTCTATTGTTGATGAAGTTTTTGACGAAATGGCACATGTTGCCACCGATTCCCATTTCATGGAGTTTGCTTAAGATGTGCCGTCTCCAAACCATGTCATAGGCTTTTTCCTATGTCGAAATGTGTTCATTTTCATCGGATAGAAGATAAAACACCCTTGAAAACGAATTTTGTTTCAAGCCGACATCATAGTTAGTCCCAGGGAAACTTCTTCGGGTGTATAGAGCCAAAACGAATTTCAAAATTGTTGAATTTCCTAACCGTCTCGTTATGCTACAAAAATCATCTCCAGCAACGATATATGTATACGTCTAGAGTTTCTTTCCTGTTTTGACCATGGGTTCTACGAACTCATGATGTTTATTATACTAACAATAAGACAAGAGTTCATTGCCAGGACGAACTGCTCTTCACTCTTGCCTTTCTTCGGCGGATGAACCGTACAGTTTAGAAAGTGATGTCAGACTGGACGGAACTCTAAAATATGTCTTCGCGTTTCGTATAAAGACTAAATATTCATACAGTTAAATGTTGAAGTTTGATTTAATCCTTCAACCCATAGCCTTACAATTCCAATAAAAATAAACATAGAAAACAGCATAAATAAGAATAGTTGGCGTATTCGTCGAATAGAGGATCAAGAGCCCTTTAAAATGATATTTGTTTCAAGTTGATAGCTTAATTAGTTCCGGAGTTACAATGATTTTTGTTTCATGTCGATGCGGTGGCTAGTTCCGGAGATACACGTATAAGGGTTCGAAGCGTTTGTTTACTTTTCATTGCTGACATCACGAGGTCATTGACTGCACGTGCTCGTAATAAATAGTAAATAGTAAATTCTTGGAAATACTACGTAAGTCGGTTATAACTGTCACGACTGTCGTGCGAGAGAGAGAGAGAGAGAGGTCCGATGTGTTAGACAGAGACAGAGATAGTCGAATTAGAAAAATTACCCCTTCACTTAAATAATAATATCTTCAAAACGAATAGTCAGATCGACATAAAACACAAACCATTTTAAAGGGGAAGCCTTACCGCTTCTAACAGTAGTTCTTTTAATTATGAAGAAAACACAAGTCGTTTCGGAACTGTACGTGTATAAAGTTTAACTACTTTTAATACACGTTATTAGATTGTCCTAAGACAGTGGAAACTGAAGATTCCCTCCTTTCGTATTTGCTATATACATATTTTCTACTTACATCGAAAGCTAACCAGAATTTGATACCAAATTTTGTCCGGTTTTTTTACAAAAAACAGTCTACATATTTTTCACAGAAAACAAAAATCGTCAAATCTGTTCAGTAGTTATGAAATTTTAAAAATTCGCATGAAATTTCAGGAAAGCATTTCTTGGCCTGACATTAAATTTTCGGTAAAGAATTTTTTTCTCGAAAGTACGTAGGATTTCGGGCGTATGTCTATTCACGAAAAATGCTTGTCATTTATCCCTGCAATTAAATATAATTTTTTTAGTATAATTTGAAATTTTTTAATTTAATTTTTTAATAACTTTTTAACGAAGCCTTAGTCAAGAAATTGATATTCTTGATTTTCCTCTTATTTTGGCGTCTAGAATTTCCCATTAAAATTTTTCCCAGGGGTGGCCAAACACCCTGTATGTACTGTTCACCGCTGTCAGCAGTCAGAAAAAATGCAGGTCTAATTGATCGAAACAGAACAAGTCTGCCCATTCGAAGGCGAACATAAATAGAATCGCATCACACGCATTTTCACTATTGGTCACATAAATAGGTGAGGTCTGTAGGTATAAAGAGTTAGGGGTTCCTAGAGCGTCAATAGTGGAGAATAGGTGAACAAGCAGTTTATTCCCATGACCCCTGTGCCATCCAGTCTGTCATCTTACCAGCGGGAAACAGTACATTGCCTAAATCTAATATTTTTTTTTATATTAACAACATTTACAAATGGTTTTCATAGGGAATGCGTTCATTATAAGAATGTCTTTTGAAAATTTTTTTTTGTCACGTCTGTACTTAATTCCTATTTTTCTTTTATTTTTATATTTTTCAGCTGTATTCCTCCGAACGTTAATGTTTCTTCATATTATTATATTTTATTAAATACTCTATATCGATGGTTTCTAATCTTTATTTTCCACAGACCCCTTTTGGTAGTCTATTGGACTTCACGAACCTATTCTAAGCAATGTTCTTCAGAGTAACATTCTTAAATATTAGTTGAATCATAGTTTTTTAACTAGTGTTAAAAATTCTGATTTGCTCGGATATAACCCACAAAACAGGATAAAATTTTGGATAGATCTCCCTACAAGACGAGAATAAGCTTACAAGGAATATCAAAATCATAGACAACAAATTTTTGGTTATAAGATTAACGAATTTATCCTTGGTTAGATCTATTTCTTCGGTAAAATTTATATTAGACAGAAAAGAATTGTGGATCCGTGTTTAATTTTAACGTCATCGAAATCAAAATAATTGTTATAAGAGTTTTGTATTGTTTCCAGGTGTTTGCAAAATTCGTTTCTTGAAATGGATATTGTTAGCCAATTTTGGATTTCAACTTCGCTCTAGTGTAGTACTTTTATCAGCATTTAAAAGCAATAATGTTTGCCGAACTGGAGATTCTGTAAACGTTCCGTGCTTGAATGGATAACATAAATGGACGTAACCGTTCATTATACGTTCGAAGCGTAATGTGCCGAAACTGATCCGCGACATTACATGTATTAAATATTCGTATTTTAGCAAACTTAAAACAATGTTTGTCCGAACCGAGCCGTTCCGTTTACGCCCGTGACGTAAACGATTAATATAAATTAACCTTAACACTGTGCAGTAAAGATATTTATCAAAAAGTAAAAGATGAAATGAAAATTTCATTTTCTTCAAAAAATCATATCTTTTTAAAAATAAAAAATATGCTGCAACGACTCGTTGCAAGAATTATAATTACTTCTTAGAATGAAAGTAGATGAATTTTTACGTTTACGTCATGACCGTTTTGACATGTAAAAATGATATTTTTAATAAGAAAAAGTGCAAGTAATCGCTTGTAGTGTTTAATACAATATCTTTTAAGTAGGAACAAAATTTGTAAAAAATAATTAAAATTAACAAATAAAAATGGCGGTTACGGAAACCTGAAAAAGTTGTAAATACCTTAAAATGTTAGAGGTTTTTACATGAAAATTAGATTTAAAAGAATAGATAAGTACAATATATGAAGGTGTAAAAAATTCTTTATTAATATTTACTAAATAATTCATAGAATACAAAATGTATATATTATTGTCAACACAATTGCAGCTAACTTTAGCAGCATGTTCTTGGCATATTGGCTTGTGGTATCTTTCCATTCTGTTCGACACAAACGAAACTTTTCTATTTATATTAATTTTGTTTAATTAATTTTATTTATTCTTAATTACCTTGTAAATCGTTGTTCTCAAAAGAACGCTGCTACAAACAGTCGGCTTGCCGTTTTTTTTTTCATTTTTTACGACATACACAAACTTTCACATAACAAATAATTAATTAAAATTATTCTTACTTCAAATTTGTATTTTTTGCGACACTGATTTTCTGACGTTGAGACACAACTGGATCTCTCAGACCCACTTTTGTAACGTCCGTCGGAACACACATTTAACGCTCGTGTGCCCCCGGCCTAAGGCTATGTTGTGAAATACCTTCTAGGTCCCTCGAAGGTCCGGACCCCCCTCATCCTTGACTTGTAGGTATATCACGCATTTTCCAAAGGCCTCGGGTCTCACATACCCAGTTGTGTGCTTTTGAGGGTTAAAATGAACATCGCTTCGGGGTTGGTATTGTCATCTTTCGTGCAGCTGAGGTGAAATTCAACACTAGCAGATATTTACAGAGTGTTTTTTGTACAAATCGTCGTCGATACTCCAGCTTGTATCGTTTTTTAAATGTCATCCTTTACGTTTCACTTGTTCCAAGGAGGATTCCTCCAGTTGGGAGGAGTAGAAATGTTCAACTTACAAATCACGTCTGAGGTTCATTTTAAGAATCATTACTGTAACTATCATAATGTCAAAACATTGGAAAGTTGACATTTTAGGCATAATGTATTTAAAGAAAATAAATATTTAAAAGCTAAATACAGCCCACTTGGAGTCCACACGCACAACATTTCTTGTTTCTGTAGTGTTATGTATAAACCATCGTGCCATATAATATCGTATAAACCTAGATTAATAGGAATATTTCAATTATTATGTTGCTAACCAGTTAACGATAGATCGAGCAATCTTACATTCTTTATAAAGAAACAAAAACATTCGGAGGTCATGATTTTTGTCCGTTATCAATAAAGCAGACTACCAGTCATTTTTTGGAATTGACGAAGTACATGTTATGTTACAAACTATTATTCTTATTCGTTTATACTAAATATTATTCATTTTTATTAGTTTGTTAGTTGAAGGCGTAAAACATACGTTGCGGAAGAAAAAGTAATAAAAATATTTTTGCAAACCGTTCACTTGACGCTTTCATTTTTAAATGCTATATGCCCGTGCCAATAATTTTGTGATTCACTGTATTTCGATCAATGAATTATGCTAAGAAATTTTTTAATACGTAATTTTTTCATACCTTCCTTTTGTATTATCTCTTTTTATTTTAACCCAACTTCCATGCTTTTTTCTATTACTCGTACTCTTTTCTTATTCGTATATTTTTTATACTTTATTATCTTGTTTATTATTGTAATTATTTTCATTATCTTTCAGCTCTATGAAATCATTATAATTATGGTTTAGGGTCATATAGTAGCGCATCTAACGTGGACCTTTTATATCACATTTATAATTATTTTCTCGTTGTATAATATAACGAAGACTGTTATTATTTCTAAAATTTATTACACGAACAAAGATTTTCTGCAAAAGTTCACAAAGTCAAGTAAGAATGATCGCTTCGTTATATACTCGCATCAGTTAGGTTGATGTGCAGCGAGGGTGGTGACCGAAAAGCCAACATTATACGCATGTCGAGCAGTAATTAGGTTACACGGCACGTAACCGTGAGCTTCGTGACACACGTTTGTCCTGTTGAAACTCACAATTACGTTAACATTTTTATGTGTGGCTGTGTGTGTATGCGCGCGCGTGTCTATGTGTGGATACAACGGGCGCGATGTTCCCTCTGCGATATGATAAATCCGTTTATTTCAGCTTTTTATTTTCCTGTTTTGGACTATGTTGTCTCTCTTCCCCTACCATGACTTTTGCTCCGGGATTAACTACAATCATTTAGTAATCATCGCAATCCTGACGAGGTAACGTCGTTCTCCCTTGTAACGTGGTCTCTGACAATTTCATGCAATTTGTAAATTGACTTTCCGTGTCCGTTTTATAATTGTCGCGAACAAAAGCATGAATTTTCAGCATTGGCTCTGAGGGGAAAAAGCTCCAAATAATGAGATCCAAGTTGCGAAGAAAGAAAACGTGGTAATTTTTAGAAAATCTAAGTCGAAAGTTAAATATTATTTCAGTTAGTATTCCGATTTTTGTAGTTCTTGAACACATATTTCGATGAACATATAATTAGAATAATTTCTTAAATCATATAAAACTTTGTTTATAATATTATAAATTACTAATGCTCAACTGAAGGGGTTAAAATTATTTTGATAGAAAATTTTGTCACGACAATGTTCATTTATTTCAATGTAACATCGATTTTGTTAAAGAAAAAAATGGAAATATTTAAAAAATATTAAAAATTCGCCATGTCCGTTATTGTAATTA
The DNA here is from genome assembly GCF_013123115.1 of Colletes gigas. Taxonomy (NCBI): domain Eukaryota; kingdom Metazoa; phylum Arthropoda; class Insecta; order Hymenoptera; family Colletidae; genus Colletes; species Colletes gigas. Next base: position 366,654 of record NW_025106675.1, read on the forward strand.
TTTGTTACAACGAGTCTTAACAGAATAATATAAAAATAAAATACAGTAATGTAGTGAGTTATGAATCTGCAGAACAATTTTTTGCTATGCAATTATTCTAATGAAAAATTATCGTGCTATGTGTCGCTCAATTCGTTGCGAAAATGAATTTTTATCTTTCTTTTTGATTAAACAGTAAGTTACTTTGATTTGTATTTAATATGCTTTCTTTAACTTATTAAAAATATTCTTTTATGAAGCTTTTTTTAAAGGTGGGGTTCCAGGTCATTCGGCTATTATAAAAGGGGCTCGTGGCTCGAAGATTAGGAAACACTATTCTAAACGATAGACACATATTCAATTTCAACATTTAAAACGGAATTTTTTGGTAGTTGGAAGTTGTTTTAAATATCTCCAAGTGTCTGTGTAGATTCTTCGATAGCAAAGGCGTTGTTATTAATTTTTACGTAAATATTACAATACTGTCATCACAAAATAAGTTTGTTTATGAAAGAAAATATAAAATATTTTTTTGTATCCCACTGGGAAAATACTGAAGATGATGCATTTTAATTTAAATTGCATTAGAAAAATGAAGAGAAATATAGGCGTGGGTGACACGTGTTATAACACTACTAATAAATAGTTAAATCCGATTAAATAGTAACACAAGGAGATAAGAATTATTGATTAAATATTGTACACAATAGAGTCCCGATTATTGTAGGAAAACTGGGTTGATAATTTCTGCCATCTTCAAGGTTCATGCAATATTCTAAGTAAGTAATTTAATACGGAGACCCACTTACATAGAATATCTTCTTCACTCCCTTTGAACACTACTACCTACTGTTTCCACTTGTTAACGCATTGCAACGAAAGATAGTGATCGATGATACAATGTTGAAATGAAGATATATACTTGTAGATTGTAGAAATAAAAAGTACAATGACAAATTAGGATTGTTACACGCTATGCAAAGAATATATTACAGACTTGGTTGAGAGAAGATACATGTATTTGGTACTCTAATTAAAATGCACGTAACTCACTCGAAAGCTAATCATATACAAGAAGAAATAAAGAAACGTTTGTAAGGACACCATCTATATTTTTGCATGTTTCTATGATTGTTGCAAGGAAAATGAAGAAATAAAATGTTTCTCATAATCAAATAATTAATGCATCAGAATTGTATACATACGAATGTTTTTTTCGTTAAATAAAAAATAGAAGAGTTAAGTTTTTGAAAGAAACCATACTTAAAATACTCAAAATTATAGTTTTTTTACTCTTGGTACATTTATAAAACACCTAAAGAATAATATTTTTAAATTAACTTTTTTATATACCTATCATTATAAAATGAAACTTTACTATGCTTTACAGAAAGCTCAGATAATATTTAAACTCTGAGGTTGATATATTTATGACACACTATATCTATGTATAATAAGGTTAATTCCGCTGATTACCATTAAATAATTTATTAGTAAAATAAATGAAAATTATTATAAGATGAAATGTAGATAAGATGAAATTAAAATATGACGAAAATAAAGAAAAGAATTGTGGTCAAGAGAATCTTCTTTTATTTATTTGTATCCATATGTTACGGGAAAGTCAAGATTGAAACTGTAACAGTTTGAAAACATATTACATTTACATTATCGATTACTGTCTTATTATCTGAAAATTTCATAGCTTTTAAGTAGTTTGGCTGATTTATTTAAAGAGAAAAATATTACTCGTTGTACAATTCTGCTGCATTATTTAGATGATTATAGAAATTCTCCTTTTCCGTTCCAACAGAATCAACCATCATTAAATAGTGTTGTATGTATTAATTTATTAAGTAAACTTTTTTAATATATTATTGTTATAATTGTTTCTTTGTAGAATTTACAAGAGTTTGTCTTTGTCTCAACATTTTATAATCGATTGACACGTGCACGATATTTTATTGACGATACTTATTTTCTTGTGTTATTATTTGACCTGGAAACAAATATACAGCTATAAAATTTAACGACGCTATAAAACTGTTATTTATTGCTCTTCTACGCACACCGATAAATGTTAACTTCTTACAAATAGATACAGTTAAGTGCTAATTTTAGCTACGTTTTTGTTATTGTAAAACTGTTACAGCGAAATTGGCCTTTAATGTAAACTAAGGTGGATGGAAATGAAAAGTAATAAGAACAAGATAAATGTCCTCAGAGTACTATTAAAGTAAGTATTATATTATAGATTCGTTTAGAAGAGGAAATGGGTGTTATTTGCAAGTATTTGGTAATAAATTACGATTAAATTAAGATTTGAATATAAGATCGCAGAGTATATTTATTATAAAATGATGTTTTTCAATGTTAAAAATACAAATACAGTTTTTTTGCAAGACTCAAATTGAAACTGTACATAATATTTGAGTAACATAATCCTCTATTTGTATTAAAACATTGTCCTTAAAAGTTTCATATTATCTTACATAGTTTTAGAAATATTTTAATTATTCTAAGCAGAACTATTGGTTGTAATAGTACGTTAGTATTAACAATATAAAATAGGAAAAGATGATTGCTATTTTGAAAAATTTTATTTGTAAAACAATTATTGTGTGATATAGAACAAATCATGAAAGCTAAGCTTTTGTTTCATAAATGATAAAGTTTAGAACAAATGAAATTTATTTTAGGTCAAATAGGCCCGAACAGATTAATATACTTTTGATAAGACTGGCGCCCATGAAACAGTATTGTCCTTATTTTTCATTCTATTTAACACTGATTCGTAATCCACTTTCTATTCATTTAGTTTGGCGTCATTTTTAATTTCTATGTATGTGTTTCTATCCAAGAACAAGGTTTTCATGTTATAGCTACGTTTATTTGAATTTAGTAAGGCTGTGCAATTCTTTTTGTTAGCTCAACAGATCTACACATTGTATATTTCAAAATTCTTCAATGTTCTTTAAAAAATAAATACGTTCTATTTTAATGTCAGTTTTGACACACAAAATTATAAATTGAAGTCCATCAAGCATCGGGTGACGCATAACAAACCCAACTCCTTATAAAATAGTTGTTGTTGGTTCCCACAAGATTCGTGGAGCCAAGTTATTTCGTAAATAGATAAGTCCAATCACTATTTACAAATACTTTAGATTTATTAACAAATATATATACACGTGTTAACAATTAGACATATATAAATGGTTCTTAGATTTCTGACATCTAATCCGTACTAATTATGTTCTATTACACTCTCGTATACTATGTATCTGAGTTCTGTTCGTAACTTGCAACTTGCTCTTGTGTAGCTAACTGTTCAATGTTCTGTCCCAACTGTTAAGTGTTCTGATTGTAACTTGGTTCTGTTTTGGGTGTCACTTGTAAAGGTTCTTATTGTAACTGAGTTCTGTTCTCGATTATATACTGATTTCAAAAAGAGGAGGCGATTCTAGTAACAAATCCGAACTTTGCCCATTCCTCGTGGGCCAGTCCTCCCAACACTCGAAATCCCACCCACTGAGGGTTGTACGGGGATGGGCGTTCGCAGTCCCAAGGGGCAGGTAAATGGGCCCAAAGTACGGTGAAACTAATTAAGTATGGCTTAATGGCTTTAAGGTATGTCAGTTCCTTTTGTAAAATAAGGTACATTGCCAGATGACTAAATCAAGTAATATTGAATTAAATGATGTGTCTTATAATATAAATTGTTGGAATTCTCAACAGTTGTATTTAAATGGGTTTATGTAATTCGTAACGAAAACCTCCTCTAGCCAAGGATAGTCTACGACTTTGAGAGTGGTTTGGCGAGATGCATTTATACCTCGATGTATACTCGATGAAAACACACGAAAATCCGGGTTTCCGTCGACGTACGCCCGACAGAACCGAAAAGTGTATTCATATATGCAGCGTGCCACGTACGTAAATAAACGATGCCACTGACAGTAACATACGACGGAAGTCCGGTACACTCCTATTACGCGTGCACCGTGTTTATGTATCACAAGCGTGTCCGGCCGAATGGCGAAATTGAAAGCTAGTGTCCAGGCAATTTTGTTCGTGATAGATAAGACACCACCACGATCGGGCAAGGTGTTACCAATGAACGCATGTATGGTTAATTTCCGATCAATTGATTTTCATAAAGGAAGAAATTCTTTTAATTGGTGAACCGACTTTTCCCGGAAGTGGACAAAAGCGTACCTTTTTTTTCAAACTTCGATTTCAGTAGAACACTCTATCTATTGAAACGAAATTTTCAGCATTTAGTGAATTTTTGCTGGACGCCTGGAGTACTTAAATGACCCATTTATTGTAACTTACCTAATTATTGCCACTTTAAACTGTTTTACTTAGAACAACATATAAACCTTAAATAGTATTACACAGAAAAATCTAACATTCCATTATAAGTGGGATTAATGTAATAAAAAAGGTAGCCTTTAATTTCTTTTATCATTAATTTTGTATAAACTGATATAAAAAGATAAGTGGATTAGAAAAAGAATATAAGATACTTAAGAAAATTGGATTTGTAGATATTTTTAATACTAACTGCTATGTCACCCATATACGTATAGGTGACAGAATTTTTCCACTATAGAATTAGAAAAATGAATTCTCAAATTGAGATGCCGAGGAAGATAAATTTAGATAAAATTTATAAATTTTAGCAAAGTTACAAAAATAAATACTGAAACAAAGTTTAGGTTATGTAGTTTACAATGGTTTAAAATCAACATTTTAGTTTTCAGAATACTGTACAGTTTTAATTTGGTAGTGAATGTGTTAAAAGGGAAAGCTTTGTCCTTAAAAAATGTTTACGTTAAATAATTGTGAGCATTTATCTCATTATTTAAAAAATGAGGCTCCCGAAGATTATAATTACTATATTATTATTTGTGTAGTTTAATGAACGTTGAAATAAGATTCCAATTTTATTCTTTTTTTTTGCATATTTATGTAAATGTCATTCGATTTAAAAAACTGATTTTCCTACTTTCCATTCTGTTTGTTGGAAAACAGAGTTGTTTAAGCTCTCGTATTTCAGTACACATGAGTGGTTAATGGTGGGCGATGTACGCGCCATGCGTTCAGACGTGTGGATTGGGCCTAATTACTGGCTCTCTCGCGAGGTCAATCTTTTCCTCGGTGTGCACGTAATGTGACTTAGAGAAAGTTGTTAAGCCAAAGTTAATTTTATTTTGTTCAGTTTTAAAATTGAATCTTTTAGATGCGATTGAATAAACGATTAATAATTTTCGTTATTAATCTGTTCTTCGTTTTACCCTTTTAGCACAAAGAAACTGTTAACAAATCTAACACTGTCAAAACGCTTTGAAAATCTAAACGAATAGGTCAAAATAAATCAGGATTTATAGGTTCATTACAGGCAATTAATGATGCTATAAAATTGTTATTTAAAGAATTTTTTATTTTAAAAGATTCTAATTTTTATCGTTATACATTTCGTCCAATATTAATTTTAATTTTATCATTTATATTATGATTAGTAGCTCCTTTTTATTTTAATTTATATAATGATAAGTATTCAATTTTATTTATATTAAGAATTATAAGATTAGGTGTTTTTCCTGTAATAATTAGTGGTTGAGCTTCAAATTCAAGTTATTCAATATTATGATAAATTCAATCGTATTGCACAATCAATTTCATATGAAATTAGTTTATTCATATGAATTTAGTTTACTCCTAAAACGGTTAAATCCTGATATATGTACATATGTGAAGAAATTGGATCCCACATTATCAATTTGTGTTGCGACGCAGGGTGACGATCGGTCTTGGTGAAACGCGATCGTTTGCGGTCGCTAATTCTCCGTACAAATTAAGATGCTAAGGGTGTGAAGGGATGTGATTTTTGACACAGTAGATTAACAGTTAACTAGTTTAATTGAAACACTGATGATACAGGTATGTCTGCGTTCGGAGTGGTCTTTACGTGTGGTCCGTTTGCTGGTTGATCGATTGACTGATTGACTGATTGACTGACCGACTGACCGACTGCTTTCGTGATACATATACGGATAAAATGCCCCCTAGGCGATCGGGGCGCTGGCTTATATGTATACCCCTGGTCCCAATCGTCCTTTGGTTTTCCTTCGCGCCGGGTGCAAAAGTTCTCGACGCGTGCCGTGGAACATTCTCGGTCCTTCGAGGATCGAGAATATTCCGCGACACGCGCAGTCGATCGATTTTGCACCCGACTCGAATCGGTTGCACACGTCACCGTTTCTAATGGGCCTCAACAATTTGGATTTCGAGAATAGTATTTGACAACTGAATAAATCGTTCCAATAGAAAACGAATTTGAAAACAGAAAAACAATTACAAATTTTAAATTGAATAATAATTTTATAGTTATTGTGTGTGTTAAAAAATAAACTAAGTTAATATAATGATTTAACTAGCATTGATTTTAATTAATATAGAACTAGTGGTCATTTTAAATTGGCATAAAATAACAAATAATTTAATCAACATTATTGGCATTACTGCCATTGTAGTATCTACAATAGTTCTCGTTTTCAAGCGACGAAATTATAATTATTTCACATAAAAGCAACGTATTTAGGTGTATGCTAATTTTTATCGCAACGTAAACTAATGATATGTATATTATATCTTCATTGTTCCCGAATCTGTAAATAAATATATTTTGCTAAGTTTTTTACTTTTTAAAAAATTAAGAAGAATGGTCTTCAAAATCTATTTTTCTAAATTCTTTGATTTATTTTCCATAAGAGCAATACTTTCTAATGTTTGCACTTTTCTTTTTGAACAGTAAGACATTTGCTCGATCTAATCTATAATATTTCATTCTTTACTTTAATTTTATTTATTTCGTATTGTATGAGTTTAAATACCAAACGCAACATTCATTCTGTGTTGTATATGAACATACTATATTTTTCTTTGATTAATTTTAATATATTAATTTTTGTCCGTTTTAGGCAAATTACAATTCTTGATGCATATTTCTTGTCGTCTGGACATTATTTGAAACAAGAATAATCTAAGTTTTCGAAACTTGGAATTGTTAATTGCTTCATATCTTCGTGTTGTTAGGAACATATTAAAGCTTCTGGACAACAGAAATGCGAATTAAAATTCGAAAACGCAATCTCGGAACCTAACGGTGTATAAATTAGCGGTTAAACATTAAATGTTCGATAACGTTGCGTATTTTAGTCAGGAATTGTCCTATTGAGGTACCTATTGAGGTACTACAAAGAAATATACTAAAACCACAATTTCGACAAATTAAGTAGTATTGTGATTATGGTGACGCGGATTATTTCAGAAATAGGTCACCAACTGCAATGAATACATTGTTGTGAAACTAATTTAAATTTTACCCATTATTCGCTGCACTCTTAACAGTCTAAACGATTATTTCCGCCATGAGATGATCTTTATCGTCCTCATGAATACGAAGACAATTTCAGCATGTCTTAATTCTCGAATTTCAACAATTTCGTAAGCTTTTTTCTTAACAAATACTTTAAATAGTAATCTTAGCAGAAGTTTTTGTCAAAAATATTAATGCTATTTAAAAATGTCAAGGTAACCCGAATTTTTTATCAAATAACAAAAATTTTCGAAATTTTTATTATTGCACTTAGTTTTTCTCAAAGTACTCGTTAACTTCATTCCAGACATTTTTTTGTCAGATTAGGGTAACTGCGTCAGAATTACGAAAATATGAGTGAAAATTTAATTTAAATGCAATTTATATTTTTCATGATTTTCCCCCTTTAAAAAAAAAAAACTAAAATCTTATCGATAGCCTTCAATTCAACTCTGCGCTATGTAATTTTTTTGTATAATTTGTAGTGTTCAAATTTCTTACGGTACTCATTCTAATCACTAACATTCATTACGAAGCTACACAAAAATTGAACGTCTTTGGAAATTCTGAAAAAATGATTCTAGGATATTATACTTCAATACTACTATATTTTATACATCTATGAAAACATGTATAAATAAGTCAAAGAAATTTTGATGTTGCAAAATTCTGCAATATTTATTAAAGAATTAGTATAAACAATAAATTGAACATTCATGGAAATAAGTTTTTCTACATCCAGGCAAGAACCAAAACAATCAAGACATAGTGGAACTTAACGTTGCTTGCATTTAAATAATATCCTTTAACAGTCGATTTTGTATTTTCTTGTTTGAAGAAGTGATGTTTACTTTAGAATAAAACAATTCCAACGGTATTGTAATGAAAGTTTCATAGAACGTATTATCCCTTTAGAAGTTAAAGGGTTGAGGTATCTCGGTAGCAATTGTTCTCTTTAAATATTCAATTTACGCAGTAATAACGTACTGCTCTCTGATTATCATTATGGTGATTACCAATGCCCCAAATGCGGCTTACAAAAGCGCGCCCACTTAGGCTCGTTTCGTGTAGAACGATACTGCGAGAAATCGGAAGTCCCGGAGTATAAGTCAGCCTGCCACGAAGAAACTTTCGTAAGTGGGCAGTTCTCTTGAGAAATTACTGGCATCAGTCTGCCGTAATCACGGCGCCAGAAGGCTCGCCAGAAATGTAAACGCGTATAGTAATTCACTGCTCGCGATATTTTCTTTGTGGAACAATAGCGTACTGTTATCCGAGGGATGACTTTTGCTCGTCCAACCGATCTCTTAATAATCCTTGCTACATAAAAGGGAAATTATGGCTTGAAACGTGAAAAAGTGTGAAATTTTTATGAATTTTTATTTACAGAAAAGAACACGTGCAAATATTAAACTTTTCTGGCATATTTACATTTTGCCGATTAATTTTAAACAAACTAATACCGCAATAGATGATGAATATTACGGTAATTTATTGAGATGCCTGCATTCATTCAAAGAAAAAAGAAAGTGGAGAAAATTTACTAAAGTTTTGCAACACCTTTACGATATCTGTTCATACGGTCTACATTAGAAATTAATAATTATTTTTAATTCAAATTGTTTTTGAAGAGGATTAAAACAAGGTAGCAACATTAAAACAATTATAAATATAACTGCTGTAACAGTACAAAAAATATACTTTCCTCAAATACTAGTGTTATTACCTGTACCTACGGAGAGAAAAGTAATTTAGTTTCATTATAAATATTTCTTCAAGTATTGAGTAATTATTGACTTTATTGTATACATATTATACGCGGAATGTCATATGGAATCGATCTATGCAAAAAAATAAGGTAATTCCATTAAAAAAAAGCGCAATTGGACTTTGCAAGTGCACCAATGGATTTAAGAAAACACTTGAATAATAGGACAATAGAAGGCATTAAACAATAGAGATTTCTCCTCTACAGATTTTTTCTATCTTAATTTTGAGCAGACCTATAGCATAGTCCAGTTATAGCTCTATAGAACTACCCTCGATATGGATACTAAAAAATTCATACGCCTACTTGATCTATGTACATAATATGCATGCTCTGACAACTCACAACAAATTGTAACAATCACTTTTTTCATAAATTAACTAATTTTTTTTTAGTAACCTCACTAGATTGACGTTATTTCATAGATTCCTGTATCGTTTCTAGTCACAATCGACTCCAAAATTTCAGTTTGTTAGTTTTTCAGAGTTTTAAAAACTCTTTAGCGCCATCGTCTCTTTGTGTAATTTTTACAAAAGAAACAATTCTTGGACGAATCTTACTCTTCCTTTATTCAGGTGTAGATGTTTGTAGAAGATCTTCAAGACAGGTACAGGTAGCCCTCCTACAACACGGCATCCTATAACACGGTTTCGCAATAACACGATTCATAAATTGCGAGAACCTTCCTACAACATGGCATCTTATAACACGTCTTCGCTCTAACACGATAAGAAAATTGCGAAAACCTTTGTACATATTTCTACAGCAATGGATAACATGATTTTTGCTTAATATATTTAAAAACTAAATTACCTTAAAATAATGACGCGAAGGAATAATAAACTATAGTGGCTTTACCTGAAAAAATATAAACAAATTATAATTTATTAAATTAAGGTTGCGTTAAATTAAAATAATATTTTTTGTGTTTTTTTTTGTGTTGAATACATATACATTTATATTTTTCATAAAAATTAAGTTGCTTATGTAGAATTAAAAAAAAAATATTTGTCTTTAACCTATATATTTACCGTGTTATAGGTGGGTTACCTCTATTTTAAACAGAATCACGACTATCTCCTTTTGTTCTCTAATCTCTTACACAAGAAATAATTACTCTTTGCTTTTATTAAAAATCTGTATTACACGCCGGTATTCTGTATTAGGCGTTTCTATTTTATATTAGGTGTTGACACAATCAGAAAGGAGGTGATTCCTCATGTAAAAATAAGAAAATATGGAATAAAAGTTTTTCATATGGAGCTCTATTTCCGAGATAATCGAGCTTAAATGATTTTTACATTTATGTCGAAAAATTATCATTTGTTAGATAGACAGAGTTAATAGATAGACTCCCATTAAATTACCTGCGAAAAAGTGAGATCCTGTGATATACTGTCGATTACTCAAGCGAACAGTTTTACCCATTCATTGGAGTACCATCTTTCTTAAAAGTAATTTTGCCGAACTACGTGAGGATTTTCTAATGACTATGAACGCGTGTTATGTATGTTGGAAGATGGAGTGATGATTCAACGTCGAATGCGTTATTCGCTTACAATTAGATCCATCACTAGTGCCACTGCTTGTATGATTTATCGAAACTTGTATCCCAACAAATATCAGGGTCAATAAGCTGCTTAAAAAACATGTTACATTACGAAGACTATTAACTAGTTGATGCCTTGGACATGAGAGCGTTTACTTACATTTTTGCGGACTCGTCGTGTGTTTATACTTATCCTCCACGGTTCAAACATTCGTAGAACTAATTATTTCAGTCATAATCGGAAACTTATTTCCAAGACTTTCAGTGATCGGAAATTTTTTTCCATGTAACATTTTCTTTTCCTTCTACGTTGTCTTTGAAGATAAATGAAAGTTTGTGTTATTTAGTGGTTAATTACTTCCTAGAAAACTCTCTTCCATTTCCCATCGGTCTTCATCATATACAATAACATATTACAATCATAAAACAAGGCAGTTTCTCGTAAAATTTGTATTAATGTGTATAATCAGAATCTTACACGTACGATGATTGTTTTAGCCATTACATATTTGAGCCCTTATATTAATTAATTGATCGATGGTTCACTGGTACTTTCTAAAGTCGCTTTGGTAATGGGATATTGTGTTGTTATTTTTTAGTACCCATTGTAGTCTGTGGTTGATCATTTTTTCTAGTTAGTGCTATGGGTTCTGGATAACTTTCTGGGAATAGAAGGTCCAGGTTACCAGGTTTGGCAATCGGGATGATTATAGCCTCATTCCATGATTCTGGGAATATGCCATTTTTCCATATGAAATTGAATATTTCTAATTGGTGTTTGAGTCCATTCGTGGGAAGATTAACCAGTAGTTTGTTAGGGACTCCGACTGGGCTAGGGCTGGTATTTTTACACTGTTTCAATATCCTAGTTAATTCTTCAATTTCGAATGTTTTGTTGATTACAGAAATGTCCTGGTTCCTGATACTGAGAGTTTTATCGGTCTCGGAGAATGTTTGTTCTGCTTTATATTTAAGAAAGTTACTGTCGTAGTTTTATTCACTAGAATTTTTGGGAAATGTTTTAACTAGTATGTTTAACAAGTATTTTTGTGGTCGTTGGTTATGGTTTTTTCTGGCGTAGTTAAGGCTGGTAGGTGCCTTTAATTGCTTTTATTTTGTTCCACATAACCTTGGTGGGTATAGAGCTATTTATTGTAGATAGGAAATTTATTCAAGATTATTTCTTATTTTTTTTAATGGTCATCCTTGCACCAGCTTTAAGTTTTTTTAATTGTATGAGATTCGCGGTTGTTTTTTATTTTTTATATCTGTTAAAAGCGTGTTTGTAGTTTTTTATTGCAATTTCATATTCCTCGTTCCACCTACTATATTTGCTCCAGTTGGCCAGTTAAAATTTCCATCTGGGAGCTGATTGTAGGTAGTTAACTGTTTGGTCTACGTGTATTTTTAATAGAATCGAGTAGTCGTTACTATCGTACAGGTCTGGGGTGGTAATACATTTGCATTTGTATGCAATGTTGGCGTTTCTTAAGTTTAAGTCTATTATGCTGGAGGACCCATTAGCTGAATTAATGTGTATTGTTTGTTGATCATTGAGGAGTATTAAGTTATGGTTGAGTAGGAGTTTTTCCATAATGTTACATCTTAAATCAATTCTTGTTGAGCCCCAGAGAGTGTTATGGCTGTTGAATTCTCCAGTAATGATAAATGGTTTCGGTAAGTTATTAATTAACTTGCTTAATTCGGATACATCATATATATATCAAACACCTATCAACTAATTATATATGTTACAGAGGCGTATCTTCGTGGATGAATGTATTTTGTTCCAAATTGTCTCCATGTTTGAATTGATTGGGATTTACTGGGGGTTTCTGCGTTTCTGTTGTGAACAAACGGAGTGAAATTCTTGATTCGAATTGTTTAGTTGGGTTTGAGATGAGTTTCTTGAAGGCAGATTATATCTGGTTGGTATTTTTTCAACAGAATTTGTAGGTACGGTAACCGAAGGGAGAATCCATTGAAGTTCCATTGTAAGATTATGAGCATTTTAATTTAATGGCATTTGATTTTGTGTACGTGTAGGTTTAGTGGATTAATTCGAGATTTGTATTATATTGGGAATGGTGGGTTGATGTGTGTAGTAGTTTTATTTTCAGTTTCGTTATCTGATGTTGCCGGGGTGCAATTAACTCATGAATTTTCTGAGGATGTTAATGGTAGTTCAACCAGTTTGTGTTCGAATTTTGTTATTAATCTGTGAATTCTGTTTTTTATGTTTCTTTCTTTCAGGTGGAGGCAGATTTTTGTTAATATCTCTATTAAACTTGGTATACTTTATGTAAAGTCTAATGCCATGCTATAGGGGATTTCAACGCCGAGTGTAGTTTCCACGAGACTGATTAATTCATTATAGTTCAGTGGGTAGTTTGATTTTAGATCGTTAATTTTGGATTTTGCTGTTTCGAGTATATTTTTGATCTTACTGGTCATTTTATCTACTAATTTGATACGTTTAGTACTTTTGTTTCTGCTTAGCGAGACTTCTTGAGTATGTGTGGCAGCTTGCTTTAATATGTCTTGATTTGATATGGTATCGGTAATGAGGATTTATTTTAGACTAACTGTAGATAGTGTATATGCTCTTTTGTTACCTAGGTTCGAGATACTGTTTACTTGTAACGGCTTTGTATCCTCTGGCTGTGGAGCAGTGATGGTGGTAGGTATGCTTACTGGCTGTGACGTAGGTTCTGGATCTGTTTTTATGTGTGTAGTTGAAAAGGATAATCGATGTTATCGGCGATAAGAGTGTTGTCTTCGTCTTTCTTCAGGCATTGTTTAGTTACGTGACCTGTTTGATTGCAGCGGAAACAGCTGAGTTTGTCGGTTGTGGAGAAGATTCTATATGTTGTACATGTTCTTACATGTTACGGTGAAAGACTCGGGAATCGTGCTTGTGTCCTCAGGATGTACGTATAATTGTCATCTGAAGCTTAGTATATGTGTATAACCTGGTTCATGGATACCGACTCTCAAAAAGGTTATTTTGGATGTGGTTCTGATTTTGTTTATTGTCATCACTTGGTCCTTTTTCTGAAAGTTTCTATTGGTTATCGTTGAGGCGTATGTATTTCGAGTTGATCACACTGGTGCAGTTGAGTTTTCTGTTTCTGTATTCATTTACGGATCTTTTGTGATGTCATAGCCCCTGTACTCAGAATTCATTGTTTGTTCTAAAACTTGGTTGCTCATGCACTGAGAGTGCACAAACTCATGCTGGTTTGTATCTGTCACTCTCTCATTCTCACTTTCACTCAAGCACTCGCGACAACTCGTAAATACGTCTTGTCTCTATGATTAATGTTTTAGTATCATTCTACACTCAAAAACAATTTATTCAAATGTTCGTATAAACTACGTATTCAAAATATTAAAAAACAAGATTTGCAATTATTAATGATATATGCTATTTTTACTATTCACCAGTTGTCTGTCATAGGTACAATCGTTTTCAGAATAAAACTTATTGCACTACACATACTATTCAAATATATGAAACTGAACATTGAAAATAGAAGTATAGGTTCACTGCTAGCTTGTTCCTAAACGTAATTTTGCTATTATTTCTTATTTCTAAATAATTTATTACCAACGAGGCTGACTACTAGAATAGATACCCTATATTGTAAACTGTTTTTATAACAACTATAGTTTTCTAAATATAATAGTTTCTACTTTGTGCAATATACGTCTTTCTGATGCTATATATTACATATATTTTTTGTCCTACTTCAACATTTTTCGTTATTCGTTATTCGACATTTTTATCTAAATAAGAAGTTTATCCATTTATCCATTAGTATCAAAAATCGATTAAGACCTACCACGACAGTTTTCAAAACGCTCGCAACAATCTGGATTCGAAATCTTCCATTCTTGAAGGTTTCGAATCTTTTTTAAGTCACAGATTCGAACTTTCATTGCTAGATACGCGTTTATTCGTCGACGCGAGTAATTGAACATTCGCGCGAAGATGTGCTCGGAACGCGTGGAAGATTAACGCGGAAACTCGTGTGAAGGATTGGCCGCCGCAAAACGAAAAATGAGCGCAGCCGCGGGCGTGAAAAATTCAAGTAAGATGCAAATCCAAGACACGCCTGACAGGCTCTATCGTTATTCCTTTTACACGTGGAAAATGTCGGTCTTGTAAGAATAGAGAATTCCTTTACAGACCTATGCGCGAAGGTTTAATACGTGCTTGGTATTTTGCATTCGAAAATGTGGCAGCACGTCGCGCGTCGACAAGCATGCCGGTGCAGCACGAAATTTATGCTTCCTGGTAAAATTGAAATTTCGCCTCCGTTGAATTTTGAAATAAGGTCATGGTTTCTTCAACTCCCGCGCATTAGAGAATTTAATAACCTGATGGCTATTTGAAATCGATAAGAGTTATAAAAATCAGTTTAGTTAGAAATGTTTAGATCAGGTTTTAAAATGGCATTTCCATCTGCGTGTTCGCCTTTTATCTACTTAAGTATTTTAGGTATATCTTGTGTTTACATATTCAGGGTAAATCGATCGCCACATTTAATACGTTCATTTCCAAACCAAAACTGTAAAATTTTGTTACGAGAACAAACCTTTGACTTTATACAATCGTAAACTACAATGCATAACTTAAAAATTGACTTTTAAAAACTTATTTTCGTAACCTAGCTCAAATTTATTTCCTTTAACATTTCAACTTCAGAATTAATTATTTTAGTTCCATAGTAAAAAATTCTGTCACTCATATACAGGGAGTTCGGCCATCCCTGGGAAAAATTTTAATGGGAGATTCTAGAAGTCAAAATAAGATAAAAATCAAGAATATCAATTTCTTGATTGAGGTTTCGTTAAAAAGTTATTAAAAAATAAAATTAAAAAATTTCAAATCATTCTGGAAAAATTATTTTCGGTTGCGGGGGTCAATAACAATCATTTTTGGTGAATAGACATACTCCCGAAATCCTGCGCTTTTTCGAGAAAAAAATTCAGTACGGTTGGAACTTTAAACGTTAGTAACTTTTAAACGAACCCTCCATCAACAAATTGGTATGTTTGATTTTCGTCTTATTTTGGCCTCTAGAATCTCGTATTAAAATTTTTCCCAGGGGTGGCCAAACACCCTGTATGGATGATGTGGCAGTCAGTGTTAAGCTAATTCTGGTAGTTTAACTTTAGAATGGTGTCTTTTGTGACTCCATTTAAATTTTCTGTATAGATAAGTAAAAAGTGATTATTTAATGAGGTCGTCATAATTCTGTAAAAAAATTTGGCACTGATATGTATATTTACGTTACTAAATTAACCAATAAACAAAGTAAACACGTGCTTAGGATACTGTAGAATTTTTCCAGTACCGATTGCTTTACTGCAATACAGTAATCCCTCGCTAACGTTCACTGGTTTGGTTCCGCGACACAAACATTATTGAAGGAGATACTATTCGGGAATTGGCGGCTGTTATCTGTGATCAGCTCAATCGCGTTGCAGGCGAAAGTGATAAACAGTGAGAGTCCGTGAAATAGAGACAAATGTTCAACGTTTGTTTATACTACAAGTTCTGAAATCATTTAGAGGAGACTGTGGTTTTTTTTTTGCAAATTATATGATTTTCGTATTGCAACTCAAGTTTAAAATAGGAAGGTTGATTTTTCAACAACGTTACGCCTTTTAACACATTCATTTTTTATCGCACCGCATCCTATCGGTGCCTTGAACATTATTATGCATTTCTTCTTTCTCATTTTGAAATTTCATTTTTAACGTTTTCGAGGAAGTTCAATTCGTCTTATATGTGAACATTTAATAACCAGGCCTGCAAACTTCTACTCTATTCTGTTGTCTACATTATTTTGTCAATTTTTTCATTTCATTTCCTGCATTTCTTGTTCTTAAGAGTTTTTTTCAGGGTTCTAATAAATTGTTATTATCAAAAATAATGTTATGTATCTTTTATACATACAGGATGTTTGGCCACCCCTGGGAAGAATTTTAAGGAAAATCAAGGATACTATTTTGTTGATTGACGCATCGTTAAAAAGTTATAGAAACATTTCCGGTCACACAGTATATTTTCGGTAAAGAATTTTTTTCTCGGAAGTGCGTAGGATTTCGGGGTGTCTCTTGACCAAAAATGATTGTAATTGGCCCCCGCAACCGAAAATAATTTTTCCAAAAGGATTTGAAATTTTTCGAAGGAAAATATCGAGGGAAAAGGTAGCAAACATTAGCAAGGGACCACTGTACTATTAATACTATAATAGTATTGGAGAGGTGAATTTTGAAGTTTGGAAGTTAAGTTAGTTTTGGAAGTAATGGTCTATGTCTTGTAGCTACCGAGTAAAGGATCGAGTGTTGCAATGAGTCACGTAGCTTGGTAACAACAATTTTGGTCCATTTCAAAGAAAAATATGTACTCTTATAATGTAAGTATTAAAATATAATAACGAAATATAAACTATATTCTGAACAATAAAATGTTTAGATCTGTGGAAAACACTGAAAACTCCAAAATGCAAAAATGCGAAATCTTTTTGACGTTCATAGAAGTGTAATAAAAGAATTGACGAAATTGTTTTTGATAAAAATGTCCACACACCAGATGAGTAATGCTCAAAACCTGAAAGACGCCATATAACTAATTGTAAATTCGAAAATTAAAAACGTACGGTTTGTCTAGTAATAAGGACAAAGAAATATTATGCTGTTGTATAATTTAAGCTAATCCAATTTGTGAAAATCATAGGAATATTGTTTGTAAAAATTTATTTATTTTTCATCTATTGTTTTAACAAGAAATCAAGTTTTTCCCGATACCTGTAACGCACTGTCCACCTTCTCGAACGCGAAATACATGAAGTAGCGGCGCACCAACCCAGAAAGGAAAAGGTTCTGATTGGCTGACTGACGGCTAGTTTCTTGTACTAGAATAAAAAGTGCGATATTGTACATCAAAAACACATACAAATTTCACATCGCATGAGGTACACTACGAACGAGAGAAACGATCATCACATCATACAACAACGGCACACAAAGAGTCTCCGTATCGAACAAGGAAGAATAACAAGTCGATACACAAGTCCACGGATCCAGTCCAACTTTTCAAACACTCGCATATCATGATGTCGTACAAGAAGAGTACTTGCAGCCATGCAACAACATTGCACCCGAGCGCTCAATATATATTATAATTTCAATAATAAACTATCGTTATAGTATACAATCCAAAATAGCATATAACATGTAGCCATATTCATTTGATTAAAATATAGGCCATAATGATGGATATTTGCCAAATATACAGTTGGTCAGCTTTGACTCTATGTAAAGATATATCATAAAATAAACGTATAAAAAACATAAGCAACCTAAGACGTCAACTGAGTATTTATCAATAAGAATTTTACTGCTAAATAAATATAAGATTTATTATAAATACTCTTTCTTTGATGCCCCGTGCAACTCTTTCATTTTATGAAAATAGAAATTAAAAAATTTCTTTTTCATAGTAATTATTCGAAACTATTTATAGTTTCATAAGGTATAGTTTCATTATCATAGTTACCATAAGGTGACACTATTATCTTTGCATTTGGGCACCCAATAACACAGGAAAGTTTCTAGAAATTATAATTGTGAATAGGATAGCACTTTTAGTTTTTTTATTGTAACTTAGGCTAGAGTTGTTAAAATTCAATTTTTAAAAAAGTAATTTATAGTGTAAATATAATGGTACTTAATACGAGGAAAATTTGTTTTTGAAAATTTAATAATAAGAATTAATAATTCGCGAAAACAGAAATATTGTGATTTGTAGCGGGCGAAAGATTCCCCTTCAGTATGATCAGTTATTTGGTTAGTAGATTTTTAGGTATTACTACAAGCATCTGGTCTGTGCATTGCACATGTGCTCAACGTTCACATTTGATTTTAGTGATTTCATTATTCAATGACTTCTTTATGTTATCTATTAACCTCCCTCTTTTGTTTCCTTGAGTTGTCCTTAATTGTCTTTTATTTTTCCTTTAGATTTTTTTTAAACTTTTCGTCTTTCCTCATTTAACTTCAATTTTCTTCTTTTTTATCTGAGCTTCCTCGATAAATTGTTATGATGTTAATATTTCAACTTATTGTGTTCTTTGTTTTCATTTTTACAGTCCCATTTTTAGGAGAAACTTCTTCAACTATTTCCGTAAAATTTGTTCCTGTGGATCAGGAATTTCGACTGAAAGTTGTGGTGTTGAATCTTTGAAATTGCAAATTAAAATTGCAGTTCAGAAAAAATTTAATCGTTGCGTTTTTGCACGACAGTTAGATGGTCGTTACTGGGCGACACGCACGTGTAAATATTTTTAATCTTGTTGTGCAATGTAGAAAGAAAATTGCAAAAATATTGAACTTAGTTACATCTAATAGACTAAAGATAATGTACGTATGGGAAAAAAGGTAATCTATTTACGTAAAAAGCAACAATGAAATAGACTATATGGCTTCAGAATATGTTATACGAAATAATAATATTCATTTGTTTCCTTTTGCTTGGATACTACCACCTCATACTAGAAGCGATAATTGGTTTCTTACGTCCTTTAAATTATTTATGCAGTGTTGTAATATCCGATCACCAGGTTTATGCTCGTTATTCTTATTTGTTATCGAATGATTCGTTCAATAGTTTTTATCTGACCGTATCTCGTGGATCGTGTCAACGCTATTACGATAGCACGAATGATCTCATGAAATCAGAGAAATATAACGTTATCTCTTAAAAGGGAAAGACTCTGGCTTTGCTAGGATGAGTGGTAGTTACAGGATGAAAACGTCAGAGAGACTAATAGTAGACTTCTTTTGATGCTTACTTTTCTCCTTTTTTTTGCCACGGGTCCTAGCGTTTGCCGTCCCTTTTTCCACGAATAATTCCATTCTCCAGCTGGATAAACTTTTCGAATCTCCGGCTTCATTATTGGTTCACCTTGTTTCTTTATGGTTGCGATTGAAATTTCCTAACACGGATATTTTTCAGGAAGTCGAGAAGTTTAATTGCCGCATGAGAAGTGGCCGGAAGATCCTAAGTTTTTAGCCCTAGGTATATTTCAACGCGTTAGAAGACGGAACCCTGAGGAACTCGTTCTACGATTTCGTTCTTTTCAAAGACTTGCATGACGCGTCGGATATTTACATCGAAACTTCCCCGAGATCCCCCAAGGTGTATTAGAAGCTTATTATGAAGTTCAGTTCTTAAAGTGCACTCTATGTTAAAAACTTTGACTACATTATAAAGAAATCGTATTATCGTGACCGGGGGTTAGGTCTGGATTTATTTCAGCGCGTTGAAGATAGAGCTGCGCCCGAGTCTACGTACGAGTAAATTTGCATATAAACCTGAAATTTTCTGAAGGTCGCACGAAAGTAACAATTTGTAAATTATTATGCTATAAAATATAATTATAATTAAATAGGTACATATGTTGCAGAATATGAAGTAAAAAAATTGATACATCCTTTTTACAATGAGAATTTTAAGTTAATTAAATTGATAAGATATTGTATTTTTCTACAGAGTAAATTTCTTTTTCTTTTGGTAACCAAATGATAATGATCATAAATTTTTATGTGTCTTGCTATACGAAAAAAATCATACAATTGTTTTGCACAATTTTTATAAGTGTGTTTCCAAAATAATCTCTATTTTGTATTGGGTAATAATAGAATCTGTTTTCATTTGAATATTTCTGTATTCGCTTACAAAATTTCGTAAGTTCTGATTATTTCCTGATCTTGACTTGAATATTACAGAAATTACATGCCCCCAGAAGAAAGGAATGTAATGGCGACAAATCAGTAGACTAGTTAGGAATAACAAATCTGCAAAAATGTCTATTTTATTGAATATAATTTTAAAATGAAATCTAATAAATTATGTCTAATACAAAAGTTTCTTCGTTCTTTCCATAGAATAAGAATTTATAAATAAAAATATAGGTCTCTATTTAAAAAAGCAGAGTTTATCTTTACACAACCTTGAAAACACTCAATAGATATAAATTAAGAATATGCTTTGTTTTCGAGATATTTAGATGTAAAATTTCCGAACGAGCACCCTGTATATTACAGATTCTATAGACAAATTTTGTGAAAAAAAAAATATGAAAATTTCAGGACTCCATACCTGCCAAACACCATAGAGAATTTGTTTGAAAGTTTTTCTTGCATAATGGATAATTTCGGAGACAGCATCGGACGACTGAAACTTTCGAGAATATGTAGCCTTATCTCTTATAGAGTCTGTGTAGTTTCGAGTTAGAAAGTTTTACAGTTTTTTAAAGATTGAAGTCTTAAAACCGTTAGTCAGAAGAAATTGTGGCGAAATTTGAAAAATTGGCAAATGTTATAGAACTTTGGACCAAACTCCCTACTCGTTTTATATTAAAGCTTCAAATCCATTTTTCTCGAAAAGTTATTTTTGAAGTTGGTTGGCGTATCTTGGAAAGCAATACACCGATCAACTTCAGATTTGAAACACATGTGAAATAAGCATCTGTCGCGAAATAAATATCTATCTAACCCTCAAGTACATACGCTCAAATACTTACGTAAAGACGCAACTGGATTTGTGAGACCCACCGCATCTTCAAACACTTATAATCTCGGACTGTATTGCATTGATTCAAGACTCTCTTTTTTTAATCGATACGCCAAACTGTGCAAGTTAAATTGTCAGATGAGTTCGTACAGTAAAGATATTTATTAAAAAGTAAAAGATAAAATGAAACATTTTTACAGAAATTTCATTTTCTTCAAAAAATCATATCTTATTTATTGATAAGAGATAAAAGAGTTATAAGAAATAAAAGAAATAAAAGAGTTTTACCACACGAAAGTGAAAAGGTCATGAGTTGTATTTCATGAAAAATATGCTAAAACGATTCGTTCCAAAAACTATAACTATTTTGTAGAATGAAACTAAATGAATTTTTACGTTTACGTCATGACCGTTTTGACATGTAAAAATGGTATTTTTAATAGGAAAAAGTGCAAGTAATCGCTTGTGGCGTTTAATAAAATATCTGTTAATTATGAAAAAAATTTGTAAAACATAATTAAAACTGACAAATAAAAATGACGGCCTCGGAAACCTGAAAAAGTTGTAAATACCTTAAAATATTAGAAGTTTTTACATGATAATTAGATTTAAAAGAATGGAAAAGGGCAGTATATGAAGTTCTAAAAACACTTTATTAATATTTTCTAAATAACTCATAGAATACAAAATTTATATATTATTGTCAATACAATTACAGTAGATTTTAGCAGCATGTTTTTAACACATTAACTTGTGGTATGTTTCCATCCACAGGAGCCAAACATACATACATAATATAAACGTAGATTTATAAAAGCAAGTATTTTGTTGAAATTTTTCTATTTCTATTAATTTTGTTTAATTAATTTGATTTATTCTTATTTATGTTGCAAGTCGCTGTTCTCAAAAGAACGCTGCTACAAACAGTCGGCTTGTCGTTCATAGCCGTGTATTGTCAACAAAACTAGAAAAACAAGACATTTTTTACGTCACATACAAACTTTCAAGTGACAAATAATTAATTTAAATTATATGTACTTGCTTTAACTTTGTATTTTTGGCGGCACTGATTTTCAGACGTTGGGATACAACTGAGTCTCTCGGACCCACTTTTAAGGTTGCGGCCTTAGTATTTCAGCAGCTTGACAAGGTCTAAGGCTACTATGTTGTGGAATATGTACCTGGCAGCCCTCACCCGTTCCAGACCCCCTCACCCTCGCCCCAGTTGTGTGTTTGAGGGTTAAAATGAACATCGCTTCGGGGTTGGCATGTTCATCTTTTGTATAACGGAGATGAAATTCGACACCAGCAAATATTTATACACAGCGATATCGTCGAGCTTCAAAGTCACCTTTATCTTTTGCAAATGAGAAAAAAAAGCATCATTTTTCATTGTTGTCGACATCCTAGCTCGTATCGTTTCTTAAATATCGTCTTTCACGTCCAGTTGGGAGGGATAGAAATGTTCAACTTACGAATCACGTCTGAGATTCATTTTAAGAATTATCAGTGTATTAGCTTATCTCGCAGAGGCGAGCTTTTTGTTTCTATTCTTACGTATCGAATAACTGTAGGGCATTCAGATAAAAGAATTCGTGCCTATAACATTGCACATGATGGTGCGCAAATAGAAGACTCTTTCTCCCAAAGCGCGCGTCGTGATTCGACATTCTGAGGTTTCGCCGCCTGATGGAGTATGAAGTATTCTCGCAGGAAATTCAGCTTCCGTGGTGTAAAAGCAAGCCGTGCGTTCGAACAATAAAATTCGAGCTATCTAGACTCGACCTACATTTTGTTGTTGCGCAATTTTATCTGCCGACTTTATATAATTAAGTCGGGGCCGTCCAGTTGAAATTGCTGCGTCTGTTTGTATTCTGGATTTATTTTCAACGAAACGAAAGCCTTCCTCCTTGCTGGACGTTGACGTAGTCCGTTGATTAAAACTACGTGACGCAGGCGTAAATATTTTATCGGAAGCACCTTTAAAGTGTTTTCGGTGACTGGTAGAAGTTTTGTTCGAGACTTTTCCGATAAATTCATATATGTATAATATGCGCTGGTTCTTATGATAGTGATTTCATGTTTCAGTACAATTAAACGTTTACGTTTGACGAGAATAAAAAATATCTTTCCATCATGATGCAAAATTGATCAAAAATTACTTTATAATAATATAATAATAATATTATTAATAATAATTTATCATATATATGAATTATATTAACGTTAATAATTTATATATAATATAATATATGAAGGATGTGTAGTTTAATTTGAATCACGTACAAGAGTGGGGGGTTGTAAGCAAAACATCAGTTGCGGGGTTTTTAAAAAGAAAAAGAGATTGACGTTTTTGTTCTCATTAACGTTTACAGCGTGTTTGCGAATGGTGTGTCCGATATACATATATTCAATTCATTTTCCTCCAATAATTCTCCATTGGAAAAATCCTACATATATAATAATATATAATATAAATCATTAACTTTAATATACACGAACTAATTGTGTGAAGTAATATTTATTTTATCTTGTTATTCGATATTCTCCACAATTTTCGAATCGTCATACCTTAATCTTCAAGTAAGCATCAAAAAGTTACTCTGGATTTCTAGGAACTTGTTTCTATGTCTGTTCCAACAGAAGCAAACCAATTTTCTAGGAAAGGTTCTTCTTCGTTTTCTACTTCTTGTTAACCTAGACGCTTAATGGTTTGAAAAGGGCTCGATCTTTTCCTCATGCAACTTGTCCTGAAATAAAAGCACTAAAGTATCGATCTATGTACAGCGGCTTTTCAGGTGACTCCACACCACGCGCGCTGTGGCCAGGCCATGGAAAGAAAAGACTACGCACGCTGTGGACACGGAACTCATTTACCGGTTCATTCAGTCGAAAAATCAAGAATGAAAGGTTTCTTTCAGCTTGGAGCGAGTTCAGCGTGCTGGATCTGGCTCCTAGATAAAGAGTTCCGATCAGTTACCACTGATGTATGCCCATTTTCCATTCACGATCGTGGAAGTTATACGACAGGACCATTGCCATTAACGTTCCACAAACAGGTGAATGTACATTTTCTGAGGATACACGGTTCACATTAAAACATTTGCACGACAGATTTTTCCACTGACCGTAAAATACAAAATCGAATAGAGTAGTTATTCGAAAGAAGAGCCTTCCTCGAGATCAGACCTGAATGTTTTCAGAAATTTTCGAAATACATTATTTGGAAATTAATCTTTAGAGGTGAAAAATAATCCATTTCAAAATAACACCATTATATCGTACAGTATTTCATACGAAAAATGAAGTAATGTAGTTCCCATTTAATGAATTATTCGCCACTTCACGAAATAAATTATTTATTAGTTGATACAGTTATTTCTTATTTGGTTTTGACACAAACAACTTGTTTTTTAATAGGGTATAAGCCAAAATAAATATTTCCTGCAATAAATAATATTGTATGTTAACGTTAACGTCTTTTTAAGACGTTGACTGCAGATCAAAATTGTAAATTTTGTTATGAGACAAGAACTAATTTTAGGCGATTGTAAATTATATAACTTACAATTTGTTGTTGTAACCACGCAAAAATTTATGAATTCTAGTCAAATTTATTTCCTTCAAAATTACAACTTGAGAATTAATTGTTTTATTTCTATAGTGAAAAATCCTGTCATCCATACATGAGTGACGTGGCAGTTAAAATGTCAGGAGAAAAAACACACGTGTCGTGGCCAGTGTATCCAGCGGCGTAGACCGTTTCTTAATGTACATTGGCGTCGGATGACACATATGTATATCATTCATCCATGTTTTTTACTAGGGACTGGATGACGTGAAAATACGTCATTGAGATTTTCATGTATCTATTTTAAAATAAATTTCTAAAAAACTATAAATCAATCAAGTTAAATCAACCAAAATAGAAGTTTTACGAATTGGAACAATTGTATATACTTTCAACTTGTTGTTTTATCTTTTGATTATTAACACTGCAGCTTGTATATAAATATGTATTAATATTGTAAAATTCCCCTACATCTTGGCAATTGTTTTCAAACATATCATTCAAAGAAAAAATAGTAACTGTAGTATGTTACTCTAAAAATTAAATAAATTTTGTATTTACAACTAAAGTTATTTACGTCTAATAATTGCATTTTGAAAAGTATAGATTATAGCGGGATAAAATAATTTACCACGTACCTCAAAATTTCCTTGAAAAATATTATTTATTGTAAAAGCTATTACAATTTCCTCCAACAATCGAGACACTACTTAAATTATATATTGTTATATAGTATGGCTAGGTAACACCTTCCCAAACAAATGGACTGAAGCCTTTGTTGTCTCAATACCGAAACCAGGCAAGGACCCCACTAAACCTAATAGTTATAGGCAAATCACATTAACATGTAATATGTGTAAGATACTTGAGAAAATTATCAACGCTCGATTAAGTTGGTTTCTCAAATCCAACAAACTCAACGCACACAACCAATTCGGGTTTCGGACGGTACACTCCATCACGTCTCACCTTGCCAGCTTGGAAACCCACATCCGAAAAGCATTCGACAACAATCAACACGTCCTTGTAGTTAGCTTAGATATTGAAAAAGCCTATGACATGGTTTGGAGACGGCACATCTTAATGAAATGGGAATCGGTGGCAACATGTGCCACTTCGTCAAAAACTTCATCAACAATAGAAGTATTCAAGTCCGCTTCAACAATAGTCTGTCACAGAAAACCTTAATAGAAAATGGTGTATCATAAGGGGACGTCCGCATCGTCACGATATTCCTAATACCTATTAACGACGCCTGCTGTATTACCAAACCTCCTGGTATTACAAAAGTATTTTCTGACGATATCATCATCCTATGTAAAGGAAAATCCATTAACACCATGCAACAGCTCATCCAACAGGCTCTTAACAAACTCCACAACTGGTTTGAAACAAATGGATTGAAATTTTCAACTGCGAAAACTGAATGCATTGTATTCTCTAAACGCCGAGAAATCTTTGCATCGGTCTTAAAAATTGGCAGAAATCAGCTTCAATTTGTTACCTGTACTAAAATCCTCGGAGTACAATTTGACTCAAAACTTAACCATGTACACAATCTCATCAACAGTAGTAAAGAAAGGATGAAAATAATAAAAGCCCTAGTATATAACAACTGGGGAGCGGACAAAACCGTACTCTCACAGGCGTATGAAGCAATTGTTCGAACCAAAATAGACTATGTAATACAATTCAGCCAAATCAAACACTCTTAGAAAATTAGAAACAGTCCACAATACCGGGTTAAGACTAACAACAGGCGTATTCCATACCAGCCCTATTGGAAGTATTTTAATTGAAGCCGGCGAAACGTCATTGAGGCATAGAAGAAAATTGTTAAGCCTAAAATATGCCGTAAGGGCCGCCATATCCACCAATCCAATTATCTACGAAGACTACTTCCCTAGGAATAAACGAAATACAAACTTGTAAGGATTGTCGAGGATGGTCAGAGAGGCGTGTGGACGAATTCAAACACGTGAACACTAAACGTAACGATATAACTATATTATTGAATATTTACTAAAACTATTTAACGTAAAGAACATAAAACATAAGGACATAAAGCGTAAACATAAAAGAAAAAAACCATAAACGTGAAACGGTAACTGCTCTCGTCTAGCGTTCGATGCAGAGTGACTTTCTGCCGTCGAAGTCGAACATTCTCGATTCCTCTCTACACAATAATAATCTAAACAAAACGCACGTTCAAGGCGCAGTCCCCCGAACATATTTTAGCTTAAACCTAAACACCTCACTCATCGATTCCAACGATCCTAGCCTAAACACTTCTATCGACGCCAACGATAACGGTTCTCCAATCCACACACATACACTCCTTACAAACTACCAACTGCACAACTCTCCCCTCCACCCCAGAATTCAAATATACCTCGACGAACTTCAATTCAAACTACCGGCCATGGAAAAAAACAGACCCCATAAAATACCTCCCCGGACATTGAGTATACCTACCATCGACTTATCACTCACAAAGAACAGAAAGGACGAGCTAAACGTAAATGAGTGGAATGAACTATTCTCCACCCTGTGCAAAGTTTACACGAACTTCACCCACGTCTACACCAACAGGTCGAAGGACAAGATGGGCAGAACAGGAGCGGCCGTAGTCATGCAAAATAAAACAGCTAAATACGGCTTAAACCCCATCAACAGTATACACACAGCTGAAGCATACGCACTTCTGTCGGCTCTGAATCTTATTGACAGTTCTCCTGAACCTAAATTTATCATTTTCTCCGACTCCCTTTCCTCCATTGTGAAAATACAAAACACGAAACAAACCACCGAAATTTATACCGAAATCCATGAAACCTACTATCAACTGGTCAAATCCAACAAAACAATAACAATAGCATGGATTCCATCTCACAAGGACATATTTGGAAATGAAATGGCCGACCTGGAAGCGAAAATTGCATCAACCCTACAACAATCAACTGATACTCAACACGTTCGCAGATATCAATAGGCACATCATATTCTTGTGGGAAGAATCCTGGAACCGGATATAACAAAACCACAAAGCAAGCTTACTCTATAGATCAATTCGCAACTTCTACGACATTACATCAAACCCCAAATTCAATAGAAAACAGCAAGTAGCACTAACGCGAATCAGAACCGGCCACAGCAAATTTTCACAAGCACACATCTTGAACAATAGTCCTCCCAGTACCTGTGACATATGCAACATACACCTAACCATCGACCACATCATCTTCGAATGCAGAAAATATGCGCAAACAAGGAGAAAACTGAACATCACGGCTAACTTCACGGATCTACTTGCATCGTCATCACGCCAAGACGCAGTGATAAATTTTTGCAACACCATCAGATTACTAGACAAACTATGAAGACTCTCTTGGCAACAGCACCCAATCACCTACCCCTAACGTCCCGCAATTCTTCGTACAGTCGTTAATAACCTTTGCTGTTGATGCGATTATAAACTTTCAACAAAAAGAAAAATATTTCTTCGAATGTAATGCTATTGAAACAAAACACGTGAAATCTTTCTGTGCCCACGTAAAGTGCGGTTTTGAACGCCCCGAAGTCAATGTGTTAAGAACATTGTATCGCGTGGAGCCGGAACCATAAACGTATCTTTAAGATTTAGGTTATACCGGTATACCACAGCGATTCTAAGTATCGCGAATGTTTTGTTTTTGTGTTGATAGTAAGAAGCCCGACACTTTGCCGGTCGCCAAAGGGGCGCGTGCAAGCAATGATTCGTGGAATACGATAAAGATTTGAAATAAAGCAGCCTACTAACGTTGATATTTGTAGCGATACAAGTTTCGATAAAAGTAATAGGTTTATGCTGTCGGCAGACTATGTCTCAACAAAAATTATAACATCATAAACACCAAAATTACTTGCTAAATTACGTTTCAAAATATTAAGTTTAGTAAGCTGATCTCTAATATTTTGATAATAAATCAATGAATTCAGTTCAAGTTTTTTAAATTACGAAAAACTATTCTGGGAATGCTGTTTATCTAACGAATAGTCTTGGTTGTGTAAGAGGAGAGAGCGTGTAATTGACGAGGGGATCGCAAGAAAAGCGGTCGATTGGATAAAATACAGTTCTAATTTCGTAGACAATCGTCGATGTCTAATTGCAAGGCGTCTTCGTGTTGAATTGACTTTCCCAGCCTGGGAAAGTCCCCACGCAGTCCTCTTGACAAAGGCTTCTCAAGAGCCTTCGGGGGTGGTTTATGATAGGGCCCGGCGCTCGTTACTGGGGTCCGCTCTCCTACGAAACACCTTGCCTCTCGTCGTGCTTTTTGTTTATGGAGAAAGTGTAGGAATTTCCAACAGTTGGATCATTCATCTCTTGTAGCTTGATCCTGAGATTGGAGAGAAAAGCCCTCTGCTTAGGAGCCCGATCTTGAGAAATTGTTGTGGATCCAGCTTAATTAGATCTATTTTTTTAAATAAAAACAAGATATGGCCAATAGAAACGTCACGCAGATGGGCCTGGCTTTGTCTATATTATTATAACAATCAGATATTATATTAATGTAATGAATAGTCTTAGTAACACTCTTACTACGATTAAATTTCACCCACATCAGATTATCGCATTTTTAGAATCTACAAATCATATTATAATTCATGGTACAAATTCGGTCTAGTAGATTCTATGACTAGAAATAAGACGAAAATCAAATTGTATAACGAAATTGCGAAGGTGGCAATCGTTATACAGGGTGTTCGGCCAACCCTGGGAAAAATTTTAATGGGAGATTCTAAAGGCCAAAATAAGACGAAAATAAAGAATATCAATTTCTTGACTGAGGCTTCGTTAAGAAGTTATTAACAATTAAATTCAAAAGTTCAAATCGTTCTGGAAAAGTTATTTTCGGTTGCGGTGGCCAATTACAATCATTTTTGGTGAATAGACATACCCCTGAAATCCTACCCACTTTCTAGAAAAAAATTCGAGGTGTGAAATTTTTCGACGGGAAAAAAAAATTTCAAAACGTTCTGCAAAAATTTTTTTCGGTTGCGGAGGTCAATTACAATAATGGTTGGTGAATAGACCTACCCCCGAAATCCTACCCACTTTTTAGAAAAAATTCAGTCCGGTCGGAAATTTAAACGTTAATAACTTGTTAACAAAGCCTCTATCAACAAATTAGTATTCTTGATTTTCGTCTTATGTTGGCCTGTAGAATCTCGCATTAAAATTTTTCCCAAGGATGGCCGAACACCCTGTATATGTCTTCGTTTTCAAGACAATTTAATTTAATTACTCTTCCCTCGTGTATCATACCATGTTGCTTGTTTAATGGAAACTACAATGGATCAAATTTCTATAATTACACCACTATTTTGAATAGTAAAAGTCAAATATTTTGATAATATAATAAAATGAAAGTTTTGAATAGTAAAAGTCAAATATTTTGGTAATATAATAAAATGAAGGTTAGGAAATGATTAAGAATAATAAAAAATTAAAAAAAAAGATTATATAACCATACAAATTTAGATAAAAAAGTAGAATGGATGATTATTTTAATGAAGACAAAGATTAATAAAAAAAATCAAAGTTGAAATTGAAGGCAAAAGTCAATCTAGAGTGACGAAAATTTGTATGACTTTTAATCTAGAGTAAATTGAATTTCTAGCCTAGATTGCTCATATGGCTCCATGAAATATCCTACCATATATTCGTCGTTGCGTAATATGTGTGGTAGAGAAAAAGAAGTAAAAATAGGGAGATGAGGGTACAAATGAAAGAAGTGCGTCTGTCCCCAATTTAAAATGCATCTAACCCCAGGCTCTATAGAGAGATGCACTTTTTTTTAACTGTTCTAAAGAGGATATTACAATTTTAAAATATAGGTATTACAAACTTAATGTTATATTTTGTTAAAAAGGTTTAAATAAATTATTAAACAATACTTTCATGTGTTTTTATTTAAAACTTTATAAATGAAAAACAGAATGCGTAAAAATGAGCAGAATTTTATTTGAATAAAAGATAAAGTATAGAAACTCTGTAACAATTTATTCGCAACGATAATTCAAAGGAGAATCTATTATTCGGATAAACTGTTTGATACATAGAGTTTAAAACTCGCGGTCTTGGTTTATTGGTCACGCGAGAGCCAATTACGCATTTCATCCTGCGTCAGCCGTACGCGTTCTTTTGTTAACGCAACTCGAAAACCATGTGCAATGTAGGTACACGCTTCGCATTGTAGTGCGATCTAATGTATATTTGTTTCTAAATACAATAATAAATGTGAGTCTCGCTGTGACCGCGGAACCGATCGGACGTGTTATTGTTTAGCTCGTACCGTCACGTGTGCCGTAGTTTTAGTGTTAGTGAGTGCCGTCTCGGAAACAAAGTAGCGGTGATGCAATCACCATTACAGAAACCTCTGGCATAGGTATTCGTACGCCGTACGTATCACCATGTCACAGACAGTAAACCGATACAGCGACAAATCCCAATCGGTGTATCCTTTCCAAACTAACGAGAACCAAAATATTCAATCGGAAAATAACCAAATAACCCAAAAATTCAATATGACCGAAACCAAAACCTCATATGCCAACATAACAAAACATGAATACACACCAACCCAAGATCAAGCTATTATTCTGCAATCAGTTGATGGGATCACCATTAAGGAGTATGCCCGGGCTATTGGTAACATAACAGGACCCAAAGCTATAAAATATCTATCAAGGATCTCCAATGGAAGAATCTGTATGTACCTGGATAGCAAAGAAACGGTTACAAACTTAACCTCTAAACACAAAACAATTGCAATAAATAACGTAAATATAGAAATCCGCCCAATGGTAATACCGGCCATTAGAATCATACTATCAAATATCGCACCTATAATTCCCAACACAGCTATCGAAAACGTTTTCAGAACAAACAATATCAAATTATACTCAAAAATAACCCCACTAAAAGCAGGAATCGTTGATCCGGACCTGTCGCATATTTTAAGCTTCAGGAGACAAGTCTACGTAGATCCAGAAAATGCAAAACAAATCCCGGGCTCCTTTCTTATTATGTTAGAAAATAACACCTACAGAATATTCGCTACCACGGAAAAACAGACATGCTTCAGGTGCAACCAAGAAGGACATATTGCCACGCAATGCCCTAACAACCAAAATCCAAACGTGTTGGAGAACAACGATATCCGAATGAATGAAGTATGCGGAGTGACGTTGGTATTATCGATCTGTGATAATGCGTTTTTTGTTTCCTCATTAACTGTTTTTGTTCATTCTGTTCAGTTCGTTCTGTTTGTATCTTCGTGTCTAATAAAATTTATATATTGCTGCTTACGCTAAAGTCCACTGTTATTATACTGTTAATAAACCAAGTTCAACAGGTTATGGGCCCAGTGGACAGTGATTAAAGTGACTAAAGTTAATAAAGAAACAGTGACACGTATAAAAATGGCAAGCGGCGGATTTACGCAGTTCGCGATTCAAAAGTTGAATGGCGAAAATTATTCGGTATGGAGTTACAAATTGGAACTTCTGTTAATTAAGGAAAAACTATGGGAAGTGGTAAAAGGTGAAAGACCCGCTACGGAGGATGCTGTTTGGGTGCAAAAGGATAATGAAGCACGTGCTATAATAGGATTATTAGTAGAAGACAGCCAACTGCAGCATATCAGGAATGCCAAAACATCACGTGAGGTATGGGATTCACTAAAAGGATATCACCAAAAGGCCACGCTGACGAGTAAAGTATTGTTGCTAAAACAATTATGTAGAACAGCCATGAAAGAAAACGGCAACATGGAAGAGCATATTACCACAGTGTGCGGTTATTTTGAAAAATTAGCTGCTCTCGGACAGGATTTACCAGACAACCTTATGGGAGCAATGCTGCTTGGAAGTCTCCCAGAATCCTATGAAACTCTCGTGACAGCGCTTGAAAGCAGGCCTGAAGGTGATTTTACGTTAGAACTTGTAAAAAGCAAATTAATGGACGAATACAAAAGACGTAAAGGGGCAAAGGTCACAAGAGAGTGTACAGAGGCGGCGTTGAAAACTGGATACAAAAATACAAACAGCACACAGTCGAAGAAAAGTTGCTATTTTTGTAAAAAATCAGGGCATTTTAAAGGTGATTGTATAAAATATAAAGCCTGGAAAGATAAAAAAGAAAAAGCTAATGCAGTCTTGCAAGATTCTGCAAATGATTATTGTTTTTATGCAAGAGCAGAAATTTCTGAAGGAGCATATCTTGGAACGGAGAAGCAAGAAGAGGATAATAAAAATGTATGGATCGTCGACTCTGGGGCAACAAGCCATATGGCAACTTCGAAGAAGTTTTTTCGAGAATTCAACACACGAAGAAAAGGTCAAGTGTGTCTTGCAGATGAACAAAAAATTGCTGAAGTGCAAGGAATCGGTTCGGGTGTAATAGATTGCATATTGGACTCTAATGCAATTTCCAGAATAAAAGTGTGTGATGTGTTGTATGTGCCGACGCTTGGGTCAAACTTATTATCAGTAAAGAAATTGGTGAAAGATGGATACAGATTAACGTTTGACGAAAACGATTGTAAGATTATGAAGGACAACAAATTACAAGCGATTGCGAAACTGTCACCCGAGTTGTATCGAGTAAGTACAATTGGAAAAGTTTATATAGCGAGTGGGTGTATCGTTAATGGGCATACAGCGGATTGCCAGCATACCTGGCACCGTCGCTTCGGGCATAGGGATTTTGACGCCATAAAGTTTTTAGCTAATAAAGATCTAGCCACAGGTATCAAGATTAAAAATTGTGGACAGCAGATGATTTGCGAATGCTGCGTTAAGGGTAAAATGGCTAGACTACCTTTCCCAAGAATATCGAAAAGCAAGACAAATTCAATTCTGGATCTCATACATACGGACGTGTGCGGACCTATGCAAACAGTAACACCGAGCAACAAAAGGTACATTTTAACAATTATCGACGACTATTCTCGTTTCTCGACTATTTATCTTATGAGTCATAAAAATGAAACAGCAAAATGTATAAAAGAATATGTAGAAAGAATGAAAACACAGTTTAAGAAAAAACCAAAGATAATAAGGTCGGATCGGGGAACAGAATATGTTAATGAAGATTTAAAGAATTATTTGAGACAGGAAGGGATTCAAGCACAGTACACAGCAGTTTATTCACCTCAGCAGAATGGCGTTGCTGAGCGAAAGAATCGGTCCCTACTTGAGATGGCAAGATGTATGCTGCTTGATGGTAATTTAGATAAGAAATATTGGGGAGAAGCTGTAAACACAGCTAACTATTTACAGAATCGATTACCTACGAAAGCAATCGATCAAACCCCATATGAATTGTGGTTTTCGAAAAAGCCTGATGTCGGAAATTTACACATTTTTGGTTGCAGTGCATACATATACATACATAAGGAACAGAGGAAGAAATTAGACGACAAAGCTGAGAAATTTACTTTTGTCGGTTACTCCGATGAATCAAAGGCGTTTCGTTTATTAGACACAAAAACAAATCGCATCAAAATCAGCCGCGATGTTGTGTTTTTGGATTTAGTAAGCGAGCATAAACTGATGGACAATGAGGTCATTTTTTCGAAAATGAAAAACAGCACGGAAGACGACCATAAACATGAAGATGTTGAAAGGGAAAAATCATCCAGTGGAAAATCATCCAGTGAAGAATCATCCAGTGAAGAATCAGACGACGGACCAAGTACAGACGAATATATGTCAAGTAAGGAGGCAAACGGTGATCATGAGGAAACGGATCGCATACAGTGCAGACGGTCTCAAAGAACGAATAAAGGAGTACCACCAGATAGATATGTAGCTTCGTCAAACATGGTCCTAAATACAGAACATGAACCAAGAAGTGCGAAGGAAGCATTGTCAGGATCTGATAAAGAGTATTGGAAAAGAGCCATGGATGATGAAATGAATTCCTTAATGGGGAACGACTCCTGGGAAATTGTATCCAAACCAAAAGACACGAATATAGTCTCGTGTAAATGGGTTTTTAAAATTAAGCGAAACATCGATGGAAGTGTGGAGAGATATAAAGCCAGACTTGTCGCTCGAGGTTTTTCACAAAAATATGGTACGGATTACGATGAAGTTTTTGCACCGGTGGTAAGACAATCTACATTCAGGACATTTTTAACAGTTACTGGACAAAAAGGTATGTTGATAAAACATTTTGATGCAAAAACTGCTTTTTTAAATGGAAAACTAACCGAGACAATATTTATGAAGCAACCTGAAGGATATGAGTTACCTGGTAAAAAGGATGACTATGTTTGCAGACTAAAAAGGGGCATCTATGGTTTGAAGCAGGCTGCCAAAATTTGGAATGACCAATTAAACGATTTGCTCGTGAAATATGCTTTCAAACAAAGTCAGGCAGACCCATGTCTGTATACAAAAGAAGATAAAGGAGAACTGATTTATGTTATTATTTATGTTGACGACATTTTAATTGCAGCAAAAAATGATAGCCAAATTGATAAGACTGCCGGGTTATTAAAGAAACAATTTTGTTTGAATGACCTAGGATTGTTGAAACATTATTTAGGAATAGAGATTAGAAGAAATGAAGAAGGTTTTTACTGTATAAATCAAGCGAAATATATTAGGAAAATATTACACAGATTCGGTCTTCAAGATGCAAAAGGATCAAGTGTACCTTTAGATCAAGGGTATTTCAAATATAAAGAAAATGGATTAGAAATGCCAGAAAGTGACAGGTACCAACAGCTCATCGGTGCTTTATTGTACGTAGCAGTGAACAGTAGACCGGATATATCCGCAAGCGTCGCTATTCTGAGCCAACACAACAAGCATCCCACGACAAATGACTGGACAGAAACGAAAAGAGTCGCTCGTTATTTAAAACAAACAATTGATTATGAATTGAAACTTGGTCAACGGGTTAAAAACAGGAAACTAATTGGTTTTGCAGACGCCGATTGGGCACAAGAAAGAAATGATAGAAAGTCGAATAGCGGATATTTGTTTCAATTCGCCGGAGCTTCAATAAGTTGGGCTTGTAGGAAGCAGCCATGTATTTCACTATCGTCTACAGAAGCGGAATATATAGCTCTTGCCGAAGCTACTCAAGAAGCTGTATGGATACAACGTCTACTGGAAGATTTTGGAGAAGGGACCCAGGGCACAATCATCTATGAAGACAACCAAAGTTGCTTAAAACTCACATCTAACAAGAAGTTTAATAATAGGACAAAGCACATTGATACAAAGTTCCATTATATAAAAGACATTAAGGATCAGGGAAAAATAGATTATCAATACTGCCCTACAGATGAAATGCCTGCTGACATGTTAACTAAACCTCTTGGAAAAGTAAAATTATAATATATGGCAAAAAGGTGTGGACTGTATTAACAAATTAAATAATTTTAGAATGTATATCGTTGAGGAAGGGTGTTGGAGAACAACGATATCCGAATGAATGAAGTATGCGGAGTGACGTTGGTATTATCGATCTGTGATAATGCGTTTTTTGTTTCCTCATTAACTGTTTTTGTTCATTCTGTTCAGTTCGTTCTGTTTGTATCTTCGTGTCTAATAAAATTTATATATTGCTGCTTACGCTAAAGTCCACTGTTATTATACTGTTAATAAACCAAGTTCAACAAAACGGAACCGGCTCACCAAAAGATGCCAACCTTCAACCCCTTCCATCGCCCCACACCGAAGATCGGCCTAAAGAAACGGAAATGGAAATAGAAATGCCAAATACACCTGAACAGATGGAACCAATGTCGCTAGACGACTCTAACACAACAGAACCAACAGCAGGAGCATTAGATGACTCGATTGCAGATCAAATAAGTAGCAAAAGACCGTTATCCACAACTTCAGAAGAAAGTAACACAAAACCAATAAAACTAAGCGATCTTGATTTCAAGTCACCAGGCGCAATACCCAAAAAACCGCATAAGAACCCTGGACCAGTCTCTAAGAAAACAAAACGGCCCCCATCACCCGCCTTTTCGCTAGACAAAATCGACGATATGCTGGAACCAGCAAAAAACTATATTGAAGACCAAGGGAACAACCACGTGCTAAGTTATACACAATTTAAAAGCTTCCTAGAAAACTCAATCACAGCCCCAAACCCTTTAGAAGTTTCAAGAACATACACAACTAACACTCTCGCCTTAGCTGGAATGATTCTAAAAATCCACCCCTTGCTTAATGAACGTAGTATGAAAAACAGACTACACAGACTGCATAAAAAAATAATCCAGTACTCCTCAACAAAAACAGCCGTCAATTGGGCATCAGAAGTAGAGAGTGACTACTCTTAAGCACAATGAAACATATTATTCAATGGAATATAAATAGCTTTTACACGGAATACGAACAACTACAGCTCCTTCTTAACCAACACAACCCATCCATCATTTGCCTACAAGAGACAAACCTGAAGAAACACCACCTCCCAAGACTCAAAGGGTTCGTCATCTTCAACAAAAATAGAGACGGCGATAATCACGCAAGTGGGGGAGTACTCATCGCAGTATCTGAAAAATTCAATGCCGTTGAAATTCCGCTAAACACAAACTTAGAAGCAATCGCAATCACAGTGCTACTCCCAAGCAAGATACACATATGCAACATCTACCTCCCGAATAGCCATACTCTAACCCCAACGGACTTAGAAACGCTTACAAACCAACTTCCAACACCTTTCATACTAATGGGCGACTTTAATAGTCACCATTATATTTGGGGGTAGCACAAGATAGACGGCCGCGGGAAAATTATTGAGAGTCTACTAGAAGACCCCGACATCACTCTGCTAAACTCAGGCAGTCCAACACAAGTTACAGTAAGTACGGGGAAAACGAGTGCGATCGATTTAACACTCTGTAGTAGTAAATTGACGCAATCCCTAGAATGGGAATCCTTATTAGACCTCCATAACAGCGATCATTTTCCCATAAAAGTTACATACCTAGATTCTACCCCACAACTGCAAAACAAACCCACTGTCAAATGGAGCATTAAAAAAATTGACTGGGGTATATACAAAACCATAATCATAAATACCCTCCAAAAAGCCCCAAAAAGCGTAATCGATCCAATCAACATCAACCAAGAAATCGAATTACTGGAAAAAACTATTAAAAAGGCAGCGCAGGAATCCTCTGGTCCAGTTAAACCAAAAAGCACAAAAAAAAGAAATACTCCTTGGTGGAACGAAAATTGCCACGCAGCCATGAAAGAAAGCCATAGGGCCTTTAACAAAGCAAAGAGACAACCAACAACCGAAAACTTAGTCAACTTCAAAAAACTTCGAGCAAAATTTCGCAAGGTAATAAAAGAAAGCAAAAGAAATTCTTGGCAATCATATATATCAACCATTACAAACAAAACATCAATAAATACCCTGTGGAAAAAAATCAGAAATATTAATGGAGTAGAATCTTACACTGAAATCCAATTTTTCGATCTAGGGGATAACAAATCTATAACTAATCCTCAGGATATAGCCGACACCCTTGCAGAGACGTTCCAAAAAAATTCAGGAAATAAAAGCCACGAAGAAATAGTTCACATACCCTCGCCGCCCCTTACAAACCCAAAAAACGACAACAACCATCTAATAGACCCCGTTTCCGAATTCACCTTAAATTCAATCATAACCCTAGAAGAGCTAATGAACACTCTCCGGGGCTCAAACAATTCTGCACCTGGGCCCGACAATATACCTAATAAACTGATAAGGGAACTACCACAAATCGGCATCAACCATCTCCTCAATATATTCAACTGCATTTGGACGCACCATGCATTCCCGGACAACTAGAGAAAGGCTACAGTTATACCCATACCTAAACCAGGTAAGAACAAAAACAAACCCGAAAGCTATAGGCCAATCGCCTTAACAAACTGCATGTGTACACTTCTACAAAGAATAATTAACAAAAGGCTTAGATGGTTCCTCGAATCAAACAATATGCTATCACCTAACCAATACGGATTCAGACAGCACCGCTCGACCACTGACGTACTGATAAACTTAGAGACAAGCATATGCGAAGCATTTCTGAAAAACGAATTCCTTATCACAGTATGTTTGGATATTGAAAGAGCATACGACTCAATACCAAAGACTACAATTATCAAGGCCCTAACTAAAGCTAGGCTAGACGGCAACATATTAGCTTTCATCAAAAACTTCCTGACAAACAGAACCATCCAAGTGAGAACGAACGGAACCTTTTCCAAACCAACCACCATACACAATGGAGTTCCACAAGGTTCGGTCATCAGCGTTACGCTTTTCCTGATAGTAATTAATGACGTTCTAAATAACATCAAGCCACCAATTCAAGGAACACTGTTCGCGGACGATCTAATAATGACCTGCAGCGGGAAAAACCAATCCACTATCATTGAGCTCCTACAGGATAGCATCAACGACTTTCTGTCATGGTCCGAAAAATCAGGACTTAAATTCTCTCCCCAAAAAACAAAATACATCATCTTTTCGAGGAAACGCAAGACAATCGTACTTCCCCCTAATCTCTACATACGAAATACTGTAATTGAAAAAGTAGACAGCATTAGAATACTTGGACTCATCTTTGACCATAAGGTATCGTGGGAGCCACATATGAAATATCTAAAAACTACATGCACAAAAAAAATGAACATCATTAAAGCTTTGGCAAATTATAGCTGGGGAGCTGAGCAAGAAATCATCATACAAACCTACCAGGCAATAGTTTATAACTCGGCTAAACCCAATACCCTGAAAACAATCGACTCAATACATAACGCCGCTCTAAGAACAGCCACTGGAAGCTACAGGACTAGTCCAATAAACAGCATATTGTTTGAATCAAAAGAACCATCATTAGAACAAAGAAGGAAATACCTGAGCATAAAATACGCAGCCAAAATTTCCTCCACTCCAAATAACCCCACATACAACAACATATTTACAAACAGATATACCCACCTACAAGCTAAAAAACCCAAGCTTACAAACCCATTCTATGGAAGAATTGCCAAATGCGATAGTTTCACTGTGATTACATCAACACCAACTATTCCGTGTAAATTCAGGAAGTTAGCTCCCTGGATTCTAAAAACACCAGAAATCAACGTCGACCTCGCAAGGTTTCCTAAAGACCAAATAAGCAGCACAGAACATAGATTTTACTTCCAACAACTGCATGACAAATACCCAAACCATCAATCGATATACACTGATGCATCAAAGACTGACCAGGGAGTAGGAGCTGCCATCGTCTGCGACACCACGACAAAGAAATTCCACCTCCCAATAACCTCATCCATTTTTACAGCAGAAGCCTGGGCAGTTCTTGAAGCTCTTAACCACATACGTAACCACAATGTCCAACCCTCCATCATTTTCACCGATTCAATGAGTGTACTCATGGCAATAGCAAATGTAAATCGCGGAACCGAACATGGAGTCATTCTAAACATCCATTATACCTATACGGATCTCATCAATAACGGTAAACAAATAACCCTAGCCTGGGTTCCATCTCACCAAGGCATCAAAGGAAATGAGGTAGCCGACATAGCCGCTAAAGAAGCAACAGCACTTCCACCAGATAACATCGTCAGACAAGTCCCACACTAAGACCTCATCGTTGCATTACGCCATATCGAACAACAAACACGGAATAAAAAATGGACCACATCCAAAAAAATAAAAACACATGACGTTACCCAAGATTTCTTCCAAATAATGCCTAGCAGCAATATGAGAAGGAAAGACAGGATAATCATGGCCAGGCTTAGAACTGGTCACTGCAAACTCACTCATGAATACTTAATTAAGAAAACAGAACCACCAATGTGCACTGTCTGCAAGGAAACCATTACAACCAACCACCTATTATTCGAATGCAGGAGATTCAACACCCAAAGGCAGAAATTTAAGATAACATCGACAGAAGTTCTGACGACAAAGAAGCACATAGAAAATACTCTGAACTACCTAAAGGACATCAACATCTACCACTGCATATGACCGGACAGAAAGAAGGAAACAGATCCTAATCGTCGCTAATGACCCATAGGTCGATGCGACGTAAAACTCGAATTAAAAAAAAAAAAAAATAATAAATGTTCGTGAGTTCGAGTACTTTTATTTAGAATCGATCCATCGCCCTAACATTGTTATATGTTCAGCAAGAAATAAATTATTAGGCGGTTAGATTAAAATGCGGCGTTTCTTTTAATTAGGATATAGATTAATACAATTGTATCAATAAAATTTAACATGAATTGCTAACAAATAATATTTACGAGTTCTATGACTTTAAAGTATGGGATCTAACATCTGTCAAATTGACGGGTTCCGAAAATCTAGTGTTAAAATGTCCAACATAATTTTAATCAACGATTGTTAACTATTATTTCCATTTATAATAAACTATCTCCATATCGCGAAGAATACAAAAGATCAAGTTAGTCAAAATGAACGTCATTAATAAAAGTGTATATGTACATATATTAATTTTAATACTACATCTAGGGAATTTAAAATTACAAATCTTATAAATATTGTTTTTCACCAATTTATGTTCAATTTAATCCATGTAATGATACGAATACATGTACTAATAAAAAAAAAGTAATCTATTCGTTAATATGATGGATTTCAATAAAAATAGGTATACATACTATTAATAAGTATCTTCAAAAGTGTATATTTTCCAAGGTATTTCTACATAATCAGACAAATTTTAAAGTACAAAAAGGTATAAAGTATTTCTGAATTTTCCCTTTATTTCCATGTACATACATATGTTTTATCTTCGTGTGTTCAAGTGTACCTTTTCTATCGTTACGAGTTTATCTTGCTCCGTCGAAACTGATGGAAGGTTTCTTAGTAATGTTTTTCCCATTTTTCGCCGCATCGGTTCGTATTAGTTTGGCTATTCACAAAACGGATGACACTCAAAGAAGAACACCAATAGTCGAGATATGTCACAATAATGTTCGCTTCATATGCCGGCAATACGTTACGTGATTGAACGTAAGTCGCTGCATCGAGCGACCTACTTCGTATTCTTTTCAGGGAGAAACGAAGAGAAAAGAGAGAAAGAGACCTCTCTCTACTCACGGGTACAGAACTTAGTCAATGGAAAGAGAAAAACCATCGAAATTTTCAATTGCATACGCGACACGAGTATTACACAGAATATGCAAATGAAAATGATCCATTTTGTCGTACAGGTATCATTTCGCTGTAGCATGTACCCGGTGAGACAAGTTATACTCATTATATGTTTTATAATAATTATCCGAATATAATTATGTAGAATGGTTTATTAGAAACAGTACTTAATTTTCACCGTTCTGAGTTCGTTTCTACGAGTCAAAAAGAAATTAAACAAACGCAATTGATTTAAAAAATTGCAATGCTTATGGAAATTTTAATAATTGAAATAACAGTTATTGACTTATTTCTAGTGCAGAGGTTCGTTTAAATATACTGACATATTTTAGACCATAAACTAAAGTTTTGTATGAAAATAAATATATTTTAATAAAATATGGCAAAATTTCGCGATAAAAATATTATTTTATTATGATCTGTCGCTTTGCACTGGTGTCAAACTATTTGTAATATTTATAGACAAATGTGAATTATTGTCACGAAAGACGCTTGAACAAAAACCAATTGTGAGCATGTGACGTATTATTTTAAGAATGTAATTATTTTGGATTAAAAAATGCTCTTAATTTTAAAAAACGAAAATGTTGAACTTACTTTTTGTTTTCCAAGAAGTTATCATAAAATTATTTCCTTCGATAAAATTACATATTTTCGTTATTTACGTGTAGATAATGTGTTGAATGCCATACGATAAGTTCAAAATTTAGAAAAGAAATTATTTTTAATAAATTTCAAATTAGAAATTATTTAGTTACTATGTATATGTTATTCGTAATATAAATGTAACTAGTTATAACATTGAAAAAATCATTTACAGTTGTTTATAAACCAATTATTTCTAATAACTTAATTAATAACTTAATATTCATCTTTATATGTTACAGGTAAGAGACTCTTCCAATTAACATTGTATCTTCCTTCGTGGAAAATATCTACATATAAACCGAACACTCAATGTTACAAGATTTCGTCTACGAGTAAGTAAATTTCGTAATTGACATCATCTACTCATTTGGTACAAAGATTGTTATGTTTTATTGCATCATATATGCTTCTAAATAATTGACATATAATAAGCAAATAATAGTAATTATTTAAAGACTTGACGAAGACGAAATATGACTAAAAAGGAATAAGTTCGCAATTGCTTCGGTAGCGACGGAAACTTCGAGGATCGTTTGCAGGCGAAGAATTTGTTAGCAGGGACTGCTATTTTTTTTTAACTTTCTAATGGTTTATCCGAGATAATAATAGAGTTAGCTCCCGGTTCTTGAATCGCTCTTCCACCGTAGCAGTAAACGCGGAAAGCAATTAAAGTTTTCTTCTTTTTGCCGCGAGTGGATATGAGAAATTGTCTCAGAAACTCGAGAACTGTGCTGACAGTGTTCTGAAGGGGTCAGCCACAACTCTCCAATGGGAATAAGAAATCGGATTGCGGGTTAAAAAATTTTAAATTGAATTCGCTATTGACGTCTCGCTTGGAACGAAGACATTATACCCCATCATCCCTATAAGAGCCATTTGTGACAATGTTCTCGCAATACTGGTCGACCGTAGGGGAACCCCACAAGTGAAGCTCACCACGCGGTCGCGGGGAATTCTCGTGCTTGGTGTATTACTATTCGCAACAGTGTTACAAAACATCTCTTCTTCACTATTTCTGTAATTTCGCTCTATGGTGTATTAGACTTGAATAAATTACATTTTATATTCTATCGGACCAGAATAATGTTATGTATCTTTTATAATAGCTTTTTTATATTCGCATTATGGTACTACTAATGTACTACTTTTTTCTTACCTTTATTGGTATTTCTGATTTTACTAACATTACTATCATAAAAAGTTTATGATGTATTGTGCATTCTTTTTCTAATTCCTCCCTCTGAGGGTAGTTTTTTTATTTGTCT
The DNA here is from genome assembly GCF_013123115.1 of Colletes gigas. Lineage (NCBI taxonomy): Eukaryota > Metazoa > Arthropoda > Insecta > Hymenoptera > Colletidae > Colletes > Colletes gigas. Next base: position 410,630 of record NW_025106675.1, read on the forward strand.
AATCACAATGAGGAGAACTCATGTATCTAGAATAGGAACATAAACATTTATTCTTATCTTTCTTTTGAAGAAGGATATGATTTTCTGCAGAACGACTAACACAGGAAGATATGTTAACCTTCTAACGCATGATTTTTTTTCGACTTATTTGGTCGAAAATACATAATTTTTTACGGAATTGTTTCCTAGCTGTATACCAATGTCATATTTTTGTAATTATATTGCTACTAGAAAATAGAATTAAACAAAGATTTTTCATAAATAGTAAAATCCAATTTTTTTATTACTGAAAAAAATGTTTTAAACATCTTGTTTAGTATAATAAATTTTAATAGGCCAACATTACACAATTTTCTTTAAGTAGTAACATATTTCTTTGCGTGTTACATTAAGTTGGCGGTATGAAATCAAAAAACGTCGTTTGTGTAATTTTTCACGCTCCACATTTAAGGGTCGACCTATTGTTTTAGTAAAATTTTATATTTCTAAATGACTGTTTTGTCCGCCGTTTTTGAGTATACAGAGTGTTCGGCCACTCCTGGGAAAAATTTTAATAGGAGATTTCAGGGGTCAAAATAAGACGAAAATCAAGAATACCAATTTGTTGATCGAGGTTTCGTTAAAAAGTTATTGGCGTTTAAAGTCCCGCCTGTAAAACGACAATCTGCGAACAGCTGTGTGCGCGTGATAGTGGTTCTCATTCAGCATGAGAAAGTCTACTTACTGACGTATCGAGAGTCTTACAGTTTTGTGAATGAGAACCACTATAACGCGTACGCAGCTGTTCGCAGGTTGCCGTTCTACAGGCGAAACTTTAAACCTTAATAACTTTTTAACAAAGCCTCGATCAAGAAATTGGTATTCTTGATTTTCGTCTTATTTTGGCCCCTGGAATCTCCTATTAAAATTTTTCCCAGGGGTGGCGGAACACCCTGTATAATATAAATAAATGTTAAACACATATTTAATTGTGTTCCAAGGACATAAATAAGACAGGGTAATGTTTAAGAGGTTAATTCGTAAATTTCGATTATTTAATTTTAATAATTATTATTATTTTTATCAGAAGTTGATAAAGATAACAACTCTTACATTTGTATCTCATTTCAAACCAAGTGCTGGAAGGTTATTCTTATAAAGGTTATAAAGGTTATAAGGATGACAATAATCGTATTCAATGACATTTCAAAAGTTAGTTGTATGTGCAATTTCATCGACAACGCTAATATTTTTAGCAATTCATAGAATACTGGTAACATATACCATCGTTGCAAGACGTTTCAATGTTTTTTCTACGTATACGTATGCAAATAAATTCAATTTTTATTCCGATCCAAAATGACCAGCACATACAAAGCTGGCAATAATTCCTGGCAGCTTCTCATATTTCTTACATGTAGCGTCTGTAAGTAGATAGGGAGACATATCGTGCTGTGAATACAAAATTTTCTGCCGCGTACTGTAACTTATGCGAAGGTAAACGCTTGAAACTGGAACACAAAATTTATCTCTATATAAAACGTAGAAACAAATATATATTTTCTGCATAATTGGTAATTTTGTGGATAAGTGAAATCGGAATAATTTAAAAGATCTTTGCGAAGCATTCAAGTCGCAAGGCATTCAAAGAGTAAGACCACTGTAAGAATCTGAAATAAAGGGTTTTTTTGCGTATTTTTTTTTTGGATAGAAGGAAAAGTAAGTGGATAATAATATTCAAGAATGTTATTAACCATGTCGTTAAGTGTTAAAAAAATATATTTATTCAAAAATAATGCAAAATGACGACACTGGAGCCATTCTCGCGAGGCGTGTTTTGAATTTGAGGCGCTCTGCGGCACGCAGTGTAACTGACGCAAAATATGGAAAAAAAACAAAAATTTTCTTCTAATCTACATGAGTATAGCTAGAGAAATACGCAGGAGATTTTGGAAACATTAATTTTTGTATGATTGGCGACCATTTGAAATAGAAAGTTCAATTTTGTACAAAAAAGGGGGCAATCATTTGTCAGGAAATAATGTTAAAATTAACTTATCGAAGATCCCCTACGTATTTCTCTAGCTATACTCATGTAGATTAAGAAAAAATTTTTTGTTTTTTTCCAGATACGTGTCAGTTACACTGCGTGCCGCAGAGCGCCTCAAATTCAAAACACGCCTTGCGAGAATGGCTCCGGTGTCGTCACTTTGCACTATTTTGTTGAAAAATATCAGGTCCCTTTCCGTAGGAACTGATTAAATAAATATATATACAGGGTATTTCACCTAACTTGACCACCTTAAATATATCGCTTATTTTGTATGATAGAAAAAAATGTCAAGGGGAGAAAGTATTCTGTTCGAAGGCGCCAATACGGTGATGGATCGAATTTTTTTTTCAAGGTCATTTTTTTCGAGATTTCAAGGTCATCGTATTTTTTTTAAATGGGACCACATATTTTCGCTACAACAGTCTTATAGCTTATAAAAAGACGAATCCAACGATGTGCGATATGTTGACCTTCACGTGACCTTTAGCGAAGGAATTATAAAATGTTTGTCAGTAACTTCAGTACGCGTTCGGAGACGGTAAATGAAGGAATTTCAATTTCATTGAAACAGTCTTAAATTAAATGTTTATTTTAGAAGGTGTTCAAAATGTGCACCATGAACCTGGATACATTTTTGGAGGCGGTAAATAAATTCTTGCTGAACATTTTTCAGTTGTTCTATAGTAATTGATCTACATGCATGTAGAATCCTTTGTCGCATGTTTTCTGCTGTTGTGGGATTATCATTGTAAACTGTATTTTTTAGGTGCCCCCACAGAAAGAAATCAAGTGGCGTAAGATCCGGCGATCGAGCTGGCCAACAAATTTGTGCACCACGTCCTATCCAACGATGGGGAAAAATTCTGTTTAATACATTGCGTGCGACGAGTGCATTATGAGCTGGACAGCCGTCATGTTGATACCACATCCTTGACCGATATTGTAATGGAACTTCTTCTAGCAATATGAATAATTCATTTGTTAAAAAATCTTCATACTTTCGACCATTTAATGTTCCTTCGATAAAGAATGGGCCAATAACTCGGTGGTTGATTATACCGTACCACACATTCACACTCCATGGACGCTGATTCTGAATTTGCCTCAGCCAATGTGGGTTTTCCGCAGACCAATAGTGCATATTGTGCTTATTTATTTGCCCGTTATTCGTGAATGTGGCCTCATCGGTAAATAATACATAATCAAAAAAATTTTGGTTATGGTTCTGCACTTGATTCAATGCCCAGTTGCAGAAGACACGTCGTTTTTCAAAATCGCTATCATCAAGTGCTTGATGCAACGAAACATGATATGGATGGAACTGGTTGCGATTCAAAATTCGCCACACGCTTGTACGAGACATGGCAGACTCGGACGCAATCTGTGAGCAGCTGATATGCGGGTTTGCTTGTACTGCAGCTAAAACTGCGATTTCAGCTTCTTCGTTAGTTTTAATTTTAGTACGATTACGTTTACGTAAAACGACACTGCCTGATTCAGTAAATAATTTTACTATGCGGTCAAAATGTCGTCTGGAAGGAACGCCATAATCAGGATGTCTTTCTTCATACAACCGTTGTGCATACGTTGAGTTCCTTCCTGCTTTTCCGTAGATTAAAATCATTTCCACTTTTTCTGCTGTAGTGTACATGATGGAGAATCTTATTACACTGCTATCGATACCGCAACTTGTGTACGTCGCGGCTTTTTGACAACGCGCTATTGACCCGCTTCGGTCATTCCCCTCTTACAATAATAATGCTTGTAAACATACTTCAACCGTTGAAAGGAGAATATGAATATCTATTTATAAGCACCAGAGACAATTACACGGTACACTGTTTCAATGAAATTGAAATTCCTTCATTTACCATCTCCGAACGCGTACTGAAGTTACTGACAAACATTTCATAATTCCTTCGCTAAAGGTCACGTGAAGGTCAACATATCGCACATCGTTGGATTCGTCTTTTTATAAGCTATAAGACTGTTGTAGCGAAAATATGTGGTCCCATTTTAAAAAAATACGACTTTGAAATCTTGAAAAAAATGACCTTGAAAAAAAAATTCGATCCATCACCGTATTGGCGCCTTCGAACAGAATACTTTCTCCCGTTGACATTTTTTTCTATCATACAAAATAAGCGATATATTTAAGGTGGTCAAGTTAGGTGAAATACCCTGTATATGTATACAATATGAAGGAGTGAGAGGGGTGTGGGGGTGGCAATCATCCTCCATAGTCACACTTTTAATATCTTCGTTTATTATTTGACGAAATGCTTATATTGATTAACAAATTGTCGATGGTCTCGTGGTACGCTCGACTCAACGACCTTTTCACGAATCAATCCCGGGCGAGCTATCCGGGTCCTCTTAGGCGCTCGCGCGCGTGCTGGGTGGGGGTATTTGGGCAGGTAGTCGTGCTCGGTGGCGCGGCCCAGGTTGTTGGCGGACCTGATGTTGTACTCGCCGATATATATATATATATATATACAATATTTAAATATTAAACACAACCACTTTAATTATTCTTTAGATATTACATAGTTTAACAAAAAGTACATTGCAGTAATGCCGACCATGCGGCTCAAACAAACGACGCGACTTGACACGAACAAAAGACACGGGAATCCCCGCGCAATCTTCAATCTTATTATAGGTGTCGCCATTTGGCCGCGTGCTTATTGCCGCGAGATTATAAATGGCTGAGCATATTTTTTTTTTAACACTTAACGACATAGTTAATAACATTCTTGAATATTATTATCCTTTTACATTTCCATCCATCAAAAAAAAAAAATACAAAAAAGTGCTTCATTTCAGGTTTTTACAGTGGTCTCACCCTTTAAACGATCCCTAAAAGTTTAAACAATATTTTTCGCAATTAAAACTTCCAGATCCGCAAACCAATGCGTAACAGGATAGTTGTAATAAAAAAGAACGATCATTATCGTGAATTTGTATTTACTCGGAGACCGAAAGTGAGTTGAATGTATTGCTCTGAGTGTATGAGTTTGACTGCGTGTTTTAGAATGTTTCTGTTTGGCTTACTGTTTGAGAATGTTTGACTGTTGGTGTACTGAAACCAAGTATCGCTTTTTGGTTGATTTGTATTTTGAAAAACTCCGACGCTGTATCCTCTCTTCCAAGCACCCTTAGAACGATGCCCTTGGAAGGGGGTGCGTGTCGCATCGGAGTGTATGTAAACGTTTGCAGAACGACGTTGGTGAAAGTTGCCATTTTTGGCAATAAATGGTCGAAGTTCGGCGCACGGCGTGGGGCGCAGGTACTCGTATTGTAAAATTTAAAAACTACTGTAAAATTTGATATAAAATTTGTTCATCATTTCATTTCGTTTTGAACAAGGAGTATTCTTATTTCTGTAAGAAATAACAATGAACATTCATAAATTTTACTTTATTGAATAATTTATATTATAAAATACATATGATTTGAAAGTTAAACACGTATTTTGATCCAAATAAGTTTCTCACCTTATACGAATAAATTAGGTATGTTCTAATGCTCTTGATCGTTAGGTGTTGCAATGGCGGTATGCACCACATTCAAAGTGAAAAAAAATGACAAAAAAAACTTACACATCAATTTTTAAACAGACATTGTAATGAAGAATCTTTTGTCTTTAAATTCATGCTTTTAAATAAGAACTGTTTTAATTTGTGGACATAGTCCAAGTTATATCATTTCACTATATATTAGTTATAAATATAATAATAAATATTCTTGTTATTTTTTCTAATTTTTCTGTTATTTTTTCCAAAATATTAAATTTGCCACATATCTTGTTTGTTCGATACGATGAAAGAAACAAACTTGCATAGTAGCGTTTTTGTATAATATTTAACATGTACCTTTTATATAAAATATTAATCATGTAAATCCCGGTGTTGCTTCAGTCACCCTATCTTGGGTTTCCACAATAATGTTTGAATATTAAACCGAGCAATTGAACATTGAATAACTTTAAAATTATGTTGTAAATTTATGCGTTGAATATCATCTTCGTTTAGAAATAAAGAGTTTTTATAACCAGGTTTATATTGAAAATCGGTATACGACAGTTTTTTGAAAATTGTTACAAAAAAAAATGGGACGCTTTCAGTAGATTCGAAGATCGACATTGTCTTTTGAACAAAAAAACTGCGATCGATCGATTACGTGCACGGTTCTGTAGTTTCTTATTTCTTTGACATGAGTGATATTCTTTACTCGGGTTTCTTGTTTTGCTCGAAAGTTACCAAAGGAAATGCTCAGCAAGGGCAGTCGTGAACGGTATTATACGGTGGAGCGATATTAAATTTACAGTCGATTTAGTTTTTCGCTTGATTTTTCGATTTTAATAGATAGCTACGAAGTAATTTGTTCTACGAAACTACGAAGAAGGATGCAACAAATGGACAAAAATTCGAATGCTGCCGCCTCATGAAAGTTGTTCGCAATTTACTTAAAACATTGGAAGTTCGATGAACTGGAAGGTTTTCTAGGTTCGAAATACTTCGAGGTGTTCTTTATTCTTTTATCGACACGTCGAGATTTATAGATAGACGCGCGGCTGTATCAGAAAGTGGATAGAACGTCAGTATAAATGACTGCTGTTGTTTATTATTTCCGCAACAATACAGGATTCTATCGTTTTGTGTAGAAATTTAATTTTTGACCACAGCATGGATATAACTGAGGAAGCATATTTGGAATAGCAGTTTATTTAAGATAAAAATTACACAATATCATAGGAAAACTAATAAACTTTTATATTTCAAACTGTCAGTAGCGGTGAGAAACAAAAAGTATCAGAAATTTTGATCTAATGGTAAAAATAGCACAAAGAAGCAATTTGGCTAAGGTGTAAGTAATTTAGAACAGTGATTTTTCAATTTATTTTCATACTACGAAATTAAAAAAATAAGTAGAAAATAAAATTATTTTTTCGAAGCGAGCGTCCATGCAACTACAAATGAATCATTGAAAGAACAAAAATGAAATGTTTATATTTTCCAATTTTATTATTAATTAGCTTCTTGAAACTCTCGTAAGAGTTATATAGCTATACATGAGTATTACGGTTTACAAGAGTAATGTGGTGTGAATACCTTAAATTTGTAAGTTACATTTTTTAATGAAACGATGTATGTGACTGCATGCTACAATGTTTGGCCTTACAAGAAGGGATCTCATGTCCAGAGGGAGATACAGATTTGCGTTTTTGAACCCCTCCATGAGTTCGACTCTCTGTGCCTCGTACAGAGGGCATTGAAAAACAACATGATTAAGATCCTGCTTCTCGGCGCCACAATTACATTTCGCGCAGTTGATTATGCCATCTCGAGACAGGGAAGCGGCAAGATTGTAGTGCTTGCATCTACAACGGTTGATTGTAGTAGTAAACTCACGTGTGAGTTTTTTGCCCCAGAACCACGGTTTCTTAAGTTCTCTATAAAAGAATTCAAAGTATTCCTTTCCTTTCTCCTTCCCTTGTTCTTTAATACGTCTTATGGAGTTTGAAATACAGTCTCGTTTTAAAATTTCTCTAAAATCTGTCATTGGGATATTGATATTTTTATCGGGATGTTCTATAGTGGCAGATTTGGCCATTGCATCAGCTCTTTCGTTGCCCCAAATACCCGAGTGAGATGGAATCCAAATAAATTCTATATGGCTGTCATTAACCGTTCTTAGTCTGAATTCATTATATTTTTTTTTAACTTTGAGGATGTAAGGGTTAATTCTTATGTCTATCTTCGGGTGCTGGAGGCAAAGAAGAGCACTGAGAGAATCAGATAGGATTGTATAATTGTGTTCTGTGTTAAGAAGAGTTAAATCTAGAGCATCATTCAGTGCAATGCATTCTGCAGTAAAAACCGATAAGGTAGTAGGGCAACTTCTTACAATTGATACGTTTAGTTCACTACAGAGGCAAGCTGACCCTACCGAATTGGCTCCTGATATTTTGCTACCGTCAGTATAAATTGAATAGGAAGGAGTATTTGATAGGTAATTGTCCAGTGTTGAATTTGGATAGTCGCAATTTTTAAGTAAATAGCCAATTTCGGTATTGACTGGGACTGAGGTAGTGATAGTACTATATTCATGACTGTAGATACTGTACCGATTTTCTATGGATAAATTTTTAATTGAACTAAAAATATTGATAATACAATGTTCCATCAGCCCTTTAAGGTGTCTAGCTTTATTTTTATTTTTGTAGTAAAATTGTTTGATTGTTTTGTTGGAATGTGTGCAGGTGTTAGAAATGGCTCTAATAAGGAAATTATTACACATGAAATTAGTACGATCATTGATATATGGTAATTTGGATTCTGCTAACAGTATGTTCGTTGGAGTACTGATGCGACAGCCTAGGGCAGTCCGTAATGCCGAAAACTGGACTTTTTCCAATATTTCTCTTGCTCTTTTGGTCCTGGGATAGTAGACGAAACACCCATAATCAATATGAGAGCGAATTAGACTTTTGTAGAGCGTTAGAAGTGTTTCAGGGTCTGATCCCCACCAGGTTGCACATAAAAATTTTATAACGTTAAGGGCTTTCATGCATTTTTTCCGAACGTATGTTACGTGAGTTTCAAAGGACTTCTTGTAATCGAACATAATACCTAGGAATCGAGTTGACTCACTCGATTTAATGAAATGCTCGTCTATTTTAATTTCAATTTTGCCAGGTTTTATATTTTTTTTGTTGAAAAGGAGCAGCGTTGTTTTTTGGGGACAGAGTTCAAGGCCCAAGGCGTACAGTCTTTTTTGGATAATTCCAACAGCTTTTTCTATGGAGTTAGTACACTTTTCAAGAGGGGAGATTTTAGAATAAATTGCAATGTCGTCGGCAAATTTAGATACAGCAATATTTCTGGGTAAGTTCGCAGTTATTTCCGAGATATATATTATGAAAAGAAGAGGGCTAAGTACTCCTCCTTGCGGGACACCTTTATATACAATTCTGACTTCGTCCTTTGTGACCCCTGTGTATATCTCTTTTTGATACGTAAGGAATCTAATAAATTTTATTAGGAGCGTTGAACATCCTATAGAAGCTAGTTTGTCAATTAGGATATCATTATTTACATTATCAAAAGCCCCTTGAATATCTAGAAAAGCGGCCAGTGTACTTTTGTTATTAATAAAGCCGTCTTCTATGTACAAAGACAGATTGACCAAGTTATCGATACATGATAGGCCTTTGCGAAAACCAGTTTGATTAATCGGTAATAAGTCCTTATGTTCTAACCACCATTGCAGTCTATTTTTAACTAAAGTTTCGAACAATTTACAAAAGCATGAAGAAAGAGCAATAGGTCGAACGCTCTTGCTGTCTGTTTTCTTAGTGAAATGAATAAAGGATTGATTCCATTCAGTAGGATAATCACTTGTGAAAAACATTTGGTTGAAGATATCTATAAGGAGTAATTTATATTTGAATGGTAGTTTTTTAATTACTTCGTAATTAATTCCGTCTAAACCTGGAGATGACTTTGGATTGCGCGAGTCTAGTGCCATATTGAATTCTGTAAGATTGTAAGGAGCATCAAGAAATTCATTAGGTTCGGAAGCAGGACTGTATCCAGGATCGGTCGGGACCCATTGCTGATTGTTTTTCAATGGAAATGATACCAAGCAAGGTCAAAATAAATTTATGTACATGTACGATAGTAATGTTAGTAAGGTGAGAAATGCCCATAAAAGTAAAAAAAAACTGGTACTATAATGCAAATATAAAAAAATGATTATACTTAATCTTAAATTTAACGTATAAATGAATATACATATAAGGAAAATGTATTTCCCTTCACTCGAATTTGCCGCGCTCTGCGCGAACATAGCTATAGGGTACTGATATCGATCAATATCGATAGAGATAAGGAGAGAAGTAGGTTATGTAGGAGAGTGTAAATGCGGAAAAGTAATGAGAAGTAAGAGTGAAGTCAAAGCAAAATATAAGAATAGAACTACTAATAACGAACGTAAATTGTCGTTTCTTTTATAGGTAAGATTGTACATATGTAAATAATATAAGGTGAATGGTAAAATAAAATACAAAACCTTTCTTTTATAGAGAAACATATTTAGTTTGTTATTATTATTATCGGTGGAAACCCTCAAATAGAATAAGGACCTTTATATACATAACATGATTTTTTTTTCAAGTTTACTGTATATTTAAGTCACGATTTGAACATTTCAGTACTTGTAGAAAAAGTTTTGTGGATTATCTAACGTTTTTTTATTCTTAAAATTACATCGATAATATTAAAGTTACAGTTTGTCCACAAATATCAATCGTTAATATCAAGGTCACTTTCTTCTATTATTTGCGGCATTACGAATTATACAATATTAGTAATTGTTAAGGTACTTACGTATTCCATAGATATTGCTTTTCCTCTGCTAAAATTATAAATACTAGTAACTGATTTATCATCAAAATTGCAAGTAACAAGCAACAGTATTATTGATAATTAAAGTTTTTTGCCAAGTATTATAGCACATAATGTATATGTTATTCACGAAGTTGGTGTTCGTTAAAATAATCTTTAATTCGAATGCAAGGTTTCGAACTAACATTAAATATGTTTATTACAGGCCATCGAATTTGCCTTTCTTAAAATTAACATTCCATGTGAATTCTTTTGAAGAATTAGTGGTAATCTTATAATGTCACAAAAGACTCAACGTTTCAAAAAATAACATAAACAATTTTTAATCATTATGATGATTGATTAAAATGAGATATCTATGTATAATTCAGTAGCTTATGCATACAAAACAATTCTTGCTTGAAAATTAGCAGTATGTAGTGTTATCATGGATTTAATGTTATTTCCATAAACTAACTTTCTGTATGAAACATCGAACGCAATTTCATGTAGCATTCTAGGTCATGATTAAATTATTATGTTTCGCAGAAGATGTATATCAGAATTGAAACTTCATCTATGAAAAAAACTGTCTGAAGTATATGAGACTATTCGTCTATTAATCATTTAAAAACTACAGAATAATGGTATTCTGAATCTGTTGTATTTTATTTTGAAAAATTAATGATTAAACATGTATAATTGTATCAAGTTTAAGAAATAAAAATTGTATGCAGAATATGAAAAATGGCAAATCCAAAATATAGAGTCTTACATGATACATACAAGAATAGAAAAAGAAATCTTATTAAACATGGATCTGGGAATTCTTCAATTTTGAGTTATGAAACGTTGCATTTTAATGTATGAGAGTATGTATTTACTATCTAAAGCATGAATTGAAGTATACTAGTGAATTCAATGTTTCAGTAAGAATTAAATTATTATGAGAGATTATTATTAAATTATGTTATGGAAGATATTAAATCATTAACTATTAATGATACGATAACGTTATTTATTGATTTTTCATAGTAACTTAAAGAATTTTTCCACGAAAACATTCATAGGTATTTACTTTAAATGGTAACAAGATTTTTTAATATACAATATCTTTTTTTAAGTGCTTGCAAAATTAATTTAGATTTTTTTAAATTTTCGATAAATGTACAAAAATAATATTTGATCATTGCTTGGTCATTAATGGGGTACTGTATTTGATTTTTAAAATTATCCAATTGCCGCTGTTCTTGCAGTCCATTAAGAATCGTCAGATTGCAAGCGAATAAGAATGAGCGAGATTTTCTCAGAATTGGTCAAAAGTCGGGCTGCTGAAATAGGTTCTTAATCACTCAGCAATCATCAAGACGACCAGAAGATACTAAAATTTGTACCAGAAAAGAATAACTCTATCAGTAAATGATCCTATTGATAGAGATTATTTAAAGAATTCTTTTTATCATATTCATCTTTAATTAATAGCAAAACGTGGAGAAACTATTGATTTGTATCTTTTATTCCAGTAATCTTGTACTTTCAGTTTTATAATAGAGGTCAAGTTGTTTGGCATTTAAAGTTAATCATAAGGTGTTGCTGCAGGACTAACTATTTCTTTCGTCATTTTATCCTTCAGTTCATTTTTAACAATACCAACATAGGTATTCAAATGATATTAATTGTATTGTCGTTTTCACGTACCAATGACTACAATTCTTGGCATTTCATAATAATATCTTCATTGATTAACATATCTTGAATAGCTTAGATTGTATAGTATTTCTGGAATTACAGATTTCATTATTTCCGATGTTATTTCAATAGTTCGATCAATGCAAATTATTCACTGATTGAGTAATTTGGTTTGTAGACATTTTGGTCCTGTGCAGTCTGTACCAAGTGTAACAATCCAAGTCCAACAATTTTCAACTTTTTTGTTTGCGTTACTCTCATTTTCTCAAGATTAAGTTATTAATTATATTAAAAACTAACTAATTAATACATAAAATGTCATTACTATGTACAATATATAAATTGACTTGCAGACTCTAATATCATTGCTACAATATATAAATTTTGTTGGATTAAGAAAAAGAAACTTTGTTTTAAACACGAACTAAATATGTTTATTAAACTTAAAGGTATAATGAAATATATAACTGCACAAAAATGCGGCACACACAAACATATAACAATATATATTTTTAGCTTAAAAGACTATTTTAATTTGGACGCATATTTAGCGTCATCTTTTGAGGCCTAAAGTAAAATGATAACATGGCGGCTGATTTGAAAATTGAGAATTGCTATTGCAATTCTAACAAATTTACATATAGTTACTCGAAAAATTTACTTGGGTTACGTATCTGCAGGATTATGATTAAATAAACACAAATCGGATAAATCAACAGTCGCGTAGATATTTTTTACCGATACGAAGAACACGTGAGACGAATGGGTAGAAGGTACGGGATTTGTAGATAAGTTGATTCCTTCTCAAATTTTCTGGGAAAAGCAGCACGTCGCGTGCTTACCTCATAGCAAAGTAAAACGTATAGTGAGCATGAAATTTCTGGCACGAACCGAATGTAAGAAGCCGTGACTCCGGTTCTTCGTCGACTTCTTCGAAAAAGGACTTGCAATTTCCTTGGGGGTCGAACGATGAACCGAATTCCTCCGAAGGAAACTACAGCCGAAATGTAACTTATATGTCTCTCTCGAACACCGTGTCAAGTTAGGACTCGAGTTTACGCGTGGCCAATTTCCGTCCCTTCGCTTCTGTACCTAGAAAAGTTTATTTATAGTTTGAAGGAAGTGCCTATACCAAACGTCACAGTTCCAATTTCGCGTTTTTGTTATTCGCTATTTTAATCTGCTTTTCGATTTCAGCCCTTCGTTTCTCTCTTTAGTATACCTATAACATTTTGTTTATTGACTGGAATTAAAAAATAAATTCAGAAATTAATCGTCGTGTAAAAGCAAGTTTTAAGCAGCCTTCTGACGCTGATATTTGTTGCAATTCAAGTGTTGGGAATTCCAACATTTTATATTATAGGGCACTTCATTTAGTTCCCATATTACTAAAATTGTTTAATTTAGTTATCTAGCAATAGTACTTCATTTTACAAAAGGATTGCCATACCCTAAAGATATTAAGCCATACTATTGTCGAAACATATTCTTTTCCTGAATAACCAAATATGTTTTTGAAAAAGATCTCATTTTCTGATTGTGCAAGGTGTGTCCAGGTCTTGTGTTCCATCTGATTTTTTGTAGGCAACAAAAATACGTTAGATTTGCGGTTTTACCCAAACATGAGAACAAATTTTGTAACAACTACCTATGATGTATGTTCTTTTGTTTTTTCGTTTTCGATTGAGAATTTTGATCCAATCAAGTTTATTATACTGGTATCGAAATATTAATGTGAAAATTACAAAAATGATTATTAATTGAATTGCTTCGTGTGGGGTCGAATAGAATCTTTGTAGGAACTGTTTAAGCGTTTGAATGTATCAGAGGCAGACTTTCATAGCGAAGTTCACGCTAGTATGTAGAAGTGAAAGATGAGGTCTCCCAAAAGATACAAAACTCTCATCGATGTTAGTCATATTTCTTGTCCAGTCGCTATGTAAAAGTTTTACAATTTCCGTTAATATTTTTTATCTGTACTCTCGTATGCAGGATTTTGTATTTAATATTCCTCACCACCAATTTTGCGCGCTGCAAAATGAGTACCAAAAACTAAGCTTCACGCGTTATATATTGATCAGTATTCCTAATAATTCATTTTTGCCACGTTGAATATTTTGAAATAACTAATTTCGGCGTTTATTAATTATTTTTTTATGTGGCTCTACTTTTTAAGAAATACTTAATATATGAAAATCAATTACCTCAGAATAATGTTAAGTCGTCAGTTAATGTCTTTCGTTCTTCTTATTGTTAGATTGATGAATATAACATTCGTAATTTATTTTTTTTAGGGGGGAAAAACCAAATTTATCGATTTAGAGAATGTCTGATATTTTTATAATATCAGCATCAACAGTTATAGAGATTTGAAGCATGAATGGGGTGATATACTTAATCATATGACGTCATATGCGATAAAAAATAACTTTTTCTAAGATATTTAGTAACTGGGGGTGATAAATGGCGGGCCTTTGAATTTTGAATATCGATTTTCTTGACTTTTTGGTCATGCTTAGTAAATAAAAAAGACAATAAGGAAAAATTTTTTTATAATTTTGATTCACATCATAATCACAATCATACTATCGAGAATCTTTTTGATTTTTTTATTTCCGATAGGCAGAATGATCGAAATCGTGTTAGTCAGTAAGACACTTTTTTAAAAAGGAATCTTGTTCCATGACATATAATTCAGTTAGTTTTGATTAGTTTTACTTGAAAAAAATTGTGAACTTTCGTAAATTATAAATAAATATGTATGCAAAACGTCGAAGTTAAGAAACTTATACTTTTTTTTGTAAACAATCCCTGAGATAAAAAAAATGAAACTCTAGGCTAGAATACCCCCTTAATCGTCAACAATGTTGGTTTGCGTAAGAGCTAAATGCAGAATTTCGCTAAAATTCATAGAGTCGCGTCGAAAGTTGCATAATTTGATTGCGTCGTTTAATTACACGAGCTTCCATAAATCGTCTGCCTCGTTTTACGCTGGCGATAACGTTTGCCATACGCCGCGATCGGTCTTGTTTTACATTCATTACAAAGTGCTTTTGAACGCCTCGCTGGCTAGATAACGAGAAGCTAAGGGCCGCCGCTCGAGCGTAAAAGGTTTCCCGTGCTCGAATCACGAAAATGACGTTCCCAATATCTAGCGAAAACTACCAACGAGAGGAAGCGTGTCGCAGTCGCTTGCTAGTCCAAGCTTGTGGGGATTGTAGAACTAGAAGATGGCGGTTAAACGAAAGAGTCATGAATATTCAGCAATCCTGCGGTGCACCGATTTAGAATACGATCTCGATCCCTCGTTAATCTTTCTTCGTCTTCGATGGTATCGTCCTGTTTGTTATTGGAAACAAAGTGAAAGACATGTATTTGGTTTCTTGAGTAGAATGATCAAACGTCCCGATTTTTAGGGATTTGTTCCTATCTTTGGTACGATGCACAGTGGGGCAATTCTGTAGTAACGTTGGACACAGGTTCAAATTTTTAATTGGACTGTATTAGCATAAACCTATATATTTTTCACCACTATGTTCAACAATATTTTTTCAGTCTATCTTAGTATTTATTTCAAGGTGTCAAGTAATAGATGAGCTTATGATATAAGTATTTTTCGTAATTTGTATTAATTGTATTGTGTGGCGCTGCATTGCTGCGGGTAGGATCTTGGGAAATTCGTAGGAGGACAGAAAAGGAAAGGATTGGGGGCGTTTCGTCCGGGCCTGCTAGTGGACTCGTCAGTAATCCTTTCTAGCAGGCTCTGCCTTAGACGACTGGGATATTAAGAAGTCGGTTGAAGATTGTATACAGGGTGTTCGGCCACCCCTGGGAAAAATTTTAATGGGGGATTCTAGAGGCCAAAATAAGACGAAAATAAAAAATATTAATTTGTTGATGGAGGCTTCGTTAAAAAGTTATTAACAATTAAATTCAACAATTTCAAATCGTTCTGGAAAAATTATTTTCGATTGCGGGGGTCAATTACAATCATTTTTGGTGAATATACATACCTCCGAAATCCTATCCACTTTCAAGAAGTAGGTGTTGACATTTTTCGGCGAAAAAAAAATTTTTCAAATCGTTCTAAAAAAACTCAATAACTCAATAACTTCTATTCGAAACATTTTGATTGTTCTACAAGAAACAATACAAACAACGCAAACATAAATATTTTAACGCATTCCCGTTATTTTATTTCAGTTTCTTTTTTATTCCTATATAATTTCATTCTTTTTCATTACATGGAATTAGTCTGTAGTGTTCATATGCTAATAATTCGAAATACTAACGACGTAATATTTTGGAACATAGAAGTGTAGTAGTAGGAAGCAGATTTAGTCAAAGAATTACAGGAGAATAAGTTAAAATATTTGTAAAACGCTTCGTTGAATTGATTACCTAAATATCTTTTATTGCATATAGATGTACTCAAAAATTATTTTCTTCGACGGACAAATATTATAATTAATGATTCTTCCTTCTAAAAACGACTTTTGTTCAAAATTTCAAGAACATTGATATTTTTATAATAGTAGCAGTTCTTTTATTCATTATAATATATTACTAATTATGACTTTAAATAAAGAAATCATTATAGTTTAAATAAAATAGAAAACTTTTTAATAAAGTCCTTCTGCGTTATAAAAATATTTGGTATCTCTATCGATTAATTTTGATGACGTTTCACTGGCGAAGCGAATATTTTATTGACTGTTTTAATCGTGTGTTGCCATGGCAACAGTGCTAACCAGTGGCTCGAAAGGATAGAAATATATTCCCAGGATAACGGACACCATTGCGAGTTTCGTAGTTTTATAAAACGAGTCCCATGGCGTCGACTTCATTGTGGAATGTAATTTTCTGATCCGTAGAGTGTAGGTCATCACTGACGCAAAGAAGCTCATCCGATCTGACTAATGCGATCCTTTTTATCCGACCGTCTTATTCTTGAATTTTCTAAGATTAAAGGAAAATAGCGTTCGAGCGAGAATTCGCTGCTGAATATTCGATATTCTCAAATAAGAATTTATATCCATAGGTCGAGAATGAACAAATTTTCCCTAAAATTCAAATAAAAGATCATTCGAAATAATTATAATATTTGCAATAAGAATCATTTTGAATACTCACAATAAAATAACAACCAATATGATAAGAAAATTTCTTTTAACATTTTTAAATCATTTTTGTTTAACAGAAATACATAATAAATTTGAAATAAAATTATAAATAAAATATCTATACTTACTGTAGGACTAATAAAAGTTTTATTTGATATAATCAAGAGATCCAAGTATATCAATATTTATTACAAAATAATGAAAACGTTACGCAAAAGAGCAGAAAAAAAAGAAGAAAAGCACCTTTTTTTAACTTTTCGGTCATCTAGACGTTCTTTTTGACTTACTTTCTTACTTACGTTCTTATGCTTACATTGTCAATTGTTTTTGTTAAAACTAATAAGGAGGCTAACGAACATCAAAAACTTTTATTAATCTTCCAACAAGTGCAGACATTTTATTTACTATTTATTTAAATTATAAATTATTTCAATCTATTATTAGTATAAACTCTAAGTATTAAAAGTATGGAGGATTAGTTCCACAAAATTGGTGTCTTTAACATTATGTTTCAATATTACATTTTATTTTAAAAATATAACTTCATAGTTTTCAAGATTATTACATAAAATAAATATGCTTGCATGTATGGTTATTTCAAACAAAATTTCATTTCATTTCATTACAATTGAGGGGGCTGGAGGTTCAAGTGACAACCCTCAATCTACCCCAACAATTATTAAATAGTTTATTTCGCGGGTGTCGGGGGTGTAGCCACACGTAGGTCAAAGTTATTAAAACTGGCTTCGCAAACGCGCGACGTCTTAGCCAGACTCGGGTCTAAAATAGACTGGGCGTCTTTCTTCTCACGTCCCCTGAATATATACAATTTCTTACCCTAATAGCAAAGGTAGAGAAAAAGAGACAGGACAGAAAGACGGAAAAACGAAACTGGAAAATACTCAGTGTAGGAAAAGTTTAGCGAAAGAGAGTCATAAAAGTCAAGAGGCTCGCCGGGCCCGGATCAGGGTGGTCCGAGGCCCAGGCGAAACCTTGAGGGAAAACAGACGCCTCGCACGGCTCTGGTCGCCAAGTGTTTAACAGGACGACCAAGCTCGCACGAGACCCTGGGAAAATGGAAAAATAGAAAGCTTAAAACTATCCTTACATTCCATTCCCATTCATACTCTGGCAAGGGCGTAGTGGCTATACAATGGCCGCTACCCAATAATTACTCAGTGTGTAATTTTGAGTTAATTAAAGTATGTTGGTTATTGTAATGTATATAGGTATTGAAATAGCAAAAACGGTTATATGCAAATAATCTGTGGTAGATAAAACTATGTGTTTTGTTATTTTCTTTTTAAATAGAACAAACAACATATGCCACATATAGTATAAAAATAGAGAGATAAAGAAATTATTACAAATTAGTTTTATGTTATTCGGTGTTTATGTTAACCCTTTTTAATCACAATATTTTTGTTAAAGTTTCGAGATAAAGTAGGGCCTGAAAAAGTTATAATCAAAGATTTCAGTCTGAATTAACTGTAATGTTAGTCTAATCCCTTCCGTATTCATCACTTTTTCACCTTCTCTCAGTATCGATCAGACTTGATTTGTATAAAGTAGGAGTTCGAAATAAATCTCCTAGAGAGTATTATTTTAGTCTGGCCAATCGTCGTGGTTCTTTTTCAAACCATTTCGATCTCTTGTTCTCCTGGTCGCTCTTCTGCCCGATAGGAAGTACCTCGTTGGTAATACACCGAGTTTAATGGATCCATAAATCGGTCCGGATTAACCGGAATACCGAAATTTAAATGTTCGTGCACTCGTCTCATCCAGTTTGGTCGCTGGATACAAACGGCCGTGCGCACACATAATTGCACATAAGGCCTCTCGTGGTGCTTGAAACGACGGACACTCATTGTTTGAAGTGTTTCTATATGCGTTCTCACGGTTTGCTTGAGGTAATCGATGGATTCGTGCCAAACGGATACTTACTTTCCTGGACCGATTACATTGGCGCATTCGCACGATCTTCCTTAAATGGCTAACCGTTTTCCTTAACACGTTATACGCTATACTCCACCAATAATATTCGTACATTCTACGACAATACTATGAGACACTATACAGGGTGTTCGGCCACCCCTGGGAAAAATTTTAATGATACATTCTAGAGAATAAAATAAGACGAAAATTAAGAATATCAATTTATTGATGGAAACTTTGTTAAAAAGTTATTAACGTTTAAAGTTCCGCCTGTAGAGCAGCAATTTGTCCACCTACTCGAATTTTGTTTTCGATAATGTGTAGGAATTCGGGGATATGTGTATTGACCAAACATGATTATAATTGACTCCCACAAACAAAAATACTTTTTCAGAACGATTTGAAATTTTTTTTCCGCCCAAAAATTTGCCCACCTACTGAATTTTTTTCTCGAAAGTGCGTAGGATTTCGGGGGTATGTCTATTCACCAAAAATGATTATAATCGACTCCCGCAACTAAAAATAATTTTTTCAGAACGATCTGATATTTTTTAATTTAATTTTGTAATAACTTTTTAACGAAGCCTCAATAAAGAAATTGATATTCTTGATTTTCGTTATCTTTGGCCTCTAGAATCTCCCATTAAAATTTTTTCCAGGGGTGGCCGAACACCCTGTATACACAGATGGATCCGAAACCCCAAACGGATCCGGATATGCAGTCATCGGCAATAGTCTAAACAATTCAGCTAAACTCCACCCAAAGACACCCATCCTCCACTGCGAACTAAACGCGATTAGACATGCTATCGAGCTTACGGCCAGAGATCAAAACAAGAACTTCGTTATCTTTTGCGACTCAATAAACGCATAATTCCATTAATCCAGAATCCGTGGACAAATGACTCAGTCATCCAAGAATGCCAAGAATTCTACATCAAATGAACAAATAGAAGCAATACAGTTACAGTAACCTGGATCCCCTCCCACATTGGCATTGTTGAGAACGAAAGAGCGGACAAAGTGGCTAAAGAAGCTGCAAACTCGCCTAACTAAAATAGCCAAGAACAGCAGCGCCTGAACCCTACCGAAGCATGACCAAGTTGTAATCTCAAGATTCATAACAGGGCACACCAAACTCACCCATCAATATTTCTTCTATAAAGAAGAACCACCAACCTGTGAAGTATGCAAAGTGCCGCTAACCGTAAAACACATTATCTTGGACTGTAGAAAATACACATAAAACCCACTTTGAAAGATAACCTGATAAATAATAGCATAATCAAGAACCTCCTTCAATATCTAAAACTGACAAGACTATACAACAGGCTATAGCCTACCTGAGTCGCTAAGAACCCGCAAAGCGTTTGATGCGACGTTAAATAATGAAATAAAAAAATAATCATGACATAGAAAGTTTAATAAAACAGTGTGTGGCTTGTTTATACGGAGGAGGTGAGTAAGCGTGATAAAGAAAAGGAAGGGAGGGGGGAGCGTTTCGTCGTGGACCTGCTAATAGAGTGTATATGTATACAGAATGAGTCACAAATCAGCCCCTTTCGGTGGTCTGATACAAAAGTGTTTCTTATCGAAGTTAATCAGTATTTAACCGACAATAACTTGCAATAACTTAAATCTAAAAACAAATTGATTTTCGATAAAAAAATTAAGGTCACTGTTATATCTTTCAATCAAACTAGGTATTTTTAACTTCATAGTATTGTAGGTGACATTAAAGGTAATTGTTTTGTCACTATTAGTGAACTGGTTCACTTTTCATTTTTATAACGTACCTCGGACAATTTCACATAATGAACTAACGGATCTTGCGACAGTAATGGACAACAGTTGAATAAATGAGTATTCATAATGTTTACGTTCATTTGTTTACGTCTAAATGCGGGGCTTCGATGTTATGTATCACTGAATAATTTCAAATATTGTAGTAATCGATTCATGGCAATTTTTCTTTCAGTGTCATCTAAAAATCAGTGTACCGGATCGTTGAATTCATCTCGACGTCGCCTACAATACTATGAAGTTAAAAATACCTAATTTCATTTAAAAATATAAGAATGACCTAATTTTTTATCGAAAATCAATTTGTTTTTAAAAAGCAAATACAATTTATTGTCGCTTAAATACTGATTAACTTCGATAGAAAACATGTTTTTGTCAGACCGTCGAAAGGGGCTAAAAAATCGTGGGGATTAATTTGTTCCTCACTCTGTATAAAAATAGGTGGTCGGTCGAGTACTTGTGAGAGAGTGTATCCCTCTGCTGGCGAATGCGGGAAGTGTTGCCACAAAAGTAGGTATAATGGGTGTACATTGAGGAACTGTTATTAGAACTATTAGAACAGCTATTATATTTCTAATTGGAAACTTTCTTTCGAAAATATTGATCACTGGTTTCGACTGTTATTATGGTCATTGACCATTGACTGTTATTATGGCCTTGAGGTAGGCGTATCGAGACGTGTATACAAAGTGTTTGTCTGTCTCGTTTTTATTTGAATACGAACGATCACCGGTTTTGTTTAATGTCTCCGAATCATTTACTGTGAATTATGCCTTCGAAAACGCAATTATGTAAAGGCTGTAGCTCTACCGTTGCCAATCCGGTATCATGTGCCCCCTGCATTATATTGGATCCAAGAACTTTCCTGTCTTTCCCGTTGTTCTCACCCTTGGCAACACGGCAAGCTGATTGATTGCGGTGAATCGCCCATTGAGTCCTTCCCGCCTTCTCCATCATTTGGTATAAATGAAACCTTGTTCGACAGGATAGATGCTTTATTGGACTCGAAAGTTGGCAGGATCGTAAACGAGATCCACACCCTTCAGTCACGCATTGAAACAATGAATGCTGCTTTTAAAGAAATAAACACCAGAATAGAAAAACTTCAGTTGCGAATAAAATTAAGTGGACAGGTAAAAGAAATAAATATAAATTAAATTTAACCAAAGTAGTATAACTATTGTGCACTTGATTATATACCTTTATGGTAGATAGATTATTTAACGTATAATTGAAATTAATATTTACATTTGTGTTGAAACAAGGTATACTTAACGAAAATATTAGTTACTTGCCGAGGGATAAAAATAAGCGGGCAGGTAATAAAATATACAAAAATATAAAATCAATATGTAATATGACCACCCTTTGCTGCAATAATTACTTTTAAACATCGTGGAATCCTATTTATCAGATTTTCAATGGAATTTTTATCAATATTTTCAAATGCCAATCCTAAATATTTAAAGCAATTGTTCTTGTTCTGTTGTTTTTCTAATCGGACGTTTGAATTCAGTACGCTCCATAAGTTTTCGATTAGATTCAAATCCGGACTTTGTCCCAGGCATTTTAATAATTTAATATTGGAAACTCCAAAAATTTGTTCGTTTTTCTTTTAGCAGTGTCCTCTGGTCGTTGTCCTATTGAAAAATAAATTCTTCTTCGAGTTCCATTTTCGTAACTGCCTCTTATAAATTTTCGTTTATTATTTTAATATACTTGTTTGCATTCATCATTCCGTCAATCAGTACCAAATTGCCAACTCTATTCCAGGAAAAACACACCCCCGACATTAATGACCCTCCACTTTAACAGTTGACGTAATAATACAAAACAGCTTTTTATATGCTTCGTTTCTTTTTCTCCATACATATCTTTTTTAATTGCTCCAGTTTAAATTAGTTTTCATCGTTACAGATTATTTTTCTCTAGAATGATACTGGTATATTTTTATATATTTTTCAGCAAAAGCTAAATGTTTCCTCATGTCGATGTTGTTAATGTGCGGCTTACGTTTGGATTTATAGTATCTTAACCCCGTTTCCTGCAACCTTTGTCGTACTATTTTCAATGATGCACTTAATTTTAACATTTCAACAATATTTTGCGCTGACATTCTTGCGTTTTCTCGACATTTACGAGTAATATGACGATCTACTTTCGTGACGGTACAACTTTTCCATCTGCAACCTCTTACACATTCAACGGTACTACGTAGTAAATATTTTTTATAGACTTTGACGACCGCACTTTTAGAAAAACTGTACTTTTTTGCTACTATACAGTAACTTGATTTATTTCGACAGTTTGCCATAATCAAATTACGAATTTGATTTAAAAATTTTATTCTTGCCGACATTCTGCCGTTTCCTTACAAATAATCTGTTTTATGCAAAGCTTACACATCAACCAAATAGTTCATTTTGTCGGGATTGTGTTTGGCTCATTCTAAACAATTCTAAACAACTCATTATTATTTCAACACATTTATTTCTATTTTAACAATGAACGTACATAGGTGTTTTTACACGTGTTTCTGCACAACGCCATTACACACTACACGGGCGCTTTACTCCGCTATTTCCCCTCATATCCCCGTTCCAACGCTACCAACTCCAATCAGAAAAATAACTACACACATTTGAGACTACTGCGTGAGAGTGAAAAGGATACTTTGCGCTCCCTCGACAACCAACCAACATTTTCATTAAGTATACTTTATTTCAACACAAACGAAAATATTAATTTCAATTATTCGCTAAATAATCTATGTACCATTAAGATATATGTATAATATATAAAACTTAAATGCATAATAGTTGTAGTACTTTGATTAAGTTTAATTCATACCTATTTTACTTACCTGTTGTCCGCTTAATTTTGTTTGCCACTGATGAGTTAGATTATGAGAATTTTAAAGTAAACATGAAAACTAACGTAATCGAGGCAATAACTGAAAGAGAAGCTGGGTCCACAAATTTTATACTATTCAATGTCGAAGAAACTGATACTGCCACAGACACAAGCATCCTCAACAATATCTTGACTAGTATTTATCCTGAGTCGTGACAAGTAGGAATTTCGGTTCGTCGTTTGGGAAGAAATGTAATTTGTATATTTATTGTTATTGTTATATTTTCTGCATTGCGCGTCAGTTTGTACTCTTCTTCACTGTACAATAATGGGTTTTATATCCGTTTATAAATAAACAACTGACTCCTAGCCCTACAAGTACTACAAATCTTATACATATACTTAGAGGTATATTAATTGTTAGTTCATATGTTATTTTTTTTCTAGTACATTTATTACTAAAGAAAATTAATATATAAATTGAAACTTGATCATTCGCATAAAAGTTGACGGATTTTAATGAAATAAGGATACTGTAGATTATCATTGAAAACACAAAATTCACAACAAAAACGTATATGAATCCATGTAGTAATTCACTAAAACTAAGTAGGAGAATACAAAGAATCATGAAATAGAAGGAAAACTTTCCTTCGTTTTTATTATAATAGTAATACATTTAATACATAATTCATGGTTATAAATAGGTTACATTGTGGACGAGCGTGTGCTAGTTTTAAGGAATTGACAAATATATTATTTGTAGAAAATAATAATGGTGAAAACGAAAATAGAAGATTGAAGAAAAAGAGTGGTTTAATTTATATAGTTTAATAATGAAATGTATAAATTAAAAACGTATAAATGTTTCTTTTAACATAATATAATGAACTATAAAATATACAATTTTCATCTCTTATTAATAATAACTGTTTATTATATTACTAAATACAAAATCAAAAATTTGTTTCATGTACTATTGGGAGTTGAAATTTTTAGACACTACCAGCAAACTAAACGACGCGACAGGCAAGGGAATCAGCTGCCCGCTCCACGTAATCTTTTCCACTTTTCAGGTTCTTGATTGTTATTAGTTAAACTAATCGCGTAACGAAGAACGTGAACGAAACAAAATACGACAGAACGAGTTACAGTAATAATGAATGACACTGGCATAGGTATAAACATAAAATATTAACTATTAAAGACATTAAAATATTTCCTATACTTACAATAATTATTCAGAATGAATATTAAAAGTAAATACAAAATTTGCAAGTTATCTTGTATATGCAATATTTGATTCTGCATAGCTGTTTCTCAATATTTTCGTTCTATTGTGTTGCTGCTATTATATTTATTGTTACAATATTATTATGAAATAATAATTGTTACAATTTTAAATAAAGTTTAATATCATTTTATCCGGATCTTTGTATTAAAGACGTTTTTAATTTTATTAAACATTACATTTTATTAATGTAATAAAATCCTATATTTTTAATTTGCTGTTCTCTTTACATTTCTGAATCATCTTTTGATATATCGAAATCCTACTAGTATGCAGTCGGAGGGCTAAGAAGCTAAGAAGTGGGGAAAATGGGCGAAACGAGTAGCTGATTCCGTTTGCACCTCGCGTCGTTTAGTTTGCTGGTAGTGTTTCGACATATCAGCTCCCAATAGTACAGTAGGGAATATTGTTGATTCTTTTTTTAGTTAAAAAGTCTTTAAAAAATCTTGTTGCAGTAGAAACTAACATAACCGAGTAATTTGAATCCCATCAATAATTGAAAGACTCTAAAAGATAAGAAAATATTATATCTAGTAATGGATTTTAGATTGAACTGTACGTGTATTAAAAATAAATTGAACCTATATGTTCAGTGTATTAACGAAGTGGGTTTGTCCTCGCGTGCATTAATAATTAATAATAAATGTAGGTAATAAGCAAAAGCAAGCATCAAATCTGTCATTCGTCTGTGTAAAATTATAATTTGAATTTATTTGTTCCGGTAGTAAGTGATAAAATGTTAGAAATAATTCACTAATGAAGCTAGATTTCATCCTGGTCGCGTTATAGATTGTTCATGAATTCTAGTTCTAGTAGAAAATGTTACTTAATGCTTGCAGCGCTCCACAAAAACACGGTTTTCCAGGTTAAGCAGTGCGCCAGTTACAACGCGGTTTAATCCATTTAACGAACAACAGTAATTCATACTTTGCACTCAATTATAAGATTTATTCGTTTTCCATAGTATTTGATTCATCGAGGATAGTTGGCCTTCGTCTCTTGAAACTTATGTCACGTTTAAAAATAACCCGTTATAGTCAACAATATTATTCTGCATTATTTTATAACCAATGGCCTTTATTTAATAAAATAAAGTACAAAAATAAAAATAGCATTTGGACTCTATTAGTATTTAGCAATATCTATATTTTATCTTGTATTGTGGACTATATCTTCTATAAATTAATATAAAATCCTGAAACGATATCTGTATCGAACAAAAAATATTCTTGTTAATAATTGACACGAAACTGTATATTTGGGGTTGCTTACAAATTATGCCACGCTCTTAAGGAACGGAGTAACATTGTGAGAGAAATTGCTTTTTTTTTCAATTTTTCATAATTTGTCAAACTTTTTTTAGTGTCAACAATTCGCAAAATTCTAGGTGAGATAATTATATAATATGATTACAATATCGTAGTGTAAATGAGATTACAGAAAGCTCCAATTAATAGGTTTAATTTGTAAAATTTGTAATTGTTCTGTTTGTAGCACTTTCAATACAAAAAAATATGCAAAGTATTTTGTGCAACTAAGCTCAATGATAGCTCTTAAATGGTAGAAGATAAAAAAAATTGTTGTATGTATATTTCAATTGTATCGCATAATGCATGATTTTGTATGTATGTCTACTTCGAAAGATAAAGCCTTTCAATAGTTTTTAAGCCACCTCTATGTTTCTATTTTCTACAAAAAGTTATTATAGTACTAGAATCGAAAAATGATTAGTTTAAAAAATAATTCAACTTCGGTTATTCATAATTCTGTTGCATTAACACTAGATTTACGGGCATTGATCGCACGTATATTTATTGATACCTTTCATGTTGACGATTACCTTAAAATACGATTTTTCTTTTAATTAGAATATGTATTCCTGCCATTGCATCAAACAAATTCAACATAAGTTGTTAAAAAATATTTACGCGTCCTGCAATTTTAAATATGGAATCTGATATCCGTCAAATTGACGGCTTTCGTATATCTAGTGTTAAGCTTGATTTTTAGGCTTTGAACGTTGCTTTTGTACGTCTTTATTCGTATTTAGTATCGATTTGATGTATAATGTATCTTTTAAACTCAACATTTCTTGACTAAAATACCTTCTACTTTTCTGCAGAACATGAAAAAGCACATCGTTCACTGATTTTGTTCGTTTTATTTGAGAAATAGAGAATCTCTTTATCATTTTTTTCACATTCATGTTTTGTTTCATGGTGGGCGGGGGGGGAGGGTTATGATGTAATTTGTCTAGAGGAGACCAAGATCAGATAAAAAATTAGACATACATAAAATTATGTAAAAACAAATTAATCTACTCTACTAAACTCAGAAGAAAAAATTTATAAAGCAGATCACAAGATAAAAAACTAATTAATAACGGTAAAGAGATGTATCTTATAATTACAAGTGGGATGAAAAACAGTTCAGCAGTGTAAATATTACCTGACAGCCATTCCTGTCCACTCAGTCGAAAGTAGCCTATGAGTGCGAAAATAAAACTCACGGTTCCATATCTACGGAAGAATCTAATACAGTGTGCAAATTTTAATACAATTATATAATACAGGTCACGTATTGTTACAAGTTATCGAGGAAAATTATCCACCAAGGAATAGGTTAGGTTGCATTTAAAAAATGACAGCTCACTGTAATAACACACGGAGACACTATCTTTTTAAATGTTGCCCAAAACTGAAATAAAAAGTTAATTATCAAAACAGAACTATGCCGAACTTAAAAACATGTTTATGATAAATTTTCATACACCTACGTAGATTTAAAAAAAAAAAACAGAATTTAGAGATTATTTGCAAGCTGTTTCAAATATATATTTTAAAAGAATTCAAATTACGAGCTACAAAGCTTTCTCATAGAAATATTTATATTTATAAAACATCTTACATCTATTTGTTTATATAATACATCTTATAAGAGAAATATGTGTGAAGAATAGTAACTTACTTTCAATTGGAAATACTCGACGAAATGTAATTAAAAGAGAAAACATACTAACATATTATATTAACATTTAATATCATCATATTTGAAAAATATAAAATTTAAATATTATGCACAACTTAGATTAAAAGTAAATAAGTATATGTGACTATTTCTTTATTAAATGTATGCACGATTTATATTAACTGTTAAAAGTATATTTCACAGTGACTACTAATGGTTTTTAAGTTAATGCGACATTAAATAAGGTATCGTGGACTATTCTGCAAAGTTGCAGTACATGCTGTGCGTACAGTTTTCTTTCGTAATGCAATTAATAGATATTTATCAAGGAATATTGATGAGTCGAAAAGTGAACAAAATACCAAAATGAAATTGAAGGGTATAGTATTGATTTGCTGTCACCTCTAATCTAAAATTAAAAAATAAATAAACAGGTCAATCAGTCAGAGATGGACACACATTTATTTGAATGACAAATACCGAATAAAACAAACGTATAGCGATTTATTCGTGACGTTTGTTCGATTGAACAGTTAAATTTTTATTTGTTCGTTGTGAAGAATTTCATTCTATAAGTTGGGGGATAGAAAAAAATAAAATTCCATAAGATCGTAGGGAAATCGATGAACTATTATATTTAAAACTCTTAGTAGTAATGCAAAATAAAAAGAATATGAAATCATTAGGTCTAATTAAAAAAAACGACATAAACTAACGACTTTGTTATGATGCAAATAATTTAGAATGGCGGTATTTCTTCGTTTCATACAATTTTTTAAATAAGTAAATAATAAAATTATTTTCCCTTACGATCTCTATTGGATTCTTTAAATTTTTTCATTATTTCTAGCATTTAATCTAACCTAATAGCAAATTGTATGTATAACTTCATTGTATTTGTCATTTAATATACAGGGTGTTCGGCAACCCCTGAGAAAAATTTTAATGGGAGATTCTAGAGGCCAAAATTTGACGAAAATCAAGAATATCAATTTCTTGATTGAGGCTTCGTTAAAAAGTTATTACAAAATTTTAAGTCATTCTCAAAAAATTATTTTTGATTGTGGGGCTCAACAATCGTAATCATTTTTGGTGAATACACATACCCCTGAAATCCTACCCACTTTCGAGAAAAAAATTCGAGTAGGTACTGAAATTTTTAGACGAAATTAAAAAATTTCAAATCATACTAAAAAAATTATATTTAGTTGCAGGGATCAATTACAATCATTTTTAGCGAATAGACACACCTCCAAAATCAAACGCACTTTCGAGAAAAAAATTCGAGTAGATGAACAAATTTTGCAACAAAATTAAAAACTTTCAAATCGTTCTAGAAAAATTATTTTTGTTTGCAAGGATCAATTACAATCATTTTTGGTGAATAGACATACCCCCGAATTCCTGCACATTTTCGAGAAAAAAATTCAGTACGGGCAGAACTTTAAACGTTAATAACTTTTTAACGAAGCCTCCATCAACTAATTGGTATTCTTGATTTTCGTCCTATTTTGGCCTCTAGAATCGCTCATGTAAATTTTTCCCAGGAGTGGCCGAACACTCTGTATACTGTCTCTACAATACTCGAAATAATCGACGTTCTACTATTTATGGCACAGTGTCGCACCTATGCGTGTCAAGAAAATTTCCAGGTGACCACGCAAGTTCGCGTAAACCCTGAACGGTTCCCGTCATAGGTGCTCACGGGAAACAATGGTGGCTACGACGAGTACAATACATGGTCGAAAAGTTGGCTGTGGGGTTCTTGGTCGACTGGTTGCCTCGCCATACCCTGACAAAAGTCTTAAAACAAAAGTCGACCGAGCTCATTTCAATGGCCGTTCGCCAAACTTTCGTGCGTCAGTTCCGTTTCCTTTGACGAAGTCATCCGTTGAACAGTACATCCATTGTCGCTTACGCGACGTTAGGTCGGAGTCTGTCGACTCGCAACGAAACAATGCCCCAGGAATGCGAGTTTTAAAGTCGCTGCCGACGACTTTTCGGTCAAGCCATAACTTCGTTGAATAATTTCTTCCCGATTTTTTTTTATACCAGAACGCATTTCAAGCTAATGACGTATCATCTTTGTAGTTTTCAAAGTGCCAACCCTTTGTTGCAGAATTACGATTTGCATTATCGATGGAATTCTGAGTAAAACTATTATAGAACTCCCTCGGTAAGTGCGTACATTGCCAGATTATACAGGGTGTAAACGATAACTTTAGCAAAAATCATAGGGTAAGTAGAGGTCCCATAGGCAAGTATTTTACGCATGGGAACCCGTGCCCGGAAATGCACCAGTAAAGAATTACGGCGATCTTTAATTTTGGTCTTTCTCACTGGACTTACACTGTACAGACTGAGCGGAAAATCATAGTACGACTGGTAGGAAGTAATTCTACGTAATACACTAAGGAAAATATACGGTATTCTTTTTTTTATCCGAGACTTTTGTTTTCGAGAAAATCAAAACCATTATATTTCAACCATTAAATATCTACAAATGTGCAAAGTTTCAACGAAATCGGTGACCCAAAAAGGCCTTGTCTTCTACGTGTAAGTTCGACAGGTTGTTAGGCATCGATTTTGATGAAACTTGTTAAAAAAGTAGAGAATCAAAAAATATTTCAACCCTGTTCGGCCAAAAGTGTAGACACTTAATAGTTTATGAGATTTTTAACAACAAAAAGTTTCCCACGCTCGTTGGCTCGTCTCTGAAATTTGAAATATATATAACTGGTCAGCGATGGCGTGGTGGTAAAATATGGTGCATGGGAACCACGTATGAGGGAAATTAAAATCAAAAGTTTTGCCTGTCTAGATATGCAAGGATGAGATGAACCCTTGGAAAAAATGCGAAATATTTGCAATATCAGTTGGTTTAGTCGATTAAGAAATTACGACAGGGAATGGCAACAATTAAAATTTCATAATATCATAGAGAAACCAATAAACTTTTTTATTTAAAACACTTAGTAATAATGAAAAATAAAAAATATCTAAAACTTTGATCTAATTGGCAAATTACATGAAGCAACGTATTCTGATAAGGTACTTTCAGCGTACTGTACCTAGTTTCTTCTGGATATGGTACTATAAGTATATGTTTAATTTACAAAAGGTAACAGGCGTCGTCTATTTTTAATTTAAAAGAATAAAATTTTATTCTAATTTTAGTAACTGCCTATATTCTTAAATAATGAATTTATCGTATATTAAAAATGTTAAAATATCAAGAAAGGCTCTTGACGTAATATCTAGATTAATTATGAGTTCAGCGAAAATATAACAAAGATCTAATCGACGAATAATGGATAGTCAGTGATTTCGAACATAGCAGTATCAAAATATTTGTCGAATCAGTTTATAATCGTTCTATTGATAGATTATTGTTTATTATCGAGAAGTAGATTAATCCAGGCAGAAAAATAATGTTCGTCTGTTGAAAACCGTAGAATTGTTTAGTACTGTTTACATGAAATAATAATACTTGATTCGGAAAATGTCAACAACATTATGTGAATCACATTGTAGTATATGTATATGTTTAAAGAAAAATTTGCATTCTGTGATTGTAATGACACATTCTCCTATATTATTTTTCAATTCTATCCACTACGAGAACAATTATAAAATGTACCTGTGCTGTTTAAAATATATAGGGTGATTCGTTTATTTATATTTATTTGTTTTACTTTGTTGCACCTGTTGTAAATATAATAAATACTGAGAAAATAGAACATCTTCGAAATTGTTGATGATACTAAACAA
Source organism: Colletes gigas (assembly GCF_013123115.1). NCBI lineage: Eukaryota > Metazoa > Arthropoda > Insecta > Hymenoptera > Colletidae > Colletes > Colletes gigas. Next base: position 442,484 of record NW_025106675.1, read on the forward strand.
TATTTCTAACACATACAGGGCATATGGAAGCTAATTTTGTTTTTTAAAATAGAATTATATATTTTTAAATAGATAAGTGGTGTGAGAGTCCTGAATATAGGAGATTATGTACCGAATAAAGAAAAAACTAAAACTAAAACTATTTTTAAATACATTAATTTTGGCTACTTGTCATTTCCAATCGAAAATCTTAAGTTTAAAAATAATACTTAATTTCTATGTAGTTAATTGTACGTAGCATTTAATAAGAAAAGTAAGTACATATACTACTAATGCTACCACCTACAGTATTAAAATTAAAATATATTTGTAACAAATGATTTTTCATCGTAAGTTGTTTAGTACTTTTATATAGGAAATTAGTTGTACCAACTAATTTATTGAAAAATATACAATTACATTTAAGAAATCAAAGTTGACCATCATATATTTCTCTATGCATCCATTTAGAAGAAACTTACTTCAACAGATTATGTTTTATAATTAATTATAATAGGTAATAATATCTTCAACTGAACGAAAAATAGAATAATAGAAGAATTGTATGACGTGGGAAAACAGTAAATACATTGAAAACTAAGCTATCTATTTTAAAAATATAATTGCAAAAATATTCATGCTATATAGTGGTACACCAGAAAGTCGATGATTTAAAATTTTGAGTTATAAATTAGCCTTAGAAAGTTTAAAAAATATTTCTTCTCATTCATCACGTTTCACAGCAAAACTACTATTTACGTCATTATCCTGTATAAGTATTCTCTAGTATCAGCAAAAAAGGTCATAAACCTGATTGAAGAAATGTTTGCACAGCGCAAACGAGTACCATTCAAAGCTATATAATGATTCCGAATAATTACCCAATGTTCTCTTGAAAATGAATAAACTACATGAACGCAAGGATGGCGTTAAATGCATTGCGAATGACTTTCCTCTTTAAAAAGATTATGCAAATGTTAAAATAAATGGTAAGCCGTGAATTATAAGCTCGGAGGATGCGGTAAACAGGGTAAATATTCGACGTCGAATGCATTTAGGTTGTACATAGTTTTCTTTGCAAGGGTCTGGCGTTTTCATCGAGCATAACACTGCGGTTATCGGGCAACGTCGTTTATTAAATTCAAGAATTTCAATTTCCTTGCAAATACGAATAGTAGTAATTTATAGGGAAAGGCATTACCTTTAGATTTAGATATTACGTATTAATAAGCAGAACATGTTTCTCCACGAGAGGACGGCGACACTTCGTTCAAGGGAAACTGAGAGAAGTCATTAAGCAATTTAATATTTGTGACAGAAACTTGGCGTTCCGAGAGACAATTATCGCAACGCTGAACCGGTATAATCGTATTTCAGTTTATAAAGCAAATATTGTTTCATATAATTAATTGTTGACCTAGTGACTCGAGGATAAGATAACGTGAAAGGATGAAATTATGCGTTTCATGGCCTCACTCGACAAAAATATTCGACCAAGATACGATACTGTTAATAATTATAAATTTAATCATATTTCTACATTTTTTTTAACATTAAAACAAAGGTTAAAGAAACCATTTATTTGTTTTTATATTGCAATATGAAACAAAAATTTGAACACAATAAATACAAATTTTCTTTGGAAATTTGAAACTATTGAAGATGATATCATCTATCTAAAATAATAATAAGGATTATAATTGGTTGGTAAATGGGAACAAGATTTCATTGAAAATAATCCGAATGGTGAACAAGCTACCCAAATAGATTTGAGAACTTGAAAGCTGGTCATAAGGAATTATAAAAATAACAAGTAAAATAATCACAATCGATATAAAGCACAGGAGATATAATATTATATTTCGGACAATAAAAATTATTTTTCTCCAATAAGAAAACAAGTTTGACTGTGACTGTGAATTAGAAAGTAATTTCGTTTGTTAACAAGATTGTGTTCCTTTTTTTATTTTATACTGGTTTGCTAATTTTTTTCCATTGCTTTTAAAGAATGAAAAAAGCATTTAAGTTTATAATTATTCACAGCACTGTATTTGAGAGAGAAATTAGTGTTTCGTAAATTAACATAATATCGTACCGTTGTATTTTTCTTGTGTTTTTTAATTTGCATTCATATTTTTATTTTTCTCGGTGAAACGTGTTTTTCATTTAATTAGTAATTAACTCTGCATTGATCACACTCGATACTGTGTTACATTTGACGTTTGATGGTTTTATACGGTGAATATTTTCAAGGAGGTTATTTACATTGCGAGATAGATTGGAGATGTGTTCGGGTTTCAAAAAGCTGTTATATAATTTGAATTTAAAAATTCGTAAGTTCATTGGAGTGTATCTGAACAAATGTATTTTTCAATAATTAATTATTTCTGTTTGTTCAAATGAAACGAAAAATCGATTTTAATATATTTTCTTTTCATTGTATTATGTTAATTTATCTAACTTCTTCGATTATTGCCCATTTATTCGCATAGCTACAATTAAAACATTTTTTGTAATACTTAACCGTCATATTTTATCATAATTCAGTGACATTTAATGTTGTCGAAACGAGTCATTTATTATCGATTGTTTTTAACATCCTACATGTGGTCACGTTCAAAATAATTTATATTTTAACTTTAACCAACAATTTTCTTTCTTATTTGGTCGTTTCAGTCATATATTGTTTCGAAGATGATCACAAATAGAGGATTTAAAACGTTGAATATTAAATCGCTTGTTACGAATACATACATTAAACATTAAGTTATGCACTACAAGCTCAATTCTTAATAATTTTATCATAATAATTTATAGTAATTTGGTAGACTCAAAAAGCTAAAATCGGTAAGAAGCAAATAATGCCACTATCAGTATGTCAACATTTAATTTCAAGTTTATTATTTTAACTTGTTATGAAACTAGGTTGTACAATTATAGAATTCTCAGACTCGATGTAAAAAATTCAGACTTTTTTCAAAAAGTGTCATCTTTGTTTTAGGATTTTCATGAACTCTACTTTTATTTTTTTTCTTTATATTTGTATTTAATTTTTTATTTTATAGAAAAAATGTTATTTTCCTTAATGACAATTTCAAGAACTATAATTTATATTATGTTCGTGAGAGTATTACAGTAATGATTATCAATAATTTTCAATAATTTAATTTAATGAGAACAAAACTATCATTAGTAGATTATTTCCACCACACGCATTATGGTTATTGTCTGTTGATTATAATCAGAGTTGAATAAATTTTATTTATGAATAACAAAAGGCGGAAAAACCCGAGCTGACCGAACGGAACACTTTCCTAACATCATTACATCTGATAACGAAATATATTAGATTGCAGTTGTAATCTCTGGAAGATACTTTTTCGTCTTTAATATTTTCTGAGTAAAACTTTTTCTGTATAATTTGCAAAGTAAGGTCTTATAAGTAAAATTTGTTTTTTTCGCAATGTACATATACATAGAAAGCCCATAAATGAAGACCTTGTGTACTGTGGGTTGCTTATAGTAAGTACCAACAATACACTGACACATAATTTTGCTGTATCAATGCAGTATTTTTTAAAATTATAATAATCAATAGTGTAGCTACAAGAAAGAACAATTAAAATATTTTGAAACTTCTCAATTAAATCACACATATTCAGATAGAAGGAATGTCTAATATCATTCAAAAAGAGCGTAGGTAGGTAGTATTTGGTACTTTAAGTATAAATATCTTAAAAAATGACAGATTTTGGTACGATTTTTTAACGAAGTTCGGTGTCTAACATAACTATTTTCATCTTGAGCAAAACAATGTAGGGTTAAATTTTGTTATTTTTTAGTTTTCTGTGAAAGTATATGTTTATAACACGTACTTAAGAGATACATTGTTTCATATTCAAATTTTCTAATAGTAAACTTTTTCCGATTTAGTAATGATTCTTAAAATGAACATTGCTTTGGGGTTGGTACGTTCATCTTTCGTAAAGCGGAGGCGAAATTCGATACCAGTAGATATTTGTGTACAGCGATATCATTCAGGCTCGGTCGCCTTTATTTTTTGTCGACTACCGAAGAAAAGGAGTGACAGCGGATGAAAAAAGGGCATTGTCTTTTATATAAATCGCTACTGACCCCTCCATTTATATCGTTTTTTAAATGTCGTCTTTCACGCTTCACTGACTTCAAAGAAGATCCTCCTCAGTTAAGAGAGATAGAAATGTTCAATTTATGAATCACGTCTGGGATTCATTTTAAAAATTATTACTGTACATCAAAGGTATTAAAAATTATAACGCATTAAGAGGCACGAAAGTACACCAATTTTGAATATTTATATATCAGTAACTCTGCACTATAATTTAAATGATATTTAGTGCTTTAATATGTATACAATAGATGTATAAAAATCGCAGATAATTGTTTCGTACCTAAAAAATTGTATTTAGGCCAACTTTTTCGCGATTTCAACTAGTATGCATTGCTCGTGTCGACTACATGAAAATAATATTGAGGATGATTCGATGTTTATTTATCCGGAGAGTAATATAACTGTAGGACATTATAGAATATTTGACTTATTGTATGTGAAATCCTTCAAATAACGTATGTATGTACGTGATTAAAATATATACTAGACGCAGCTGCATTACCTACGTTTGTAGGAATCAAATGTTCGTGTTAAATTATACATCAATGATTATGTATCTGGATTCAAAGCTGTGCCGTCAATATTCACGAGGGACCTTCGGTATATTTGCACGCACATTAATTACTCGAAACGAAACGAACCATTAAATTACGTTCTGCATTAACCAAATATACTTTTTCAGGTATATTCGTTGTCTCGGTTTACTTAGTAAACTGTTGTCTGACCGACATTCAAGTTGCTCGAGTTGCATGTGCACGTGAGACGATGAAAATGTATTCTGCAAATATTAATAACTTCGGAATAAAGTTAACCTTCGAATGACACACTGAGCCCCAGCAAAACTTTACGTGTAAAAAATAAAAATTAGTTTATTTTATGAAATTGTCCTTAATTTGTAAAAAATTTGATGTTGGTATGTATAATGTAGAAAATGTGATATCCAAATCTAAGTTGAATTTTGAATAAAATAAGATTCAAATCAGTAGAAGACACAGGAGGTTAGGACATCAATCAAGTATAAATCATATAATATTACATATAATATAGTTTTTAGAAAAATATTTGACGTGTATTTTTTTATTTGCTTTCATGCATATCTAATCAGTCTTCAAAGTTAGGGATGAAAAACTTATTTTCCTTGATATCTTAAAAATGATCAGACTTAGAAAATAGTTATTTCAACAAAAATTGTGTACTTTTTAATAATGAATTTAACCGTTCAAACAATTTTGCAATATCAATTTGTTTAAACAATATATTAAAAATGAATAATTTGTTCTTTGCTTTATTGTTTCGCATCTTTACGTTGGTAATTTTGGTGATAAATAAAATACAAATGTTTTGTAATTGTATATACAGACTTGCTAGTACTGAGCGCCTTTACGATCTAAGCTTATCTGCTTATATGGATATGTATACAGAATGTTCAGCCACCCTTGGGAAAAATTTTAATGGGAGGCTTCGTTAAAAAGTTATTAACGTTTAAAGTTCCACCCGTACTGAATTTTTTTCTAGAAAGTAGGTAGGATTTCGTGGATAGGTCTATTCACCAAAAACTATTGTAATTGACCCCCGGCAACCGAAAATAATTTTTCCAGAACGATTTGAATTTTTTTTTTCGCCGAAAAATTGTTTTTTTTTATATTCGTTTTTCATTTTTAATAAATTTATTTGACGCTCTACAGAAAAGTTGTCTAATACGCTTTTGTACCTATCCATGGGAACTCCTATACAAAAAAATTTCAATGAGATGCCTTTACTATTGTACGAGTTATACCCGTTTGAAAATTAAACCAGTTTTAGGGCGTTTTTCTCACTTTACGGTGTCAAGGAACAAGTTTTTCAATATTGTTAGAATTTCTACATATTCTCCACTAAAATATGCGTTGTTTGCATTTTGAAAAATTAAAATCCTCTAATCCGTTCGGGGCTTATGACATTTTAAAGATTTTCATGAAATTTGAGGGAAGCATTTCTGGCCTCACATTAGATTTTCGGTAAAGAATATTTTTTCGAAAGTGCGTAGGATTTCGGGGTATGTCTATTCACCAAAAATGCTTGTAATTGGCCCCTGTAACTAAATATAATTCTTTTTAGTATGATTTGAAATTTTTTAGTTTCGTCTAAAAATTTCAGTACCTACTAGAATTATTTTCTCGAAAAGTGGTAGGAATTCAGGGGTATGTGTATTCGCCAAAAATGATTATAATTGACCCCTGTAACCAAAAATAATTTTTTCAGAATGATTTGAAATTTTTTAATTTAATTTTTTAATGATTTTTTAACGAAGCCTCAGTCAAGAAATTGATATTCTTGATTTTCGTTTTATTTTGGCCTCTAGAATCTCCCATTAAAATTTTTCCTAAGGCTGGCCGAACTCCCTGTATAATTTCTGTGCATCGGCCACAGTGTGACACGGTCTTCGATGACAGACAGACAAATCAGCGGTGGGGAAAGCGACCAAATCACCACCGCCGATATTATCCCTCCCTCTTCTCTCTAGACATACACGCTATACACATTTATAAATTCGCCAACACAAACTATTTTGCACAATATAAAATATATAATATAACAAATTTTGGCTTGATCTTTTCAATAAAAGATAGCGTTTATATAATGAAATGGTCTGCAATGCAGAACTTGAATTTTTGGGGTGTACACGAACGTTTGTGAAAATATTTGATATTGTAGCTGTTTATGTGTTTATTATGGGTTTGGAATTATGCAATCCTTACCTGTCAAAACATCTCATGTCAGGTAAAAATTGTTATAACTACGTGTCCGAAACTACACTGGAAAACTCTCTATAACTATTATTAAATATTTTTTTATATTTGTTTTGTTTCTACAAATGTGTTAGCTAAGAAAAGTGCTAACTTTATTGAATGTGGCATTTGGTCTTTAAAACTGTTTTGATATTAGAGACGTAAATCTATAAAGTGACTGACATGTTCTACGTTTGTAAATACAGTATTGTTGTGTTATAAGTCGTAATAATAAGTAGTCTAGTTATGTCATCCATTGTTTTGATATTTAAAGAATCAGTAACGAAGAATAAAATCGTTGCAAGTTCCGTCCATTTATACTTGTAGTCTAACGCGTTTAAAGTGAGAAGAAACATTGGATCTGTCTTCTGTTTTGAAATACGATACGTTACAATAGAAGCTGTCGAAGCCTCGAGCGAAGTTTGTGGTCTGCTGTTATCTTGCTCACTTACAGTTAATCGCTCTCGCCATGGCAAACAACACATACCCGTAAAATAGAGGATTGCTTCGTTATTAGTTGTCCTTATCCCCCGAACGGACGACTAATAATAAGTCAATACTGTATTCGGTAACTTTGAAAAGAGCTGATGTGCCTGGAATAAATAAAATAACAGAAAAACTAAAATCTGAAATAAATGTACTACAAAATTATTAAATAACGACATATGTAATGACTTTATCAAGTAAAGGAGAGAAAACTACTACTACTTTTCATAAAATTCCATGGCATGTTTTGAATATTATTTTATATTATAGTACAAAACTCTACACGAACTTATGGGATGATGTAATACGTAAGAACAGATAGACAACTTTTATATCATTATATTATTGTTCCTTCATTATTATTTCATAAATCCTTTTATTTTCTACACATGCTTTATGACAATAAGTGAAGAACATTTTACACAGGGTGTTCGACCACCCTTGGGAAAAATTTTAATGGGAGATTCTAGAGGCCAAAATAAAACGAAAATCAAAAATATCAATTTGTTGATTGAGGCTTCGTTAAAAAGTTATTACAAAATTAAGTTAAGAAATTTCTAATCATTCACGGAAAAATTATTTTTGGTTGCGGGGCTCAATTATAATCGTTTTTTGTGAATACGTATAACCCTGAAATCCTACCACCTTTCGAGAAAAAAATTCGAGTAGGTACTGAAATTTTTAGATGAAATTAAAAAATTTCAAATCATACTAAAAAGAATTATATTTAGTTACAGGGGTCAATTACAAGCATTTTTGGTGCATAGACATACCCCGAAATCCTACGCACTTTCGAGAAGAAGATTCTTTACCGAAAATTTAGGCCAGAAATGCTTCCCTAAAATTTCATGCGAATTTTCAAAATGTCGTAATTCCTGAACGATTCGAGGATTTTAATTTTTCAAAATGCAAACAACGCGTATTTTAGTGGAGAATATGTAGAAATTCTAACAATATTGAAAAAGTTCTTCCTTGACACTGTAAAGTGAGAAAACCCCCATACAACTGGTTCAATTTTCAGACTGCCATAACTCCTACAATAGTAAAGGTATTTCACTGAAATTGTTTTCTGAAACAGAGCCATGGATACGTACGAAAACGTATTAGACAACTTTTCTGTAGAGAGTCAAACAAATTTATTAAAAGTGAAAAACAAATTTTTAAGAAAAATCGACAAGGAATGCTTAAATTTTTCAGCGAAGAAAAAAATTTTAAATCGGTCTGGAAAAAAATTATTTTCGGTTGCGGGGGTCAATTACAATCATTTATGGTCATTAAGCATACCCTTGAAATCCTACCCACTGTCGAGAAAAAAATTCGACGTTTGAAATTTTTCGATAAAATTAAAAAATTTCAAATCGTTCTGGAAAAATTATTTTCTTTCGCGGGGATCAATTACAATAATTTTTGGTGAATGGACCTACTCCCAAAATCCTATTCGCTTTCTAGAAAAAAATTCAGTACGTGCGTAACTTTAAATATTAGTAACTTTTTAACGAAGCCTTCATCAACACATTAGTATTCTTGATTTTCGTTTTAGTTTGGCCTCTAGAATCTCTCATTTAAATTTTTCTGGGGGGGGGGCCGAACACCTTGTATTTATTTGTCGAAATAATTTAAACTTAAAAAGTCGGCATTGCCGAGGTCCAATTGGGCATTAAATAAGTTTGAAAATGAATTCTGTTTCATTTCGAATATTTTACAGTACGCTCTGCACGGTGCCTTAACTTTTGTAGATGCTTATTAACGTTATAATAAAAGATATTCAAAGACACACCAGGACGCTCAATGAGCGCAATCGATCTCTCCCATGTATCTTCCATCGCAAAGATTAAATTGCCGTATCGCTTTGATTTCAAAGCACATCAATATACGTGATACAATGAAATAGTCACGGAACAATTTTTTTCTCCAATATCAATGGTAAACCACGCGCGCTGTGGTTTCGCATCGAATTAGAAGACATTTTACGCAATCTCTTACATTTCATTTTTGTGGACAGTGTTTCATTTTTTCCGCGACGAAATCGAACAGCTCGAGAAAAATGGAACGAAAAACGGACTCATCTGGAATCCCAGCACAATCAACTTTTCTCACGGCGCGTTCGATTTTTTCGTACGAATTTCTATCTCGAAACTATTTGCTCGCAATCCCTTCGGTATCCATTACGTTTTCGTTACGAATGAAACGTCCAACAACCAATGAAAATTTAAAGCATAGCTTCTGGTATTGCGCATTTAGGTAGTTGACACTTTGACGCAGTTTTTACAGAAAACGATTCGTCCAGCCTGTTTTTAACTGAAAATACTTCGTAAACGTAGATGCAAGTTGAATCGATTAAACAGCACAGCTGATATAAACTAGCTGAAGGTATTACTAAATTTTTTCGATATTTTTAAACATTTTAATTTTGTTCAAATTCTTGATAAATGAAATATTTGATTAAATTAAATGAAACGAATTTGGTCGAATTTCAGTTATCGAAATATTTGAAATGATCGTTGAGTCTGAAAATGTATATTAATGTCTTTTTAAAGATATATGAATATTTTATCCAGAATATTCTCAAATTTTGTGACAGACGATCGAAAAGTTACTTGGATAACAAAGAAAACCAAAAAGTGTGTTTAGAAGGTAAACAAAAAAATGAATATTTTTCTATTAGATTTTTCCATTGCTAAATTAATCGGTAATACAAAAACCTCTATATTAAATTGATCTCATAATTAATTTTTTAATAATTGTACCAATTCAGTTGTACAAAATTCTCTACAAATGTGTAAAACTTTATATTATATGTCTAATATTTCTTTAAATATAGCATTTAAAATAATGTCACCCGTGCTCGAGTATACAGGGTGTTCGGTCACCCCTGGAAAAAATTTTAATGGGACATTCTAGGGGCCAAAATAAAACGAAAATCAAAAATATAAATTTGTTGATTGAGGCTTTGTTAAAAAGTTGTTAAAAAATTTCAAATCAATCACGGAAATATTATTTTTGGTTGCGGGGATCAATTACAATCATTTTTGGTCATTAGACGTACCCCCAAATTCTTACGCACTTTTGAGAAAAAAATTCCTCACCGAAAATATAATCTCTGGCCAGAAATGTTTGCTCGCATGCAAATCTTTAAAACATCATAACTCTTGAACGGATTCGACGATTTTAATGTTTCAAAATGCAAACGACGCGTATTTTAGTGAAGAAAACGTAGAAATTCTAAAAATATTCGAAAAGTTGACCTTTGACCCGGCAAAATGAGAAAAACCCCATAAAAATGGTCCAATTTTCAAACAGCGATAACTCTTACAATAGTGAATATATTTCAATGAAACTTTTTTCTGAAGTAGTTCATCGGTACTTACAAAAAAGTATTAGACAACTTTTCTATAGGGCGTCAAACAAATTTATAAAAATGAATAACGAATTTTTAAGAAAAATCGACAGGAGAGGGTAGGTGTCTAAATTTTTCGGCGAAAAAAAAATTTTAAATCGTTCTAAAAAAATTATTTTTTGTTGCGGGAATTAATTACGATCATTTTTGGTGAATTGATATACCCTCGAAATACTGCGCATTTTCGAGAAAAAAAATTCAGTACGGGCGGAACTTTAAACGTTAATAACTTTTTAACGAAGCATCCGTCAACTAATTGGTATTCTTAATTTTCGTCTTATTTTGGCCTCTTGAATCGCTCATGTACATTTTTTCCAAGGCTGGCCGAACACCCTGTATACGGGCGCTATGATGAAAAACTCTTTTCTGAGGAACATATATTTGGAGTAAAAAAAGTTTAAAATATATAAAATATTTGTTAAAAAATACAAGTGTCTCTAGAAGTTTTTTTAATCCGATATAAAATAACTGTTAAAATTGTACTTTTATAGCAGAATAAAGTGTTAATGTACAGAATTAACTTAATATACAAAAAAAAATAATTTAAAAATTAAAAGTAGGAGGGTTAGGTTGTTTTCATTTCTCTCTGAATGGGATCTAATGATTGATAATTTTAAAAATATGCTCGTCCAGGCTATCAAAAAGATCAATTTTATTTGTAAAGGATATAATTATTATTATTATTGAGTAATCGACTAAAAATAAATAGCAGCATTTTTCTCGTATTGGAAATACGTCACGTTTCACGGGGCACGTCGCAAATGTTGAAAGATCGAAATCCGGAAGCTTTTAATTCCCAGTATCGTCTGTAATACCGACGAGGACGTGATTTATCAAATCCATCGTGCAGCAGTAAAAGTGGGTAAGATGCTGATGGACGCGGAGAAACGTTTATTTTATTCCAGCGGGAATCGCCATTACATCGATGCGGCCAGGCTTTTTCGTGGAATGTCACGTTTCGCTTCGCGCTTGGAAAAATCCTTAAATCCACGCTCCGTTAGATGGTTATTGGCGCGGTGCATTTACCCCCGGGATACGTCCGTGGTTACTAATCGTGGACGCGCACATAATCACTACGCTCCGCAGAGGCCATCGTACTGAATAATAAATTAATCTCTGTAATCCAGACGTTATTACCCGTCATCGGGTTCTACTTTGTCACAACCACCTTCGTTGCTTCCCGTTCAATCAGTCATTGCACGGCTTAATATTGAGGGGACTGAGGGTTCGAATGACAACCCCACGATCTACCCCACAATTGTTTAAATGTTTATTCTTCGCGGGTGTGGTGGTGTAGCCACACGTAGGTAATATTGTTAACTAACTGTCTTTACAACACAACTACGTCTTTACCAGGCTGGCCGCGCACGCGTCTTTTACGGACTGGGCCGTCTATAACAGACTGGGGCTTTCTTCAAGCGTCCCTTCAATATACATAATACACATTCTTACCCTAATAGCAAAGGTAGAGAGAAAGAGATAGGACAGAAAGACGGAAAAACGAAACTGGAAAATACTCAGTACAGGAAAAGTTTAGCGAAAGAGAGTCATAATCGGGCCCGGATCGGGGTGATCCGAGGCCCAGGCGAAACCTTGAAGGAAAACAGACGCCCCGCACGGCTCTGGTCACCAAGTGTTTAACAGGACGACCAGGCTCGCACGAGACCCTGGGAAAATGGAAAAATAGAAAGCTTAAAACTATCCTTACATTCCGTTCCTATTCATACGCTGGCAAGGGCGTAGTGGCTATACAATGGCCGCTAGAATATAACGGTGGTTACGTCCGTAAACCATTCTGTCGTATTTGTTTAGTAAATCTTCCGAAATACAGCAAATCACGGACAACTGCGAGAAACACGGGACCAAAGTCTCGCAGCTGCAAAAGCATGGTTAGTTTTTAGTCCTCAGAAAGATTCGAGCTACGGCGCGGCGTTCGGATTTGAATCTTACCAAACGTAGAAAAGGACAGCGAATGAAGAATAACACAAAGTGAAACTTATTTATTTTTTATTTTTTGTTAATGAAACATTTACTGATATATTCGTGAGGTTTTTCTGGTTAAAATAAGACCGAACACGATATAAATTGGATTATATTTGCGTATTTAACGAGTAACAATAATTCACTTTTTTAGCAGTTGCGGACACGATCTTATGTTCTATTAGAAGGTGGTTAAAACAAATTATATCGTGTTTGGTCTTATTTTAATTGGAAAAGTCTCACGAATATATTGGTAAAAGTTTTATTTATGAAAAAAGCAAAAATAAAAAAGTTTCATCTATGCGTTATGTATCAGTTGTTCTAATATGGAATACGTTCCTAATTTGGAACACCGCAATATTAAAGAATCGCAATTTTGCCATCTATTGGCGATGAATGCAATCGATTACGATTATCATTTATTGCAGTTAGCATGCATATGCTCGAATTCCAAAGCAACACGTGTTCGTAATAGAATATTGGAGAAAATATCGCAGTTTGAGTTTTTGCAAGGTGATCGTTGACCTAATATTATACATATACAGGGTGTCCCGTAGTATGTACCAGAACCCACTTCAGGCCTAAATTCTACATATGAATAGAAGAAAAAGAGTTCATATAAACATACGTCCTATTCGACCATGTTTTTGAGCTACGACGAGTTGTATATTGGTATGCAGGGTGTTCGGCCACCCCTGGGAAAAATTTTAGTGGTAGATTCTAGAAGTCAAAATAAGACGAAAATCACGAATATCAATTTGTTGATCGAGGTTTCGTTAAAAAGTTATTGGCGTTTAAAGTCCCGCCTGTAAAACGACAATCTGCGAACAGCTGTGTGCGCGTGATAGTGGTTCTCATTCAGCATGAGAAAGTCTACTTACTGACGTATCGAGAGTCTTACAGTTTTGTGAATGAGAACCACTATAACGCGTACGCAGCTGTTCGCAGGTTGCCGTTCTACAGGCGAAACTTTAAACCTTAATAACTTTTTAACGAAGCCTCGATCAAGAAATTGGTATTCTTGATTTTCGTCTTATTTTGGCCCCTGGAATCTCCTATTAAAATTTTTCCCAGGGGTGGCGGAACACCCTGTATAAAGTGCCTATTAACAACGTTGGAATGTTACGCAAAAGAATTGTATAAGGTTTCCATGAGATTCGAATAAATAGAAAGGGTAAGACAGTCAATGATAAAACGTTTCCAGGTCTGTATTCAAATGCAAGGAGTTCGTTTTGAATATTTGTTGTGAAGTTAAGCAAATACGGTGTGTTCAAGAAGAAACTTGCCATAACTCGAAAAGAAGGTCGAATAGGATGTATGTTTATGTGAACTTTTTTTATTGTTTTCATCTGTAGAATCTTGTTCTGAATTGGGTCCCACATGCTACTGGGCACCCTGTATAATAAAGTAGTGCATCAGCTTTGTGTTAGCTCGATTATCTCTTCAAGTATAAATATAAATATAAATATATTTAATATAATTTTATATATTTATATATAAATATAGTATTCCATATTACGAGCATTATGAGCCTAATATGGAAAATGAGGACTTGGGTAGAAAAAGTATACATTTCTTAAACCGTTAATATATTTTAAATTTGACTGTTACCAATCAAAAGAGCATAACATTTCCTATAAATTCATAATATTTAAATTTTTATAAAAGTTCTGCAAGCAAGTGAAACATGCGTATAAAAAAAAGTATTCCATATTAAGGCAACTGACCCTACTATGTACAGTCCGTGACAAAAGAATAGTACACCTAATAAATTTGATTATTTTTATATTATGAATTATGAAAACATAATTTTAAATAAGTACATAGGTTTTATACATTAATTTATGTTACGTATATACATAGATGTATGTATGTATGTATATACACATGCAAATATTGCTAGAGGATGTTTTATCTGTAAAAACGGCGACATTATGAAAAATCGGCACAACAAAATAATAGTACATTATTTCAAATAATTAAAGTCTGTTGATAATTACCAAGAGAAAGTGATATTTAATATTTTGTACAGCTTCCAGAATTTCGTACCATAGAAGCTATTCGCTTTGGAATCGATTTAAAAAGTTTTTAATTTGTTTTTGATTTATTTGTTGTCATTACAATAAAATACATTCTTTCAGTTCATTTTTGTTATTGGACTGCCTTTCGTTGGCATGAATACCTCTAGCAAGATCTCCCCAAAGGTTTTCTATTATGCTGATATCGGGGAAACGTGTTGCCCATTTCAGAAGTGGACTATTATTCGTTTCAAAATATGCTTGTACCACTTTTGCAGTATGGATCGATGCGCTGTCTTGCTGAAATATAAATTTTTCCATGGAGATTCTCGGTACACATCTTTCAATTCGTTTATTTATTAACTCTCAATAGTTTTTGCTATTCATTTTACCCCCTACAAATTTTTTATTTGTTTTCCTATGGTAGCGAATACCGGCCTATATTATTATACTTTTACCACCCATTTGACGACAGCTCAAAATGTAGGTCTCTTTTCCTAAATTATGATAATAATAATTTCATCCGTCTGGACTGACCATATTTAATTTTTTGCTCCACAACCTCGCCTTTTTATATGCCTCTGTTAAAGGAGGTTTATTTTGCAGTTTCCTTCGTTGCAAATGCAGGACACATAGCACGTTTCTAACATTTTTATGAACTTCATCAATCTCCCTGGCAGTTATCGATGCATTCAATGCTACTCTTATAATATCACGTTTATTGCGTGTTGTTAAAGCTGTAGGTCGTCCAAGGTGTTTCTTTTTTCTATAATTTTGTGTATTTCTTAGTAAATTGATAGTAATTTTCCGACTTCTATTAACAGCTCTGGCTACTTTGAACCAGAATAGTTCTCTTTTAATAATACTAAAATCGTTTGTATTTCAGCATGTGTAAGCCTTTTTTCACGGCCCATCCTTCACAAATATTTTAAATATACTACGTGTATTATTTTGTGATGCAAATTCATCAAACGATTAGTTACTTGCTCATGTTCAACTGACAATGAGAAGTGAAAATTTGTGATTGTGTGCTTTTATTTTGTTGTACTAGTTTACTACGAAATGTACAACCACAATAATTCCAAGAATAGAAGGGCAATGTTTACGTACCACGATTACTCAGATTCGCATGTAAACAATAATTGAAGAAGTATACGAATAGAAATCAACATATTTCTATGCTTTCTCATAAATATTATTGAATTTACAAAGTGTGCTATTTTTTTGTCGCGGACTGCATGCGTTGTCTCACCGATATTCGAGCTGAGATCCCCTCTCAGTAGTAGGGATGACTACCGTTCTCATATCCAATCGAAAATGACTCGCAGTTATCCAAGCATTTTCTGACAAATTCAAAATGAGATATACAGTTCAAGATAACACCAAAATCAACAAAATTCACGATAACTTTGAGTACTTTAAAGAGACTAATATTGTTAATGAAATAGTATAATTTAAAAACATCGTCGTTAATAATCTAGCTGTTGTTGCAAGATAAAACCCATCGCATAAAACAAATTACCGACTTAGGAACTAGACGGTCATAAATTGTTTGTGACGTGCACAATAGTTCCTTTCGTTTTGCAAACGCCAATTCAAATTTGCAAACAATTTAAAAAAAATTAGAGTATTACTATTTGCGTTGATAAAAAATGAAGTGTAACGTAGTTACCTTGAAACGTATACTTGACGCCATTACCTACATACATTCCCCTGTGAAATTTTAATGAACCTCTCGACTATCTTCAATGGCATACGTTGCACTTTTTCAATTCATTTATTTGTGGATTAAAATGGGTCACTCCATATGTAAGTTCTGATATGAAAGGATTACTAGATGTAGACATGTAATATGGGAAATTTACATGGAATGTAATATTTTCAATTGAGATGCATTGTTTTCACAAAATGCAGTTATCCATTTGCTGTAGTTCTGTATTTATTTATCGACTGTTAATATTAATTGTCCTGTCTCTATTCGAATTGTAGGGCTATGGGTTGTATGATCAAACCAAACTTCAATATTTAACTGTATGAATATTTAGTCTTTATTCGAAACGCGAAGATATATCTTACAATTTCAGTCTGAGATCGGTTTCTCTACTATACGATTCACCCGTCAAAGAAAGGCGAGAGTGAAGCCCAGTTCGCCCTAGCGACGAACTGTTATCTTTGTATAATAAACACCATTGAGTTTGTAGAACCCATGGCCAAAACTCCAGACATATACAATCGTCACTGAAGATGATTTTTGTAACAACGTGAGACGGTTATGAAATCCAACAAACTGTTTCAATGAAATTGAAATTCCTTCATTTACCGTTCCCGAACGCGTACTAAAGTTACTGACAAACATTTCCTAATTTCCTCGCTAAAGGTCAAGTGAAGGTCAACATATTGCACCTCGTTGGGCTCGTTTTTTTTATAAGCTATAAGATTGCTGTAGTAAAAATATGCAGTCCCATTTTAAAAAAATACGATGATCTTAAAATCTCGAAAAAAATGACCTTGGGGGAAAAATCGGCCCATCACCGTATTGGCGCCTTCGAACAGAATATTTTCTTCCCCTGATATTTTTTTTATCATATAAAATAAGCGATATATTTAAGGTGGCCAAGTTAGGTGAAATGCCCTGTATATCATTACTGGAGATAATGTTTGTAACATCACGAGACTGTTAGAAAATCCAACAGTCTCGTTTGAATAAACTGTAGGACAAAATAGGATTGAATGGTCTACTGATACTGTTAGCATAATTAAAACTGCTGGGTTAATGCCGTTCTTTTCATACAAACGTAATTCAGAGTTAATTTCGAATGAATAGTGTAATGTGTAGGGAGGGATTTTTGTAACTCTTATTGGAGCAATTAACAAAAATTTCATATTCAAATCAAGTTCCAATTTGTTTACTCTGTAGTGGAGAGGTCGGTAATTTTTATTTTAATTAGAAATAAATGTTTTGGAGGATATTGTCTTCTTCGAGAAAGAAGCTTATAACGAATAACGAAATGAATCTTTTCAGCTGCGGTATTATACGCCATCAGGTCCCTTCTTTATTACCTCTTCCTCGACCGCAGCCACCTCTTATTGTTAGTTACCTCTACGTTACAATCCGTCACTGTACGAGGAAGCGATCTCTCCTCGGTCTGTGCTAACGGTAACCACCTGTCGTCGTACTTTGCCTCGCTGAGAGAAGCCGTTCAACAAGAACAGACGCCTCCGCGAGAAATTATGTCGTCAGTAGAACCGCCGAGGAACCTTGTTTAATCACCAAACGTATAATCAATTTTCGAGCAAACAAAGAATCATTGAAACGTACCATTCAACTGCTGTTGTTCTTTGTTATTCCGTATCTTGTATTATTTTTTCAGTACTTTGTATTCTATTATTTATTAATAATAAATGTAATGTTTTCTTGTACCCCTAGTTTTCACAAATTTATACACGACTTATGTTACAATCATTTCTGAAGCAGTATTACGACTAAGAAAGTGCACCAAAGTTGTATTCTCAATTCGTTATTTATGTATATTTTTATTATTATTAGCGACAAAATTCATTTTTTAATGTCGGAAGGTCCTTTCGTTAGTTACCTTAACATTAGCTTTGTCCGAATGTAAAAAATTATAGTTTTCGAATTTAAGATTGTCAAAGATAATGGTTTTGAGAAAAGTGTTTGTTTACGAACAAAAATTAAAATAAGTTTCCATTGTGTAACAGATTAAATAAGAAAAATATCCTATGTATTTTAATTAGAGGAAAGAGTCTCTTCGTTTAATTTTGAGAGGAATTCGAAAGAGAATTGCTTTCGAAATATGTCGTTCTTCAGTATTACGTTTACAAAACAGTGAAGAAACGATATAGATTGTTACGAATGTTAGATTAGAATGTAACATTCACATGGTGCATTTCCAATCCAATTTTGGTGCATTTTCTCTTTAAGGGTTGATAGGTACGATGACATTTTTCTTCCTTGGATCTCTACTTTCTTGATATTGTAAATTTATATTTAATATATTTTGCAATATCATCT
Source organism: Colletes gigas (assembly GCF_013123115.1). Lineage (NCBI taxonomy): Eukaryota > Metazoa > Arthropoda > Insecta > Hymenoptera > Colletidae > Colletes > Colletes gigas. Next base: position 461,295 of record NW_025106675.1, read on the forward strand.
GAAACTATTTTTGTGTTAAAAATTAATTTTTAGCTAGATCGTTTAGTTTCCTAATCTTACTTATCGTACTTGTATTTTAGCATAGTCGCTTCTTACTATAAGCTTGTAAACATTAACAAATGAGAAATGGACGAATAAAAGAAATTATAAATATAAGTATACATTACGTTCAAAAATGAAGTACACTCTATATATGTAGTATTATTGTGAAGAGAATTTCAAGACGAGGAGAGGGGAGAGATTAACAAATATGTTTCTAACAAAAATTCTAGATTTCGGGAATCTCATGTCTAGAAACTATAAATCAAGATGTAAATATTAATGTTTTGACAATTGTTTAAAATCGTCTAAAATTCAAATATCTAAAAGATTTTTTGGCCAATGGTGGGATTTTTGAAAATTTTTCGAAGGATTGAATATCCTAACAATGCCTTGCTTCTTCGAGAGAACCTCTTGAGAATCGAGACTTGTTGCTTCATGAACAATCCGTCCTTTAACATTTACAAATGTAGATCTACATGATTCCATCGTGGCAAATTTCAAGAAATTTATGATTGTTATCTAAATGATATTGTTGCGTCGCAACGTCTTACAGTTTGAAGGCATAACAATTTAGACCCAGGACAAGGAAAACCCTGTAGCCAGTACGTGCCGATACAAGGCCACTACGGAACAATAGTGACATTTGGTCGCCAGAAACCTTTCCAAATTTCGAAAATACTTTACAACCTAGGCACCTTCGTCCCGATCGTCTTCCACTTTCCTCCTACTTTCTTCTCCAAAATAACCATCCCACGACTTCTCCAACATCCAATTACAAAACTGTATCCTCCCACGTCTTACCATCACTCAAAATCTCCAACACGAATCAGAACTCCTCCGACCTGTAACGTTAAGAAAAAAGAGTCATCCCGTTCAATTCGTTCCAACCATCGAATAACGAAACCTACGAAAAAACGCTCCTCATAAATTACCGACTAGCTGTAGTTTATAGTTTCAACGTGATTCGGTTACAGTGTGTAACCGAACAGTGTATCCGTGATACACTGACCGAACGATCACCTACGACGTTCAACAGATATTACATCTACTTCTGCTTCTAGAATACATAATTTTGGCGTTATTAATGGCTTCAGATTTTTCTTTTTCTAGTCATATTAAAGATGGTACTTCTACCGTCTAACAAGATCTTGAGTCCCATTTATAGAATCTTCGGCTATTTTAGAAAGATCACAACTTTGAAATTATTTTATTGTTCTATAATTAGATCTATTTTAATTATTCGGAATATTCGTTTTTATTATTGACTTTTTATTATTGTATACGTACAGGGTAGTTCCAGTAACTGGAACGAGCTAAAGCTCTTTTTCTATTGAAATTTACAAAAAATTGTAAAGAAAAATGTTGCATTGTTTAACATGTTCTATCATACAACTGTAAATTTTTTTTCGTAAATGCAGTGCAGTTGCAAATGCAATAAACGGTGTGTAAATATTTGTTTGAGACTTAGTTTCTCCTAAAAACATTTAAACTTTAATAGAAAAAATAATAATAAAGTTATGTCTATTAAATTATTACATTTTATAAAAAGCTAAATATAACATAAGACAAACTATGAATCTTAAAGAATAAAATATGACGTTTATAAAATTATTATACTTTTTAACAATTATATTACAAAGTATAAATTACGAACTAATAAATTATTAAATTAGTATATTACCGTATAAACTATTTTACCATAATACATCAGCACTTATTTACTATATAATTCAGATTACAATACATATAGTACAATATTCACAACAGATTACAATATACAACTATAGTATTCTCTTTTTCTATTGAATACTGATGTCTGATATCTGATGCCTGATGAATACTGATAAACAAGTTTTATCATGCAAAACATAATTGTCAATGATAGAAAATGTTATCGACATCTATATTAGATATATATGTCATTTCTAAGCGAAAGACGTAATGTAATAACATATGAAGTTTACACTTGTGAAGAGGATTCAACTTAATTTATGAATATGATACTCAACAGAACAATACAGAAAACTTTGTTAAATATCTATTTTATAAAATAATATTAATTTGAACTACAAAAAAGTTTAGATTCTAAGGAGAAACTTCGCGATGTATCTCGAATACTTTTTTAATTTTCTTCTCTTTTATTGCAAATTTGAAGGAAATTTGCATCTTTTCGTTTCGCTCTGATTATTTTAAAGAGAGTCTGCGTTTATTGCCATTTAGATTGTACTAAAATATTTGGCGATGCAGTTTGGAAAAACTTTTTACTCCTGTTCTCTTTTATTGCTGTTGGGAAGAAGTTTTATGTCAAAATTTACATATTATCTTGTAACTGTGATATTGTTTGTCAGAAGGAAAAATTGGTATCGAACTGACTCCGGCAGGATTCAAATGGACGTCGTTTCGAACTTCGACCGCACACAACTTGTGATGTGTGTCTTATGCGTTTGGGATCAGATATTGTACATATATAGGCGTATATGTATTGTAGTAAAATCAGGCCAAACCGCTGAATCGATTTGTAATGAAAGTCAGTTGGGAAATTTCGCTCGAATGTATGAGACTCGAAAATTATGCGCGACATTGATACACAACGCAAGTGCTCGAGTTGTAACGAAATTTTTTACATCAGCAAAATAAAATATTTCTGTATGCAAGAGTGTAAACACATGATTCTTACTTCATAATGAAACGATAATACTGCACACATTTCAACTCAGAAATACAAAATGGACATTTAAAAATATAAGGCGAATATATAATATTATACAAAACGTAACACTTTATTTATGCTAATAATATACAGAATACTTAAAGGTTTGAAACTTGTAAATTAATAAGAAAAATGATTTTGTTGTTTAATTTTTAAATTTTTATTCACCCATATACATATATAAAAGAACAACTAAAATTTTTGGCAGTTCTGTTGTCTTAATTACGTGTTCTGAAATAATCAAGTTAAGTATCATTCGATAGGTCTTGACTTGAAAAAATGATTATTTTTAATTTAAAAAGAAATTGAAAAAAAGTTGATTGATGTGGGACTAGTTATAAAGTTACAGTTTGTCCTTGCTTGTTAATGTTTATAATATTCTCCTTAATACACGGAGTGATAATGTAGTTTTTATTGTAATTCTTTCATATATGTTTCATTTCTGGAGGAATCTCTAGAGACAAGAAATATGTATTCTGCAATGTACACTTAATTCTTTAAATTTTTAGTATGCGGACACTTGAAAATTCTTACGGGACATTTTGTTTCTGCAAAAATATTTCATGCAATCTACGGATCAAAAACGTATCAATTAATTGTATAACAGAAGACGAGTGACAGATTTGAAATGTCTGCCTGGCGGTGGCCAGAGAGAAAAGAAAGAAACGTAAATACTTAGAGTGATGACGGTTTCCGCTACTGTTTCCCAGAAGGAATTCAAAAGAAGGTCCAAAAAAAGTACGATCCCTCTCGAAGGACAAACAACGATGTCGTTGTTACCACGCTCTAAAGGGGTCGCAGTCTCTCCGTTCTTTCTCGGTTCTTTTTCTTTACAGACAGTCTTGGTAAACAGTTTATCTTGATGCTTTTCTACTTAACGATAGAAATTGGTTTTGCCGTGTAAACCTCTTTTCACTTACCAAGAATATTCATGTACATGTTTATTAACAGACGGTGATTTCGTTTTTGTGCTTGGAAAGTGGAGCTTTTCAGAGGTGGAAACGAAGAAATAGAACAAACATTTTCAGAAGTCAACGCTACGCGTCTTTAATTTTCTCACTAAAATAAAATCTCTAAAGTGTTTGGGTATGTATGTACACATTTATATATTGTCTTTATTGTACAATTAATAAAAATAAAATAAATATTCACTTAGAATACGGTTTCTTACATAGTAAATAGATATCATTCAAAGGAATTAATTTTCATATGTTTCTATTATAAATGTATATATATATATATTTTTTCGATAACCGATCAACAGAAACAAATAAGGATGTTTGTAATAGAACCATATAAAAGTTAATTCCTTTGAATGATATTTATTTACTATGTAAGAAAACGTATTCTCAGTGAATATTTATTTTATTTTTATTAATTGCACAATAGAGACAACGTGTAAATGTGTACATACATAGGAAAATAAAATAAGATAATGTATAGAAGTTTGCAATAGAGACAAAATTTAAACATATACATTTGTACTTAATTTCTGTTTGTTAACTATACTTGATGTGTTTTAAGACTTGTAACACGCAATGGTATTAATTTAACATAAGGTAAGGTTTTTGCTTTATTTATTAAAATGTTTGAATGCAATTTCTGAAAATTTTGATATCAGTTTGTAAGAAAAAGGATATGTAAAAAGTAATAACCTTTTTAAATTAAATACTGTTTACCTTTCTCTGTGTACATAATATACTTTCTGTATTTTTATGTAACTACAACAATATGTATATCATATATGTGTGTAGGAAGTTCGAGCGGAAAAAACTTAGTTCTGATTAATAAATCTTTAGGTATTTCACAAAAGTGCTCCCTACAAGGTGTCGAGTTGAAATGAACCCACGACTTCCCCATGTTTTCTCTTATATGTATCTACTTCTCATACACACACACAAATTGAGCATACACCTAAATTGGCAATGACGGTTGGCGAAAAAATAAACAAAAATGGACATTTTTAAAAGTAAGAACACAATATATATTTTATTTGGATATTTTGATAGTTAATTCTTTAAACAAATTTTTAATAACGAGAACTATTTAATACTAAACGTAAAAATACTCTTCATGTTTGAATTCGCGTTCAACCCAGTGTTTTCATACCTAGGTGTCGGTCATTCAGTTAATAATACTGTTTTGTTTGTTTCTATATTTCACCAGTCGCCTTGATTCGAAGAAAGTAGTCGGCAACGAATCGATCGACTATACACTGTTAACTTTTATTATTAAAAAAGTTTCAAAATAAACGGCTGAATACTGTTTGAGACAGTAACCATAATGAAACAGATTCCCATCTTAAAAACATTACCATTAAATATAAAGAGAATTAATCTTTTTTGTTTAACATAAACACTGTCAAGTCACATATTAACGATCTTATTTTCAAAAGTAGACTCAAAAAATGGAGAAACAAATTAGAATGGAAACCGAAGCTCTTTCAGTTATGGATAAAATACATTTAAATAGAAAAGGGAATACTGATGGTGGGTAACCGACATTACCGATTGACGAACGATTGGCGTCGCTGCGTACGCGAGCACCGCGATGCCGATCTGCGCTGAATATTAGGCAGTCGTTAACGAGCTCACAAATTAACCACATGTAATTTCTTTCTTTTAAATATACTATTATATCTCATACAGTGCGTTATATTTTACAACAAATACAAATTCAATAGAATTTATTTTATTTTCTATTTGTTCCATTAGTTTCATTTTCTGCTATACATTGTAAGCAGCCTTTAGGTTATCGACTGGAGGTCAAAAATTGCAGATTATGTGTGTGTATTTCGCGTAAAGTGTGCATTTAAAAGTTATTTGCTTTTTTAGTTAGTCGCTTGTTAATAATAATTTCATTAGTAACGTCCGAGTTAGCTTTCCGTACGAACCATTGTATTTAAATATTAAAGGAAAAATATCTTACAACATCAATATTATCTCACTTACATCCAGATCACTTAGTAATATTATTTGAGTCTTTGATTTGTTTGTACGCGTATAAATTCTCCAATGTGCAAAAACTTTTCTTTAGAAACTTAGAACCTCAAAATATTTAAAAATTATCGTCTTGAGAAACGGGATTAGAAATTCATATCAAGAATTCTCGAGCACAATCGCTAACCGAATGGATTAGACGTTGGTTGCAGTTAAACGTTAAACGAAATGTTTCAATCAATACGCGAGAAGGTCTCGTTAGGTAATTACGTAATTGTGTATCTACACGTGGTTCGTGACTTCGGTAAAATAACAAAACGACTCGAGCTTTCTGGCGCAGCGCATTTTATTTAAGAGCTCGCGACATTTTGCACGAGTATAAACAAATCGTATTTTCTGCCCGGTCGGAGGAAACCAGTTCGAATGCGCGCAAATATCAAGGGGATTTCAGAAATATTCAAACACCTCGTTCCCAACACACGTATTTTCTTGCACGTGCGATCAACAACCCTGAACATATAGGCGCTTTATCCACCCCCAGCGTTCTCTCCAGTGAGCACGGCGTAAACTTCAACAAAATATCCAAACGTCGCACTTCTCGTGTTTACGTGAATTTACAACCGATAAACTTGAGTGGCGGCGCGCTTTATGGGTTAATATTTTCGCAGAAAGTTACGCATAAAGTACATACGCAGTCAGTAAATATATATATCCATACACGTGGTCCATTTACCGACGCAAATGATTGGTTATCGATTATTAATATTTACGAACGTTTTCCACAACGAACAGAAGTGAAAAGTAATTTATGGAGCATTTAAATTGATCTTTTTAATAATTGTGTGTTGAGTTAATAATTTTACGAAGTAACAAGTTTGACAGTTTGACGTTGAAAGCATCAGAGTTGCTTTTTCAATGCAGAAATAAAATATTTAATCAACGAAATTTAAACAATGGAAATTATTTATTTTAATTATTTATTAAAATTTTGATAGATCAAACTTGTTTGTTATTTATTATGCCCTGATTATAAAAAGACTGAGTTTTCTAATTACTTTTATTGCCACCAGACGATCATTTTGAAAAATGTTAGCCCGATATTAAGATGCCCCATACACTGACGTTTTTTCCGTGAGGAATCTGTTTTCATTCATTGTTGGTTACTCCTAGGATCTTGATATACTTTTGATATATTTAATTTTTAATATAAATTCATTTTGTAATATTTATTCTTTTAGCAACAGGTACGTTCTCAATGTTATCTTCAGTTTCATTATTTCTTGATTCTGTTTTAATTGTAAAGTTGTCCATTTTATTCTTTGTTTAAATTTTAACATATTTCATTATTAGAGAAATGTTATATAATGAAAGTTATACTTACCAACATAATAATCTTTAATTTGTTATTCTAGTACAATACATATACGAAAAAACGAATCTCATGTTAGAACAAATGCTATTAATTGTTACATAAAAAGATCTGTTTGTTAAGTTGTTTTAAAGAATTTCATGTATGTATTTGGGAAACTTGTTTTTGATAATCGCTCTTGCGACAAAGAAGCAATTTGTAGTCTACCTATTAACGTTTTCCATGATAAGTACAGTGACTGTCACTTAAAATAGTACACCTAGCGGTTCAGCCGATATTTTTTCAATAGAACATGAAAATTCTACTAAATTATTGAAACTCATATAGAGATATATGATGTAATGTTCCTTTATTTGATATATAACAACAGTACAAAAAAACCTTTAGTAGTTTTCAGTAAATTAAATAAAATTTTGAGGTTGCGTATGAAATTTAGCTGACAGTAAAAATCGTACACTATTGGTAACATTGGAAATCCGGTGAATCCCCAATTGTTTTCTGTGTAACAATGGTTAGCAACGATTGAATCTAGCTGAATTAGCATCATTCTGATTGTTATATGCGTTGTTCTGCTAAAAAATCAATAAAAAAGACTTAAAATGCGACAAACTACAGTAGCGGAGCGTGAATTAGTTATTTATCACTATAAAAACAAAAAAAGGTATAATGAAATTAGTAAAATTATTAATCGAAGTAGTTACAGTTCAATGTATAATAAAACGATACAAAAAAGAGGACCGTGTAGTGAGTAAATTAAAAGAGAGGTCTGGTAAGAAACTGAATATCAGGGATGAAAGATGGATTGTTAGAAAAATTAAGGATGATCCGAGTATTAGTGCTCCAAAATTAGCGTCGGAAATTGACAAATATTTAAATAAGAAAGTAAGTTACTCAACTATTAGAAAAGTATTAAGGAAATAGAAGTATCATGGTAGAGTTGCTCGAAAGAAGCCGTTCATAAGTTTGCAAAATAGGAAGAAGAGGTACGAGTTTGCTAAGAAGTATATAAAGGAACAGTTTACTTTTTGGAAAAATGTAATTTTTACTAACGAATCGAAATTTAATATCTTCGGTTCAGATGGAAGAAAAATTGAATGGAGAAAACAACATAGAGCTGTGGATATTAAAAATCTCCGAGCGACAGTTATACTTGGTGGTGGGTCTCAAATGGTCTGGGGCTGCATGCCAACATCTGGTGTTGGAAATGTGGTATTTAATGATAATATAATGGATAAGTGGTCGTATTTGAGTATATTAAAAAATAATTTAAAAGAAAGTGCCGAAAAATGGAAATTTTAATACACCGACAACGATCCGAAGCACAATTCTTATGTAGGGAAGAATTGGCTGTTGTATAACTGCCCTAAAGTTCTTGAAACGCCCCCACAATCTCCTGATATCAATGTCACAGAACATATTTGGAACGAATTGGACAAAAAAGTAAGATTACATAATATTACAAACAAGGAAAGCCTTAGAAAATCTTTGCAAGAAAAATGGTCGAAAATAACACTTGAATTTCCTGAGAATTTAGTAAAATCAATTCCTCGACGACTAAGGTGTGTTCAAAATGCATTTGGTTACCCAACTAAATATTAATATAAACAAGTTTTATTATATATTGTTTTAAAACTGTATCTTATTTCCTACGAATTTTACTGACAGTTAAGTTTCATACGCAACCTCAAATTTTATTTAATTTACTGAGTACTACTAAAGGCTTTTGTATATTGTTGTTATGTATCAAATAAAGAAACATTACACTATATGCCACTGTACAAGTTTCAATAATTTAGTACAATTTTCATGTTCTCTTGAAAAAATATTGGCTGAATCGCTAGGTGTACGATTTTAAGTAACAGTCACTGTATATCATAATATTTTATGTTTTGCACACTGTTCATCAATCTGTTGAAATCTTATGATTCTACTTTATTAATTATACCAGTTCGTTATTTGTATTTTATGAGAATGACGAGAAGCTGAGTTCACTGTTACTTCGCGCTGACGACGCTAAAAACGTTGCAATCGTTAGCAACGGTTTACCGCGTTCGAGGCCAGTAATCCTAGGCCGATACTCGATAATCCGAGCGTGTATTCGTCTCCCGTACCCTACGACGAGTTTTATATTCCCGGAACAGCATGTCCATGGAAGAGGAACGTGTCATCAGCTTCCCGCGGTGCGTGTTTCGCATGCGTGAGCGGTCGACAACGTTAGTCGCTGTCGTTGTCATCGTCATCAACGTCGCCAGCGGTCCTCGCCATTATCGTGTCGTGATTGCAGTAATTTTTTGCCCTCTTGTTATCGTTTAGAGACGGGCACGATACGCAAGCCGTTACGGAAAATCGTTTGGCCTTGGTTGAGTGGGACTTTTAAGCAGCACGATCGTGAGAACAACTCCAAGCAAGATGGGTCGCGATTCTTCTGACGACCGTTTCGCTCTGTAAACGTGATGGATTAACCTCTCCGACTCGACGTCGCGTCGTTTGAAATGAATCTTTCTACACTGCCGGCACGAAATCAACACCTAGACGTATCGATGCAACACGTTATGCAATTAGTTGCAACTCTTAAAAGGATTACATTCAATATGGTTTTCAGTATTGTATGAAATAATTAAAAATCGAATACATTACCATATATCAGGACGTATCGGTGTGAGCTACTCACCCCTTTTGTTGATTATGTATATGATACGATGTTACTTTATGGAAAAGAAAAACACGTATCACTTTATTATGAAGATTTATATTAATTAAGAAGGAAAACTAAGGTTAAGAAACAAATGAAAAAATCACTGTTGGAGGCGATCATGTCGACATCTCAAGTTGTTGGCTCTCACAAAGTTCGTGGAACCGATTTATTTAGCAAATAGAAAATATACAATATCTATTTACCAACACAATACTTTATTGACAATTTAAATATACATATAAAGATATAACGTGTTAACAGAAAATGTGAAAATGATATATAAACAGTTCAATTTTGTACAAGTTCGTGAAAGTCTAATCTGATCCTTTAAATCTTGTGTTCTACTTGCATTCTTGCATACTAAGCTCGTCCTATTTGGTCCTGGATTAAATACAAAGTTCAATCATGAGAGGTGTTCTAATTAGCAAATCAGAATTTGCCCATCCCTCGTGGGCCAGTCCTCCCTAAACTACAAGTACCACCCACTGAGGGTTCGTACAGGGGTAGTCGGCCGTGATACCAAGGGCGCAGCAATCTGGTCCCAAAATACCCCTTGAAAACTAATTAAAGAATGCACGTCGCGTAATGGCTTTACTGTATGTCAATTTGTATTTTTGAATTAGGTACTAATTGTAAGAGGTAAAATTGGATGTAGTCGCCAGTTGCCCAAATTCCGTGCAGTTAAGTAATTTCGAGGGTCTTAAACCCTCGTACTATTTATATTTGAAAATTAGAAGACGCGTCCTAAGCTGTTCGATAATAAACGATGTTTGGAATTCCAAACACAAGTTGAGGGAAATAAATTTAGATAAGAGTTATGAATTTTAAGAAGGTTACAAAAATAAATATTGTAACAAATTTTAGGTTATGTAGTTTACAATGGTTTAAAATAAAAATTTTAGTTTTGCAGAATATTGTACGGTTTTAATCTGGTAGGAAATGTGTTAAAACAAGGCGGATGGTGATGCTATAGCGAGGTCGTAAATTAAACTCTTAAGAATCAGCACCGATTGAATCTGCGGCATTCAGGATCGTGCGTTCCATTCTGTTGTAGGGTTCTAAGCAATAAATTTAAAAAGACATAATGAATATTGAAAGTATGTAATAAAAAAAGTGAATAGAGTAATAAAAATCGAAGAAGAATATCAGCAATAAATGAAGAGAGTAAATTAAAGAATGTCGAACCTCGAGCAAAGTGTAGAATGAAAAAGAAAAATTGTAATGTGGATTGAATTTTTACATATGGTAATATAGTTTTTAGTATTCTTGAAATACATACTTCCGATTTAACTTATACTACATGAATTACTGTATAGTGTACTTGATCAATTTTGTGAATTTAGATTTTCGTTGTATAAAACCTTTTTTGCGGTTCGTGAATACGGATTATTTCAATTATTGTCAATTTTATTATTCAACTGTAATCAATATGCAAAACAATGCACATACTATATAATAATACATACGATATTATTCTTTTATTAATATTAAACAATATTTTGTACCTAAACTTTTCTTGTAGAATGAAGCCAAAATCGTTCAAAATGTAGTAAAACGAATTGTAAAAGAATTTAAGGCGGATGTTTTGCATAGAATGCTAACTTTTAGCATGATAATGAATCCAAAACACAGCTTCTTTGACCAAATCATGGTTCCAAAATAAGTAGAGTTACCATAAATGTCTAAATTTGAATCCCATCGAAAACCTTTGCAGCCAATTAAAAAGAAAAGTTGCCGATTTTAAAGAAACAAATTAAAATTTATCATTATTATGGGAATATGTACTAGAAAAATGAAATGAAATTTGTTTTGAACAATGCGAAGAACTTATGGAAAGTATACTCAGAATAATTTAAACCATTATTGACGTCAAGTCACATCCAACATTACGTCTATTGTTCAATTATTGTTTTCATAAATACTATGTTCAATATGTTTTACATTTTTTGTATGAATGTAACGCTTGAAAATGTATATCAAATACATTTCCAAACACTTATAATCAGAGATTACAGTTTGGTTAAATGGAAAGTATAGTAAAGGAAAGTACTTGATCAATTTCGAGAATGCATATATGTATAATATAGGTCACTTTCGTAATAACCGGCACGTATATGTAAATCTACGAAAAATGTCACAGTAGTGAGCATATTAACTGTAAACAACAGGTGTTTTTAAGTCGAATAAAATACTACGAGAAGCATTTTGTTTATTCTATTGTAAAATATGCTTCTTCTTTTCGTCTGACAGCTTACAGACTTCCACCAGTACGCCCACAACCGCTTGGGATTCGCACGCCATACTTTGAGAAACGCTGCTGTAAATCATCATACACTACCGCCCAAAAGTTTAGGATCACTTGCTCGACGTAAAGAAAATTTAAATGTTTTACTGGAAAGAAATGGAATGAATTTTATATATTATATTATATATAAAGTGAATACATATAGTAAGAAAAAAATGACACAATAACAATATTGTCTAATATTTATATCTAATTATTTATTTATATTATTTTATATTCTTTTTCGTCGAAATAACTTCTCTTTTTATGAATTAGAATTTTGCACATTTGTGTACATTCAAATCTAGCCTTCGAATTGGTTAGTTAAGAGGAGGAACATTATTCCGCTTAATCTTAAAACAAATGTTCAGGAAATGCACACTTCTTATTATACAGGGTGAGGCATTTAAAACCGGCCACCTGAATAACTTGGCTGCTATTGGTGGTAGGAAAAAATGCATCGGGCTAAAATTATTTGGTATCGAGGGGCTGATCATCCGATGTTACTAGTTTTTTGATAGGTGGAGGCATCAAGGAGATATGAAGATATGAAATACCAACAACCAAAGAAGATATGAAATAGCGTATAAGAGCTTGTACCGCGATAAACACAACTGAGATTCAACATGCCGTATTATCCGTCAAGCAACGCTTCAGAGCATGCATCAATGTTCAAGGTCATCATTTTGAACACTTGTATTAGTCGTGTATCATTTCCTCAAAGTAAATTATTTTCCATCACAATTAGGTTAATCCAGACCAGGAATGACCTTTCCAATAGGTCATTGTATTCGTCTTGAAATACTCTATCAGAATGTAAGTAAAAAAACAGAGATGACCTTCATATCTCCTTGATACCTTCACCTATCAAAAAAACTAGTAACATCGGATGATCAGCCCCTCGTTACCAAATAATTTTGGCCTGATGCATTTTTTCCTATCACCAATAGCAGCCAAGTTATTCAGGTGGCTGGTTTTAAGTGCCTCACCTTGCATAATGTGGAAAATATGACAGAAAAGTATTATTCACAGAATAATATGTACAAGTTGTTATAGTCTTGTTCGGTATTCTAAAAACAATGCATCGTTTTCTCCTGCCCGTTGCTAGTTATCGGGCAAAGTTTGTCATTGTGTTTATACAGAGCTCGTAACTTCGATCGATCCCGTTGGTCCCAGTCAGTGTTTCGTCGTTCGCGAAATCCCTTTCGATACCCCGTCAAAATTGAACCATAAGCCTGACGCTGGTCGTGCTCGTAGACACGATAACGGCCAAGATAGGCGCGTTCGAGTGCCGGTACGATTTCGATCAAACCGAAACAGTTGAGGCATCACGCATTGCGGAAGCTCAATGTGACCGTGCATTATCGTGAACTTCGACTGGGAAGCTGTTCTGAATTATGCAGCTCCAGGCGATCTCCTATGAGGCCCTCGAAGCGTTTCTCTCCGCGCCTTCCGGATTCCTCCTTCCTCCCGGAGCAAGAAGACCCCGGGGACACCATGGCTTCTGCTATAGTTGGAAGCTTGTCCGCCCGTTATGCTCCGCAATGCCACCGAAGACAGGTTTATTTCTCTCCGTTTAATCGCTGGGAAACGCCGGACACAGTGTATCCAACTGCCTCCTGTCTCCTGGAATTACTAGACCTTGGAAGAGCCCGCTAGACTAATTAATGAGTGAGTTAAAGTAATGATTTTTAAAATGTTTCCTAAACGCGATACGTAAATTGAAAATTTCTATTCTCTTCGAACTTGGATGATCCCTCTTACAAGGGGACCTTACAATAGTGGAAATCGCTTTTGAAATGGTAGTAGTTACAAGTTATAGTACATATCTAGTATCAAAAAACTTTAAAGAGTTTCTTTAAAATGGGCCTCCGTTTTTTTAGATATTTTAATTTAAACTTTTATACACAGCCAGTAAATTAATTATTTAACAGTTTTCAGCGGAATAAGTTATGGGTAAATCAACAGGGCAGTTGACTACAAATCTGTAGGTAGTATGTTCGAATCCCTGCTGTTTATTATTATTATTTTTTGTATTTTAATACAACTTTGAAATGAAAAAATATTTTGTTTATTTTTGCATTTAATGTTAATTCTACATACCATCAATGAATGAATATAGAAAATAGAAGCTTATAATTAAACTGTGTCCTATGGGTTGGCATATAAAACAATTGCGGCTGTGAGTTAGTGGTGGAGATTTATCGATAGTTGACACCATCGATAGTTTTCGATTGTTGGGTCACCAGCCATCGATAGTTATCGATAGATACCGATAGTTTTATATAAATAGGTATACGACCATAGATACAACATAGGTATAATTAACATATGTATATACGTTTGTTTGTTCAAAATAAAATTGTAGAAGGAAATTTACATCTTATATATGATCATTATTTTTTATGCTAAATTTATTTACTAATTTACTAGTAGACTGACAATCAGTTGTCTCTAAAACTTGTATTGATTGAAGTAACCTAACCTGTTAAGATTTCGTATATTATATATATTAAATATTAATAGATAAAATTGTCTTATCGATTGTTTTAATTCTGTGTTAGAAATAAAAAAGGTTTCTATTTATTTAAAATAATAAACTTGTATTTAATTACTATGAATTTGACAGCCATTCATTCCTATTAAGAAAAATTAATTTATCCACATTGTTGGGTTTTAATCTTGATCTACGGTCACTTATGATTTGACCAGCAGCACTAAAAATTCTTTCACTTGCTGTGGAAGAGCCAGGGATGCATAAATATTTAAATGCTAGCTGTGTTAAGACATTCATACCTTCATCAATTCCCTAAAAAGGATACAAATAATCAACAGGAAATTACAAATTATAATCAAATATTTAAGTTACCTTCCAAAAAGCTAAAGGATCAGATTTCTCTGAGGCATTTTCTTTTTCTAAAAATTGTCTTTTCAAAATTATAACATCTGCTGTTACATTTTTATTCTTTTCTCCAATTTTGTGTTCCAAAAATGAAAATAAAGATTTTCGTGGTGGTGATGTTAATGGTGATGTTATTTCTGTACTTTGTAGTTGTGTTGCTGTTGTTTCTCTTAAAATATTATTCATTTCTTGTTCCAATAAAAGCGAGGCTTCCTTGGAGTTTGTTGGATTCCTGAAACCTTCTTTTTTAAACCTTGGGTCAAGAATTGTTGCAATTCTTGTTACAGATCTTAACTCGTAACGGAAGAGTCTTTGTATTACAGATTCTGTTACTTTTGCACAAACTATTTTTCCTTCATCGGTTTTCAAATCTTGAGTTATATTGTTTAGATAGTTATATATTCCATAAGTCAGAGGTATAATCATAGAAATCGTTACAAAGTTGGAACCAGATATTTTTCTTGTTGCTTCTTCAAAAGGAGACCAAATTTTTTCTAAGTCTTCTAAAACAATTGTTTCATCCACTGTTAGTGGCGGAGGAGCATTATGTAATTTAATTAGTGCTTGATTCAGAGCATCAACTATTTCTAAAATCCTTTTGACCATGTAATATGAACTATTCCATCTTGTTGATACTTCTTGAATTAGTTTATATTCCGGAGTTTTTGTTGCTCGTTGTTCTTTCTTAAGCATCTCTGTTCCAACAGTGCTACTTTTAAAAAAGCGAACAATTTCCTTGCATTTTGTAAGTATTTTTTTTATACACTCCAGGTCAAGCATATTCTGCATTATTAAATTCAAAGTATGTGCGTAACAAGGTAAATGTCTCTTTTTGAAAATATCACATGCCTTAATCATGTTAGCTGCATTATCTGTGACGATGCAAGAAATTTTATTTTCAATTTCCCATTCTTTGCAAATTTCTTGCATTACTTCTGCAATATTTTCTGCAGTATGATTTTTATATAAAACTTTTGTTGCTAAAACAACATTTTTTAATTCAAAATTTTCATTTATAAAATGACATGTGATTGTCAAATACGAATCATTATTCTTTGCTGTCCAAATATCTGTAGTTAACGCAACATATTTAGTCTTGTTTAATATGTCTTTCAATTTTTGTTGAGTCTCTGCATAAATATCTTTCATTATATGTTCCCTAATCGTGAATTTACTTGGTATTTTATATTTAGGATCCAAAAGTTTTACGAATTTTCTAAAACCATTATCATTTACGATGTTGAGAGGCTGGAAATCAGTTGCGATCATCAAAGCTAACATTTTATCTAATTCATTTTTTCTTTCTGAATTGTTTTCATATTCTAAAGATTTTTTAAAAAAAGAGTTAATGAACATTATACTGGATTTTGATATTGCTTCATTATTTGTTGATGATTCTGATTCAGAATCTTTTTCTATATTTGGATGAAATCTTCTAATGTGATCTGCTAAATTACTTGTATTACCGCTAGTCTTATATTCCTTGCAACAAACGATACATTTTGCTATTTGGTGATCATTTGATCCTGTAAAATACTTCCAGACGTAAGAGATTTTGCTTTTTTTTTTAATTACAGCTACAGCATCAATATTCGATTCATTGAAGTCAGTGTCTTCACTTTCATGTACATGTACATCTTGTTTTCGCTTTTTTACTGTAATATTTCCTGATCTATCTTTCTCTACAAAATATTAATAATATGTATAAAAATAAAATATAACAATTGTTAATATTGCACTTACCAGTTTCTTTTGCTTTTATATTTAGAAATTTTTCCATTGTAAAAGCAGAAAGTAGAATACAATAATATTTTATATTTAAGAGAGGTAATAAATTATACAGAAAGTATTCAACATACAAGTAACAAATCACGCAATTAATTAACAATCCGTAAAATGCACGTGCAGGCAATGAAGGCTATATAGTGTTTTCGCAATGACAAAAGACTAACAGTAGGTAGTATGAAACAAATGAATCTCATCGCTTGCAATAATTCAAATTTTAGAATTCGCGGTATCACCTCTACAATCGATAGGGAAACTAAGCTATCGATAGTTTTCGATAGTGAGGACCATCGATAACTATCGATAGTACCGTACCATCGATAAATCTCCACCACTACTGTGAGTAGTTAAAGGGGGTCTTCTAGTATGAAGCGCGATTTTTTAAGCTTTTTTGAGGAATTTATTGCAAATAAATTGTAATACCTTTTGTAGTTTTACAAAGTTTGTTTATACATGTTTCAGAGACATTTTAAAATTTTTTGGGACAAAAAAAATTAAAATTGGTGGAACTGCATATTCTTAAACATAGTCGCTTTTAAAGGTCGTCTCACGGTGTCTATGATTCCGGCCATTCTGTTTGTTTCAAATGAAAAAATATGAGAGATTCTTAATTAGTATAAGTTTGACTATAGCTGATAGCAAAATAAAAAAAAATTGACAACTTTGAAGTTAGATTAACGATTTGGTTAAGTTTTCTTTTTAACATCGGGGATCTAAAAAATTTTTAGTTGATTTTGGTCTGGGCTATAGTCATATATGTACTAAATGAGCACCTAAAATTTTAAACGGATTGGTCAAATAGATTTTAGAAAACATAGTTTAGAAAAAAACACTTTTAAAGTTTTGTATCTCAATAGCAATAACGTTGATCCTCACGTCCTCTAAACAGCCATAACTTCGTTAATTTTAGGAGTTCAGGCATAAAGTTTTGCAAATATATTTTCCAAATTATATTTAAGAAAATTAAAAAAAAAATACATATTTTCAAAGGTTCACACTAGAGAACGCTTAAGAAGTGACACAAGTTTGTTGATTTTGTCCCATTCTTCTTCAAAAATCACGCAATTCGAAAATACAGTAATTATGAAAGGTCTCAGTTCTACTAACCTTTCTAATATTGCAAATATTGAACTTCATCTAGTAAGACAGCTCTGTGTCAGATGAATACTTAAATACACTAACTAATGCAGATGCCTTTTTTGCAAAATTATCACAGCCAGATCTATTAAGAACATTTTCAATACACGACTGAGGAGTGCGTACAGCATAGAAAGAACTCTTAATACCGTCAAATTTGAGAGATTTAACAGCATTTGTAATATTAGTAGCATTATTGTGTACGATGGCTGTCCCCTTTTTTTAAGATATTTCATGCTTTCATAGTGCTGGGTTGAGATACACATCAACCTCACTGCGCCTTTAATGTTTCATCTTTTATTTTATTCGTTTACAAAAGTCTTTCATGTAAGTACGCTCTAACGCCCCTGCACTTTTCTTCATCTTACTTTTGTGGCGTCACCTCCCATGCTCGCCATCAGAGGGGTCGCGCTCTCACAAGCGCTCAGCCGACTCCTCCGTTGTTATACAGAGTGTTCGGTCACCCTGACCGCTTTTATGACTTCCCACTCAAGCTGAGACGTCTCCGTCGAAAATCAGTAAATTTTCAAGCGTTATATCTTGAAAACTAATAAAAATCGGGTGAATAAATTGCAAATTAATGAATTCGTCTTGAAAAACACTATCGCATGATCAAAAAAAAAAATATATAGTTCCATTTAAAAAACGAAACTTCACCATCGTATCTTTGAAATTAATAATATAAACAAAATTTTCGTTTACGCCAAAATAAAGATCCTATTTTATCCTGCAATTTTCATATAAATAATTTTTTCGTATCATCAATAGTTATTGAAATATCGCGACTGTCACACTTTAGCATGGACACCCTGTATAATTGTTACTGTTAATTTGAATAACACAACACAGTTGTAAAAGCACAAGATTTAATTAACGTGAAATATTATAAAACACATAGACTTTCAATATTACTCGCACCACTGCTGCGTCGCTTGCTACACGGCAGCCAACCTCTCATACATAACCACACTATACTTCTTTAATAAAACAATCCTCTACAATAACTAGTATAAACAGTGTTTACTTTGTTGCTTTCAGGCTGCGTAAGCGTTAATCAAAGTACTGACCTGCTTTCATCGATAAATTACGGAAAAGCAAAGATAGTTTGGCATATATTGTTTACGAAATTTATCAGGGCCGTATACAGTCTAGGAAAGTCATAGCTCTGGGTATTTTGTATATACATATTAATTACTATCTCAACAGCAAAGAAGATATAGAATTAAACAACAAACTATAACTTCATTTTTTCTAGAGTTTCATAAATTTTTACTCCGTTGAATAATTAATTATTAAAATATTCTTTATAATTTTATTGCACGATATATTGTACGAACATCCATCTACCCTTCCGTCTTATTCGAATTTTCAACTATCCGAGATATGCTTGCTCCACATTACCTCAAATAATTGAGTTTCTATTGTATGTTGGAAGTGATGAAAAACGAAAAATTCGATGTATCGATGAACATGGTTACCATTTTCCATTCAGTAGATCGAAACTTTATAATAATTGTATTCACGTTCGTGCAATGAAAGGAACAATTCCGTTATCCGAATGTAACGATCAGATTTCCAAACGAACGAGCATCTTTATCGACTGTTCCCTGTTTTGAATGTGACTCTCGTAACACGGCGTAGTAAATTTCATCTGAATGCGGCCACACAGTGTCCGTTTCTGTTTAAAATTCCGCGGATGTGGAGAATCGGCGAGCATCATAATACAAAAGAATCGATCACGTTTCCCGCGTTATGTTGTGCAAAATTTGCAGACATAAGGTAACGCGTTGTAATAAGGGAAACATCTCGTTAGTTGGCGCAATTGAGTCTCTTATTAAATTACAGTGATAAGAAATTCGATCTTGACCTCTGCGAACCAAGGACAGGTTTGGGTTAGCTAGTATTCTTGTCTAGACGTCCATTTTTTATGTGTGCTTTGGAATTGAAAAGAAAAGAAAATTACAACACTATTGTATCGGATTTCATCGTATGGTTTTGGCCTTTATTTCGGAAGTATACATCATTTTTTTCACGTAAAAATATCTAAAATTGTTAAAGGTACATTTGTTTCAATGGAGTCCCTTTCGTTGAACATGCCTTCTCAGTTGTCACAATTTCGACCGTTCTATTTATCTAAATTGAACGAACCAAATACTATTTTGCTCAGTATAGCCGTGTTAAATGTTAAAAAATAATATTTTGACAGCAATTTATAGCTGATTTATCGATTTTTTGTGTTATTTCTTGCATTTAAAAAAAATAAAAAATAGTAAAAAGCAGTGGATTTTAAACATTTTAATATCGACGATAAAGACATACGTGCTTACGATTTCCTCGAAATTTGAAAATCGGTCAACTAGAACTATAAATATCGCGGCAATTGTTCAAAAAAGTGTGAAAAAAACAAGAAGGACTCTGAGTTTGAAGGTCGAAATACTAAATGAATTTTTCTTAATGACAGATAGGATACTGTAATCGTAGGTTAAAATGAAATTCAACTATAAACATTTTCTTCTTTTTATAATTCACAAGCAATTTTTGTAAAAACAATATTTGTCTTAAAAACTGCTTCGTCAATCAAATTAAAATTTGAATATATTATAGAAAAATAAATTAATCGTTGGTAGTTCATTATTAAAATGAATAATGCATTGTCAAAAATCATTCTTGTTCTATAACGATAAATTTCTAACGGTAATTGCTGGCGAGAGCATTTTATATCGACAACGCGGATTCTCGTTGAGAATCCTAGGAGTAAAAGCATGTTACCGATACATTAATTGATTAGTTCCATAGTTCAAAACATCGAATAAAAAGATTGTAAAAATAAAAATTGATGTTTCATACAGGTGAACTCGTCGAGAAAGCTGACCCTGCAAACTTTGCCTCCTGCCAGGGATGGGAATCCTGAGGTTTAAAAACCACACGCGACTTTTCAGACGAATTTTCTCAATTATGTATTTTTTTAGTTTATAAATTATACCAGTCTTTTTGAAACTGTGATCGTTAGATGTCTATGAATGCGCCACAATACTTAAAAACAAACGAATATCTAATTTACAAAATTTCGAAAAATCCTTTGAGATACATTTAAATATCCCTAAGGGCTACAACATATTCAAAATTGAATATGGTTCAAAATCTTACTCCAAAAAGTGTGTCCGATTTTGGGTGATATGCCCATAATTACGTGTGGCACAGACGATGGTCGATTAAAAAATTACCGTACTAATGCTAAACCAGATATGTTACAAAATGAGAAGAATACGAAGAAAAAGTGTGAAATATATGGAAAAACACTATTGAACAATATTTTAACGAATTAAAGAAATTGTATAACGACAATATAATGGTTTTTCTGAAAAAGATGGTGGGAGTTGTCGAACGAAATGGGAATTTGGTTTTTATATATTCTTTTTATTAATCTCAATGGTATGTATGAAATATTATTTTAAATTCTTGTACAAAATTCGGCAAAAAATTTTACGGGGTGACCAAATAGATAAATAAAATTTTACTATACCACAGCAGTGCTTGGATAACTGTGAGTCACTTTCGATTGGATAACGGAACGGTAGTCATCCCTACTACTTATTGAGAGGGCTCTCCTCGACTCACCAAAGAAGCTCAACATCGAGCTGACTGCGCGGTGTAACCTGATCTGGGCTTGAATATCAGCGAGACAACACATACATAATGCAAAGATGAAACTTTTTTATTTTTGTTTTTTTTTTTAATGAAACTTTTACCAATGTATTTGTGAAAGTTTTCCGATTAAAATAAGACCAAACACGATATAATTTATTTTTAACCTGCTTCTAATAAAGTATAAAATCGTGTTCAGAAATGTCAAAAAAATAAGTTATTGTCACTCGTTAAATACGCAAATATGCTCTAAGTTATATCGTGTTTAGTCTTATTTTAATCAGAAAAACCTCACAAATATATCAGTAAAAAGGTTCCATTAACAAAAAATGTAAAATAAATAAGTTTCATGTTGTGTTATTCTTATTGATCCTTCTTTCGCTGCCCTTTCTTACATTTGGCAAGATACAAAACCGAACGCCGTAGCTCGGCTTGTGCCTTTCTGAGAACTGAAAGTTAACCATGTTTTTATTACTGCGAGATTTCGGTCCTGTGTTTCTCACAGATATCCAAGATTGGCTATACTGTTAATAACGTGATATAAGGGGGTTCATTTCTATGCTTCATATTTTCATAAAAGAAAGGAAAGAAAAAGACAAGGAAAACGAGCGTCGTGTGACCTCTGCGTTCACGAAACAAAAAATCGCGTCGTTTTCTCTAATAACGACGAGGTGCAAACGGGGGAACGACACTCGGCACCCAAGCGTTTTTAATTTATCGCGGTTCGATGCAACGGCCGCGCATATTTGTTCCACATCCGGTCGAACGGCAGCATTGTGCTGTATTTTTCACGGCAGCACACTACCTGGAAAGTTGGCGTTTTTGGTCTCCATTCGTTAGAAATCGAAACAGGTCGTTGCTGGGAAATTTCTGCCGGTTTTCCGATACCATCGATATTAATCCAGACCACGGATGAAAAAGTTTTTCCGCATATGCGACCAGGTTCCTTTCCGCGATGGCCTCGAGATAATTAAGAAATCGCTTTACGATCCGTTTCTTGCCGAAAATAACGCGGAGGCGTTGCACGTGTGGCAAGATATTACACGGTGTAAATTAAGGGGAGATTCTCGTCTCAGTGCTTAAAATAAAGCTAATCTTTTGGATTTTTTTTTGAGGAGAGGTTTGAATAAAATATAATTCATTCCTCTGCATATGTTTATGTACTTATTAAAGATAGAAAAAAAATTTATTGACGTTAAATCATCTAAATGTATAAATAGATATTATACTATACAAGGTGTTCGGCGACCCTTGGGAAAAATTATAATGGGAGATTCTAGAGGCCAAAGTAGGACGAAAATCAAGAATACCAATTTGTTGATGGAGGCTTTGTAAAAAAGTTATTATCGTTTAAATCTCCGTCCGGACTGAATTTTTTTCTAAAAAGTGGATAAGATTTCGGGGGTAGGTCTATTCACCAAACATTATTGTAATTGACCCCCGCAACCAAAAATAATTTTTCCAGAACGATTTGAAATTTTGTAATTTTGTCGACAAGTTTCACACATTCTCGAATTTTTTTCTCGAAAGTGTGTAGGATTTCCAGGGTATGTCTAATGACCAACAATGATTGTAATTGACCCCCGCAACCGAAAATAATTTTTTCAGTATGATAAAAAATTTTCTTTTTGTCGAAAAATTTAGCCTATTTTAGTTTGAAAATTGGACCATTTTTATGGAGTTTTCGTCACTTTACGGTGTTAAGGAATAACTTTTCGCATATTTTTAGAATTTCTGCATATTCTTCGCCAAAATACACGTTGTTTGCTATTTGAAACATTAAAATCCCCCAATCCGTTCAGAAGTTATGACATTTTAAAGACTCACATGAAATTTCGGAGGTTCATTTCTGGCTTCACATTAGATTTTCGGTAAGGAATTATTTTCTCGAAAGTGGGTCGGAATTCGGGGGTATGTGTATTCACCAGAAATGATTGTAATTTAGCCCCGTACACAAAAATAATTTTTTCAGAACGATTTCAATTTTTTAAATTTAATTTTTTAATAATTTTTCAACGATGCCTCAGTCAAGAAATTGATATTCTTGATTTTCGTCTTATTTTGGCTTCTAGAATGTCCCATTAAAATTTTTTTCAGGGATGGCCGAACACCCTGTGTATCATCAGTACTAAAAATTCTTGAAAACCGTAACCAAGTAGGGCAGACCGGGGCTAGAATTTCGGGGTGTAAATTGTTCCGACGGTTTTATCTTTAAGATGAAAAATGGTAGCGTTGTGCTTTCAATTATTTTGAAAACATAAACTGATCACGCCACGCTGTCAAACATTTTAATAGCGTCCGTGACAGAGACTCTGGTGTCAAAAACGTCAAATGGTGGCAGTTCTAGAGTCTTTGAAAATCGTCCGAAACGAAAAATTCAAAAACATTTAGTTAGTTTATATCATTATGCACAGACTTTATAAGAAAATGTAAAAAATACCTGGTCGACGTGCGGTCAAAAACTTCACTGTAGCACTGTTTAGACTTCGAATATCGATTTTAAATTTTTAAGAACGTGCTCTTCAACTCAAAAATTATTCATTAAAAGAATAAAAAAAAAAATCGATTTTTTCAACCTTTCAGACGAGAATTTCTCCTTAAACGTGATTTAAAAAAGTAAGTGGAAAATATAGAATGTAGTTTTTTCATATGTTGCTTTTGAGAAAATTGTCTTTGAAGTTTCATCACAGTATGTGTATAATAGAATAGGACTTGGACGTCAGTTTAAGTAGAAATAGAGATTAAAGGACAGACGCGCCAGACAGTATGTATTCAATTACTCCTGTATTTGACAAATTTTCAAGTTCAATTATCTCGAAAAGGACATTTTACATGAAAAAATTTTACTTTACAATTTTTACTTATTTTTTCAAACGAATTATCTCTTTTCTAGTTGTACCACGTTTATTAGCATAATGGAGCATTGCGTAAAATGAATTTTTGTTGTATCGACCGTACGATCAAATATTTTTAAATATATCAAATACTTTATCGTAAGAAAAATTTGTTGAGAAGAATTCGACGTAAATAAAACCATTTTTTTGAAAGGATGTACAGATTTTATGTTAATTATGTGAACAGTAAAGTGATAAACGAATTTATTTTTAGTTAATTTTATGAGCACTCTCTCACAATATGGCGTCCAGGAGCATGTGCCGTTTCTGCCTGTCTTATCATAATCTTGCATCTAGAACCTTCGAGTGTTCATGGCGTTGCGCTGAAGCGGAAAATCAGCTTGAAAATTATAATTACAAGTTATCTCATTATAAGACTGTGCAAGATATCTAAAAGCCGATTTACGATGACCTATTAAAATATGATTTGTTGTAAAGATGTATGAAAAAGCTTTAATGTTGCTGTTTGGCCTATTCTATTTAAACACATAAACTGTGGCTTAAAATTAATAGAAATAATTTCTTAAGTGCTAAAAATTCATGTTAACACATGTACTGGTATTCCGTCCGAAGGAACACAATACGCGAATATTTCGTTGTCAGTTTATGATAGGTCCGCGACGTAAAGCTATTTTTGAGAAAAGACATTTTATTCCATTGCCGGCAATAATCATTTAACTTTTCGTATAATAAACTTAGAATTTCACGTTCATTTCGTTCTCAATAGCTCAGCCGGTCATAAACTCGGTCTTCCGAAGGGTACGTCGAAACGGGACTTCGACCTTCGAGCGGAAAAATCCAGAGGAAAGCCGCGACATTGTCGGATTTCGAAACATTCGCGTACAACCAGGTATCGCCCCACTCTCTCCTAGAAGAAGGCGCGCCAAGGGCGCATAGAGGGTGGTGGCAATGCCTAAGGGGGCACGAGGATTGGCTTTTTTGATTTCTAAAAATCACCAATCATAGTGTTTCCCCATACTTCCAACGCCGCGAGGAAGTTCGAACAACGCCGACTAATCACTTTCCACCAGCGATTCGAAGCACTTACATCTCCACTGCTATTCTAGACACACGGTTCACTTCGAGTACCTTTTTCATTCGTTTAACGTTTCGACTTTTCCCCTTCGAGTCAAGCATTCGGACCGAAGGCTTAACGTACAGCTAGTCAGCATTAACGTTCATGCTGTGTAACAACTTAGAAACATTGTTTCCAGGTTAATTCCTTGAAACAACGCGTCGCGACTAACCGTTTACCAAGATCGAAGGTATCTTCGAGACTTACCATCTCGAAGACGGGCACCACCGTGCGGGATATCACGACGCGATCGCGAGATACGAAACCAACCTCGTATCGGAACAACTGGTAATTTAATGACACCACATTTTTTTGCGAAGATTGTTGTTCTCAGTTAAGCTAATTTATTGCAAAATGATTACAGTGGACAGTGAAATGCTCGCAGTATTTATCGATTGAGAATTTTTTATTTTGTTGCCGTTTTTGTAGATTGCAATACTATTTGGTGGATTTGATTCAATGAAACATGCAAGAAGGACATTAAGATAGATGAAATCACGCAAAATTTTGCTGAAATTAGTACCAAAAAATTAAACAAATAATAATACATTATAGTCAACAACAAAGATGGAATGCTTTTCATTAGTTGTCAAATCTAATCGTATTTCCATTAGTTTAAGAAAGTTTTCAATTAAAAGGCAGTGTTTTGTTTTTCAACTAGAAAATGAGCCGACGGGATTTATATTATTATCAAACAAAATTTTATTAGAAGGGAAGTCCTTGGATAGATAATATTTGTGGAGATATTTTAAGGTCAGAAGATTAGTTTTATCTCGGCATAAAATGAGCGTAGCATCCATTGAATTCGATCCAACTTTAATATTACTTATTTCTTTTTGGGAAATCTTTTACTTCATCCTTTCTATTCTCCGGATATACATCATCCAATTACTACTTGTTTCTGAGGAAGGAATGAAGTCAATTATATGTAATCCAATGTTGTTTTAGATAATAATGAAATATATATATTTAATATATTGGTAACACCATTTTCCGCTGCACACCGCTCTTGCAAGACAATGAAACTGACGCGTAAATCCCCTCGCGTGCCAGTGCTGCCAACATTAAGCCTACTTCACACTACATTCACTCATCAGACATGCAACTAATAAAAATAACCCTGCAGTTTCGGTCCTCGCAAAATTATTTTAATGAATAAAAGTAAATAATATAAAAAACAAAAGATTTTTTGGTAAGGAGATTCATGAAACTACTAAACAGGCGGGAAAAAGTAATCAGTGAAAATGGTGTATAGATGATAGAATAAAATATTTATTTTCTGCAAGTATATCGAGTTTCAATTTTATCTGAATTTCGCTACGAACTTTCTAAGCAACCCAATAGCTACTTACTATTCGATTAAATTACAGGGTGTGACTTCAGCCACACTTCGTAGTTCGAAAGAGATTCGTATACGAATCATGATTCAAACTTAGTGGTGGCAGAGAACGGTCATCCAGTGGCTAATAATAAGTAGATGTTCGAAAAGTTTCCATGATACAGAGAATTCAGATTAAACATAAAGGGGAGTTTTGAAGTTTAATGTAATATTGTATATTGTTGGAAGAGAGTTCGCAGTGGTCTTCTGCTGTCGTCTATTTAGTTGCGTGCTATAACCACGACAGTGTGACTCGAAAGCTTAAACATGAAGGTAATAAGGAAAACTGGACCATCGGTTTACGACGGCTGACTACGATCTCGGTTTAGCGTTCGTGACTCTGGGTTTATGCCACGTGTTTGTTATTGAAATTGACGAATCTAAACTCGCATGCAAACGTTTTATCAAGACTAAAATTTATTGCTATAAACGATCCTTTAGTTTCTGGTAAATCGTTAAAATTTAGCTGTCAAGAATAATTTTGAGTCGCAATTTAATTATAAAAATCGCTGTACGGATAAAATTGAATAAAGGTATACTGGTGGACAAAATTACAAGACAGCCTAAGAATTTTTAAGCAACATTTTTATTATTTTATTTAATTATTATACAAAATTTATAATTTAAATCAAATTAATATGCAGATAAATGTACATTTATAGGATATGTACATATCCTTTATTTTCAAAGATAGTATCTTATAATTTTGTCCACTTGAAATTCTATTAATTCGATTTAAATTATAAATGTTTTATAGTATTTATTTTGTTTATGAAAATATTGGTTAAAAATTCTTAGGGTGTCCCATGTTTTTCCGTTTTCAATGATCTGTTATCAAAAGTAAATTGTTTTAAAAGATATAGCATTTATAAATTGAAATATAATTTATGCATGCATGTAGTGATAAAATATTGAAGAATATAAGAGGATACGATAACGGAGAGTGTAATTTTAACGAAATAATTAAAAGGAGATACAGTTTCATCCTCTGGCGTTGGGCTTTAATAGGAAATCAAAAATGTGACAACGAATTATTGTATATTGTTTAAACAAAAATAAATACATGTGCAAAGAAATAAAAAGAAATGTTATTTGAAATCGATATGTGGAAATGTAAAATCACCAGTGGCAAGTTACAAACCAATGTATCGGTGTTTTATATCCTACAGTATAAAGAAAGTATACTTTCAAGGGGGACTACAGAAAATATTTCAAGTTATTTTTGACATATATCTTCTTTTATTGCTTCCTTAATATGCATAGTATTTCACATAAGTGTTACTTATTTTTAACTTCACCATCTAAAAATAAGAAGATTTACATATGCCTGCATTTAAGGAAACGAAGGGAATGTTACAGTACCTATAAACGACGGTTAGGCAATATGTAATACCATACAATATGTTATATAAATGACCCAGCGAGCTTTGAAATAGGAACGACAAATTGTTTTCTGCTGTCTTTAACGTTTGTAACATTTTATCCATTAGTTATATTTAATATTGATTGAAAGTAATAAAAATTGAAAATACATTTTACTAGTTAAAGTACATGTATATCCTATTTATCTGTATTACAATATGCAAACTCAAGATTTTGCATTACAAGATGTAAGTTCACTGATGTCAATTATGCAATCGACAGTTAAGTAATTATTGAATTAGTATCGATCATTTTAAGATAAAAAAATACATTATTGTTAATTATGGGACATTCCTAACTGACGAGTACTACCCTACCCACAAGATTAAACTTACAAATTGTAAAATCTGAAATATTTAGATTTAACTCCACATTAACTTTAATTTAAAAAAAAAAAAATTTGAGCGTCTAATTTCCAATTTTGTATAAAAAATGCAATATGTTAATACTATATTATCGTTTTTGCTATTGTAATAAATATACTGTTCGAAATAAATAAAAATGGAAACTGATATTGACTGATGACATCTATCATTCTTAGGGTGATGAGCTGCATCATTGAGAAATTTAATTTTTAATACTTATTCCCAATGTTGGTGCTTATTTCAGTACTAAAATATTTAAAATAAGTTGAAATATAATGATATATGTTAATATTCTTTCTCGGTTAGTTACAACAGAGTAATGCGCAATTTTTTTCGAACAGTGACAAGCAATCAAAAATACAGATATTCTTAGACCCTTTTGTAGGAGATTTGTACTGAAGATTTGTGCCGCGCCGTAGTTTTGTTAAATGCTAATTTATGTACAAGAGGATAGAAAGTGTTTTGTTCTCGAAGAAATGGGTAACCAGGGACAGCGAGATAACAGAGAAATAAACGAGTGGTTGTGAAGAACAGACGTAATTTTTATATAATATTAATTTGTGTAAAAAAAATTGTGTGCTCAGTGCGTTTTAAATTCGTTTGTATAATTATATTGTTTGTATATTTGTTTTAAATACAATTTTCTTCTTTAAATCCTACACTTTTAAATGATGGTTTCTAAACATGAATATAAAATAACGTCTATTTCAATGATTATTATTTTTTTTTCTTGACATTTAAATTCTTCGACGCGTATTAAAAATATGAGTATGAAATTTTTTAGAAAATCTGAAATGCAAAGGATTAGTGAAATCAAAATCAAATGGTTATAAAAAATAATATTTGAATGTAAATAAGAAAAGCTATCATATGTAAAATATCAGATGTTTAGATTAGCTGAATTCGAAAGAAATGATAGTTATGAATCATTGAGATTTCATGAGATTTGACATTAACAATATTTCATATATTTCACGAATATGTGGTATTTTTAAAAATATGGTATTGCTCGTAATGCAGGTTTTACAATAGAGAATAAACAATAAAATTATATTTAATTTCGATTGAAATTTCCTTCATCCCTTTTAATACGTGAATATGATATTATATCGCAAAAAACACAGTCGAGTTCCAACTTTTTATTATCAATTTTTCTGGAAAATGCTATTTTGTCAGTCTACGTCAGGTTCAATCAATAGAATTCTTTTTTTACTTGAAGGTTTCTTGATGAAAATTAGAACTAAACCATTTATCACATCCAGGGAAGCGTGTCAGAGATTTTTCTTCCGAACGTTTTGTATTGAATCGGATAAAATGTCTTCTTGTTTACTTTTCAAAATGAATTCAATATATGTAATACCATAAAGCACAACTAATATTTATACTCTTTTCGAGGAATGTGAGAAACGTCAAATATTAGATGAAATATTAGGTCGTCCCAAAAGTTTCTTCCCTTTTCTTGCTGCGAAATGAATACACGATATTTGTTGTTTCAGGTTGATTTATTGTGTTATACAGGGTGTTCGGCTACCTATAGCAAAAATTTTAATGAGCGATAGTAGAGGCCAAAATAAGACGAAAATCAAGAATACTAATTTGTTGGTGGAGGCTCCGTTGCAAAGTTATTAACATTTAAAGTTCCGCATGTAGAATGACAATCCGCTAAACAGCTGCGTTCGCGCGGACGGTTGCGGCAGGCGAGTGCTAGTGGTTCTCACGCAGCATGAAAAATTCTGCTTACCGACATTATCGACAGCCTTAGATTTTTGTCCACTTATGGGAATGCGAACACCTTACGTTGAATAAGATTCAACCTGTCTTATGAAAATCCAGAAGGGCATATCAAAACTCGCCCGACGAGATTTTTACAGAGAAAGGGTGAATGCCAGTTCCAATACACAATGTTGTGAACAAAAATCACCCACATGCGATTATACACGCCCCACGATTGTCCACAGTGTCCACAAGTATCCACAAATAATCCTTTCAGGCACTAACCACTATGTAATTAAATAAACACGTACCGCGATTATGTTATTCGTGAATGCTACGTGTACGTGTATCACGATTCTTCCGAGTTACTTACGAATAAAACTGTTATTAATTTTTCAAATACACTTCAATTTAAAAATGTAAAAAGGAATCGCAGGATAAAGAACCGTTGGTTCGCCAATTCTGGTCGTTTTTCTGCTATGGCGGCTTTCAATTGATCGAGTTGATTGCAATATTTGTCAGCATTGATCGTTTTACCTTGAGGAAGGAGCTCGTAGTACACTACACCTTTCCAGTCCCACCAAATGCACAAAAGAACCTTTTTCGGATGAAGTCCAGGCTTCGCAGCAGTTGAAGGTCTATTTTCTTTAGACCAAGTGCGTTTTCGATGCACAGTTTGATACAAAATCCAAGTCTCGTCTCCAGTGACAAGATTCTTTAAGAAAGAATTTCTTTTATGTCGCTGAAGAAGCAAATCGTACGTAGAAACGCGGTTCATAAGGCCGGTCTCCGTCAATAGGTGTGGAACCCAAACTTCATATCGATACGCATATCCTATGTTGATTAAATGCTTATGTACCGTTGTCTTGGTAATGTTAATAGCATCCACTATCTCGCTCACACTATATCGCGGATTTTCAGCTAGCATAGTCTTGATAAGGTCCGTATCCGTCGTTGCTGGGCGGCCGCTGTGGTCTTCATCTTTCAACTCGAAATTGCCAGCTCTAAATTTTTTTAACTAATTGCGGACGGTCCTAATAGTCGTAGTACCACTCCCGTAAATGGTGCAAATCTCGTCTGCAGTGTCCTTTGCATTATTGCTTTTTTTAAAGCAATGAAGCATAACATGCCGCAAATGCTTCTTTTGGCTCTCCATATTGAACGGTGCAGAAAAAATTTTAAAAAAGACTTTGTCACCAACGACACGTATGTATTTTAAAAGAGCTCTGGGACGACTGAAACCGATGCCATAAACGAGATAAGCCTGCACGTTTATACATATAAACATAGTCAGCTAGAGTAATTCATGGGACACCCTAATACATACACTAGAGTTAGGTCCTTAGCTATAGAGATCAAAAATTTTTTATTATTTTATTTTGTTTTATTTTACCCTCTTAAATTGTAACTCTTGGTGAAAAACCCATATTTTCAGAATTTCAGAATAACGATTTCATGTCAATGACAAACTTAATTATGCTTCAATATTTAAAAAATGTACAGAACTATTTTTCAAATAAAAGTATAATTTAAACATTGTTATATCATTATTCATTTGTAATTTGTTTTCTTATATTATTTGTAGAAGAACCAAAATGTTTACGTTTAAAACGACTCTTTTTTGAAATAATTTATTCTAAAGTATATTTGAGTTAGATGGGGTTGGTCATGGTCGTACTGCAAATCATTCATTCAACTGGAACCGACAGTGGCAAAGTTGTAAATGTACATCTTATTGTATTAAGAATAATTTTTATTTCTACGTCAGAGTCTGGATTTTGAAAAAAATAAGATTGTTTAATTATTATATATATACTTCATTAGTAATTATTTATTCACTTTAAATAACAAATAACAAATAATACATAGTTGATTAAGTAAGAACATGTAATCAATAATATATCATAACAAATACTTGTATTATTAGATTTTCAACTCGCAAATAATTGAATATCTCTTCTTACGTTTAAACTTTCAGATAATAAATAATTCCTCATTGAAATAATTATTAAATTAAATTAATTAGCGTTTAACTCTGACTATATGATTTTCTACTTTCAACGATGTTTGGAAAGTTTTACTGTTGTGACCAGCAATATACTCCAAACCTTCGCAGATAACCGTTTATAACTTTACTATTTTTGATTACGCGGAATAATGTTTTCAAAACTTTAAGCCTCAAGAAAATAAGAAAAAAATTTTGTCAAGGTGCAAAAACAGAATAACCCGTTAAATTCTTTGAAACTTATCGAAATAGTCTGTTGGGAAGGTTAGTCGTTTTGACGCGAAAGTTTGCACAAACTTATACGTTCCCGCACGAGAATCTCCGATTCTGCTGAGATTGACGAGCAATCGATAGCGCGTCGAAACGTTTCGGTGGAAACAATTTGAAATTCCAGCGACCAAGAGCGTCGAAGAAAAAGTCGCGCAAACAGATCGCGTATTTACAATCTTGGAAAGTACACGAAACTGAAACTAGCACCAGCAGATCCAACAACTGTGGCACGCGTGCTCGCGATGCAAAGCAAAGTGGATTGTTTTACAGAAGGGGGTTGAAACTGCGCAGGGAAGTTGGCAGAAACGGTGCTAGAAGAGTGAGCAAACTAACGGCGCGAACGATCTGTGCCGTGAGAAAGCTTGAACGAGACTCCTTCGGAAAACGTTCGATTTGATCTTGAAAGCATAGACGAGCTTGTAAGATGAGAAACTTGACACTCTGCCGCCTGACTGCGACGCTCGTATTAATTCCGTCTCTCGTTGTAACTTAGCCTCGTTAACCGTGTGTCAAAGATAATCACCGTGTAGGATAAGATAATTTTCTCTATAATTAATGATATGATGTACCTATTTATTGTGTCGGTGGTAAATTGTGGGATTTAGGAACCGCCTGTAACAGTGTGCGACAAAATGCAAGATTGCACGGATGGCCTTTCGAGACGTTGATTCCTAATGAGAGAGCTCGAATAAATTCAGATTGCGTAGGTGTTTAATTAACGCGTTGAATGTCACGCCGTTCCCTGAGGACTGGTGCTACTCTCTGAGGACTGAACTTTCCGTTTAGGCGGCGGTGCACAGGGGTTGAAATTGCGAAAAAGCTGACTAAAATGTTAAGGCACCCCTTGATTAGCATGAAATTATAGTATAGAAGTTTTCGAAGTCGCTGATTACGAATCTGCAGTGAAAATTGCAAAAAACAAAATGGCGGATCAAAAATGGTAGTTACATGTACAAATTAAGGGATATAAATGGTGTTCCAAATAAAAAGTACAGCGTACAAATTATTTATGCTATATAAGTTTATACTCGGTGACTAAGAGACTTATTCCTAGAAACAAATGAATATTAGAGAAAAATTAATACATAAATGTGATGTCAGTTTATAC
Source organism: Colletes gigas (assembly GCF_013123115.1). Taxonomy (NCBI): domain Eukaryota; kingdom Metazoa; phylum Arthropoda; class Insecta; order Hymenoptera; family Colletidae; genus Colletes; species Colletes gigas. The sequence continues at coordinate 495,033 of NW_025106675.1, forward strand.
TGCCATTTTCAAAACTTCAGAAAGAATTTATTTCTTTTTCTTTTCTAACATCATCACGAAATATATCGGAGAGCAGTAGTAATCTGGAAAATATGGTTTTTTTTAATTTGCTTTTCTATACAATTTGCAAATTTTATGACGTGGTTCTAAGATGAGTTTTTCGGTGTAAGATCCTATAGATAAAATTTGTTGTTTACTTACCATTTTTAAAGACGTTGGTGGCATATAGTACAAAGGATAGAATGACACATACTTTTGCTGTATCGATGCAGTATTTCTTAAAATCAGAATAATCAATAGCGTAGCTACAAGAAAGAACGATTGAAATATTGTGAAACTTCTCAATTTGATCACACATATTCGCATAGGCGGAATACCTACCATTGTTCAAAAAGAATGTACTGTGCTTTATTCTATTATCATCCTCGTCAAAAAGATAGCCCAGGTGTGCTATCTATAATTTCTCAATAACGCATGTAAAGAGTTTCGTTTGTGACATACAGGGTGTCCCGTAAATAGTGTAAGAACCGGAATTGTGGGGTAGCTGAGACGATTCTGAACAACAATTTTCTTTGTAAAAATATCGGATGGGGCTTCGTTTTTGAATTATTAACGAAAAACACTGACCAATCACGGCGCGTGCTTTCCGCGCGCTCAGGGCCGTCCGAACTCGGAAAGCCACCGCGCCGGGTAGGTAGCAAGATGCGCGTTGAAGATACGTCGAGGAACGAATACAAATAATTAAAAATACTACCACTGCAACTGTTACCTAATTCGTTTATTACTATGTAATTAGTACGTAAATTATTATATCGAATTTAATAATTATTTGTATTCGCTGTTTCCAAGGAAGAAGGAATAAAATCTCGGAATTTTTAGGAAATTAACCCTTCGCACCTGAGTGACGCTTCTCGCCAGAGTGTTTTAAAATTACAATAAGAATTATTATCAGAAAATTAAAATAAATACGGTAAGAACCATTTGTAACCGTCTGTTATTAAAAACTGTACTGAAAAAGCAGACTGGATTTCTGCGTGCCGAAACATTCCTCGAATGCAAAGGGTTAATAGAGAAATAATTGAAATTCGACTTACCTGCTGCGCAGACAATAGGGCCCGGTCAGTGCACCGCTATCGATCACGGCAAAGTCGAAGACCCCAACGAAAATCAGCTGATGGGACGGCCCGGCCACTGCACCCACTTCTTACCCCGAAAACACTTCACAGCACGGTCACTGGCACTTTTCACATTCACACACCGGTGCGTTCCGGTGCACCCTTCTTCCTGGGTTGATAACGGTGTATGGATGTTGCTCCCTCCTGAATTGTTGTAATTCTTATTTTAATTTTAAAACAGTCTGGCGAGAAGCGTCACTCGGGTGCGAAGGGTTAATTTCCTAAAAATTCTGAGATTTTATTCCTTCTTCCTTGGAAACAGCGAATACAAATAATTAATAAATTCGATTTAGTAATTTACGTACTAATTACGTAGTAATTAACGAATTAGGTAACAGTTGTAGTGGTAGTATTTTTAATTATTTGTATTCGTTCCTCGATGTATCTACAACGCGCATCTTGCTACCTACCCAGCGTGGTGGCTCTCCGAGGTCGGACGGCCCTGAGCGCGCGGAAGGCGAGCGCCGTGATTGGTCAGTGTTTTTCGTTAATAATTCAAAAACGAAGCTCCATCCGACATTTTTGCAACGGAAATTGTTGTTCAGAATCGTCTCAGCTACCCCCCATTTCCGGTTCTTACACTATTTACGGGACACCCTGTATAATATCAAAACATTATGAGCTCAGAATATGCGATTCGTTGAAAATAATTAAAAATATTATGATGTTTAGTGTGTAAGAAAAAAAAATTGTTTTATATTAAGAATGAAATGATAGCACATATACAATAAGAAAATAATAATCAACATAAATTGTAACTAACAATAATTACTTATCAAACATATGTACTTATTTAATAATGGGTACAACCCCCTTCATTTTCTTTTACTTCTATTGCACGATTTAGTATCGATTTATATAGTTTTTGGATATAATTTTGACTTAACGTATCCCATTCGCGTAGAATTGCATTTTTTAATTCTTGTACGTGTTGATACTGCTTTCCATTCGTGTATACACTGCGAACAAGTTCTGCCTAGCAATTTTCAATAATACTAAGGTCCAGGGAGCGTGCAGGGCACGGCAAAACAAACATATTATTTTCATTAAAATATGATTGGACCAATTTTGATGTGTGTACAGATGCATTATATTGCTGAAAGATTTAATCAGGACCAGAAATGCGTTTTGCATGATTATTTATTTGTTCTTTAATTAAATTTATGTATCGGACACTATTCATTCTTCCATTGATGAACTTGATACTTGTCTTGCCGAAATAACCGATGCCGGACCAAACCACCAGGCTGCCTCCCCCTATCTGTCGTCGAATTGCTGACATTGTCTCTTTTCTTATGTCATGAAAATAATATTGGAACCCGTCAGGACCATCCAAGTTGAATCTTTTTTCGTCTAAAAATATTACCCTTCTCTATTTCTTTTTCCAATACACTCTTTCTTTTGCAAAGCGTAAACGTTCTACTTTGTGTTTCGTTGTTAACGGAGGTTTCTTTTTCAATTTTAGCCTCTTAATATTTTTGCAGGATAGTAGAACTCGACGAACACTTGAAACACTGGCATTAACACTAGATTTTTCCATTATTTGCTTTGTTGTTAACTGCAAGTTGAAAGCTACACGCAAAATTGCTCGATTATCACAATCGGATAACGATGACGGCCGACCAGTACTTTTCTTTTTGCCGTAATCTTCAACATTTTTTAAGAAATTGTGTATTACTTTACGACTTCTTCTTGTTACTTTCGATATTTTTCCTACTAATAACTGTTGCTGTTTTAGTTCAAGAATTTGCTTTTTTCAGACTCGTTTAATTTTTTTTCGCGTTCCATACTTAGAAATTTATATAATATTGTACTGTAATCTTTATTCGTTGATTGATCATGAACTACTGAGCAATTTCTAAACATATTAACAGAGTGTGCTATCATTTCGACCTTAGTATGGAACAGTTCTTCTTTGTTGTATACAAAAATCTACGACATTGTGACTTATTTCCAGCAAGCCGCATATTCTGAGCTCATAATGTTTTGATATTATACGTTACAGACGAAAAAACTTTACATGCATCATTGAAAAATTAAAGATAGCACACCTGGGCTATCATTTTGAGGAGGAGTGTATATACATATATATATATATTTTTGTTTAGACCATGCTAAACTTAATAGTTTATTATGGTGTAAGTATAATAATAATATATTAGAATTTCACGGTATTACAGACATATATGTATGTCGGATCAAGCTGGCTACGAGAGCAACAGTTGTCACGAATTCTTATCAAAAAGTTTATTACACAAAAATGTGTCTCGAATCGAAGTTATTATTTTTCTTTTTATTAGTATAATACTTTATAAATGTCAAACATTTTTTCAAATTTAGATAGTTCCTTTGCAGTGAGTTTCTCTTTTCATCAATTTTCTTTTAAATTTTATCCTCAGTTACGAAACTAAAATTACTTAGGTTTGTTGGAATAGAATTAATTTGATATGTTGGAAACATATTTTTGTAATGGAAGAGTAAGCTGAAATAGTTTTAGTAAAGATTGTTCTATCTTTAAAGTCATGTTATCAATTTTTGAGAGTTTTATTTTGTTCTAGTTCAGACAGAAACTGGTGTAGAACAGTCTATGCATATACGTGCCAGCAATTATGAAATACTATGAAATGAAGTCTTAAATCCGAAATTGAATTTATTGGTCTTTCTGTGTTACATCGATCTACATTCTACTAATGTGATCACCGGTCCGAACATGGTATGTCCTTTAAGATTTGTCGCCATACTTCAGGCATTTCCAATAATAGTAGTAAATCGTTAAATTCATCTTGACTTCAGTGATCCTATAACGTGAAAAATATGTGTTTAAAAAAAAATGAAGATTTTTTAAATTTTCAATACACATTTATCATTAAATACTGACTAAATTAAAATAAATAATTACAATAAAGTTATTTCGATGATATATAATTTATAAATTTTTACTAATACGTACTTATAATTTAAATACTTTGCTTTGATTGTTGCTCTCTTTTACGTATAAAAACTGTACCAAAAGTGTCGACCTTTTCTCCGAACAAACGGAGACGTTCAATAAAAATCGCTTTAGAGGATCGTTATGGTCACGAGCAGATTCGACTTAAATCAGTAAATTACTCGTAAAACGGTTGACGTGAATGAGAAGAGAAAGGCGTCGTTAAAAGCAGCCAAAGGAATTGTTGGACGGTATTGGTTCGCGTACAGCCGAACAATCAGGACTTGCTTCGGGGCTACCTTTGACCATTTTTATTCCGACGAGGCAATGTCTCAGTTTTATCGGACGGATAAAGTTCCGGGCACCGTTTTTTCTCACTTTTTCTCTATCCCAATTTCCGCGGCGCTCGCGACTCGAATAAAAGGCTACATTTTAAGTTTCCGCGCTAAAGGAAACCTTTTAATTATCCGCGAACGCAACACTGAGGGGACGACGATGGCAAGCGTTAAACCTGGTCAGGAACATCCAGTATTTTTCTTTCTTCTACCTTTTCTTATTTTTTTTTTCTTTCGTTCTTTCACGACAACCGAGAATCTTAAGTTTCACATCCGCGAACGCTGCACCCTCTTTTTACCCTAATTTTCGTCCCCTTTGTTTCACTTGCTGACTTTCCTTTCGAATCGAGTCCTTCGATCACGTTCCCGTTATTAAAAAGTTCCTCCCCTGAAACTTTATTGGATGGAAGTTTTCGTTTGGCAACCGAAATAACGCTGTCCGAAAATACCGAACGGCATACAAGTGTCGGGATTAATAATTGGGAGTTCAACAATGACAGAGTTCATTTAAATGTTCACTTGGAGGGTCATTTAAGGCTCTCGTTTGCGCAGTTAATTGCGTCTGTTGCACAATGGGATACGAGAACAATGCGTGGAATTGTTTCTGCCAGCGGTATGCATGGAAAAGAATCATTTCGTTTGGTACTTAATCGCGAGCATTAAGAACTGTTTGTTTCCTGAAAACACAGTTAATACGATGATAGGTGACAAAAAATATAATACTTTTAAGGGGATAGAACGTTAGGGATAATTGAATATCGATGATCGTAAAATGAAACTGGTTGTTGGCTCCCACAAAATTCGTGGAGCCGAGTCATCTAGTAAATAGATAGGTACAATAACTATTTACAAACACCCTAAATTTATTAACAAATATATATACACGTGTTAAGAATTATATATATATAAATGGTTCGTAAATTCTATTACACTCTTGTATACTGTATATTGTAACTTGTTAAGTGTTCTGATTGTAACTTTTCAATGTTCTTGTGTAACTTGCAATTGATCTTATGTAACTTGTAAATGTTCTGTTCTGGGTATCACTTGTAAAGATTCTTGTGTAACTGTAACTCGTAATTTGTAACTTACTCTTGTGTAACTGGGTTCTGTTCTATTCTGTGGTGATTATACACAGAGTTCACAAATAGGAGGAAATTCTATTAACAAATCAAAAGTTTGCCCATCCCTCGTGGGCCAGTCCTCCCGACACTCGAAATCCGACCCACTGAGGATTGTACGGGGGTGAGCGTTCGTAATCCCAAGGGGCAGGTAAATGGGCCCAAAGTACGGTGAAACTTATTAGATATGCTGATTGGCTTTAGGGTATGGAAATTTCAATTGCCAAAAAAGGTACTATTGCTAGATAATCAATTTAAGTGATTTAAGTAATATGGGAAATAAATGAAGTGTCCGATAATATAAAATATTGGAATTCCCAGCACTGGTCAAACGACTAGTTTTAAATTTTGAATAAAAATTCTGCGTTGACCGTTAGTGTTTTCCTACATCAGTTCCTATAATATTTCATAAATGTGTCAATATCTATCTTTCCTTTTGTTTTGTCTCTTTCTGAAAAAATATGCACCTCGTCTTATCTGCTATAACGGACATTTTAAAAACTAGGAATCTTTGTGTACAAGCAGATTAGGCGATACGTAACATGGACTTATTTTCCTTTCGTGCCATAATTCACTTGTAGAGGGTGCAATTAACCCTTAAAGAAAATACAGAATTATATTTCTCGTTGGATGTCTCGAGAACGATAAAAGATATTGAAAACATTTTTAACGGAGATTGTATGTTTTTTTTTATACCTGCAAGATTGTGTAAAAAGTATGAAAAGTTGATTTTTTTTCAATTACCCTTTCCGCCACTTCTTAAAATTCATTCTTCGATCGTTTTATGCAAAAATACTTTTCGGTACCTTATAGCTATTCAAAATGAATTAACATTTATTGTTAGTTGTCACTGTAAATAATTAAAAAAAGAACTTTAGAAATTGGATTTCAAAAATAAAAATAATTTAGAATATTCGAATTCAACTTATTGGGAAAATATTATTTGATGTTATTCGATTCATTCACAACTCTGATAGTAAACTACTTTGTTGTTTTGTTAATATCCCAATGATATTTATGTGTGAAATGTATCGATACTATTGCAAATATTTTTACAAATATATTTATTAATCGATTTTTATCAACATTTTATTACAATTGAATAGGACACGAAAAATGTCAAAAAGTATATGTCACTAATGTCAATTGATAACTTATTTCAATATCTGTTGTAACAGGACAATGTTTCGAAATTGATACGTTGTGGCTTTAACAAGTATGCTATTGGACTGGATTGTAATTGCATGCCTATAAGTATATAGAATATTTGCATTTTAGTTGCGATTTACGTTTGCTTCATTCGTTAAATACTTTTCATACTCCGTAACGTATTCTATAAATGTATATCTGTGTGAGCAATAAACATTATTTCTAATTACACCTTTGAAAATTTTTAAACAATACGGAAGTAGAAAGAGTAAAAGATTGCGATTGTAATTAACGCAAAGCAAACGCTACCGGGAGTTCCTGATAACAAAGATAAATCGAATTTTTAATTTGGAAGTTGGATCTGTAATTAGTTTCTGTGTTCTTTAATACAACTTCATTGTTCTGTACTCTTTTCCACATTATTACAGTTCATACAAATCAAAAACAACCCACTGAAAACATTTAATAGAGTACTGAAGTTAAGTGAAGTTCATTAAAAGGCAGAATGTTTTTTCTTGGCCAGGAAATGTTTATTACTAATGTATACATACGGTATAAAGTAGATATGCTAAATAACAGGATAAATAATTTGTGAAAACTTCAGATGAAATTTGGTCATTGAAATTATCGCAGATTTTCGAGCATGAAAAAATTTTGGTAAAAATGACAATAAAATAAATATCAGGTGGCGACAAAATGAAATACAATAATTGACCAAAAGTTGAATTAATTTTTTGATAGAACTTCTATTTCTCTTTTTTTCGTATCCTTGAAGAAGCATACACATTAATGAACGGGCCATATCAAAGCAAGTTACGAATATTTGATTGAAAAAAGTGAACAACCCTTCAACCATTCATTATGTTAGTGTAGCGAAATGGAACATGTAAAGAAGAAATACGACATAAAATCTGACAGCTTTAATGAATCAAAACTGCATTAAAAATGCTCTCAAATATTTAAAAAAAATAAATATGTATGAAGAAATATTATACCGCGTCGACATGTCGCGACAGTTTAAACCGTTGCTAATGACCTACTAGTCGATGCAACGTTAAAATACACGGAAAAAACGAATAAGAAATTAAATTTAACCCTCTATTGCATAAATTTCGTGATTCGAAAAAGAAATTATTTTTTGGTTATTTACATATCCGTGAATTAACGTTAGAGTTAAACAATAAGTGGTAGAATTTTCCGAGCAATTAGTTACCTTCATAAGATAATAACGTGCATAAATTCTGTAAAATTTTATCAATAAACTTTGGAGTTTAATCTAGTTTTCCAATTGGATACATTATGCAGTTAGGCAGTATATCCCAGAAGTTCATCAATATTGAAAAAATATGGGAAAACGTTTAAACCTTAATAGCATTTTGACAAGCACACATACACAAACCAACAAATTAGTAATTACGTATTAATGTACACTAAACACTAACATGCATATAGAGATAAAATATTTAAACTACGATAACTTATAATTACTCAACCTCGAAAGTTACAATCAGCGGTACAACTTAGTTTGCTGACGTTTGACTTTTTGCTCACTGCCTTTTTTTATCGACATATCAAAGATTATGATATATTATATATTTAATTAAACATAACAATTTTTCCCCCTATGTTTTTTACGAGGTTCTTTGTTGAAAAGTAATTCCATTAATCGAACGATTAAGAAAGAATAAATTGTTGTGTTCCCCAGAAATTAATTAAAACGATCGTTTTTATCATTGCTCTTATATACATTTCAGCAACATCTAATTTCTACATTTGATTATTTAAAGTAAATAAAACTACCATCTTTATATTTAATAAAATTATTTTAATTAGTACATATCCAGACGTTTCACTAATGAGATTCCTGAAATTCACTTTTTTTATTAATCATTTATTTTCGCGTTTTAACCTAGAAAATAAATGAAGTTAAGGGGTAATTACATTTCAGTAATAAGTAAAAAGATCGCTCTTCGCTTAAAATAACACGTTTTTAGCTGAAACATTTATGCCATCAGTGTTAATAATGTTTGGAAATGGAAATCAAGCATGGAATTAATAATATTATACTATTGTTTAAAATTTGCAAATGTCGTCGAATGTTAACTGTTTTCTTAATATGAATGTAAAATTATGCCAATTGTCCAATTTAGACTTGGACAGCTACTTTATTTCTGTCAAAACATTAATCATTAAAGTTTAACAATTATTAATGTATGTATTATTTTAAGCCTATAATTTTTCTCGAACACGGAAGTTTTCTCTTTTTTTTTTTTACCAAAAAAAAAGAGGTTGCTATCAAAAAGTTTGGAAACCATTGAAATGGAGGATTAATACGCGTTCAAGGTAGTCATAACGTTGTATTCTTTGTGCAAACCGATGTTCAATCGCATAGCGAATTGTGATGGAATATAAAAGCCGAACGCAGTCACTGATAAATTGTATCGATGGACCACAAAGACCCAAAGAAAAGAGGGACGAGGCTTCCTATCCGACGATTCGTTCAATTTTTGATCACGAACCGTTTCTCTCGCGTGTTAACAAATCGTCGCTCGTTATCTTTCGGAACGAGAATGTTCGACAGCATATCGTTGTTCGAAGTTAAAGGAACGCGTCTATTGAACGGAAAATGGTATTAATAAAAAAAATAATAGCCGTCGAGAGGTTACCTAAATATTATTTAACACTTCAATTGCCATGGAGATCACTGATAACACTGTTCTACAAATTCAATTTTTTTTTCTGTTTTTCAATATCCACTAGGTGATTCTTGTAGAGCTTTGTACCCTAAACACGAATCTGAAAATGGAATTGCTGTATCACCCTCAGTTTTCGAAAAACACGAGTTTTTGTGAAAACGTACAATTTTGGGCAAAAGCGAGGTATTACGCGAAAATTAAAAACATCAGACAGTTCCAATTAATCTTAAAAGATAGAGGAGAGATTCCTGAATATGCTAACATCGATAGTTATAATATTTTGTACTTTTGAACGGTTGTAAATGATCGCCAAAGTTTGAAAAAGTGTCGAAGTACATACTTTATACACAATACTTTTGCATATTTACGAAAAGTTGTTTACCTGACACGAAATCTATACACAGGATCTGATTCTGCAGACATTTCTGAAGAAGAAACTGACCAACAGAAGTGTAAAAGCTGTTCTCAATTGTCACAGGTCGAGAAAATGTGTATTTGCAACGCGTGCACGACGTTTGACCGCCACGCGGCCATCGCTTGCTTATCTCGGCGCGGCAGTGCCGTAGCTACCTACAAGCGAAACTGGTATAATGGTGCAGTAGGGTATGCAGTCTGTATATAGTATGTTTGATTTTTTTTTTGTAACTTTTATTGCTTAATATATTTGTATACTCTAGGATACTAATCACTGAATTATATTTTCAAAATCCATGTAAACTTATCAATGGAATCACTCGAACATGTACGCTTTTCTAAGAAAGATCTGGAGTAAATCCTTGCTATTCACACTTCGCTCTTAGGAATATTATTCCTATTCTGTGAGGCAACCCAACAATAAAATGTTGTTTATTTTTTTACGGCTTTATATTTAAAAAACCATTCATATATATGCAATGAACATTGAAATTGTTTAGAAATGGAAATGATCGGGAAATGTTTTGTACAAATCCACAAACAGATTAAAAAATAAAAAATGATAAACATATACAGGAATTAGGAGCCTAAGATATTATCGGTGTCGCATCCATTATGCGTAGCTACGACACTGGCAAGCCGAGGTAGGCTAGCGATGGCCGCGTGGCGGTAAAACGCCGTGCACGCGTTGACAATACACATTTTCTCGACCTGTGACAATTGAGAACGGATTCTATACTTCTGTTGGACAGTTTCTTCTTCAGAAATGTCTGCAGAATCAGATTCTGTGTATAGATTTCGTGTCAGGTAAACAACTTTTCGTAAATATGCAAAAGTATTGTGTATAAAGTATGTACTTCGACACTTTTTCAAACTTTGGCGATCATTTACAACCGTTCAAAAGCACAAAATATTATAACTATCGATGTTAGCATATTCAGGAATCTCTCCTCTATCTTTTAAGATTAATTGGAACTGTCTAATGTTTTTAATTTTCGCGTAATACCTCGTTTTTACCCAAAATTGTACGTTTTCACAAAAACTCGTGTTTTTCGAAAACTGAGGGTGATACAGCAATTCCGTTTCCAGATTCGTGTTTAGGGTACGAAGCTCTACAAGAATCACCTAGTGGGTACGGAAAAACAAAATTCGTGTTGAACAGTGTAATCAATGACTTCGAATATATAGCATTTGATTAAAACATTTACAATATATGAAGCCTGATAAAGCAGTTGTCCGAGTAATCGGACAATTGGTATAGATTTTTGTTTAATATAGAAGAAAACTGATTGCGTTTGACGCTATCTGTGATTTTCTGAGGATATTATCATATTATTAAATCTATGGCAACATGTTCATAAATGTTATTTGATTTATAACGACAGAACAATAAACGATATTGGCATTAAATAATTGAATACGACAAAAGAATAGTTACTATGAAATATTTACTTACCTGATATGTGACTACCTCTTGTCAAAACTACACAATTCTCTGTCACGGACGCTATTTAAATGTTTGACAGCGTGGCGTGATCAGTTTATATTTTCAAAATAATTGAAAGCACAACACTACCTTTTTTCATCTTAAAGATAAAACCGTCGGAACAATTTACCCCCCGAAATTCTAGCCCCGGTCTGCCCTACTTGGTTTCGGTTTTTAAGAATTTTTAGTACTGATGATACACAGGGTGTTCGGCTACCCCTGGAAAAAATTTTAATGGCAGATTTTAGAGACCAAAATAAGACGAAAATCAAGAATATCAATTTATTTTGGTTGCGGGGCTCAATTACAGTCATTCTTGGTCATTAGACATACCCTCGACATCCTACCCACTTTCTATTAAAAAATTCGAGAAGGTGTGAAATTTTTCGACAAAATTAAAAAATATTATGGCGTGCAGATAGTCAAAGGCCAATCGAAACCTATACTTTAAATACCGTAACATACGGCACATCCGCGGCTCCCTTCTTGGCCACTCGCACACTTCAGCAGTTAACGGAAGACGAGGGAAAACTATTCCCACGAGTAGCAGTTGTACTGCGTAAGGATTTATACGTGGGCGATCTGTTGACAGGGTCGAAAACGTACGACGAGGCCATCAGTATTCGCGACGAGTTGAATGAATTCAGCAAAAAGGAGGAGTTCAAACTGCGACAGTGGGGCACGAACGACAAGACACTAATAAACACACTCGATGACAAAACAAACGACAATCACTTACGACTAGACTTAGATGATACCGTAAAGACACTCGGCATACATTGGAACGCGAGACAAGACACAATTACATATACAATACAAGAATTAACGCAAACAGATCGTACAACGAAAAGAGGAATTTTATCGCAAATCGCCACATTATTCGACCCTCTCGGATTGCTCGGTCCAATCATAGCAACGGCCAAAATCCTCATGCAACAATTGTAGAAACTATAATTGGATTGGGACGAATCAGTTCCTGCAGATATTCATACTAACTGGCGTACATATTGTCAAGACTTAAGGTTACGGGACAACTTAAACATTCCTAGACAAATAACAGCAAAGAAATACGTGACCGTGCAAATGCATGGCCTTTGCGATGCGAGTGAGCAAGCCTACGGAGCTTGCATTTATTTGCGGTCAATTGGTCAGGAAGGTAATGTCACGACACATTTGGTATCGTCAAAATCTCGAGTTGCCCCATTAAAAACCATCTCATTGTCTCGGTTAGAACTCTGCGCTGCACGTTTATTAACTAAATTGTACAAAACCATTATTCACGCTTTACGTAGATTAACATTCGATCGAATGGTGTTTTGGTCGGACTCGACGATTGTTTTGCATTGGATCCAAACCTCTCCACATCGCCTAAAAACTTTCGTTGCTCATCGAATCGCAGACATACAATCCGTAATAGCCAATTGCGAATGATGACATGTAAGCCCCGGAGATAATCCTGCGGATTTAATATCACGGGGCATGAATACAAAAGAATTTATACGCAGCCAACGGTGGTCCATCTTGGTTAAAAATACACAAAACTGAGTGGCTTGCCGATTATCTACAACCAGTTGAAATACCAGAAATGCGACCTCTTGTTATATTAACCACAGTTATGACGGACTCAACTATCTTTGAAAGGTTTTCCTCATTTAATGGTTTAAATTTAGCAGTTTACATAAAGAAAATCATACAGGAGCATTATCCACGGATGAGCTGAATAAAGTAGAACATAGCATAGTACGAACAATTTAACTTGAGGCGTTCAAAAATGGGTCAACTCAAGGAAGATTTTATGGCGTTAAATCCATTCATAGATGAGCACGGAATATTAAGGGTAGGCGGAAGATTATCCCATTCCAATTTACCATACAATGCAAAACAATCGATTCTTTTACCGAAACGACATACGGTAACGAAATTAATCATACGCTACTACCATGTGAAAAATTTTTACACAGGCACCCAAGCAACGTTAAACGCAGTTCGGCAGAAATTTTGATACGAAATATAATACACAAATGCATTACTTGCTACCGCGCGAAACCCCCAATTATGCAGTGTAAAATGAGCGACCTACCAACCACTCGCGTTACGTACTCCAAACCTTTTTTGCAGTCTGCGGTAGATTTTTGTGGTCCGATCTGGATTAAGGAAAAAACACAGAAATCGAAACAAAATTAAGGTTTATCTTGTGATATTTGTCTGCTTCATCACTAAGGCCGTGGCACCTAGAAATCGTAGGTGACCAGACAACCGAGTCTTTCCTAGCAACGCTGCGTCGATTCTTTGCGCGAGGGGGTCGATGTTCTGATATCTTTTCAAACAACGCGACGAATGTTATCGGCAAAAAAAAGAGTTAACAGACCTCTTTAATTTCTTGAATTCCGATGAGATAAACAACACAATAAAAACAATCCTGGCAAATGAAAACATTAAGTGGCACTTAATTCCACCACGTTCACCATATTTTGATGAGATCTGGAAAACTGCTGTTCGAGCTACTAAACATTACCTAATTCGCGTGATAGGCGAAACGTTGCTCTCTTATGAAGCTCTACCGATGTATATTAACCAAATAGAGGCAATTTTAAACTCCCGACCGATCACTCCATTGTCCTCCGATCCTAACGATTTGACCGCGTTAACCCCCGCCCACTTCCTTATTGGCAACACACTAACAGGTATTCCAGACTATGATTTTACAAGCGTGCTACCTACTCAACTTTTCTCATGGGAACACGTTCAAAAAATGAAAAAACACTTTTGGAATCGGTGACAAAAAAAATACTTGCACGAACACACAGTTTGCAGAAAATGGCACACGGGTGTCACAAAATATCGCGATAGATACGCACGCTAGTCATAGTGCGAGAAGACAATCGTCCGCCTATGACCTGGCTCCTCGAAAGAATCACAGCGGTGCATCCGGGCGACGATGGAGTCATCCGTGTAGTGACGATTAAGACATTAGACGGTGTATATAAACGTAGCATAAAACGAATAGCACCTATAGTTACCTATAGTCACTATTAAAGTCACAAAATGTAAATACACTTCTTCCTAAACACAATACAAATGTAAATATTAGACTAATTATGCTACTAGCAACTCTAGTTTTAAAACAGTTAACCACTAATTACGAGTTAAGCGTAAATCACTTTCATAGTATAATTGTGAAATAGGTGCACAATTAACATAAATATTTGTAATTCTAGCACCGTATTAACAAAAAAAAAACAAATTCCTAGATCTAATTGAGATTCGTCAATCTCCCCATTTATGTAAATATATTTTCATTTAAGCGTACGTCATATACCAATTCATGTTCGATCCAAGTTCTTGGAAATAATGTACTATACATCATCGCTCAACCTCAACCTCATCGCGTTCATCTAATAGCACTGCAACAGTTCCAGTTTTCCGTTATCCTTTACTTTGAACGCTACCGTTCAATGGGGGCGGCATGTTGCGTCTCAGGTCATAAAACATGCGATTTTCGTAACGCAGCAAAGTTCGTCGAGGGGTATAGGGATGGGTCCCGCGTTGGCCCAGGCATGGCCATAAAACGGCGTTGTGCCCATATTTGGGCATAGTCAAGGAGTTTTCGCAGTGGAATTTTCCACGACCCCCACACGAGCGTGGCCGTAAACTATTAAATAGAAATACAGATTTATAAAAATTGTACGCCATTATGCCTGGGAAAACACGTTAACATTCTATATTAAAACTTGTGATACACGGAAAAAAGTTTGATTTTTTATCCAAACTTGACACAAGCAATATTTGACAAATTAAATTAAATTCAAAATGTTTCGACTTTAATTCAAGTAATTTTCTACCGAATGAAAAATCGTATAATATAAGAAATTAATAATAAATTGGAAATTAAACTATCTAATGTAAAAATATTATTGTAAAGATATTTTCAGGTAAAACAAATTTTTGATGTAAAAAAAGACGAAGCAAATGGGGGACTCTGATCATGCAGAGATTAATTTCATAATTAAACATTGTGAGTTATTATTTTCGAACGTTCGCCAAAACGTTTTTAACTAAATTAAAGTATTAAAGTTAATTTTTCAAAGTTTTGCTTTGTTAAATACTGAATGTCAAAAAATATGTTGAATCTAAAAGTTTTCTGATACGAAATATGTAGTTAATTACAAATGAAAATAGCTCATGTGAAAAACGATAATACTGAAATATGTATAGTAATTACTGAAAGAATAACAATTCATATCGAATGAAAAGGCAACGTAGTAGGATATATTTATACAACTTATTTTCATTATAAAGATAACTGGAATATACACTTGAAATACGGCTAGCTGTATATATGTACATGTATATGTATGCAGAGAGACGATCCGAAAGACCGCATCAAAGATGATGGAAAAGTTGGTCCACCTTAATCCTTGAACAACTTCAGTAACTTAGGTCGAGGAAATCTGGGAAAAATACAGGAAATGCTTGTTAGATAATTGCTAGGATGGAATCAGTTTGACCTTGATTAAAAAGAAAGCAAATGGAATATACATGCTATCGAACTATATGCATTATTTATTGTAAAAATTGTAAAATCAGCTATCAATAAAAATTGAGTCAGTCTCGTTTCGGCAATCGACGCAACCGGACGTGTTATCAAATAATTCGTACCGCTGACGAGTGCCATATATCGAGTGAGCAAACAAGTGACTACGTTAAGCAGTGTTGGTTTCACCAACACAGGTGTGCAAATCCACAAACCGGGTATACATACGTGGTGTGTGTGAGCGCGTGTGTGCCACCATGTCGCTGAATAAGACCCACTGCAAAGAAGAATCCGCTATCCGCAAAGATTGTCACCAAAGCAATAGAAACCCATACACTCCAATGGATAAGGACCGTAACATTTCAAACAACTCCACCGATCCAAAAGTCTCATACGCAAATATCATGAAACAGGAATATATCCCAACCCAAGACCAGGCCATACACATAATACTACAGTCAGTTGATGGCATTACAATAAAAGAATACGCTCGGGCCATAGGAAACATAGTAGGATCTAAAGCAATCAAATTCCTATCAAGAATATCCAATAGTAGAATATGTATGTACCTGGATAGTAAACACACGGTCACAAACCTAACACATAAACATAAATCGGTGAACATAAACAATATAAACGTTGAAATCAAACCAATGGTGTTACCAGCCCAACGGATTATACTATCTAATGTCGCACCTATAATCCCCAATACCCACATCGAAAATATCTTTAAAAACAACAATATTAAATTACTCTCGAAAATTACTCAGCTAAAAGAAGGAATTACTGATCCAAATCTATCTCACATTCTAAGCTTTAGGAAGCAGGTTTACGTCGACCCGGAAAAAGTTAAATGTATACCGAGCTCCTTTACAATAACACTAGATAACAACACGTATAGAATATTTTCCACGACAGAGAAACGGTCATGCTTCAACTGCCAACAAGAAGGGCACATTGCAAACCAATGTACAAACACGACAAACCCAAACAAATCTGATTCACACATCCATACACACACAATTTCGAATCTATCCCCATACTGCCCTCCTGCTGATTACGCACCTGAAATCGAAATGCAAACTAAAACAGACATTACTAAAGAAACAAATCAGGAAACAAGAGACCACTATCCTCGACATCCGAAGAAAACATAATAAACCCAGTAAAATTAAGTGATCTCGACCTGGATACCAAGAGCCCAACTCGGCAAATAACGGAGAAACGTCACAACGCCCCCGAGCCAATCTTTAAAAAACCTAAACGCCTCCAATTGCCTGTCTTCTCGATAGATAGAATTGACGAGATGCTCGAACCAGCAAAAGAGTACATCGATGACAAAAAAAATAACCAAGTTTTGGATTATCTCCAATTGAAAAGCTTTTTAGAAAATGCAATAGGTGTACGCAACCCGAAGGAAATTTCCAAACAGTACACCAGCAACATGCCAGCCTTAGCCGAATTGCTAATTACAATCCACCCCCTACTCAAAGAGCGGTCAATCAAAATTAGAATACGCAAATTGCACCAGAAAATGGTTTGGGCCCATCTGAGCAATCAATACCCAACTGGCCATCGGAGGTAGAGGATGATCTATCAAGTTAGGTAACTATTAATTATTACCAAGTAGCCTACTAAGCAACAGCCAGCTACACTATGAAAACTTCAAATTATTGTTAAACAACACAATCCAGATATCCTATGTCTTCAGGAAACAAATTTAAAAAAAAACCATAATCCATCTCTGAAAAATTACAGCCAGAAAACAGTAAAGAAAAGAAAAAAACAGAGAAAACAGTAACATCGCCAGTGGTGAAGTAGCTATTGCAATTTCCAAAAAATACTCAGCAATTGAAATTCCGCTGAAAACAAGTCTGGATGCAATTGCAGCAACCATTCACTTCCCGAATAAAATCAATGTTTGTAATGTGTATTTACCAAATAGCCAACCTCTTCATTTCCAAGATATCCCTCCACCTGTAATTTTAACGGGGGATTTCAACAGTCACAATCCTCTGTGGGAGTCATTCAGGATTGACGCCCGTGGAAAGATAATTGAGAAGTTACTGCAAGACCCAAAACTAATTTTGCTTAACACAGGGCACCCTACACACTTTAACGCAAGCAATGGTTCCTTTACTGCAATCGACTTAACCATCTGCGATTCCAAATTGGCTGAACGTATAGAATGGAGTGTGATAGAAGACCTACACGATAGCGATCATTTCCCACTCACTGTAACCTATGAAGACAATACCACCTACTGTCAACCGTCACAAATCCCAATGCATTTTGTTTTCCAACAAACCCCGCCGAGAAACCCTAAACTTAAATATGGGGAATAATGAAATCAATTTCGTTGACAGCATCACATTCCTCGGACTAATTTTTGATAAGCGACTATCCTGGATCTCCCACATAAAACACCTAAAATATTCCTGTCTAAAAAGGTTAAGCATCATTAAAATTCTGGCCAGTCACAGCTGAGGCTCCGACCAAGAAATCCTACTCAAAACATACCAAAGCTTAATCAGATCCAAAATTGATTATGGCTGTACCGTATACAATTCAGCGAAACCACATATTTTAAAAATGATTGACCCCATCCACAACGCGGCACTGCGATTATCCATGGGACTATACCGCACATGTCCAATCAGTGGTGTGCTATTTGAAGCTGGTGAGATGTCACTGGAGCACAGAAGAAAATTCCTAAATATAAAATACGCACTCAAAATGTCATCTACTCCCAGCAACCCCACGTATCACTATGTATTCGACAATAGATATTATGAGCTATACGAAAAAAAACCAAACCTGCCATCACCACTGTATGTTACAATTAAAAAGTACCTCCCCTCAATTACGATACAAAAAACAAGTATTATAGAACGGAAGCAAGACAAAATCCCCCCCTGGCGGACCAAAACCCCGGAAGTAGACACTACTCTAGCCGACTGCAACAAGAACCTCAGATCAAGCCTCGAATATAAGACCAAGTTCCTAGAACTAGACAGAAAATACACATTTTGCAAAAAAAACATCTATTTTTACCGCAGAAGCCTACGCAATACACGACGCACTTAAACATATACACACCTCTGATTCTCAAAAACACGCAATTTACACTGATTCCATGAGCGTAACCCAAGCCGTAAAGAACACCGTCAAAAGAAACCGAAATGAAATTATTAAAAATAGCTTAATGCTGTATATGGAATTCATCTCTTCCAACAAAAAGATATCCATCATATGGGTCCTCTCACACCAAGGAATAACTGGCAACACCCAAACTGATTCGAAGGCCAAAGAAGCAGTCACCTTCCAAATGGAACAACATCTAACTCCTATCCCACTTCAAGAAATCATCCATCATGAAAAAGAAAAAAATTAAAGATGAATGGAACAACATATAGAAATCGAAACCATCAAAAATCCATAGCCAAATCACAAACTTTTATCAAGATATCCCCCGCGGCCACATGAACAGGAAAGAAAGAATCGTACTCTCTCGTTTGAGAACTGGCCATTCCAAGCTAACACATGAATTCCTCATAAAGAAGACCGAACTCCCTTTTGTTGCGAAGTCCCACTTACAGTGCACCACATTTTATGTCACTGGCACAAACTTTCTACCCAACGACTCAAATATAAAATCAATTCTAACACGGCCCTCGCATCCGAAGAACATGCAAGAAACACCTTATTGTTTTTTACAATTCTTTTTTCTTTTACTTCAATAAAATTTAAACTATTGTTATCTTGATCAATGTGAGTCATATACAGGGTGTTCGGCCACTCCTGGAAAAAATTATAATGGGATATTCTAGAGGCCAAAGTAGGACGAAAATCAAGAAGACCAATTTGTTGATAGAGGCTTTGTTAAAAAGTTATTAACGTTTAAAGTTCCACCCGTACTGAATTTTTTTCTTGAAAACGCGTAAGATTTCAGGGGTATGTCTGTTCACCAAAAATGATTGTAATTGATTCCCGCAATCGAAAATAATTTTTCCAGAACGATTTTAAATTTTTAAATTTAATTTTTAATAACTTTTTAACAAAGCCTCAGTCAAGAAATTGATATTCTTGTTTTTCGTCTTATTTTGGCCTTTAGAATCTTCCATTAAAATTTTTCCCAGAGGTGACCGAACACCCTGTGTATCAATTGTAGATTTAAAAACCCGTTCATTAAACGTAATACAATCATCGTCCGATACTGCGTTTGAAAAGTAACTTTTTAAAATACATGGTCCATATTTCCGAATATTTGCTACGTTTTATAAATACCTAACTACCGCTAATTAATTCAATTCTCGTTTTGCAACTTCCATGATCGATTGATTTGAATTTTCATGTAACATTTTTAATTACCGTTTTAGAGTATTCATATGACAACAATAGACCTGTCAGAAATAGATTCATATATTTTCACGTTTAACAATGAATTTTTAGAGAATTTTAAGACAATTATTTAGCGGATTAATCCCATTTTGAAAAGTGATGAAACAAATCTGAAGCATCAATAGATAACTAATTAACGTCACTTACAATCGCTGTAATAATGATAAGCGTACTAAAAGGAGTCTTGATTTTACAAATTTTACTGAAAATTTTTCATTATCACAAATAACTTCTATATAAAAGAAATTTATACTATTTTCTGACAGATTGCAGGTATAAGTAACGGTAATAATGACGACGATGAAATAATAACAGCTATTTCATGGTCGATGTTAAATATCAATACTCTTAATAACAATAGCCGTCGACTTCGTAAACGCTAACGATCCACGATTTGAAACAAGCAAACGCCAAACACTCGAATAACACAATTTCGCAAACGATCGCGCGTACCCGTTCGCATTTATCATTCCCATCGCGCGTTTGCAAACAAACCGCAACGCAATTCGCATAATACACGCGCCGCGAGATTTACATAATACATGCAATCTGCAGGAGGCGTGTGCTTTTGTAAGACCGCGTAAAGAGCCGTTTGGCTTTAAATTACGATCGTTCCTACGGTTACCGACAAATCGGTTTTGGTTATCTAGCGAAACGAATGGTACACGCCCGCGGCGATAGTGATGCACGCACCGAAGACACTGATAACGATCGACGCCGATCGACGCTAATTAGATGGCATAACGTGAATGAGAAGGTCAAGGAAGGCGGTAATTGCTGCCTGATTGTCGATTTATCGTTTCGAGTTTGTGTTAAAGGGGATAAAGGTCATGAAGGGAGGTAAAGAAGTCAACTTTCGACGACGAAACATGTTGTAACGTTTTTAATTCTCAAGCACACAACTGGGTCTATGAGACCTGAGGCCTTCGGAAAATGCGTGATATACAGTGAGTCACGAAAGTATTCGAATGCTCTGAACTGAAAAGTTTGAAGCTTAAAAACTACGAATCATATTATGAATTACGAAATACTTTTATTTCTATAATAACATATAAGAATCATGATTATATATATTAAATTTCAAGAGTCTTTGATAATATCAATACTAGTTATGAAACATTTCTTGGTAACATCGACTAAATGAACATCACAAAAGTATTCGAACGACGAACCTCGCAAAACAAAAGAAACCTTAAATATGACACAATGTAAACATTGCTGACTCTAGTTAGCATTCAACACTTCCCCTGTTCAGTACTGTAAGTGTAATAAGATTGCAGAAGTTTTAGTAATAATGTGCTCAAAAGAATCCAAAACAAGCATCACTGACAGCAAATTGATAATTGTTGCGTCGCAGACCCTCGAGCATCCCGTCGCGATGCAATCTAAAATTTAGGGTAGGCCCAACCACTTGCTCGCCCCTTTATTAGGTATTTTTCGTCGCCTGGGTAAGTGGTACCCTTAAGGTCAAACGTCGGCTAGGTGGTTGGAGGCGCCACTCGACCACCCATATTTATAGTTATGTTTACATTCATTCTGGTGTCCTCTTTACCGACTATCCTTTTCCAAAACAGCCTTATGCATACCTCCACTCCTTTTTCTAGGTCCCAGCCTACATTTTTCTCAACTAGCCAATGCCTGATAAAACCACTCCCAATTTTCCTTTCCGATTCCGGCGTCTCCACCCACTAAAATTACCTATAAAATAACGTAGACTGCGAGCAACGACGAGAGAATATTGTAAAAATCCGAGTGTACAAATTCGACCACAGAGTATTATAAAGGTCCTCGCCGTGGACTAAATCAATCGCGCTTCACTAATAAATTATTTTATTAGAACAACCAGCATTTTATACTTCGTCGTGAATCAACAATTTCAACGTTGTCGCGACGTACACGAAATGGTCCTTCGAGTCGCATTACAGTAAATTTGTGCTGTGATCTATGATATCGTGATCAATTAAGAGCAATTATCAAATTGATAACAATCTATAGTGAAGTGCAACATAACCGACTTTATAGTTATCAGGTAAGATCATTTATTAAATTATAAATCAAGAGCAGTAATTTTGATCGCTCATTTATTGAGTCATATCAACGACTGTGGACAGTTACCGGATGCAGTAAGCATTCAACTGAGTTGGCGAGGAATCATAATTGACAATATTATATTGTCAAACCATTGGCGAGGTCGACGGGTACACCTGTATCATCGTTGGGCAATTCCTGCAAAGCGGCGTACCTGCAACTGGCGTACCTGCAACCGGCGTATCTGCAACCGGCGAACCTGCAACCGGCGAACCTGTACCACCGGCTAACAACCCAGAAACCATCTGAACACCGAAAGGATTTCAGCGATTGACGAACTTCAACCATTCTACCTGCAGTTGGGGCAATTGATAACCGAAGGAGGACAGAATCAATTATAGTTGCGGTAAAAGCCATTCAGCGCTCAAGTAAGCTTGACTCACCTTCCTATACCATTTAATTACTCTTTTCCGAAAATTGCTTGAATCTTTACAAATTATGGCGATAGATTTAAAATCTCTTGCTAAGCAATGTACGGTGCTCAAGGCATCAAATTATGCGAATAAAAAATTATGTAAGGGATGCAGAAGATTTAGAAATACACGCGTTAGAATTACGTAAGCAGAAACTTAAAGACCTTTTTGAAAAGCTTTGTTCAGTTCAAACTGAGATAGAAAATGTAGACGATAGTCTTGAACAAACGACAGCGCGCGTAGAGTTTGAAACACTCTATTATGAATGCGGATATCTTATAGGTGGGAAATTATATAGATTATCTAATCGTTCCTTAACCACTGATCCGGTAAATAACATTTCAGCCACTAGTTCTACTATAATAACGAACCAAACAATATTACCGAATATCCAATAATTTCAACGTTGTCGCGACGTACACGACAATAATTAAGTGGCATAATGAAGACAAGAGCTATGGCGAAATAGCAAAATTGTTATATTCATAATATAACTCGTATTTATTAAGCTCCAAAGGACAATGTTAAGTCCTAGAGGGGTTTACTGACCCAAGAGCGTACAGCATATGCTATACACCGTTGGAAAGGTCTCGCCAAGGCGAATCGACTGATACCATTTTTAACTTCGATATCAGATGGGATAATGTCGAAAAATGGCCTCAAAGTTCGAGATTTTGCGGTTTTGAACAAAAGAAACCGGTAGTAAAAGCCCATCCGGCCCGAGGGACCTCGGGTAGGGACCTGAGGAAAAACCGAGGGGTGTAAGCGATACTCTAGCAGATTGGGATGGCAAATGTGCAGCACCACCTTCATTTCAGTGCCGTGTTGGGCCTGCGTTTGCCGCATGGGCCACGTTTCAAATGCCCAGGGCGAAATGGCCAATGGATCAGTTGTTTTTCATGAACATAGTATATTCATGATAGACGATTCGCAGGTATGAGTTGGGAATGTGCAGGTTAGTATTCAGACTAATGCGTCACTTACAATAGTGAATGGAGTGACATTTTATTGATTGAACGAAACATAATGATGTGAATACTGAATACTAACCTGCACATTCCCAACTCATACTTGCGAATCGTCTATCATGAATATACTATGTTCATGAAAAACAACTGATCCATTGGCGATTTCGCCCTGGGCATTTGAAACGTGGCCCATGCGGCAAACGCAGGCCCAACACGGCACTGAAATGAAGGTGGTGCTGCACATTTGCCATCCCAATCTGCTAGAGTATCGCTTACACCCCTCGGTTTTTCCTCAGGTGCCTACCCGAGGTCCCTCGGGCCGGATGGGCTTTTACTACCGGTTTCTTTTGTTCAAAACCGCAAAATCTCGAACTTTGAGGCCATTTTTCGACATTATCCCATCTGATATCGAAGTTAAAAATGGTATCAGTCGATTCGCCTTGGCGAGACCTTTCCAACGGTGTATAGCATATGCTGTACGCTCTTGGGTCAGTAAACCCCTCTAGGACTTAACATTGTCCTTTTTATTTCATAGCGTTCGAATATTTTCGTGACTCACTGTACCTACAAAGCAAGGGTAAGGCGGTTCGAATTGGCGGGGAGGGAAGGAAGTTCAAGGACACTGCCAGGCATTCCACAACATAGGAGACTTAGTCCTTGTCAAGCTGCTGAAATACTAAGACCGCAACCTTAAAAGTGAGTCTGAGAGACTCAGTTGTACCTCGACGTCAGAAAATTAGTGCCACGAAAAATACAAAGTTGAAATAAGTATCATTTAAATTAATTATTTGTCATGTGAAAGTTTGTGTATGACGTAAGAAATGAAAAAAACGGCAAGCCGACTGTTTGTACCAGCGTTCTTTTGAGAACAGCGATTTGCAAGGTAAGTAAGAATAAATAAAATTAATTAAACAAAATTAATATAAATATAAAAGTTTCCACAGATTACTTGCTTTTATAAATCGACGTTTATATTATGTATGCATGTTTGGTTTGTGTCGAGCAGAATGGAAAGATACAACAAGTCAATGTGTCAAGAACATCCTGCTAAAGTCTGCTGCAATTGTATTGATAATAATATATAAATTTTGTATTCTATAAATTATTTAGTAAATATTAATAAAGTGTTTTTGGAACTTCATATATTGCACTTGTCCATTCTTTTAAATTTAATTTTCATTAAAAACTTCTAACATTTTAAGGTATTTACAAATTTTTCAGGTTTCCATGACCGTCATTTTTATTTGTCAGTTTTAATTATTGTTTACAAAGTTTGTGCATAATTAACAGATATTACTTGCTCTTTTTCTTATTAAAAATATAATTTTTACATGTCAAAACGGTTATAATGTAAACGTAAAAATTCGTCTTTCATTCTACAAAGTAATTATAGCTTTTGCAACGGGTCGTTTCAACATATTTTTTTTCATAAAATACAACTCGTGATCTTTCCACTTTTGTGTGGCAAAACCCTTTTATCTTTTATTAATAAAAAGATACGATTTTTAGAAGAAAATTAAATTTCTGCAAAAATGTTTCATTTTATCTTCTACTTTGTCGTAAATATCTTTACTATACAAGCACATGCGACAATTTAACATGCACAGTGTTATTCTTAAATCTTTGGCGTATCGATTAAAAAAAGAGACACTTGAATTCATACAGTACATACAGTCCGAGATATAAACGATTTGTGTCTCTACGTAAATATTTGAACGTGCGTCCTTGAGGGTTAAATTCATACAGTTGATATTTTACGAATTAGAAGTACGTATTGTGTTGTATAAAAACAGTCTGGTACATGTTAATGGTTGCTGGATATATTTTCGTCGTCTCTCCAGTTCTCTGTATTCTCTTATCATAACCTAACTATGGCGGTTTGTTATATGGAGGAAGTAAGCCGGATAGCAGGAGGAAAGAAAAGGAAAGGAGAAAGAAGCGTCCTGGGTCTGCTTAGACGTCATGACATTTAATGGTCGGTCGAGAATTGTATATATAGTAATAGGTGGTCGATCGAGTACTTGTGAGAGAGCATAGACCTCTGCTGGCGAATGCAGGAGATGTCGCCACTCATGCTACTCCAATCAGTGCAATACACGAACGAGAAAGAGTAATTTCGTAAATTATGATATTCGAGCGATAAGACGCACATCGATAAAAATGTTATAGGTCTTTTTAATAAAGTATAAAGTTAATGTCTCGATTACTAACTGGATCCCCATTAGCGACTTCTTCCTTATTATGCAATAACAGGAAGGATACGTTCTACGAAAGTTGAGAATTATGTATTTTGCTTGCACATTTATTTATTAGTAAATTAACATACAAATTGTGACTTATTCATTTGTTGACGAATTTTAATAAGATAAAGTTACATTAGATTACGTCAAATAACGCATTAGAACTAATTTAGGTATAAAACTAGAGATGAGTACAATATTACATACTCTACTTAGATATCATTGTATATTAATAAAAAGTTATTAATTTTAAGTAATCAATTTTCTTATGCGTTCAATAATAGGGGCATGTACCCTATGCAAGTTGACCACATTGCAATAGAATATATTTATTTTGTTAAAAAAATTGAGGAATTTTTGAAATATACAATGTATACTTTGGTTGAGTTAACAGAAGGAGTTCCACAGTCTTACTAAAATAAAGTAAACATTGCAATAACATGAAAACCTTGTTCTCGGATAAAAATACATTCATAAAAATTAAAAATGACCCCAAACCAAATAAATGGCGAATAAATTACGAATCAGTCTATCTATTTGACCTAAAACGAATTTCATTTGCTTTAAACTTTATCATTTACAAAACAAAAGCTTAGTTTTTCATGATTTGTTCTATACCACATAGTAATTATTTTACATGTAAAATTTTTCGAAATCTTAACTATCGTTTTGTATTGGTTAATGTTAATGCTAACGTATTGTTTGGGTCGTTATGACCTGAGATACTGCTATAACCAATAGTTATGTTTAGAGTAATTGAAATATTTCTAAAACTATGTGAGATAATATGAAACTTCTAACGACAATGTTCTAATAAAAAATAGAGGATTACATTATTCAAATTTATTTTAACACTCTACCTACAAATAATTATTAATCACATGTTATGGGTCTTTTAATATTGTACAACTTTTGTAAATAGTGCTTCTCATATTTTTAAAAATAACCTGGATAATTAAGGTCATTAGAGTTACTGAACTATTCTACACAAAAAAAAATCGGAAAATTCATCCGAAGCGTGCGTTAAAGGTACGTCATGTTGAAATTGGTCTCGAATTGGAGTACACGTGACTGGTCACGCAATAATAGGATAAAGTGATATTTTTGGATGCAAACAAAATTTCAATTGAAATACACCGATTGAGTATTGTTATTGTACCATGATTGGTGTTAAGGAGAACGATATTTATTTTGTAGGTATTCATACGTTGAATTTGTATGATATGGAATACAATTTATTAATCTAGAGTAGTTAGTGCAATAATTGTAGAAGATTCAGAAAAATATTTAAACATTTTTAAAAGTCTATTAGAAAAAATTAAATGCTTTATAGGACAATGAAGTTACATTTTTTTATTAAAAAGATTTTTTTTGTTAAAAAACGAAGTTACAACGTATTTATTAAAAATGTGATATTTTTAAAGTAACCCTCAAACGGCAAATTACTGGTCGATTTTGACCGAAATATAACTTTTATTATTACGCATTGCAATGCAAATTAATATTATTATTGTTACCTATAAAAAATGAAGATTTCATGACTTTGAAATAATTTGTTTGTATGGATCTAAGTAAGTTTAAAATCCGGTTTCAAATATCATCGACAATACATGTAGAAATCACCTTTTCTTATATAGTTAAATTATTATTAAATGAATTCATATTCGTGAAAAAATTACTAAATAACATAAAACATTTTTTTTTATTAAAATTAGGTTGTAAATACTTAATTTTAAATAAATTTTCGGTAATTATTTACTTTGGCGATTCCTCACCAATTTCGATGACCTTCAAGTATGTTGTCAAGGTCACTGTTACGAAGATTTTTTCTTTATACGTGGTACCGCCGCTCGCCTTTTGTTTTCGAGATATTTGCAAAAATAATTTTATGTCTGAATTAGCCTCTGGTTGAGTTGGGGATCAAAAATTAAACTTTATTCTTTACTATTAGTATTATTATCGTTATTATTAATAGAAATTGGAAAAATGTCTGCCATTATATAAAAAATAACTTCATTTTGAGGACTTGTAATAAGGTACTCAATAATCACTGATGCCAAGGTAATAATCAAAATGCGACTGTAAATACTGAACAGATTCGTGAAATACCGTATCTGTACCTGCTTACAAACATAGTGTCATGTAAAATTTCAATTATAATATTTACACCATATCAACTTGGTACAAACCAATATTCAAATACTAGTATACAAATAATGTATATTGTGTCAAGCTAATATCGGATAATATAAATAAAGAAAATTCAAGTAGAAAATGAATGCATGGCCGACCGGTATAAGAAAATCTAACCCAAACCTACTCCATTATATTAGTTACTAGGTAGAATAGTTAGGTTTAAGTAAGGTTTGGGTTAGACTTCTTTATGCTACTCAAATCGAGTTTTTAACGCTTACACACGCGCTGCCACAGTCACGTACGTATAGACAGAATTAATTGTAGTAGCAGCGATCTTTTTGACGAAAAATCTCGGAAACTAAGGCCGAGCGGCGGTTATATGTATAGAGAAAAAATCTTCATAACATCTTGACAACATATTTCAAGGTCATCGAAATTGGCGAGGAATCACTAAAGTAAATAATTACCAAATTTTCTATTGTAAATTAATTTAGAATGAGTTTTTCTCAACACATTCGGTGATAAAAGATTATTGCGTCTTGAAACATGTCGTTCCATTTATAATGGCAATTCAGCGTTTACATTGACGCTACAAGCCATTAGCTAAGTGTTTTTAGTGTCAATGTAAACTAAATCACATAATAACCGTCATAAAGGGCCCGCTCCAGCGATCTCGCGACCTGGTCCTGACCGTTAGGCCAGGGTTTTTCCCGATACCTGGGACGCGCGGTCCACCCTCGTGAACACGAAATGCAAAAAGTACCAGCACACCAATCCGAACGAAAAGGGTTCTGATTGGATGCGGTTGGCTTCTTACATTAGGATATAAGGCGCGATATTTAGCATACGAAAGACACAAATTACCAAAATGTCGAACGACACAAATATACAAAAGTTGAAACAACACACAACGCCGTACGAACGTTCACGTCCAACAGAAATACAGTCCACTACACCAAACCAACGCCTTACATATCAACAAACGTGCAAGAAGAGCTCTCGACGTGCAACACATTGCACGAGCTTTCAACAAAGATAATATAAAAATTGCGTAGTCTTTATCAATGTTATAATGATAGCTTAAATGTATATTCAAGAAGCATATTTACATTCTCTGTATGATTCGTTTCCCTGACAAACTTTTGATGCAATGTGGAAAAAGGAGAGATACCAGCAATAAGTATTAATGAAACAACTGAAAGCTATTAAATAAAATTGTTTACATTTACAGTAATTGTACAAAAGAAAATTAACATCCGTATAATATAGATAATAATCGGTAATATCGATAAATATAGGTTACATATTTTTTAATACCTTTCATTGCAAAAAACCAATCCCTCTATACTCCCTTATACTGATTTATTTATAACAGTTTATACAAACTTCGTTACAACGTCTTTTATATATGATATACATGATATATACATGTAAAGTATGTGTATTTTTCATATTTTTGAGAATTTTTTTATTACTAACATACGCGTGTGCTATTACTTCATTTCGGAGTATATGTTTATGTTTTAATCAACGTTATACGCTATAGTCGTTTGTTTGCATTTTTTTCTACTTGCTACAAAATTTGACACTAAATGATAACACATTCTGTTTGTGAAAAATTTTTGAGAATTCTTTAGAATTAAAAATTTGACACTGTTTTCCAAGAGAACCGTTGAGTTGCGACATATGGTTTCCTTGAGATTTTTACTCCTTGTGACGAGTAAAATACGCCAAAAAACTAACAAAATTAGACCACCAAAAAAGTGGTCTAGAATATGACTATGAGCGGACAACACATTTTTATACACCCTGTATATCTAAGTTCCACGCTACAGTATCCTGACACCTGCAGTGTTTCGACTCAGTATGCGGGTAATCATTGTCATTGCGAGCGAGTTAATATGTCCGTTGCTATTTGAAAGTAAAACTAATCTTAGCATAAATTAATCAAGCGACTTCAGGTTTATTACGTACAGAACATATGTACCCAGGAATTCTTGGAGCTGAACACTCGATTTAAGCGATTCTATCTATACCACCACAGATGCACGGAATGCACGAGACTACGGATTGGCGGAATGAGATTGGTGACGCGCGTTCTACCACTCGGGAGTCGAAATGCGATTCGCCATTTACTTACATGTATGGTAATGCCAACAGAATCGTTTGAACAGAGTGCATTGCAAAGAGAATAGAAGATGAGGCCTGAAAGAAATTGCAATGGATTGGAAGTCTAACTATTAAAACTGTCTCGATCGAAACTATAAATTTTTTAATTATTTATTGCTTACTTTTTCTTTCTTAAATTTTTCTTTGTATCAAATTCAGATATTTTACAATCATTTCCACTTACGAGTAAAATTGAGGTCGTTCCATCTTAGCTTGATAATTACGGCTTGATGATCTTTTCTTAAATTATATATCATACAATGTTGAGACTTAAATTACTTTATTTCCTCAAACGATTAACTTTTACTTAATTCGGCATATAAATTATTATGTTACATTGAAATTGAGAAAAATAAGAAATGCAAATATTACAATGTATTACGTCAGGAGTTATACTATAATACTAAATATTTTAATTTGTATATTATTTAATACTTGAGTATTCGAATATTTTATCTATTAATGAAGTATATGAATATTCGTAGTATAGTAGTATGATTATTATTTACAGATAACAGTATATTACAGGAATGGTTACTTTAAAATGGTGTGGTAGAGAACAAACTTCACGCAGTATTTGTTGAGCAATGTTTTCTATAAATAAGAGTTTTATTGTTTTTCCATGAATAACACAAAATCACTTAATTTATGAGATCCATCGTAATCTCTTCCTCTTTCTAACTTTCAGTTCCAAAATTCTACACTAAATTATTATCGATGTTTGTATTTATCTTTAAATTTTTTATAATTTTTACTTGTAACGACCTTAACTTAGTTGTGGTTTATATAGTAAATACAGTAATTTGATAATATATGGTTTGTAATTTATAATTAGACACTTTACATAGACAAGGTTACAATTATTAATTATTATTATATATAAGTGAATAGTTTGTTGAAAACAAATTATAAATAAGATTCAGACCCTCGATATCAGGAACACATAAAAAAGAGCTAATACAAAATGGAAAACGGTAATTCCGTCTGAGAAGGAGTGTTAGTAACGTCTTTCGTTGATCCTCGTGATCTGTTGCATTGCCAGATGACATGATCCAAATCCTGAAAATCTGCTTAGCATTGGCAAGTACTGTCAGAGAACTACGCATCGAACCACATTATTCAAATACACCTGGGTTTCTTTTGACACAGTATTTTGTTTTTTAACGCGTTTTATTTATTTTTACACGATCTTTTGATATGGTTTACTTCCTTTAAAGCGATTGCAAATAAACAAGCTAATTAATTCGTAGAAAATGAAGACTATATGTATTCGGTACGAATGTTTCAAATCCATTCTTTTTTTTATACAGGGTGTTCGGCCACCCTTGGACAAAATTTTAATGGGAGATTCTAAAGGCCGAAATAAAAATTAAATTAAAAAATTTCAAATCATTCTAAAAAAATTATTTTTGGTTGCTGGGATCGATTACAATCACTTTTGGTCATTACACATACTCTCCAAATCCTACGCATTTTCGAGAAAAAAATTCCTTACCAAAAATCTAATGTGAAGCCAGAAATGCTACCCTGAAATTTCATACGTATATTTAAAATGTCATAACTGCTGAACGCATTGGGGGATTTTAATGTTTCAAACGGCGAACAACGCGTATTATGGTGAAGAATATGTAGAAATTCTAACAACATTGAAAAAATTGTTCCTTACCCCGTAAAGTTAAAAAAACCTCATAAAAATGGTCCAATTTTTAAACTGCCAAAATAGTGCAACTTCTGCAATAGTGAGTATATTTCGATGAAACTTTTTTCTGATGTAGAGCCCATGGGTACCTACAAAACAGTATTAGGCAACTTTTCTGTAGGACGTCAAACAAAATTACTAAAAATCAAAAACGTATTTTTAAGAAAAATCGACAGGGGGATGGGTGTCCTAATTTTTCGGCGAAAATGAAAAGTTTCAAATCGTTCTGGAAAAATTATTTTTGGTTGCAGAGATCAATTATAATCATTTTTAGTGGATAGACATACCCCCGAAATCCTACCCACTTTCTAGAAAAAAATTCAGTACGGGCGAAACTTTGAACGTTAATAACTTTTTAACGAAGCCTCCATCAACAAATTGGTATTCTTGATTTTCGTACTATTTTGGCCTCTAGAATCTACTATTAAAATTTTTTCCAGGAGTGGCCAAACAGCCTGTATACTGTACCGTGCACTTGTGTTCGTTTTTTAATTCTCTTAAAACTTATACGCTTTTTTCTTTTTAAACGATGCTTCTATTATCCACGGTTCTATTTTGCACGTTCTTTTTTCGTACAATGCGTTTCGACCTTGCTAAAAAAGACCCCAGGTGTACTACAAAAATCTAGACCCTTGATCAATACAGAAAATATTCTAGAGCTAAAGTATTAAAACAATATTTGTGGTATATTCGCCGAATATATGAATCACTAAAATATTCTTGTATTACCATAGAGACAGACTCGTTGTATATTTATGTTTCGAACGACGTTTGATACGAAGCAGAAATTAATTAGAAATATTAAATACGAATGTAAAACAAAGTTTCAATCATGTTTATTTACACGCGAACAGATTTTGTAACTTAAAGTCCTTTTAAAAAAAATCAGATTCTTTTGAATACTGTATACAATGATGTTACCTGGTTCAATTTATTCTGTACGCTCATTTGCTCCGCCCATATTAATTGTATGTCGATATTTCACGAAAATGGAGCCAGATATCAGGGTATATGTAACAATCTGTTCCGTACCAGTTACACCAGCCAGGCCCTTTGAACGTACATATAATTTAACGGCTCGAATACGTGTGCAATATACTCAATAATAGAGCCATTAAAACATCAACGCTAATTATTCGCTCGAAGGGATGACTAGTGTCCATTATGTTCGCTTAAATTGGACATCTTGTTGACTACTATCATGGGAGAAATCATATAATTTGAACAATTCTTCGCGCTTATCAATTACATGAATTTCTTGTTTATCTCTCGAAGTTATTTCTATAGATTTGATTACTAGTTTTTCGCCATAAAAAATTCGTCAATTTGAATATTAAGAATGAACCTCCTGAAAGTAACAGACGAAATTTTATTTCTCAAAAAAATAGTAACCATCATATTGTACATTTTGTGTCATTTTTAGGAACGAGATAGGTATTTTTTTTTAAATTTTCCTTTGTCGAAAATGTCGTCTTTCAACGATAAATTTATACAGAATGTTCATTTGAAAAGTTACAGTTGAAATATTCTGGAAACAATATATTTTCGAAAGAAGTAATGAATACAAAAGTTTCAAGGAAGCAATACAACTATTCTATTTATTTTTTATTTGGAGAATAAGTTTTCTTTTTTAAATTAAACGAATATTTTTACTTACAGATTCTTACTATATACAGAAAAAAGGAATAAACTTTTGTAATTTTACAATTACTCTTTCAATAAATTTTTATTCACTTTCTGCTTTAATTACAAGATTTTTTTGTACTACATATTTGAATAACTTTAAAGCGTTCGTTTTGAATGGAGAGAATGTAAAATAATGAATTCATTAAATCTTTATGCATTTCCTTTATCAGTTGCCTTGAAGTTGTAAATAATAGGAATAACTGTATGATGCAAAAATTGTACTTCTTTTATGAATTGTTTTTACTGTGTATTCTTAACTTAATTAGTGGTTCATCAGTATTTTTGGTCTTTTGTGTTATTACTTTTTCTAGTTCTTGGTGGAAAAAATGGTTTTTTTTATAAATATACAGTATTTTTTGTAAAGTTACACTTATCTGAGCCACTGTCTAACGACACAATAGAATAATATATTGAACATATTATTGCTTTTTCTTTTACCATGCACAGAGAAAAGAATGACTTATGCTACTATCAAAGTAAACATGAAGCTGCAGCAGATAATAATGAAAATAACAACTTCATTTTAGTATTTCCTTCGCGACAATTTGAGAAAAATTCGTTTGGTCGAACAACCTAGTCGATTAAACTGAAATCGTTCAAATCAAATGTTCACGTTATAATCTCGTCGTTTCACATTTTGTTGTTCAATATAACTCGTGCGATGCATAAAGCAGTTGGACGTGTATCTTCACAAATTGTACTCAATTTTTTATATCAGTTAATGAATGCAATTTTACAAAAATTAAATAGTAAAAAGTGTCGTTTGTGGGGTTATAAAATGGGTAAAGAGACGACCTATGTAGGTACCTATACGTAAAGCATCATTCACAATATGTATTGAGAAAACTTGATTTGGAGAATAAAGAAACGTACAAATAAATTTATTAAGTTACTTAACAAAGTTCAACCGTTAATTTTGAAATAAACTAGCTAGTAACGTGAAGCATTGCCAGAGAAGATGAACTTACAAATAATACTTAGATATCTGACCACTGAAAACAAATTTAAATCATTTATTATTTTGTACAGAGTTTCAAAATCAAATACATCAAAATTTTTAATCTGATCGATCAATCAAAAATAGTTGATTCAACTTTGTCGAAATTATGTTTATACAGATAACTGTGATCGAGTTGAGTAGGTTGTTCGACCAAGTTGCCTTTTGTAAATGCGGCTTAATAATGAAAAATAGTTGATATTATTGGGTTGTTCGGAAAGTAGTTTCGTTTTCTTACCAACAGAGACGTTAATTGTATTTTTAACCAACCAACTTTATTCTAAACCGTATTTTCATTATATATTTTTACACCTGACACTTCAAGGCTTGTTTGTAAAAAATTTTGTTTGTTTCTGTGCAATTGTATACCTTTGGTGTCCCGTAAAATATGGCAAATCAGAAACTGCATTTTCGGCATATTTTGCTTTTTTATTATCAAAAAGGTAAGAATGCTGTTCAAGCAAGAATAAAATTGTGTGACGTGTATAGAGAAGATGTTTTAACAGAACGGCAGTACCAAAACTCGTTCGCAAAATTTCGTTCCTGTAATTTTGATATCGAAGATGGCTCACGTTTTGGAAGGTCAGTTAAAACCGACGAAGGCGAAATAAAGGTATTGGTTAAAGCAAACTGACGAATAACAACACAAGAAATTGTTAAGAGGTTAAATTTGTCGATTTCGACCGTTTGTGATCACATGAAACGATTTGGTTTCGTTTCAAAGCTCGACATTTGGGTTCCACCATGATAATGCCAGACCTTTAGCATAACTCGTCAGAAGCTATTGCAGTTTGGATGGAATGTGCTACCACACCCACCATACTCGCCAGATCCGGCACCATCAGATTATTACTTGTTCCGGTCTTTAAAAAATTTCTTAAACAATAAAATATTTATTTAAAGCGACGATGTCAAAAATCACTTGCATCAGTTTTTTATAAAGAATGGTCAGAAATTTTATAAGCATGGAATTATGCTACTACCAGGAAGATGACAAAAGATGTTGGATCAAAATGACCAGTATACAATTCAATAAAATATTTATATATTATAAGAAAATTGTTCCTTTTCTCGAAGGAGAAAAACGAAATTACTTTCCGAACAACCCAATATATGGATTTAATTATGGATTAAATTATGGACCCAAATTATGGATCGATTGTGTGAGCCACTGTACGACACGAGCAGATAAAGTACAATAAATTTATACGTTTCAATTATATTTCATTGATCCGTTTGCCGAAAAGCTTGAATTTTGGTTATATTTCGTGGGAATAGTTGGACTCCACAGTCGATCGTTGGAAACAAGTACGAATTAACTGCAATCGAAAACTCGCACCGCTCGGCACTGCGACGGGCAACTTTCCAGCTGTTCCGTCGAAAATTTCCCCAACGCCGTTTTTGTAGATACGAAACCGCGCGAAACAAGGTTCTGCGATTAATTTTCCGAGTGCAAACAGCATTTTGCAATTACTGGACGGTCTAGGATTAAACGTGCTACGGAATTAAGCCTGGGCAGCCAATAATACACTGCTATTAATCGCGTTCAGCGAAACGATATCCCGCCGTCAAACGTGATCAAACATTGACAAAATATGACATGATGTAGCGACGACGGTTCCCTAATGTTCGCCTGATTCGTGTATGAAACAAACTGCGTTTAACACATGTCGTTGTAGGAACAATGAATTAACACCATGGCAAATTAATCACGAACGATCGGCTCGCCCCCGTTGCAATCGCTTTTCTGTCGAGCGTATCATAAATATTGAACGATGGCCGCTCGAAGCGTTCAGGCGGGCATATTGCTTATACATCGAAACGCGAACGAATATCCGGATGAACAACTCTCGTTCAATGCTAAGGGTTTATCGTGCTCTGCGGAGGAAAACGAACGACGATGCGACGCGCTCGCACGGACGAAAGCACAGATTCCGATGGTACATTGCGGGTGCATCGCGTGTTGCTCCTTCGGTTCTAGTTTTAATATCTCGTTTACGAGGCAGTGTGCTCGGTATTACATAAATCCAGCAAGAGATACAAGGTAACTGTTCCCATTACAGTAATGATTCTTAAAACGAGACTCAGACGTGATTCGTAAGTTGAATGTTTCTATCCCTTCCAACTTGGGGGATCTACCTTAGAGCCTTTTTATCACGATACTATAGACATACAGTCTGCTTGATACGAGGGTCGTTCAATAAGTCCTTAGAAAATCCAAGACCTGGCGCTCGTAGCATCGAAAACGGTTTGTTTTTAGTAAGCATCATGACTCATTAGACAGCTGTCAAAGTCTTAGTTATATCCACTACATGGTTTCATGTTTATTGTCGATTGAAGCAAGAAACTTCCTCTTGCATCAAAACAATGCACGGGTGCACACCTGTGCAGTTTCGATGGCCAAAATCATGGAATTAAAGGTGGAATTATTACAACATCTATCGTATTCACCGGATTTGGCCCTTAGTGACTCTTTTTTATTTCCAAACTTTAAAAAATGGCTCGGCGGGCAACGGTTCACATCGAACGAGGAGGTCACAATCCAAACAGTTGCCTATTTTGAGGACCATCCGAAATCTTACTTTTTAGATGGCTTAAAAAAGTTGGAGGAACGCTTGGAAAAGTGTATAGAGCTAAAAGGAGATTATGTTGAAAAATTTAAAAAAAATCTACCTAAAATAATTTGTTTTTCTATCTTTTTCTAAGGACTTATTGAGCGACTCTTGTAAGAGCATGGACGCGACATTACTGAAACTTGATACTTAATGGAGAGAGATTGTGTTCGTTTAAACATTTACAGTTTCCTTCGATACGCATTCACTCGAGTCCTTCAGTTTCAATTCTATCAATGCATTATACAGTCGTTTTCGATATGAATGCTGTATACGCTAAACGATTTAAAACGGTCTTCTCGTGCTGTCATCCAAAAGAGCCAAAAATAAGTATTAGAAGTGCAGCAAAATATATGCACAAGTCTTGCGAATTTGTCAATAACTACGAATAACGATATAAAGATAGTAAGAATGTCGATGACCTCCGTGATCTAGGACCAGAGAGGGCAAGTACAGCAAAGCAAAACAGAGTGATCGTTCGTCTCTTTTTCAAAAATCTGTTGCTTTCTTTGTGTAAGGGGCAAATTTGTCTAATAACAAAAGGCATAAATATTGATATTTTGACTATCAACGTCGCTTCCAAACAAATAATATTGCATAGTGAAGCATAATTATCAAATCGTTGCTTCCAACAAAGCACGTCGAAAAAGGACTTGCGTGTGCACACGAGAATCTTGACTGTAATTGGAACAGTGTCGTGTTTAGCAATGAGTCTTTCTGAAAATGTTCAGTTTGTAATGAAATATAAACTTCAAAGAGAACGCTGTTTGATATTCGAATCATTAAGTAGAAAAATTCGTAAGATATGGAGATCTTTGCCATCATATGCAAAAAAGTTGTGAAGAGATAATCGCTAATGGGGGAGAATGAACCCATTATTAAACAAATGCGATTTGTGCATAATTTTTTATGAAGAAAATTAATTTTTTTTTAATTTATCGCGTCCACGCTCAACCTGTACCTCTCTCTTAGAACAGTGCAGCAATACGTATTAAAAATAGCCAAACTTTACACACGTGCAGTTCAGAAGCTACCTTCTTGTGTTTTCTCCATAACTGAGCCACTGTTAGAAGTGGCAAGGCCTCCCCTTTAAGATGGTTTAACATTGTTGTTTTATGTCGATTCAACTTTTCGTTTTGGAGATATCGTAATTTAAATGAAGGAATAATTGTTCAAATTCTATTATCACTGTCTCTGTTTAACGCGTCGGACCTTTCTCTCGTACGTGAGTCGCGAAAGTTGTAGTATTTCCAAGAATTTACGACGCACTGTTTACTATTTACACGCGCGGTCAATTGCCTCGCGCTGATGTCAACAATGAAAGTATACAAATGCTTCGAACCCTTATATCTTCGGAACTAACCACGCGATCTACATGAAACAAAAATTGTTATATCTCTGGAATTAAACACGCTATCGATTTGAAACAAACATTTTAAAGAGCTTTTCATCCTCTATACGATGAATATATCGGCTATTATTATTTATGATGTCTTCTATGTTTATTTTGAAATCTGCTTTGACTCTATGCACCTGTGGCGCTGCTTCGCTGCGGGTAGGGGATCTCGTGAGAATTCGTAGGAGGACAGAAAAGGAAAGGAGGGGGCGCGTTTCGTCTGGGCCTGCCAGTGGACTCATCAGTAAGGCTTTCTAGCAGGCCCTGCCTTAGACGACTGGGATATTGGGAAGTCGTTCGAGGAGTGTATATATAGTAACGGAGGGGTCGGTCGAGCGCTTGTGAGAGCGCGACCCCTCTGGTGGCGAGCATGGGAGGCGACGCCACACACCCAAAGAAGTTTCAGTAATTCCTTTTGATTAACGACTGGTGTATAATAAAACTGGATTATAGACTTTTTATGTAATTGAAAATGAATTTAAATTTCTGTACAAGATGTTTGCGTAATTAGTAGCCAGTATTCTTTTATAAATAATGGTTTGCTTTGGAATTAACTACGGTATTGATTTGAAACAAAATTCGTTTTCAATGGCGTTTTATCCCCTATCTGATAGAAATTAAAAACTTGCGACGTAATTTGTAAATTTTCTATATGAAGTTAAAGTATTAAGTATACACATTTAGAGTAAAATTATTGAATATTTTGTAGAGATTTTTAAAATACACGCTTTAAGAAAACATATGCGACATAAAAGAGAAAGATATCTTAAGAACAAACTTCAAAACACAACATTCTGTACATATGTATAATGCAAACATTAGGTTGTCTCGCAAAAGAGAAAAAGACTAGTCATGGTAAAAATGGGTATACATAATGTGTCAGTAGGTTTAGTATTAAAGATCACAACATATTAACTCTAAAAAGATATTTTTAAAAATATGGTATTTGTCACATTAAATTATTTAATAATTTAATATTATAATAGTATATGGTGAATATGTATTATTAGATGCTTTAAATTAAAATAAATTACAATAAAATTGTTCCAATATTATATAGGTTATACATTTTTACTAATACATATTTATGGATTTTCCAGGAAGAAATATTGTTTTAATCCATTCAAGAAGAAATGTACGAATGATGGTTCTGTTGTGATATTAGCTGAAGAGAACGTGGTAACAACTCATTGCATGTTCAAAAAATGATTGATTTACAGTATCATAGAATGACGCAAACTATATCAATTTCATCAAATCGCTGATTTTATATGGACAGAACAAACGAAAAATCATATAGAGTCCTTTTCTTCGACGGCCGTTTATTCTTTGTTATTTGCTCCCACTTGCTATTGTTTTCTTCGACTGTCACTCGTTTTTTCTTACTCGCTGTTATTCGTTTTTATTTACTGTCCTTTTCTTCGGTTGTCGACTGCAGTTGTCGGCAAAAGATAAAGACGTCTCCAAGGCTCAATGATATCGCTGTATATGAATGTCTGTTGCGGTCGAATTTCGCTTCCACTGTACGAGAAATGAATATGGAATCATAACTGTACCTGGTTTCGCGACACAACAACATTATTATTGAATTGTAAAAGTTCTAGTAATATTATTTTGGAATATTTTAATCATATTGGAAGAAAATATTGTAATAAAACGTACATCAATACTAATAGGTACGTTCACTCTAATCGCGAATTTCACCACAAATACTTTGGTCGTACCTTTCGTTCTGGCGAATCACGCCAACCACGGTACGCTCTTAAGGCTTAAAAAGGGAAATAACGTTCCGCTTCCAATCCCAGAAAAGTACGGGAAGTTTTACGAGACGCAGACTAATGAAAATTTGCAAGGAATAGCCGGTTAATGGTCGGGGTTGTTGCACCCCTTTCCGCTACGACGAAATAGCGGTCGAAGTAACAAGCCCGTCGGGGATGAAAAT
The DNA here is from genome assembly GCF_013123115.1 of Colletes gigas. Taxonomy (NCBI): domain Eukaryota; kingdom Metazoa; phylum Arthropoda; class Insecta; order Hymenoptera; family Colletidae; genus Colletes; species Colletes gigas. Next base: position 535,619 of record NW_025106675.1, read on the forward strand.
CACGATATGAAGGGCATGCACGCGAGCCAAGCGTGGTTTCGCGCCATTCGCCCGTTTTTGCCGTTACGTAAATTATACCAATAGCATTCCTATTGGGCTTTATCGTGCATGTATCACGTCGCTTGGAATTGCAGACGTTAGTAATTGATGACGACTGATAACCGCATCTATTGCTAGCCGTTGCTCACGCCTTCGACCACATTGAAATCGTTTCTGACAAACTTATTTCTTTTAGTATTTTCAGTTATGTCTGCGTATACAAAATTTATGTACAATAATGATTCTTAAAATGAACCCAAATGTGATTCGTAAGTTGAACATATCTATCCCGCCTAATTGGGGGAATCCCCAACGGAATCACCGTTTATACAGGGTGTTCGGTAACTGGTGGTACAAGCGAAAAGGGGGTGTTTCTACATGAAGAAATGTCTAAAATATAGAATAAAAATTTTTCATTTGAGGTTTTGTTTTCGAGAAAATCGACTTTGAATTTTCGCCGGATACGCGTGCACTTGATCATGTCTTGTTATAACGGATCTCGCTGTAGATCATTGTCTCGATTGAAGTTTATGTTCATAAACACTTCCAGTGTCACGGAATTGTTTATTAACTTAAACTTAAACTTAAACTGCAATAATACCCATCGAGACAATCATCTATAGCGAGATCTGCTATAACGAGACATGGTTAAGTGCACGCATACCCGGTGAAAATTCAAAGTCAATTTTCTCGAAAACAAAGCCTCGCATGAAAAATTGTTATTCTATATTTTAGACTTATTTATTTCATGTAGGATCACCCTATTTTCACCTATACCACCAGTTACCGAACACCCTGTATATTCTTTCTTGAAAGGATCAAAACAATATTTCTTTGCAGAAAGTTCATAAATATATACTAATAAAAATTTATAAATTATATAACATTCAAATAACTTTATTGTAATTATTTATTTTAATTTAATCGGAATTTAATGCACCCGATGGTATGCATTCATTATATACTATTGTATTATTAAATTATTTAGTAATTTAATGAGGTAGATAGCATCTTTTTAAGAATGTCTTTCTAGAGTTAATAAGCTGTGGTCTTTAAAGGCCAGTTGGTCCTTTTGGTTGGATCTTCTAGGAAGGGCCCCTAAATTGAAAGGGATAGAAACGCTCAACTTACGAATCATGTCTGGAGTTCATTTTAAGAATTATTACTGTATGTCAGCGTCCCCAACCATTGTGCAGTTTGAGGGACAAGTGTGTTGCTTGTTTGATTAAAATCATATGTTAATGTGGCTCTGCTTTGCTGGTGATAGTAAAACGAGAAAGATAGTAGTAAAGGAGAGAGGAGATATTCGTTCGGGGCCTGCTAGTGGACTCATCAGTAAGGCCTTCTAGCAGGCCCTAGCTTAGATGAGATATTAGGTAGTCGGACGAGGAGCGTATAGTATACAGGGTGTTCGGCCACCCCAGGGGAAAAATTTTAATGGGATATTCTAGAGGCCAAAATAAGATGAAATCAAGAATATGAATTTCTTGGCTTCGTTAAAAAGTTATTAAAAAATTAAATTAAAAAATTTCAAATCATTCTGAAAAAATTATTTTCGGTTGCGGGGGTCAATAACAATCATTTTTGGTGAATTCACATACCCCCGAAATTCTGCGCATTTTCAAGAAAAATTTCAGTACAGGCGGAACTTTAAACGTTAATAACTTTTTATCGAAGCCTCCATAAAAAAATTCGTATTTTTGATCGTCCTATTTTGACCTCTAGAATCTCCCATTACAATTTTTCCCAGGATGGCCGAACACCGTGTATAGCAACGAAGACGAGTACGGGAAATGACGCCACATTAATTTTAAATATTTACAACACAAGTATTAATATTCGATGATTTAAGCATAAGAATTTTGTTAAATATGTAAGACTATTCAATTACATATCTAACATAAGGAAACAAAAATCGTTTCTTAAATAAAATACAATTTTTGAAATTGAACGTATTTCTTAAATACTGTACTCTCTATGTTACAATATTTAATTACACAATCATTTGATAACAAACTACTAAAAAAAATTATTATTATTTCAATTTTGCTATTGAATGTTATTATAATCTCAGCTTCAGAATATTATTTCTTGTTCTATAATTTTACTTAATATCGGTGATTTAGAATAATGTAATAATGTTCAAAAATCAGTTTTGGAATATAAAGTAAAATAATTCTTCGCTTTTTGAACTCTTTTATTTTAAGTCTATTTTCCACCAGCATAGTTGACAAAACAACTATCTGAAAAATTTATCATCCACAAACTGAACTGAGTCATTAAAAAAAATCTTTTCTATTATGCTTATGTTAGTATAATTTATCTACATCAGATGTAGAATACGTCGGTGATGTTTCGATGCTACTTTTTAATCATTCAGCGAACGTAACACGTAACCTCACGTTAAACCTTCCTCAGGAAATGTCTTTGACGATGAATTCTGTTTAGGAAGGAAACGTAAACTAGTCGAGTAATTTCTGACAGAATAGTAAATTAACATGTCACGTGTATGTTAATCTGCAACAAATATTCTGCGTGGAAAGAGGGCATGAACGGTTGCGAATTCTAGCAGCACAGCAAAGTTCGCGTGCAGTGGTACGTTAAATGCATCGTAAGTTTCGCACGAACATGGAGCAGTTTACAAAATCAAGAAAGAAAAATTTAAAGTTCGTCGTGAATTACTCGTCCAAGTTTCTTTGCAGAATGCAAATTTTCTGCAGATTCCGAAAACGGGTATGGCTCTCTGATAAAACGAACTACGAGCGTGGTGCTCATAATGTGCACATAAAATAGAAATGCGAACGACATGATTTCTTGTTTCAACATTACAACGACGTTTACCTTGTTCCATACCACGTGATCATTTTGGACTTTTACAGCATGTAAAATTTTCTACAATCATCAAACATCACACACAATAATTTTCAACTATTTTGAAATTCCTTAGATATTTCCAATTTATGTGTTAATGAATTGTGAAAATTCGAAAATTTTATCTTCGTGCCATATTATTAAATATTCTTATTAAGAATCCCATGAATTAATACTTTTAAATTGTAAACAACTATCGTTAGGAATGTTGTAAGATAATAGGTGTACCATTGAAGTATCAAATATTTCTATTCTTTACATCATAATCGTAAAAAAAACATCACTAAACATAAATAACTGATGTGACAATCAATATGTTAATGTTAATGTTAATACATTTTAGCTGACTTTAATATTTTTAATTGTATTTGTTAATAAAGATATAACCAAGAAATATTTATTAAAATTCATGTTTGTCATTCATATGTTTGAGTTTGAGATCTGCACAGGGTCTAGTATAAATTCGAAACGTTGACATTGTAATTTCAATATGATCAGCTTTTCCTCTGTTAACAAAATAATGTACAAGTTTATTTAATTTAATTCCATTGAATATGTAAATAAGAAGAGTAATTATTCTGGCAATTTATGTTGACATGATTTATCATCCCGAACAAATGAATTTAGTTTCCAAGATACATACGTAAGTATTATTGACTCTATGTATTTAATACTGTGTTTGTTTAAAGGTTTGTCGTACAAACAAGTGTTTTTAAATATCCACCACCGAAATCTATTTGACACATATTTCATTATTTTCAAGAGGTCAACAATACCTGTTATATTATTAATTTAAAGACTATTATAACTTATTGTACGAATAGCTTTTTTCCGTTTATAATTTTATCAGGAAGTAAACTGTGTGGGGTTATTTTTATTGTGTGGTATGCCTGGTGAGTGAGTGGGGAATGAATGAGTGTGGATGTTGGCAACGCTAGGGCGCGAGAGGGGGACGCGCGGAAGTCCCATGTATGGAGAGAGTGTGATGCACACGTGGAGAGAACATTGTGAAAAATATATATACGTTAATTTGTTAAACAGAAAGAGGCTCATTTAATTTGACTACCAAATTCCTCCCACAAACTGCCCTTAATCGTATCCTAATCATTCTAATACGTATTTAACTATTAGGGGTAGTTTATCCCCTGATAAGGGTGATTCATGTCAACAACATCATCCTTACAAGAAGTTATGACGCAAGTTAAATTTGTATCAAATTGTATTCAACACAATGTTATAATATTCTTTGAGCTAGCCAGTAGGAATTTTGTGGAATTACTGCTTATAGTAGTGATAAGTCACAAAATTGTCATTATAAAATAATTTATGTTTAGTTGTTAGGCTTCTTAAGAATTTTATAAACTCTTGTACACGTTTCGAACCTCTGTCATGCGTATTTAATTAAAGGCAATATGTACAAAATAATGACCTTGACAAGAGATTTCATCAGAAATCGGTGAAGTACACTTAATTTCTAATATTCACGATAAAAATAAATAACAAAAGTTATTCGATTAAAAAAATGAATTTCGCCGTTGAAAATTTTTATCGGGCCCTGTCTTGTTAAATTCATTCAATTTTTCTCGTCCGAAACTACCCCAATATCGTTTCTGTGAGCTACAACCATTGGGCAGCCTTTGGAACTTTAACTATACGAACGACGCGTGATGAGAATTTCCCTTCTATAGTTGAATTTATTAGAAAAGGAACGTGAGGGGTTTTCCAAGTTTGATTGTCTCCGTACGAAGGAACGAGGCCAGGTGTAAAAGAATTCGTGCCAAATATCCATTTCTACTTTCTTCGTTCCTCGCCAAATAACGTGTTACATTCGCTCCTATTCTTCTGTTTTACCTTCAATGATTTTCTTGTTCAAAAGTCCCAAAATTTTGCAAAGATTACGTGTTGAATATCTGGAAGCGTTGCTAAAAATTGTTTTTTCCTTAAATTTTACAATTGCTAATCTCGAATATATTTCTAGTATAATATTGCAGAGTTAAATGAACATCTAGTCTAACATGTTTGCAGTAAATAAATTTTAAAAATATGTTCAAGTCTACGTAATTAGTAATTCTTGTTGGACTTTAGATATATCTTAACATATATACATATAAATTAAAAGAAATGTTTTATTTATTCACTCACATTTAATTTACAACTTTATTTTTAAAAGTTTCGAAAATCCATTTTCTGCAATTGAAAAATATTGAAATTATTTTAACTTAGACACGTAGTTTGTAAGGTACCTAAATCGAATAACACATTTGTAAAATTTGTCTATTTATCTGTTTCATAGTTTATTTAATATTAACTGAATTTTGATGTAGTTAATTATTTTGATTAAATCACCACTATTCTGTTTCATATATATCAAAAAACAGAATAAACTGTTTGTATTTGCACCTCTACTCAGTAAGAATAAGTACTAAACAATTATATAATAAATAAAACTTACAATAAGTTGTGTCTGTATACGTACAACCGTGTTATGGGAAAGTAATAAATTTTTAAGAAATTCCTAAAATAAACCAATTTAAAATACCAGCTATGTAGAGAGTCCCATAATTCTCTAGTCTCCCTAAAATGAAAAAGAGAATGTCATAACCTTGGTGTTATAAACCAGTATTTAATGAGATATGTTGGTTGTATTTGCTTTCATAGCAAAAGCATTTATAACATTATTTGTTGTGAATTAAATTTAAACTTTATGTTTTATGTATTGTTTACAAATGAACAGCTTCAACGCAAAATCGAAGTTGCTATAAAAAATAAATACAATTTACACAAACTTCTTTGTTTCCATTTATCTATACGCTATAATATTATTCTTATCGTAGCTTGCTCTGTACGCTAAACTTTATAAATACTGGCTCCGTGCACAGCATTCTGTTAAACTTCGTTTTAAATTCCCTCTCGCAACACGCCACTGGCCGCTCTTCGGAACACTCACCCCTGCGCGTGGAAACGCGCACATTCGTATCTGCCACTTAGCCATTCTGTTGTACAGACGCCTTGCTGGAATCTTTATTTTGTAAACATTAGAATCACATTTGCCGAAAATTCTCTCACTCCTGCTAATTGATTGGTATTCACATTTTTCCAGTTTTCCACTCAGTTCCATTTTACTCCCTTTTCGTATTTATCGTCACCTGTAAGAATTATGCATCAAAAAACACTATTAAGAAACATACATAAATTTTTGTTACTAAAATCCAAAAATGTTTCTTTTAGCATTATATTTGAATTACTTTAAGGAGTTTGTTTCATTAAATATAATTTACAGGTATATTTTTATATTCTGCTTAATTAACTGGAGAACGTAAAATAAACCTTTGTTAATGAAATTTTTCCCAGTGTTATATCTTAACTTTTGATCAATCCGTTGAAAGAGTTGGTCAGTGAGTATTTTTCAATAATTAATACTAGACATCTGGGCGAAAAGAAGTTTAAAATGATTTTTTCTTTGAAAAGTAAGAATTAAGTTAAAGCTGTGTAGTACCTTCGTTGAAGCATTTTAATTACACGAGAATTGTTGATTAATATTTCGCAATATTACTGGTTTTGACAGAGTTTAAATGAATGGTGGCTATAAAACTCCGTAATGCCACACTCACTGAAATGATTTATTACGTAATCCGAAGCATGTCAAAACTGAATCCCACTATTTTTCGCCAAATTATTACAGCACAAATGTAATTAAATTCACAAAACCTCATCAATATATGTTATAGCTCTTTTCATCGAAATATTGACTTATATATAAATTTCTATGTTCTTTAAAAAGGAAAAATAAAAAAAACCTGTATAATCATTATCGATTATTTGAGAAATGTCACAGATATTAAGTGAGAAGTTATTTAACTTCAAAAAGTTTCTTTATGTGTGGTAAAGTGTTTAGTAAACAATATTAACTATATAAAAGAGCTTTGTCTGCCCATTATTGTTAAGTGAAATAAATGAAGTATAATTGATGGGTCGAGTTAAAACAGATTAGAAATTAAAATGATTAAAAATGGAAAACTTGTATATACAAGTTGAAACAATGGTTGTTAAAGTATCGTTTCGAGTAACGCATCGTAAAAGCCAGCCGACACAAATGACTCTACGTGTACAGCTTGATGTCAAATAGTCGAGTGGCGTTGAAAGTTGGAGTATGTTTGAAACTGATCTGTATTATACTACAGTTTATTTTAGCCTACGACTGATCGTATGTAGTGATATTAACTTTGAGACAAAGTTAAGACAAGTTAAGACAAAGTTTGAGACAAAGTTGATATAATAAAATGCAAACAGTCACATGTTTGTAGCGCATGTGATTCAGTTTGCGGAGAATTTGTCGAGAAAATATCGGTTGAATGTGGAATTTTTGACTTATTTCCTACATTATCTCACGATTTCAGTCAAATTATTTCATGACTATTTACGGTTTCGTGAAGTTCAAATCAAAATATAAATTTAATAATACAAATATGAAACTCAAAGTACTTTTTAAACACAAAGTCAGAGGGACACAGACGTTTTCAGGTATAGTAGCATATTTTATTATAATTGTAAATTTTTATGGACAAAACAATTGTTCAGTATTCTGTGTCAGTAATTTAGTTTGGGTTAAAGTAACAGTATCTCTTGATAATGAAAATGGATGTTCTTCCGAAATGCCACAGTGACCGATTGACACCAAAGGGTATAGCCGAATAAGGGGGTCAAATGTGCCCTTGAACCTTTCGGGATGAAGGGAGAGAGAGGGTGTCGATTGTAATTATAAAATTACAAAAAACTTACGCTCTACACAACTGAATTTTTCCAATACATATACTTCTTTAGCAGCGTATGCGCGAGACAGTGTTAAATCCGTGGTCGAGACGTACTCGTTCGGATTTTGTAAAAATTACATGAAATGTGCCTACTAAGACGAACTCGAAGGACTACCCCGTAATGGGTTTTATGTTTTATTAAAACTCAAATTTACAATGTACCGTGCTTCTACGAGAAGAAGGCACAGCGTGTTTACATCCTCATTCCTGTTGCAGTCCGCTGACTCACAGGTATTGGTCGAAAACGGTGTCGAAGATCGGTGACAGCCAATCAGCGGACTGTAACAAAAGTGGGGATGTAAACACGCTGTGCCTTCTTCTCGTGGAAGGACGATACATGCCTGAGTCTTTGACGAATTTGTTGTGTATCTAGGTCGTATCTATTTAGCAAATCAAATGAATCTGTCTATTTCTAAATCGAATCCGGTTGTGTCTAATACGAATCTTGTCTAAGCGAATCTATTCGTTGCTATAGCGAATCTAAAACGAATCTGTTCGGCGTCTTCGTCATTTGCTATAACGGTGACTTTGTTCACCCCCTTTAGCTTGATGAAACTGTATAATATTTGTCCATGCTGGCCTTGACTAAAACGCGGTCTTGTGTCATAAACCTGGTCGATTCACCGAAGCCCAAACACACAGACTAACGTTTAATTTACCAAAGTGCCAGGTAATTCGTTTTAAAGTAAAGAAGAATACAATAATACACAACTGTACTCTAAACAACGTTCCATTGTCAGCAGTTGACAATTCAGTTGTCCCTCGAAGTACGCAGTTTTTTCACGACATTTGTAGTCGCCACGTTTTCGAAGTCGCGGTCTTTTTCCGCTGCTATAAATGACGATTCTTTTTAATTAGTTTACTAAACAAGCCCCATACTTATTATTTATATCAAGTTTTGTTATTTTAGGATATGTTTTTGTTGAAAATAGTCGTGTTCCGTAAATTATAAAATATAATGTAAAGCAGTATGAGCAGGAGACGAGTGCGCATACAGCTCTGAGACTGGGTGTGTGAGTGGGAGACCGAGGAATTCCCGAGCGAAACGAGCGTTCGCAAAGACGTACCTCGTAGAAGAAACGTGGCATAAGAAGTTATTTCAGGGAGCCGTTAAAATGTAAAGCGTTCATGAATATCAATATAAATAAATATAATATTTAAACAACAGAGAACATTGATTTAATTATCCACGAATCTTAACATTTTTAAACGGACTTTATAATCTTTCGTATAGTAATCAAAATACATATTAACAAGTATTCAAATATAGTTATAATTTAAAATAAGATTAACATTTGTATTTTCTATTTTGCGTCTATTGCAATTCCCCTATCTGTCCCTGTTTTATACAGAGTTAAAACGTTTCTTTTCGTGACGAACAAATTGTCTTTAGTAACAAACAGATTTGTTTTAATAACGATTACACTTATATCTAGTATTGTGGACATTTGTATTTAGTACCGCACTTGTACTTAGAATCATCTAGAATTACATTCTAGATTAGATTAGATAGAAAGTCATTGTAGTGAATAAGTGTTGAATTTTAATAAACATCATTCGTAAAGACGTTAGTGTTCCTTTTAAGAAAGTGGTCCTTCGAGAATTGATTGTTCGGCACACCACTTGCAAATTCAAACAACGTCCGAAAGGCGGAAGTCAACCACGGCCACAACAAACTAAGTACCTCTTTGTAACGTTATGAAAAATTAATCGTACAGAAAGTGTGCGACTTCATGAGGAACCTATGCGCTGATTTGTAATCTTCTAATGTCAAAATACCCCCACCAATGATTTAACTGAAATCAAAAGTGTTGTTTTTTGAAATTAACTTTATTTATCCTTTTTGTTTCAGGTAAGTCAAGAAAAGTTAACGTAGCTGAATCCACAGCTAATTTTCAAAGCAATTTCTAATAACAGGTATTTATCATAATTACTCGTTGTTAACAAAGAAATAGCAGGTTATTTCATGAATATGCAGTTCTGTTCGATACGTAATTAGGATTTATATAAACATCAAATTCTGTTAACCATTAATCGAAAATATAATTTCTCTATTATTTTGTACAATTTTTCATATTTTTACTAGTTTTTCAATTATCAGATCAGTCCATAAATTTTGTTTGAATTATAAATCATTTCTTTCTGGTTGAGTATTGAAAGCGTTAGTTCTTACACACGAATCAATGCTAACAAACATATACAAATTTATACTTTCTGCATGCGACATTTTTATCTATAAATTTTCATTGTGCATGTACATACAGTAAGGAACATAAGTGAACCAATGACCACAAGTTTTGCATAAATCATTATTTATTACTAGGAATATAAAAGAATAACAAAAAATGAACATTATAATTATTTTTATCACAGTTAGAAGTAACATAAGAAAGTCTTTCAGTAATTAACATCTTGTTGTTTATAAATAATACGAACAATAGATTGACTCAGTTTTGCACCACGTCCAATATTTGACAATATTTAATATATTATTTATTTTTAATATTTCGTTCACAACCCTTTTGCTTAAAAAATTGCACTAATTCTCTTTGGCACACTTTCTATTAACTTTTTACAATAATCTGGAGATATTTGTTCCCACTGTTCTTGAATTTTGTTATGCAAATTCGTGATTGAAGTTTGTTGGGAGTCATATGAATCCCGAAGTCGTCTTTTCAGTAATCCCCATAGATTCTCTATGGGGTTGAGATTGGGGCTCTGTGCAGGCCAATCCAAAACAGAAAATTTTTTAGTATCGAGCTAATTTTTCACACTTTTAGCAGTGTGCTTAGAGTCTCGATCATGCATGAAAATTACATTTTCTTCTTCGAATGGCATATTTTCAACAGCATCTATGAGATGATCTTGTAAAATATCTTTGTACATATACTGATTCATGATGCTATTAATTTGGTGCAGTCATCCAAGACCAAATGCTGTTAGGCACCCCCAAAACATTAGGGATCCGCCGCCATGCTTTACCGTTTGCTTTACATGTCGTGGTTTAAGCCTTTCATTTTTACGAATCCAGCACCAAGACATGCCATCTGAATAAATTCTATTAATTTTGGTCTCGTCTGACCAAATAACCCGTTCCCATTCAGTAGTTGTCCAGTTTTGATACTTTTTGGCAAATTCCAAACGAAGTTTAATATTTTTCTTTGATAACATTGGCTTCTTTTTCTTCTTAATGCCTCTAAAGTCAGCTTGTTTGAGGGTCCTTCGTGCTCCCACTTACTTATTTGTATATTCGTATCTTCTTTTAATAATTGTGCAGCCATGGTGGCACTTGAAGCTTCACCATATGTGACAAACCATATAATTCTTCGTTCATCCTGCGGCGATAACTTTTTTGATCTTCCTCCAACATTAAGTAATATACCTTTACAGTAATTTTTTCTTATTCTCTGCACTGTCAATTGACTAACACTATAATTTTTCGCCGTCTGACGCGTTGACAAACCGCCATTAAAAAAAGAAATGACTTTTTTTAAACAATTTGGAGCAATTGACTTCATACTTATTCTTACTTCACTTCCGTGCCTTTCCGTTTGACTGATTGCGGTAAACTGAGTGCTAAGACGTACAATAACATTTTGTAAACATTCCAAGCTGCTAGCTGTAAACATACTGCTGGAACATTCCACGTAAACATTCCTTTTACTGCCCGGTGCAAAACCGAGTCAATCCATTTTCTTTGCCATTGCTAAACCAGGAGATATTAATTATTAAAAAACTTTCTTATGTTATTTCTAAATATGATAAAAATTACTGTAATATTAATTTCTTAATATTCTTTCACATTCTTAACGATAAATAAAAATGTATACAAAACTTGTGGTCATTGGTTCATTTATGCTCCTTACTGTATGTACTCTAAGATAAAAGTCATTTTTCTTGTATTTTATTTTTGTAAACAATAACATCTTAAAGGTTACCTGGGTTTGCAACAGTTGGTAAAGATTTTGTGAAGTAAAATATTTCCAATAATCGAATTTTTATATAATCGATGATTGAAAGCAAAAATATAAGGATCGAACATTATAAAAATAAGTAAATAGTATATGTAATTTAGGTTACTAAAAACAGTTATAATATCGTACAATTACAAATATCTATTGTATATGATCTAAGGAGAACTGATTTTTTGTAACATGGAACATTTTAAGAATAGTCTAGAAGGGTTGTTTTAATCAGTCTTGTCAACAATAATCATTTTTAGAATCATTTTTGTTAATCTGTATTGTATTGTTCTTGTAAAGAATACGATCATACATGAGTATTAATATCTTTGAATGTATGAAATTAATACTTAGTTATTTTTTATAATATGCAAATAATCAAAATTTCAAAATATACGTATTTTGTATTAGCGATTACAATTCACACATGCTAGTTTATGTGAATATGGATTACTATTGTACAACAAAAATGATCAAAGGTGAATTAATTTTGTAAATATTTGATAAACAATTAAGTTTAAAGAAAAATTGTTGTTGTAAATAGCGCCGTTTACTAACAGAATTTGCGCACGTGCGTGAGCCAATAAAATAAGAAGAAGCGGATTCTTAGCACGAAGCGGCTGTTCAAAACCTTAACACGTTTGTCAATTCAGTCCGTTTCTGCGTTTAGTACGGACAATGAGCATGTGTTTATTTTCTTTTGTTCTTTTTCTTTGGCTGAGAGCAAGTTGTTAAGGCTGCCTTATATTTTTGTATGAGAATATACTGTACATCATATTTTGGATTGTTAAAACAGTACACTAAACATAATCTTTAACAATTGTTTACATACTTAAATTTTGTATTTTAAACACGCACAATTTTGCAATCTAAATCTTTTGTATAAACTTAATAATTTCTGAGATATTGGATCTAATATTCTCTCAGTCCTTAAACTAATAAGGTATTTTCAACCCTTATCAAGTCCAACCCTTGAGTCACTAAAAAGTGTGTGTCGAATATTTTCAATATTGTATAAATTTGCAAAGTTGCCTTAAAATTGATGTTTAATGACTCGATATTATTATGGTTTTTGTTAATAGACATTTTCATTCATAGTCGTTTAATTTCTTCTCATTTTACTTCGAATTATTTTATTTAACAGCAATAAAACAAGTTTAATTTGTTTTCATTAGACTACCACCCATGCATTATCTGCATACGTATACGAGCCTGCAAAATACTTGTTTATGTAATATTACGACAATATGTGAAACAAAGAAAAGAAAAGAAATGAATTTCAACGCTGTATGAAATGGAGATGAACCCAGACAACATGGTTCTGTAAAAAATGACATGAAACGTGCTGCAATTCATGGCAAATAACAAATGCTACTACATTCTATTGTGCTATCAGCGTGATAACGTTAATTTAAGAATGTGTAGCTTCAGTTATTTGTATCTTATTAAGCGTTCAACAATTGATTGATATCAACTATAAAAATAAAATCATCGACAGTTTACCAAAAAAAGTAAATAAAAATTCGGTGTTTGATTTTATTATTATTTTAATATTACAAATATGATTACGAAATCAAATGAGAATATGACAACATAATGGTAGAACGGGACGTGTCATGCACAGAATCAAGATACAGAACAATCAAAATAAAGGATAGTAATTTTTAATGAAAAAAATCATACAACAAAGATCGATTGAATTTATGCAATAAATAATAGAAAAGATCGATAAAGCCATTAGAATCATTATTGAGAATATCCGTACGATTTTTTACTTTACAACGTCCAATGTCGCTCTAGATGTATTATTGAGAGGCAAGATGATGCCAGACAACCTACGAACTAAACGACGCAACAGGCAAGGGAAATCATCCGCACGATCCAGGTCATTCTCTCCACTACTTAGGTTCTTGGTTATTATTGGGTAAGTCGATCACATACCAAATCCCTAAACAAGAACCAAGGTTAAGTCAAGAATCTAAACAATGGAATGGATTAGGTAGGGCGTACGAATGATACCCTTTGCCTCTTGCGTCGTTTAACTTGTAGGTAGTGCGCCAATATCTCATCTCTCAATAATAATAAGATATATCTTTCACAGAAGGATAATTATTAAAATAAGGAAATCGGGCAGAAGTAATACTTTAAATGACAACAAAATTGCTTTATTAAAATTGTTTCAAGTTATACATGGCCTATACAGCATACAATAATTACAATGAATAATAATTTACGTAGTTATTGTACAATCAGACTCTTGTGTTATAATTTCTGAAAAAACTATAAATAAGTTTTAGAAGTTTAATGTCGGGCCCACTCAGAAATGAATCAATACGATGATGATATTTCTAACTTGAAAAAAATTTTGTTATAAGAAATCCACCATTGCCCATAATTCATACACTATCAAGTGATACAGTTTAAATCTTCAGATTTTGTGCCATTATAGCAGGCTCCGATCGAGATGAATTTAACTTAAGCCAGTTCAGCAAAAGTTAGGTTAGCTGAAGATTGGACAGTTAGGTCTCGAATACTGTTAACTGCTGACAGTGGAACGTCACTTAGAGCATGAATATGTATTATTATAGTCCTCTTGAGATTAAAACGAATAAATCTAGTAAAATGGGCTCGTTTTATATAAAGGACGAACTCTCAAGGTTGTATATGTTACTATGTATAATGCTTTAAAATTACTAGCATATAATAAGAAGATACGAATTTTGAAAACATTAGAATCAGTATTTGTAAATATATTGAGAAATAGGGGTCTAAGGAAAGAACACCGTGGAACGAACTGTAATATTCATAGTGAATAAAATATTCAATTTTGCCATCTGTATCCATTCTATGAATAATAAAGTTAAATAATCAGAAAAGTAAATTTATAGTGATTCTAAAAACTATTTTGAACAATTTTTATTAAATATATATATAATTTGAAGCATTTTATTAAATATTAATGTTTTCAACAGACATTTTTTAGTCATCTTCAGACGTAAATATTACTTTTTATTTATAATTATTATTAATAAGCAAATAAAAACGAAATTAATCTATAAAATATTTAATGCAATTGAGAAAACTGTATTATAATTTTTCTATTGTTATTAGTGCTTTTTATTAATCCCAATTTCATTGTTGTTTTGTAGTCACAAAATTTACACAGTCAAAAAAGTCTTCATATACCTTATTAAAATTTATTTAGCATTGTAAAATTTTAATGCAGAAGATGGTAAATAAATAATATTTACGTCATTTTTCTATTATTGGAATAAGCGAAAATAATTCATTTTTATTTGGTAATAATGAAGCCAATCAAACCGGTAACCAAAATGAAGCTAAAGGAAGGAATTTAAAAGGAAAGAATTAGAATTTTCCTAGTAGAAATTAGTTTTTATTGAAAAGCAAATGAAAAATATATCATTTTATATTTTTAAGGAATTAATGGCCTTGAAATAACCTTGATTCCACTTAAAAATCAAATAATTTTCTTGAAAGTTAATTTCTGTCTATAACGATAATAAATAAATGCCTGCCTGGGGCTGTATGTACACTTTATTATCGCTTGCACAATTTAAATTATGCAGCATTTAAGTATTTCAAGCTGGAAAAATTTTTCATCCGACTGTATACCTTTATCTTGACACACAAAGCGGCGCAATTAATCCAATACTGTACAACAGGCGAAATTAACTTCGTTAAAAATGCATTTCCGAATATCGAACCTGAGGTAATGTAATTTTCTGATACGGCTA
This sequence comes from Colletes gigas, assembly GCF_013123115.1. Lineage (NCBI taxonomy): Eukaryota > Metazoa > Arthropoda > Insecta > Hymenoptera > Colletidae > Colletes > Colletes gigas. Next base: position 551,057 of record NW_025106675.1, read on the forward strand.
ATGCGGCACGCTGACGGAATTCCTCTGCATCATTACGACGTTACGTCGACCGGACTAGCGCGAATTTTTATGCCGTCACCTTTCGGGATTTGTATTATTCATCGTCGAAGTTACGAGCGTTGGAAAGAAAATCGTGAAATTCGAGAGCCCCGCGAACCAGTTCGGCGTTGACGTTGTTAACTTCTTCGAACGATTAAAATTCAAAATTATTCCGCCGGTCGGAGCTTCTCCGCATTGTTGTTTCTTCGCGATGAACTATCTTATATTTTCTGCTCGCAATTATTCTATTCCGTGCTGTTCAATAGACACGGTGTAACAAGAAAATATTTGCACTCCATTGCAGTTTTGGCAATTATGCCAACGCCTTTGACGAGACATTTCACGAACCGATTTTATTTGTACGGTTCTTATCGATCAAACTACAGTAATGCTTGGATAAGTGAACCGTAGTCATCCCTACTACTAAGAAGGGACTCCCCTTGACCCACTGAAGGAGCTCAACGATCTGGGCTTAAATATCGGTGAGACAATACCTACATACGTACATAGTGTAAAGAAGAAATTTTTTTATTTTTCTTTCTTTTTTAACGAAACTTTTACCAATGTATTTATGCGTTTTCCAATTAACATAAGACCAAACACGATATAACTTATTTTTAACCTATTCCTAATAGAATATAAGATCGTGTTTACGTGTGCCAAAAAAATGAGTTATTATCATTCGTTAAATACATAAATATGATCCAAGTTATATCGTGCTTGGTTTTATTTTAATCAGAAAAACCTCACAAATAAATTAGCAAAGTTACCGTTACCCCAGTCCACTTCATTCGCTGTTCTTTTCCACATTTGGTAAGATACAAAGCTGAACGCCGTGGCTCGGCTTGTACCTTTCTGGGAACTGAAAATTAACCACTTCTATCACTGCGAAACTTCGGCCCCGTGTTCTCATAATTATCCATGTTGAGCGCTGAATCGACCACTTCGATTCGTGCTCAAGACGAGGTTCATGGTAGGGAAACACTCTTTCGTCAATTCTCACATCTGCGCGCCAGCCCTAACATGAGCCTCCCTAACTGCACATTTGGGGAAGGTTGATCTGCTTGTCGACAAACAGCGGTAACTTTCTCCAACGTCCGCCAGCGACGTCTTCGTTCCGATATGACACGTATCCCCTTCCAAGGGTATCGTTACAAGGGTGCTTGGAAGGGAGGAGACGGCGTCGGAGCTTTCTTTCAATTAGTTCGTTCCAACGTTCGAACCTATCATCTTTCTCACTTATCAAACATCATTAATAACATCGTGTGTAATAAACATTTACAAAACTCAATCTCACAAAACTCTTTATCCTCCATCCTGAATAATAATTTATTATCGGAAGACGCGAACCCGACGTTGTATGTGAATTAAATTCGACGGATATCGTGAGCCGCAACAATCCAGGATTTGTTATAATTGAAAATAATTAAATTGATATACTTCAACATACTTTAAATAATTTCGAAAATATTTTTCTTTTATATACAGGGTATCTTGTTTAAGTAAGTGCAGCATGTTAGCGTCAATTCCTTTTTCAAGACGTGACACGTGTCAGGGTCAATGCATTTGGGGCTTTGACCTGATCCTCAAGAGTATCGTAGGCGTCGATATCGGAACCATAAGTCTGTCATCAGACTTCAGATTAATTCTAGCGAAGAGTCGCAGATGTTTTGTTTATGGGTCGGCGATAGAGAGCTCGATCGCCGATCTTCAAAGGTACCGTGAGTGTGCCGATGACCCGAAGTGGTGCTGCACGGCACGTGTGTAAGATAAGGATTTTCTAGAAGGCTCTGGCCACGTAGTGGGGAAGGCTTTGCCTTTTGGTAAGAGGACTGTGATGAACCCCACGGCACTTATCCCAGAACCTTAGTAAAACGCGGATCGCTTAAAGATTTCTCTAACAAGCAGGATATCTCGGAAGGAGTTGTAGTTATTAAAAAAATGTTCGTACAAAAGTTGTTTGGTAGGACGGGCTACATCATGTAATACTAATTGTTTTCTTGTGGGTAGAGTGGTGAAGGAGATTTGAAGGTCAATCTAATTTTGTTAAATGGAATGCTATATTTTTTTCTTCAGAAAATAACAGCAGGTACTGAGATAAATCCAAAGAGGTGCTATACGATATTATTTTGAATTCGGTAAAGGTAAATTGTTTGCTTATGTTTACGGATGTTACTGTATCGGTCGACGACCAACAACCAGCAGCCACAGCTGAGCAACGTTAGTTGCGTTCGTATTCAAGTTACTGTATTTATGATATTATAAACAGAGATTGAGGATTATTGCTAAACTGATTTATCGAACATGAAAGAAGCACATGGGAAATTAAATTAAAAAATTTCAAATCGTTCTGAAAAAATTATTTTCGGTTGCGGAGGTCAATTACAATCATTTTTTGTCAATAGACATACCCCCGATATTCTACTCACTTTCGAAAAAAAAATTCCTTACCGAAAATATAATCTGAAGCCTGAAATGGTTCTCCGATTTCATGTGAATCTTTGAAACATCATAAAGGTCCGTTTATACACATGCGTGTTGTGTCTGTTCCGTGCCCGAATCGAGACCGAGCAGTAAAGCGTCACTATTCATGTACAACCGGACAACATCTGTGATGTGATCGAAAAAGTGAATTAGTTTGAAATCAGATATTGTAGTGGGTACAGCATAACTCCCGAACGGATTGGACGATTTTTATGTTTTTAATGCAAACAATGCGTATTTTGATGAAGAATATGTGGAAATGCCAAAAATATTCGAAAAGTTATTTCTTGACTCCGTAAAATGAGAAAAACCGCATAAAAATGGTCCAATTTTCAAACAGCCATAACTTCTACAATAGTGAATATATTTCATTGAAATTTTGGGAGGAACTAGAGTTCATGGATACCTGCAAAAAAGTATTAGGCAACTTTTCTGTAGGGCGTCAAACAAAATTTATTAAAAATGAAAAACGAATTTTTAAGAAAAATCGACCGAGGGTAGGTGTCTAAATTTTTCGACGAAAAAAAAAATTTCAAATCGTTCTGGAAAAATTATTTTTGGTTGCGGGAATCAATTACAATCATTTTTGGTCAATAGTTATACCCCCGAAATTCTGCGCATTTTCGAGAAAAAAATTCAATACGGGCGGAACTTTAAACGTTAATAACTTTTTAACGAAGCTTCCATCAACAAATTGGTATTCTCGATTTTCGTCCTATTTTGGCCTCTAGAATCTCCCACTACAATTTTTCCCAGAGGTGACCGAACACCCTGTATATAAAAAGAAGATATTTTTAAAGTAATGTAGCCAATGTTCGTTAAAACTCGCGAAAGTGATTAAAATCCTATTCAGGAATTTTCCGTGGGATAGTCTTTCTAGCTGTTTTATTGTCTACATTGGAAGTTTAATATCATTTCTGTATATGCAGACTACCCTAAAAAATGTAGAATACAATTTTTTCGTATAATACTTTGTTTGCAAGATAATTGAATTTGAAAATTGATTGAATTCATATAGCTCACGGATTTTTAAATTCGATTTTTCCGATAAAAAAATTTATTTTGTATTTTCTATTTATTTCTTGATGCCCTTATTGAGACGCCCTGTATGATATGAAATCAATATATTTTATTTTTCTTGTTTTTAATTTTCATCTTATATAATAATTATAGTAATGCAATACAGACAAAATAAAGGAAACAAACAATGTGTAGACATTTAGTAAACACCATGAAATAAATTGCACGTAAGATAGAATAGAAAAAAATAACAATTATGATTATAATTACAGTTTCAATGCAGCTGAAAATTCAAAGTTCATTTACTTTTGGAATTTATTATACCATAAATAAATGTAATAAAACAGATTGGCTTAAAATAAAAACTAACTTTTTCCAGTGAATAATAGTGCAAATTGGTGTTAGTAATTGAAGTAAAATCAATGTACAAATCAATTTTGCGTTCTTTTGCAAACAAACTAATGGCACATATTAGATGAGGCAAAAGATTTCATGCTGCGATGTAAATTAAAATAAGGGTAACTTCGATTTTAAAACATTTCAAACCAAACTATTTTTGAGCAAATAACAAAAACTATTTTGAGCAGGCAACCATAATGTTTAGATGTGGTAACGGACCAAAATGTTAATCTTAATTTCTTAAATCTGTAGATTCTGTTGGTAACTGAATTTTACTAATTCAGTCTAATTCATTTTTATAAGCATGTAACACATTTCGAAGATTGAAAATTTGTTGGTAAAGTTGTATTTCTTCGTAGAATTGATGTATTTAATGTTTCAATAGGAGTTTGTGTTCAGGAATATATAGATCAATTATGAGAATATTTGGTGATAATTGAAATTATAATTGATAGTTTTCGCGGAACAGCGTTGATTTCATACTTAATGATGTAAATTCAATAGATATAGTATTTTCATTGTCCTCGTTTTCAGTGACGAAGAAAGTTTTTGAGCTGCTTACGTCTCCGGCTTCAATCGCTGATGTTCTAACCGAAGTTTCCGTTCTTAAACGGCTTTGAGTTAGATTCGAAGAGTACTTTGAAACTCGAGTCGTCAAAGATCTTAGCGAAGTTGACGAGAGGGCTTAGAATAGTCCATCACAATCTACTTAAAACAAAGCTTTTAAGGTTCTGCAACAGCCAAAGACAAATGTGCATTCGTTAGACGATTGAATGCGCCTTGCAATATCGAAAGTATCTTCCTTAGTTTGCTGTTCTGACAAAATTGAAACTCTTGACAGTTAGCAGAAGCCTAGATGTTATTACTTTCGAGTCTAGTGTCAAAATATTAAGAAAACCTTGTCGATGTTTTGTTTAATCAAGTCCTTTACAGCGATGAGCGAAATTGAACATAATTTATAGAATTTTCAAAAATAGTAATACCAATTTAGATACATAATATTGTATTAAAACTAATGGTGCAATGCATAATTTACCTCTTTTAAATTCTTGAAAATCACAACTTGGTCGTACTCAGGTTTGCAGCTCTACTAAACTCAATCGATAACAAAAGTTATTTTTAAATAGTGGTTATATTTGTGAATGCGGTTTCCTATTTATAGTTAGATTAGTTGTAGATGGATATTATTATTTAATGTCACTCTGCTAGTATTGTGTCTACTCTGTATGCCTTGATCCACTTTTTTTTATTAAAAATGGCACTTCTCTGGCTAAATAAAAGTTGAGCGTTACTACTATTTTTATGACCCTAGGTGAGCATATAGAGAGCTTGAAATATACAGTTTTGTATCAGAAAGTTATTTCGACTATCTTTCATCTCCAATAAAAACCCGGGAAACACGAAGAAAATTTTGCTTATGTTTGTTCTAAAACGAGAAAGTAGTATTTGAAGTTACAGCTAGCAGGACTTCAATAATATAGTGTTTCGATCCATTTAATTCTCTGTGCCGAAGATGCACTGCTATTATTACGATTATTGCAAAGTAAAAGAGATCTATGTGAAATAATGATGAAAATTCGTCCAAGGATTGGAACTTAAATTGTTAAAAAGTTACAAAAATAAGTAAGTCGATCAAACGTACAGTCTGTGATAAGGTTTGCTGGGTCAACTTTGCCGATGAATTCACAAGCATAACCTGAATGATGAGCTACTTATTGTTATAATCTTTCTTTGATTCTTGTTTCAAACCTGGGACAAATAATTTAGACGAATACTCTGCCTAGACCTCTTATCCTTTACATTTAACACTAGAAGTACCAACAATTATGATGTATTTATTTACCAAAGAAATGAAAACGATAGGTATTTGAAGAAAAGTATAATGCAATGGAAATAAATGTTTATTCATTCTTTTATAGAAAACTAGAACAAATTTTCAAAAATCAAGTCTAGTAAATTTTTTACAATTTTTATTAGAAATTACGAATCGGTCATTTTGTCCACATCAGTAATTCTAGTGCTAACACTGTTTCAATGGAGCAGAGAGTTTGATGAATTACTACTTAGTAAAAAACAGTAATCCATTAATAATAATAATTTTCATCTCCTTTTATTTACATTTGATTCCGTTTCGGGTAAAATGCTCCTCATTCGACCGTAAAGTCAAGAAGAAAGAAAAAATGTTCTTGTTCTTCATAATGGCTTCTGAGATAATGGCTTGTAACAAATTACATAACCTGTAAATATTTTATATTTTATTATGCTCGTCTCGTTAGCAATGAAAAATAGTTTACTTGGCGCAAACGTTTATCGAACGCTGCTGCTTTCCTCTAGAATGAAAAATTAACATTAAAGGCTTGTTGTTCGTCTGACGTTACTGCTAAACAAACAGTAAAGCAAGCACGTGTTAATTAATCAATGATGTCAATCAACACGTAGTCTCGCTCGTACGTACGATAGTGTGGTCTACGTATCGATCGGTTCAAAGATTGTCGACTTTGCTACGATGGAATGTTGATATACTTCATGAGCATCACAAATTATCTACTTGAATCGTCCTGTTTATAGCAATTCTAAAAAATTGGTGGATTGTAAGGTCACCCCACGTAACCACGACGATGGACTAGGACGATAGTTATGCCAACATTCTTGATGTAATCTAATTCTGTATTATTAAAAAAATAAATCAATTGTAAACTATATACTTAACACTAGTGTTGTATCAGTTAGGGCTTTGATTCAACTAAAAAATAGTCATGTTGCGAGGTGTATGAATTGAGAAATGTTTAGAGATGTTGACGTACAGTAATGATTTTTAAAATGAGCCTCAGACGAGATTCGTAAATTGAATGATATCTGCTATACGAAAAATTGAGCATGCTAACCTTAGAACGATGTTCATTTTAAAAATCATTACTGTAAAGTCATAGGTTCGCTAGAATTAGAAACCATACTTCCAAGGACAAAGTGAATTGTAAAAGCGAAATGTTTCTGTAAATTCGTTGGAAATAATTTTGAAGATTGACTTCTGCTACATCGTATGAATTTATTGTCGGTACCTGCTTCCAAAAAGATTCGGTGAGTTTAGCCTTGTCTATAGATATGGAGATGAATAAAAATCTTGTTTTCGAATCACTTTGAGGGTTTCTCATCTGAACACCACTCATGACGATATTCTGATTTCAGAGTTTCGTAATTCGCTTGGCGTTAACTAATGAGAGAAAATGAATGATGATGATCACCTATCAGTAATTATGGATTAAATCTAGGATCGAATGATTTGACACATTGGATGTACAAATTATTAGAAATTATGCTCGAATGAAAACTATTACAGAAACCTTTCAATATTCGTGAATTATTTATTTATTGGCAAAAAATTAAATATTTTTGTTTGAATAATTCTCTGTCAAGTTTGATTAATTATCACCTTTTATTGAAGTTTCATGAATTCTGTTCACATTCGAACATATTTATTTCTACAATGTTTGTTTCCATTAATCCTATACGTAGTATGGCATTTATTTACCGTAAATATCGACTGATTTTTCATATTTCATAATAGGTAGAATTCTAGTTAATTAAATAAACAAAATGAACTCTTTTTTGTTGTAATAATAATAATAATGATTAACATGAAGTGATATCCCTGGAATTAAATCCTTCACTACTGTACAATTTATTTAATTAATTAATTTATTACCGTTTGATCCATTAAAATTGTGCTTCTGAAATTAATTTTACGCGTCTCGCGTAGTATGTTACATTATTGTATTATTAATTATATATTCTATTTGTATATCATTCATTAGCGTATGATTATTTATATTACCATTGGTATAATAACATCATTATTAATTTGTTAAAAAATTATCGTATGCAAAATTATCCTCACATGCTGTAATATAATTTAAAACTTATTTTACAAAGTGAAAAAATAAACTGGTGTTTTTAAGAATTATGATCATGACATTTTAACAATAGAATAACCGTCATTATCATATGACCTATCATTGCATCATTGCAATATTTATTATTTCAGTGACTATATTTGCAATTGCGTGTAAAGTGATAATGTGTTATTAATTTTTGTTGACATAATAAAAGCTATTTCATTGTCTAATTTCTAAATTTTTTTAAATATTGTAACTTTTAAAATTGTGAACTAAATATTTATAATAAAATTGATCAAGGATATAATACAGCATGAGACTGATAAATGTCAAAAGTCAATAATAATTTGAATTAGTTTTGATATCAAACAAAATAATTCGCCCTTGAAGAAGTTGAATAGACATCACACTATAGTAGCAAATTTCTGTATCGTCGCCAATGGTATATCGAGCTTGTTAGGCTTGTTACAGCGTAATCGAATTTGCGGTTACAAAACAGTAAGTCATTAGAACCGATCAATCAATATGTCGCTTATTCCATGTGCTCTAATAATTATCAATTGCTATTCCGCTCTCAATCATATGGCAGATAATAGGACTTTCGAAGGCTGATATAGTATTAATGTAACTCGATCACAACAATTCATTAACGTAATTTTGTAGACTTTCAAAATCAAAAATGTGTGAAATTGCGTTACAAATCAAATTTACCTGGTAATAACTTGCAATGGACTTTATTGATGTGGAATTCTAACTTTGAACTTTAACGAAGCGTAATTATAAAGTGAAACTATCAAAGGGCTGAGTGTCAAAATTAGACAGATTGGAATTTTCGGATAATTAAGTACTGCACGCCATTGCCAATAAACCTAGGCATAGATAATGTATCAGCCGTTCGACACAAATTGTTTAACATATCCCCTTGTTCTACATTTTCTTTGTTAATTTTTATAAGAGCAATTTAAGTAAAATGTTTTCTTTTCATAATTAATCCTTGTGAAAACATTGATGAAGCTTAATTCGTTTTTATAATTATACAATTATATTATAAAACATCTCCATTTGCAATTCCAAATAACACTTGCCCAAAATTCTTAATTTCAATTTTTATATTTTTTTGCAAATTCTAATCGCATTGTCATATATTTTGCTTTGAATATTTATTTCTTGATACATTTCTTTACAATCACATTTACAGTAAATTCAAATTTTAACAGCTCATTTAACCAAAAATCATGTTAGTCTTGCTAAATAAATGCTAACAGGCTGTCAAAGTAAACAATAATTATTGTCAGTAACGTCAAAAATATTGAATAGAATTCTTACTAGTGAAGTTATTCGAATAATTTCTGTATTCTCGCCTCAATTTTTTTCTACTCAATTTCGACGATGTTAGCAACGAACATGGAGATCGTTTCCATCAGAACATTTCTACAATAGAAGAAAGATATAAAGGAAAGGACAGATACAGATAATCCTTCTTTTTAAATATATGCAAATCTATTTTCTCAGTGAAAAAATGTTTTTATTTTTCAGTATTTACTCTTTAACAGCGTCATGGAACATGTTTTTGGTATTCATGCCTTAAATATTCTACAATGAAATTATTTAAAGCTAAGAACAATTGGGAAAAGTTTTCCATCATTCCGTGTTTAATATTTAAGCATCCAAAAATCAGGCCCGTTGGGCACATACTACAGTAATGATTCTTGAAATAATCACCGGACATGATTCGTACATTGAACATTTCTATCCTTCCTAACTGAGGGGATCCCCTCTTAGAGCCAGTGAAGTTCCACTGTACGAAAAATGAAGATGCCAATCCCAGAGTGATGATCGTTTTAAGAATCATTACTGCAGACAATTATTTGCCGAATAACACACTTTAGTGTATCCCCAGACGTATTCATCAAAGTAAACTTAAACCTTAAGCATCACGTCCCATAAGTTCGTATCATTCGGTATTGTGAAATTGACGAGAATAAAATTTGTAATTTAATAGAAAACAAGCAAAATTTGTCATCAACAACATCAACAATTCATACAAATTTTAAACAAATAAATGTTGTGTCAAAGCTCGAAGTTTGGAATCCACATTGGCTTACGAAACGAAAGTTTCTTGATCATGCTTGTGCCTGCAACATACAACAATCTCCAGACTTATTAGTGGATACTTTTGCCAAAGGAAAGGGTGTTGTCGAACGAGAAGAGGTTTCCTATTTTTCATAAAATTCCATTATATGTTTAAAATATTGCTTTAAGTTGCAGTACAAAACTCAGCACGAATGTATGGGACGACCTAATAATTAGTATCGTACACACGTCATATTTTTTGTTTCTCATGATTTGTATAATCATGCTGTAAAGGAAGTTACAGATTTTAACGTTTTCTATTAAGTGTTTGATTAAATAAATTCGAATAAAATTTTGCCCAATTCTGCCAACAGTCTCGCGTCGCGGCTGACCAAACGACTGAATTACCGCGACGTCCATTTACCTTCGGAAATGGACGGTTCGCGAGGCAAAGAACAGTCCATTCCACGTACAAATAGGAAATGTATTGTACCGAATAATCCGAGCACATTACTTCGACCGCATTGTTCGTTGGTTATCAAGCAATTTCAGCTTCGCAAAAGATCCATTTTGGTACGGTTTCGCACAACTGGCTTATATCTTCGGTCCTTCATTCTGTATCTTTGTCCGACTGCGTAACGCACAGTTCGTTAATTAATTACCAACCAGATCAATTTGCAACTCGTCTGGATGCTGATTTCGCGGCCTTGTCTACCTACCTCCCTCTTTGCCTTTCTGGTTATGTTATTAGCGAGGCAGTGGTCGTGCCGCACGCTGTCCAACATCTGTTGTTTCCTGGCCGACAATTTTGGCAATTTGTCATCGCGTAGTGGAAGTAACATCGAAAACGCTGGAACATTTGTGATTCGGGGACGTTCGAGTTCGTGTTTCGCAATTCGTGGATGTGGAAGTTTCGAATTCACAATGTAGGATTGATGTTTTTACGAATAAATTACAGAAATTCAAAAGTTCATTTCTTTTCTAGGTCAGTCGATAAAGTTATCGATTGGAAACGATTGAGGGGTTCGCTCAGACTTTTGATTTTCCATTGCGTTAAAGTTTTTTAATCAGCATTACTGATTATTAAAGACTACAGTTGGACTACATGAAATGGATAGCGTAAATAAAATATTATATTTTTTGTTATTCTAATGGACTTTTAATTGTATATGATTTAGTTAATCCTATATAGTCGTATATTTTGTATTTAAACAGCCTACTGACGCTGAACCAATATCCCCCGTTAGCGATTATCTCTTCACAACGTTTAGATATGCTTTCTAGTAATTCTTTTGCATTTGATGGCAAAGATCTCCATATCTTACGAATTTTTCTACTTAATGATTTGAGTGTCAAGCAGCGTTCTCCTCGAAGTTTATATTTTATTACAGTCCAAACATTTTCCGAAAGACTCATCATAACATATATTTTTGACGTTATAGGTCATTCAGGTCAAGACGAATTTAACGATTTACTACTATTGTTGGAGATGCCTGAAGAATGGCGATAAATCTTAAAGGATATACTATGTTCGGACCGGTGATCACATTAGTAGAATGTAGATCGATGTAACACAGAAAGACCAATAAATTCAATTTCGGATTTAAGGCTTCATTTCATAGTATTTCATAATTGCTGGCACGTATATGCATAAACTGTTCTACACCAACTTCTGTCTGAACCAGAACAAAGTAAAGCGCTCAAAAATTGATAACGTGACTTTAATGATACAACAATCTTTATTAAAACTATTTCAACTTACTCTTCCATAACAAAAATATGTTTCCAACATATCAAATTAATTCTATTCCAACAAACCCAAGTAATTTTAGTTTCATAACTTAGGATAAAATTTAAAAGAAAATTGATGAAAAGGGAAATTTACTGCAAAGGGACTATCTAAATTTGAAAAAATGTTTGACAGTTATAAAGTATTATACTATTAAAAAGAAAAATAATAATTTCGGTTCAAGACACAGCTCTACAATAATTTTTATACTTACAAAATAGTAATTACTACCCTTTAATTTCAAATATCAATTTCTTCTTTCAGAGTGAATATTAGCAAGATTTTCTTTTTAGATACTGTTCAATCAAAAACATTTCCTATGCAAAACCATAATGCTTCCCAGTGTTTCTCTTTTTTTATTAAAGATAAAATGTAATCAAAATTTTAATCTTTCTATATGTTTCCGTATAACCCATCATTTGGCCATAAAAGTGCCATTTTGCATAAAAAAAAGTATTTCAACGTATAAAGATGAAGAAGAGGGATAGAAGGACGTTAGATTAAAGTCACTTTAGTCGATGAAAATTGAAATGAAACCATGGTTTAACTGTTTTGTAATCATTTCTTCTTGCTAATTGTTATTGTTTCCTATACTTTGAAGTATAATATTACCTAATGATACTGTAACCGAATGACAGAATGTTAATAATTTCGAAAAATTGCATTTTGGCCATCTTTTCGACGTTTTAGAACACTGTACAACAGTGGTTGACATCGCGAAAATGTTGGCCAAAATGCAATTTTTTAGGTATGGGCAACTATCTATGATTTTGTAAAAAGTAACAAATACGGTTTTAAATTCGAAATTATAGTGCAGGAATACTGGTATACAAAAAGTTGATGAAATTTCTTGCTTCTTATTGCCTTATAATTTCTAGTATCCTTAATGTATGGAGAAAAGTTTACTGTTAAAAAATTCATATGTAGGACAATGTACTCCCTAAGTAAGTATTATAAATATAAACTTTCATAGAAAAGTGAAAAATAACTTAAAATTTAAATCCTGTATTGTTCTCCTCAAGATATCATAAATCGTAATCATATTTTCAGAAGACAAATGAAAAATAGTTGTGTTATTTACTGCACTTCACGGAGTGATTCCTTTCTTGATCTAAAGTTTTGTGTAAACTATTCTATGATACAGGGTCAAAAAATTTGGCCAAAATCTGCCATTTTTTAAGATATTTCTATTTAAAGTGGCAAATACTACCTGCCTACTGTGCGTCTGCGAGAAGTTGTCTAGCGAGTCGGCACACGAAACAGAGAATTACTTTGCTTGCTCCACTTATCCCCACTTTTGTCGTAAGACACATCGTCGTTTCAGTCAATAGCGACAATATATGTGATGGGACTCTAAACTAGAGTGGGGAACCAATCAGACCCGCATTCCTTTCGCTAGCCAACTTCTTGTGGATGCACAGTACGTTATAATTTTGTGTTCGTACATATACAGTCTGTTTGATAAGAGCGTGGATGCGATAAATTAGAAAGAAATAATTTTCTTCAAAAAAAAATTGTGCACAAATCGCTAGTATATTTAAAAATCTAATACGCATTTGTTTAATAATGGGTCCAATCTTTCTCATTAACGATTATCTCTTAACAACTTTTTGGCATATGATGGCAGAGATCTCCATATCTTACGAATTTTTCTGCTTAATGATTCGCGTATCAAACAGCATTCTCTTCGAAATTTATATTTCATTACAAATCAAACATTTTTCGAAAAACTCATCGTTAAACACGACATCGCTCCAATTACGGTCAAAATTCTCGTGTGCACACACAAGTCCTTTTTCAACGTGCTTTGTTGGAATCAACGGTTTGGTAATTGTGCTTCGCTATGCAATATTGTTTGTTTGTAAGCGATGTTGTTAGTCAAAATATCAATATTTATGCCTTTTGTTATTAGACAAATTTGCCCCTTACACAAAGAAAGCAACAGATTTTTGGAAAAGAGACGAATGATCACTTTGTTTTGCTTTTCTGTAATTGCTACTATGTACTGTCGACTAAAAATATTAAACTACAAAGACACCAGTTCATACATTGTTCTGAAAAGAACTCTATCGCTTATAACGTAGTCTTTCTTAATAGTTTGTAAATTAGTATTATAATGTATAAAAATAATTGTTCTACTTTCGTCAACTGCATACTTTATATTAATATAATATATAAGAAAGTACTTATATTTTTTATCATGAAGAGAAGATTTAATGTAGCGCGTTGATGTTCGATCGAACATTGACGAGAACCGTGTAAAAAAAATACGGGGTTCGTTAAATTTCTAAAATTGCTTCACTTATGAAACGAGCTGTTTTCAAAGGTTACCGTCGGTTCGTTTGTGCAAATATGGAAAGGACGGTCAAACAATCAACTGTCATCGCTGGCGGCACAGGAAAATAGAATTTCTCGTCCACGTCCGTGTTTCGGGGTATGAAAATTTCTGCGTATCACGAACGCTATCAAGCGAAACTGTATATCCACGACTCGTTCCTCTCCAACGTTTTATCGACGTTTTGTTCAACTTGTAACCCTATTATTCGCCCATGGATTTAAAAGATCGGGATACGCGGCATTTCGTGTAAATCAATTAGCGACATCATTGGTGGTGCATTGGTGGTTGATGCATGGTTTTTCGTGATCGACGTTTCGAGCATTACGCGTGACATTTAAATCGCAAATACAATTCAGTCAAGAAAGAACGACCGAAATTTCCATTGATGCTATTGGTTCGTTTATGTCGACCTGTTAAAAATGTTTAACTGAACATTTTTGTTAGGACAAGCAGAATTATAAATTAAAAATAATTTAGTTGTACCTACAAAAAACACCACAGGCCGATCAACATGAAATTTGGAGGAGTTGGAGTACTAAATATAAAATTTTAACTTCGGGAACTTAATAGTTTCCGAAACATTAGGTTAGGTTTGGCTATTTTTCATTAGGAAATTTAGTAGATCAAATAGAAACGTTCATAACTTGCAAAAATAGAGAAATGAAAATATATTTTTCTGAAGGCGTAACATCAAAACAATGTAATGTTATAGAATGGTAAAAGTTTCACTACTCACGTTTCCCAATTTTATTTGTAGCAGCCAAACATTTTCTAGGCATCCATGCGATACAAATTAGCAACGAATGTTTATATTTATGACTGTACTTCCGAAAAGACCCAGTGGTTGATCGATATACAATTTGGAAAAGAGGGCGGAATAAAGGTACGGATCTCAAATATAAAATTTTAGCGGGAGTTTAGTAGTTTCTGAGATATTACGTTAGGTTTAGCTATTTTTCATTTCGTCACTATACATACTTAGATTAGATTATAATAGTATATTGTGAAATAACATTTTCCAGCCAACAAAATAAAAATTCGACATAAAAATCGAACTGTGGAACAGAATAATTTATCCAGAATTGGGAATTGAGGTGTCATTATTCAATATTATCGGAAGTGCAGTGTATCTGGTAGTGTAACTTAATCATTTTTGGTCACCGAAATTAAAATGTAACGCAACTAGAAAAAACGACAGGTAAATTTTAAGTGAGACACCCTATAGAAACTGAGGCTCGACATTATGGGCTATTCAACAGTCGACGACGACACTACTACAGAGAAAACTGTCGTGCTAGTAAAGCCTACACAGAATTCATTTATGTAAACTGAAACTTTTTGCGAAAATCTCGGAAACTATTAAATACCCGAAACTATAATTTTATAATTAGGACCTATATCCTTTCCTACTTTCCATCTCGAAATTGTAGTGTCAATCGACCACTGGGGCTTTAATATTTTTGAATAGTTTTTGGTAACTCTGGATAAAAATCTATTAGATTTTTCTGTATGTTCAAATGAAAGACAGACGTTTATATGCTGAAGGATTGTTCAGTCCATAAGTAATGGCGTTAAGCAATCATAGAGATCAGGCATTAGGCCTACGTTTTCTTTTGTTTCCGCGGCCATGATGCCCGTTCGTCACACGCCATCGTGCCGTTTATTCTGAGTGTAGGCATTAAAGTGCCATGTGATTGAAGAGCCATGCGGTGTACCAATTTGTTATCTACATTAATTATATTTTCTGTATTAAATGTCATTTCGACTCATTCAAGTAAACATGAGTTTTATACTGAACAACCACAACATATGCTGTGTTCTTTATATGGCATATCGAAGACTTGTAATATCTGACTAGATATACAATTAAAAACTATGAGATTGTTCTTTAAAAATTTGAGAAACCAGTTGTCTCATCAGTGTTTCTTTGAATATGTATTATATTATTTACTATACCGTCATATAATTTGTAATTGTTTCTGTTGTAGATAAAAAATTCTTTCCATTGGCATTTTATAGTCTTTTAAATAGATTCAACAGTAGAAGTACAAATATTGTCAATGTCGTCCTCTACTACTGATGGTGAAAGTTAAGAATAGTTGTGACGAAAATATTGATATTGAAGATTCCCACTGGATTTACTTGGTCCAAGCAATCGAAAAAAAATGTGCTCAGAAATAAGTAATAACTGTAAATATGGTTGCAACACTTGATGTAGATGCAATATAAGCGATCATGATAGTATTCATATTATCGCGGCCGTTGCAATAGCTCTCGGCCACAATTTAGATGATTTAATAATAAATCGATTCGACGCTATCAAAATAAATTGCGTGCAGAATTCGCAAATAGATTCCGAGAGGCAATTAATGACTGCGTGATGGGTGCAATTACTGTGCATTGGGATGAAAAACTTTTATCACGAAAAGCAATTAATACTAAAAATTGTTTCTTCATCGACCAAAGAATCGTTATTGAAAAATATGTAAATTACATGACAAATCTTTTACTAAGAAACTACCTTCAGATAATGAAAGTATTTCCATTTTTTATCCTTTTACAAATTTCTTTACAGTTTTAAAAATACTTTAGTGTAATATATTGTATTTAACGAATTAATTCAAATAGAAATATCTCCATTTATCGTAGTTATCAAAAAAATGTCTTAAACTAAAGTTTTACTATTCAATAAAACAAATGTAATATAAAATAATAATATTTTTCCCAGGGTCAGTTTTTGAAAAGATCATGATTTCATTTTTTAATGCAATTATGTATTTCCTTTTTATATTATCATAGAGTGTCAAACAATTGCTCAATCTTGACATCTGACCTAATGCCCATATTACATCACTTCTTTTTTTTCACCGAATTGTTCATCCTTTATGTAAATCTTTAATATTTTTATATGACTTTAATATTAATTTTAATTTTATATGAATTTAATTAAAAATATAATTTTTTTGTTATTTAGTGTTTCTGTTGTTACGAGCGCGTTCGCGAGATCCTGGATTCGGCCGGTGGTTTTAGGTATGGTTAGGAAAGTGTAAGGAGTTCCGGACGAACCAGGGGTTCTATACTCTGAGAGTCATAGGTGGAGGTTACGTGGACGAACCAGGGGCTCTATACTCTGGGAGCCATAGGTGGAGGTTACGTGGACGAACCAGGGGCTCTATACCCTGAGAGCCATGGGGTTAGATTTATAAGGAAAATGTAAAGTTTCACGGACGAATCAGGGGCTCTATACCCTGGGAGCCGCTAGTAGGAGTGGACGAACCAGGGGCTTTATACCCTGGGAGCCACGTAGGTTTTTAGGATGTTTTTAGGATCTTGCTCTGTCGTAATGGTACACCTCGAGCGGTAAAGGTGTACCGGGTTCGTGAGATACCCCTAGCCTTACAGTTAATATGGTTCAGGGTTGAATTAAGTGAATAATACACGTGAGGAATACTACTTGAATATATACTTATCGATGCTCAAGTACAGTGATAGATTTACAAAACTGGTACTATTGCTAAGTTGCATTGACGGCGAAAGATCTATATCAGTTTTTACGCGGCGCGTTCGCGGGAGCTACTTCTCGATTAGTCTAATGGACACTCACTAGTAAAACCGCTAAGGTAGGTACGTTGCTTGATGGGGATTATAGCTCGATCTTGCCTCGAGTGTCAAAGTAACGTTGTGTCGAGAGTTTTAGAAAAACTGAGCTTCCAGAGTGAGAGAACGCGACCCTTATATAGTTGAAAATGCTCTGTACAGTGGCGGGGCATTACCATATAAGGTAGTGGAAATTGGGACGGGTGCTCACATACGGCATGAGTCAACCCCGTTCAAAGGGTTGTATGCTAGATGCTCGGGCCAACGCCCAAGTCACCAAACGTTTCAGTCCCATACACGAATGATATGTAACACTGTTGGGAATATAAAATCATTTATAATAATTTAACATTAGAGTTAAAGAAACAGTAGAGATTGAAATTTTACTGTCGAGTGATTACATCTATCCGAGAAACATAGTGGAAAGTTTTCCTCCCTGCATCAAACAGATTTGTCTTTCACTAATTACAGTCATTCGATATTTTCTCTTCTTTCGGAAAACTGGAATCTAGAATATTGCCTCGGGTAATTGTACTCGAATTGACATCTTCAATCTCTTCTTCTAGCGATTCCCTTCACAAGTGTCACTTTGCGCTTGCTCCATAGTGCGTTCATTCGTTCTCTCCCCGTTAAGAATTATTTTTCAAAAAAGTCTATTTGAGCTGTTTCCACTCTGAAATTCGAGGAAACAATTCCACGGTCGGAAACGCGCCGCCGTGGACACGGAAAACTAATAGCGGCGGTTTTTTTCCATTGAAAGGCAAACGAAATCAGATTAAATCGACCTTTTTGCCGTTCTTGCTACACGGTGGCTATTTACCGACCTCTCCATCAACGAGGATTTTGGTAAATAACCGTATTGCGCGCGCACTTCTCCTCTCTTCGATTCACTTCGCGGCTTTTCGCGATTTTCGACATATTTTTCGAGCGTAAAATGTTACGGGTCGCGGCCACATGCTTCGAGTTTGCTCCTTCCATTTCGTTTGGCAGTCATTTGCTTGTGACTATTGATCTCGACATTCTATTGCATGAATTTTATCCCATTTTTCAAAAGAAAAAATAATTCCTTAAGCATTCACACGATCGTGAATTAATTAATATTCAAACTATATACAATACATTTTAACGTTTTCGATTTACTGTACGAAACCATCTACAAAATTTAATAAAATCATTTGATATATGAACGGGACTAGAAAATCAATAAAGTGTACAAATAAAAAACGGAAATTATGAACGTATTGTACAATTCTAAATGAAATCTATCTATGGATATAAAATGAAAGGCCTGACTCACTGACTCATCAACGCCCAGGCTAAGCCCTTGGACATAAAAAGCTGAAGTTTTGCACAGAGGTCTCCTTTATGATGCATACAAGAAATAAGAAAGGATATTTCGAAATTCAACCCCTAAGGGGGTGAAAAGGGGTTACAACGATTGTATGAGGAATATTTTATTTGTGATCGGATTTACTTGAAACTGGGTCTTAATGCTCTTTGACATAATTAATCAAACACCTGTTTCGGCATTTTAAAAAATTTCCTACCCCTGAAGGAGTGAAAGGGGGTTGCAACGTTTGTATGGGACATATTTTGTTCGTTGTCGAATTTGCTTCATACTTGGTCTTAATACTCTGTAATATAATTAATCAAACACCTATTTCGACATTTTAAAAAAATTCAACCTCTGAAGGGGTGAAAAGGGGTTGCAACGTTTGTATGGGACATATTTTGTTCGTTGTCGGATTTACCTGATTCTTGGTCTGAATGCTCATTAATACAATTATTTCGCATTAAAGTTGCCGTAAATTGATCTAGAAACTTCAAATTTAACACGTTAGTACATAATTATTATCTTATCACTAAACCGTTGCAATGGTGTAAATACGCCTAAATATCGGTATGGGTGTCGTTATGACGGTTTTTTGCGACGTTAATTACGAAAATGGTATCAATTTTGAAATGTAAGATGGCGACATGACATAAAATTAAAACTTTATAGAGGTGAATGGGGGCTTAAAAGGTTTAATGGAGAAACAATATCTATTTCCGAGGAAACTAAACGGTTTCCTGTGCGAGCGAAGCCGCGGGCAAAAGCTAGTAAAAAATATTGTGCGAATTCAAATTAAAACTTCTGAGGAAACAATTCAATTGCATCTACAATATACATATATCTTATTTCTTCATATTGTTATATTATTTAATTTATGTCTACAGATTTATAAAGTAACTTTCCCAGTAAATGGATAATTAAGGATAAATGAAGTATTTAAAAATTAATTAAAACAACCGTTTTTATCATTACTCTTTCTTCAACATTCAATTAGTTTAAATAAATGGTGCTAATACACACCTATTTAACGAAACTATTTTAATTAAAAAGTATCAAAATCCCAGTAATTTAACTTCTGAAAATCATTCTTTACCAATGGAATTTAAAATTAAACAGAAGGATCCATAATAATCATTTATTTTTGCATTTTGACCTAAGAAATAAATGAAATTAAGGAACAATCAGTATTAAAAGTCATATAATTTTATAATATTTATTCGTTTTAGTAATTAGTAAGGAAATTAACTTAACTTTTAATGCAACTTATGTCACTCAGTATAAGTGTTTACTCAATCTAATATTTGAATGGAGCACCTTATTTACTTTCTTAAAATTTTGTTCGCGTTTATAATTTATGCTTCCTATTAACATACAATATAATAATAAGATATTCAAACTTAATTATGTGAAACTGAATTTACAAGTCAATTAGAGATTTTCATAGGCCAACATCAAATGTAAATCCATTAAAGTTTTCTCAGAGAACTGTGCACGAATTACTTTTATTGGGTTTCCAATCAGAGATTATACAATAGAGTTAACAGTTTCCGATAGTTGAAAGTTTTCATCGAAACATTACATCACTGTATGCGTTAATCCTAAGAACTCTTGACATTAAGATTAACGATCTTGGACAGTAACAGGAACAGTACCTGGTAAAATATGTCGTTTGATATGAAATTTTAACATACTATATTATATATTATATATTATAATATAAATACCAATTTAATAATTGACGACGAAAACTGAGGATGTGCGCAAAGCCCTCTTCTGCCATGCCCGCTCTTAGGAATGAAACAGCTGATTCTCTTTTCACTCTAATTTTATCAAGTATTTCTCCAATTATTGACTGAGGGATTGTTGGACAAACGTTTGAAAGTATTATACGTTGAGCTTTGCTGATTAACAGCCTTACGGCTACATCGGTACGGTTAATTTTAATGTGTTTATATTTATCGGTGAGGTCGTCCGCGATTCTCTTACTTGCCAAAAAACCCAAATTCTACCGTTGGATACTCTTGACATAAATCTAATATTCGCTGGATTGGTAATTCTGCCTAATGCATGAGCGTACTCTTTTAATTGAATTCCATCTTTGACTTCGATTATGATCGCTTGATTTTTTTCGGGGAAGCAATCACTTTGTACTACTTTATTGTAGCTTCGTCGTGGTGCGTTAGGATTATTATTAACAGTTTGGGGTACAAAATTTCCGTGGTCAGAAACCATTTCGGTGAATAGGTTGCACCGAGAAAGACGTAGAGATGGGTTAAGAGGTTGGTTTATAACAATTTACTAATGTTCACTAATTCACAGTAACACAGACTATCACGAATACATATAAGATTTGATTGGCACTGTATATGGCACTCGCGTTCACAGCATGCACGGTGTTGACAAACACGTCCGCTTACTATCACGGTTCCAATCGTACTTCTCGTTATTTATTCTCTTAATAAACTCACGAATATTGAGATTAAACGAGTTTCTTGCATCACCCTATGCCACTTTTGTTTTTTCGACTTCAGTTTTGTAGTTTCAACTAAAGTAGGAAAAACGAAACAAATAGCGGTTGAGGAAAAAATATTTTTCGAATCATTAAAATATGTTAACCTTTTTATTTTGTTATGTACATATAGTTTAAAGAACATTCTTGAATCGAACGTAAGTAATTTTAAATTAGTTCTGATGAAGAAAATTTGTTTAAATATCGCGTTAATTCGTTCAGAGAAACGGCGGTTAAATTCTCGCGTGATTTATAGAAAAAAGGGGACATTTCTAATACGGTGTTGTCATCAGTGTACGCGACATTCCAGAGCCTTCTCTGCGTCGTAACCTGCTTCGGGAGCAATACCGTGTAGAAAAAATCCAAATTTACCTTTAATCATAGTCACGCGATCGGCCCAGTAACGGTTCCATGAGAACAGATGTTACTACGCCGAAATAACAGAGAGGATACAAGATTAATACGAGACAGACAATTTCCCCTCTCGCGATCGCGGATAAGAGGGTCTGTCTCGAAAATCACTTGCTATCGGGTTCTCGACGAGTTCGCTTCTTCCAAGCCGACCTCGTCCAACACCGCGATCACGATATACGCGCAATTAAATTCGTTTAATTGTATAGTTACACCACAGAACCGAAACGGAACGAGATTTAGACTGTGGTAAATTCGAAAGAATTAACCTAGTCGGATTTCGTACCTCACGGTTTCGTGAGTTTAGTGATCGTTGTGTGAACAGAACCGTTCTGGAAAAACGCAGCATTGAAACAATTTACAGTGAACAACCGGTGGCTGATCATAATCGTGTGTGCACTTCAATAGTGTTCGATTATCGCCACCGTTGCGTCAATTGTTTCATAGCATAAGCGATTTCCCACATTAACAACCAGTGGCTGATAACAATCATCGTAACACTTAAATAGTGTTCGATTGTCGCCACCGTTGTGTGGAAGGCACGTACCGCTGTAATCAGCTGTCGTGCAACGAGAACCGAGAAAAACTTCTCGGTTTTCCTTGAATTTTTGTGCGATTCAAACACTCTGATAGGGGCCTTTGGGCGTATACCCTGAGTGGGATTGTCGTTTCCGAGGGTCGAAATCTCAGTTTGAGTACCACCCCCATAGGGGCCTTTATTCGGCGCATACCCTGGGTGCTCTCGGCTGAATTCGATTAGCTCGAACGTCGGTCACTCATCACCAGTGTGTACGGACACTCGGTGTAGAGCGACGTTCAAAAGGGCGCCGTGGTGTAAGCACCTTAACGTTCAGACGCTTCTAGCGCAGTTAAGGGCTTGCATCACACCGGTCCCGTACGGACCAGGAAACGACGCTGAATCACGGGGTGGACAATTTTTGGAGCCTTACAACCTCCAACTGTTGTCACCTCCAGCCAAAATTCAAGCCAGCAGCAGTGGGAAGAACGAGGCTCAAATCTTGTCTTCCCCATCTGCTGTTATAAAATTTTCCAGAACTGCAGTCGAACGTTTCTCGATCACACGAGAAACGTTTAATCAGACGAACGTTTCTCGATCACACGAGAAACGTTTAAGAATACAGTCCACTAACACAGTTGCGTATCGCTGTGAAGGAATCCCGCTCCTGTTTATCATAAACAGAGACAGGAGCGTGTGGATTGAAGCGAGTCAGACAACGCGACGAGCGTTGTCAAGTATTTACAGCCGAATTTCGGTCTCTGTTTGTTGCAGACGACCGAGACGCGAGCCGTAGTGGCCAAAGACCACGGCCAGGTTTTTTACGAGCCCGCTAACGGGCTCGGTTTTTCCTGGCGATTTTAAAATTATAAATTTCTTCCTTTTTTTGTTTTATTTAATCTTGTTTTTTTTATTAAATTTCAAACATTTTAAATAAACGGCCTAGTCGATTGACTAGGCGAAAGAAATTTACAGTGTACCGATTCACTTTCCCATACATTCCCACTCCCTCGTAATTCGGACTCAACGTTAAAGGGTGAGAGCGATAACAACTCGCACCTATTTTAACAAAATTATATAATGGTGTCAATTTTAAAGAAAAATGTGATCGTTTTGAAGCAGACATTTTCTTCAATTGTCGAAGCTCTCAAAAAGAAATTCGTGGTGTTAAGGATTCTAAAGGAACCTTAACATCGCGAGGTTTATGATACGGACGTGACTTCTCCGCTATTTTTGAGGATTAGGCCTTCAAGACATTTTTACTTGATAAATTAGGATACGGCCATTGAGGAACCTCCAAACTCCACACGGGACTTGGAATCCTTGGAGCTCTTCCTTGCCTCAATAGCGATTGACGTATCGTAAACCAGCGCTGGCACACAGCTGCGGACCACCGGGGTCTCGCGGTCATTGGGTATTCCCAATGTTAATAATAATGCAGCGTTCTCGCTCACTCCTGCATGGTCTACCTGGACACTGGACAGCAGGGTGGGCGGGAATGTTGCAAAATGCAGGAAACGCCCTGCCAAGGTGACAACTTTGAGGATTGGCTTGACCAATCCTCCCACCGGTTCGCGCTGCGCGTTTTCGTCACCTTGGCAGGGAAAACCGAGCTTAGGTTAAGGGTAGTTTTACTTCTTAGGATTAGATTCGTTTGATCGAGCCTTACACACTCGAGTCGACTCTCCGCAAGTAAAACCATTCTTGTGTAATTAAAAAGAGCAACGGGCTCTTCCTTGAAGCAACGGGCTTCAAGGTTACCGGTAATTTCCCAAACACCAGTTTGGGTGGTCCTTCGAGAACGGAAAGGGAACACAGTACGGAGCTGTGTAATACGCACGGTCCGCGCACTACAGAGCAAGAGGGCATAGTAGCTTCGCGGCCGAAACACGTGGTGATTTTAGTAACTAGCACATATGTGTATTTGATTCAAAGTTTGTAACCAAAATTCCATGCATTTCCAATGAAATCGGAAATTTGAATTTTGTTCGTATTTTTACGGTGCACCAATGTACATGGAGCGGAAGAAGTATGATAAGAATTCGAGTAAAAATGGAAGTAATTAATATGGACGCTTAACGTAATGCTGCTAAGGTTCTCTTCGCTTCCAGGGAAATATTATCTCCCTGTGGTCTCTCGTACGTCGACTCTGTTGAGACTAGAAATCTCTGCCGGAAGTAATATTCAGATGTTCCCTGAGAAGTAATGTTGCGCGCGGAAAGATAGGAAGCTCGAAAGGAAAAAAAAACACATCTGTCTGTCGCGACAGAGACATTCTAATCCGCATACTCGACCAGAAAGTGAAACGCGGAGCAATATTCTCGATATTTCGTTTCTGGAAATCCACTTCACGAAACAGGGAGGGAAACATTTTATTCAAATAATAGATTACGAATCGAAACGCCGTAATAGCAATTTATTTGCTACATTTGTTTCGTTAAATATTCAGATAAACTCCTATTTCATGAACGTGAAATACAGTTTCATTTTATTACTAAAAAGTGTAATTTTTATCGAACGAATAACGGGTTCAAAGATATTTATTTTTTAAAAGATAGAGTTTTAATTTTATTTATTTGTTCGTTACTAGCTTTGGATTTATATTGACGAGTAATAAGTTTGTTTGTTGTGACAACACTCAAAAATGGCATTTGGTTCTAAATTTTTTAACTCTGAAATTTAATTTTGACTACTATATTTTTTAAATGCAAATAAATATTATATTCCATATAATTTCCATGTTTATTTATAAATAATTAAACAAATTAATTATAAAACCGAAATTAAATTTTAATATAAAATTTTCAAAATATAAATTCAATCTTTTCATTATAAAAGAAAAATTTTGAATTAAACTAAAATTTTGTATAATAAAATATATTTTTAATTTGGAGGACACGCAAGACTATTTTAAGACCATCTCATCAAACTTCTGCTTATTTATTGACGAGTCTTTGTTGTTTACATGTACAAACATTATTTTTTCATGATAGATGCGTACAAAATTGTATAGACATTATAATTATTAGGTTAACCATGAAGTTTGTGCGATTCTTAACTTGTAAATAGAAAGTAATTCTCGTATAGTACGAAATATCTTTATTCGATAATAAATTTTGTAAGGGGAAAAAAAAACATTTGTAAAGGAAAAAACGACAGGTGAAACGCTATAATGTTGATAGCTCCCATAATCAACGCGTTATGTACTTTAATAATATAAGTTTAAATATTTATCTTTCATTCATCGTTCGAAATTTGTATGTATTTAGATAAAAATTTTCCTCGACTCTGGCACGAAGCCGTCTTATATCTTTCCACTTAAAGCCGCTCCCGCAGACGTCACGACGATGAATCGAACCATTCGACCAAACCGCCGGAAGGGCAGAGTATTTTCAATGCTCGTCCCGAATCTCGCGAGACCATCGACTGGAGGGTAAAAATCTCTATTTCCTGTCTGACCTCCCCTGAGATAATACTTCATGGATTTGTCTACCCAATGATTTTCATATGTACGTCAAACGCCAAAGTTTTCGACTTTATCGCTGGCAATCGTCTAATGAATTACACAGAATACAACTCGCGAGTTTCCATTTCGCGTTAAAAAGCACTCGTACTGAGTTAGTTTTATTGGAACTTATTGGACCATGTAATATGCGACTGTTGTGTGAAACATGGACAAACGAAACACGTGTATCGTCAAGGGATAAATGAACGGGTATATCTTCTACGTTCCGAAAGTGATATTGATATCGGGATTGGGCAAATTATTCGTAAATGAATTTCAGTTTATGTTTCATTCGTAGATTCATTCGTAAATTGGAATTTATTGAAGCATTTATACTTATGCAGTTTAGTATATCTAGATGTCATTTAAAATTGACAAATGAATATCTAAATCATGACAAAACACACTTATTCTTAACCTGGTATAACAGTGATATTTACTATAATATTTTATCTATTATGTATATAATATATAATATATAATGTATTATATATAATATAACATATACATAATAGTTAATATATATACACATATAGTATATGTCATATACATATATACATAGACTGTTCGTTCGAAAATATTACATCTAAATATTTTTAAAATAGTGTCCTTTTTACGTGTTATATGTTTTCAAAGTTATTCGAAGATCAACTTGATTTTTTTAAATAGAAATCTATATTCCTATTCACAGATTTTTATTTTAGATAGAAGAAGAAACTTTTATACCAAACATTATTTTATCAAACTTCGTTGTAAAAAGATATTTAATAAAATGAAAAATTTTGTATTTTCCTATTCTCACATAGAGAATAGAAAATTAAACTACAAAATCTAAATTTCTTTATCTTTTGGGTGACAAAACAATGATAATCATACATTTTTGAGTGATTTGTATTACGAAAAGAATCACATAATTATTTCGTATAATCTTCATAGGATTTTTTTTAAATGATCTCCATTTCTCTTTCTCTTTCTGAAATTCTTATTTTTCATCTTTTTTAGAGTTCCTTTTTGAATATTTCTGTATTTTCTTATTATTCTATTTCCTAAATTCTTAATATTTCTTAGTCTTGACTCCAATATCACTTAAATGCCTTCATAAAAAGAAAATCTAATGGCGACAAACTTTTACTAGTAAAAAAGAGCGATTATTATTGTTTTAATCCAATGATCTTTTAATTTTTAATTTTCAGATTGGTTTTTTACATGTTTAGACTCGAGAGAACCCAAAACATGAAGAAATTAAAAAACACTGAGAAGGAATTCAAACATTGATCGATAGTAATAGTTCTCTTCTCATATTTAATAACAACCGGAAAAGACTTCAGTATGCTTGAGAAAAGAATCCAACCTTCGTATTTCTCGAAATGCATAAAATAAAAACTGAAATTTACGCGTTGCACAGGCATTTTAAGGTTATTTCCTCTTTCCTCGTGCTCGGAAGTATTTGGTCTTACATCGTTTCGCCATTTTAAAAGCCGTTGCGAGGGTGGTTCTCCTACTACGTAAGCATGCATGCGTCGTGGCCGGAAAGACAAGTGAGAAGCATTTCCTTTGAAGTTCCCCTACAGCAGCAGTGACTCGACGCGCCAGCGTTTCAGAATCCCGGGAATCGCGGAAAATGAAGGAACAGTTTTGCGTCTAGTGACTGCTAAACTCAACGTCGACGTTTGACAAATAACGCGCAATAAATCCCTTTTGCCTTGACATAAGGGAATTACTTTTCAGAATTGCGTTGCTTCAACCGTGAGACGTCTTCGCGTAAAGGATCAACGTAGGTGTGCAACTGATGTCTGTACTCGTTACACCTTTGACGATAAGTTAATGACGACGATGAATATTTGGAGTAGATAGGAAGTAAAATTTAGGATTTCTAATTTTTTCCCATCATTGGACTTACCAACTGTCGTAGGGATTATATGAAAATTAAGGACGATAAACAAAGTTGAATTTAACCCCTGCCATCCCGCAGTGTAATCGTCAGAATTATCTTTCGTCGTCGAGTTATTTGTTATATTTTTTCTGTGTTAGTTGAGTTCGAGAATTGAGAATGTATATCTTTCTATGAAAAATAGGGCGTGAAAATAAATGATACGTTATTACTGTTAAAGTTGTTGAGTGGCAATAGTTATCTACACAGGCAAATATATAAATATTTATAAGTAATCTTTTTACAAAGTAATGTAGCTGTTTCTTCTTTAACACACTATATTTGCTTAAGCAAGAGGTGTTCAAAATGACCTTCTTGTATTCAAACACAGGACTACAAACGTTTCACCATTAACTGACTCAGTTTCACACTATTATACTAGACAAATTTAAAAAGAGACTTATCAATCCTAAGTTATTGAAATTCCACTTTCACACACGAGGTATTTCAATAATCTAACATCTTGTGCTCTTATGACTCATACGTTGAATACTAAGAAAAAGTATTTACAGAATTAGAAACAAGGTCCAACGTCAGATATTGAGTTCTAATTTTGAATAGTTAGGTGGAATTAGTACAACTACTTCCATCAAAAAAATTATTCCAACGTAAAACTCGCTGTAACTTGAAAACGAGGTCAAATAAGACACATGTTTAATTACTGAATTAATTGCTGAAACAGTTCTTATATATGATGGGACACCCTGTATAGAGAAATTTAAAGTAAGGAGCTTGATAACACTTGTACGGCAAATGAGTCGTTTGTAATTATCGATCAATAAGTAACATTCCTTGTAGAAGAGGAATTAAAAGTTTAATAGATTTAATACATTCTTTCTAGAACATATCTTTTCAGCTTGGAGTAACATGCTGTGTGGGTGAAACGATGTCAGCATTCTTGTACATTTACTTAGACCGAGTGACTCTTTGGGTCATCTTTGTTGAAGGTGTTAGCAGATGCACCCTGAAAGAGAGTGCAACAGAGCGTTAAATTGCCAACCTCCTGCAGCTTACTGGAACTACCAGAACTGTAAATACGAGGAAGACGGTTTGCTAAATACTTCGAAACACTAATTACTGTTTACAACAGAAAGTGTCCGCACCTGGTGAGCGTATAACATCAGGACATCAACTGTCCCTGTCGGCGTTTAAAAGTATAGCTCTGCGAATTGAGTAAGATACCTGGACTCGGTTTGACGTTGATCCTTGTCATGCTACCATAGTCTTACTTTTTCTAAATAAAATCGGATAACACACATTGGTCGGCCTATAAGTCTGAACGTAAATCTAATCTCCTAGCCTCAGACTCACTATGTATTCAATTCTTCACGCTGAGGCCGCAACCTTATAGATCATATTATTAAGTTCTGCGGCTACAGTAACCGTGGTCGATGACAAAAATTTAATTTTGATTACGATAAACCGATAAAAATAAGCAGAATTTTTGTTTGTCGTGAGTAACCAATATCGATGACGAAAAAGGGTATAGCCAAATAAGGAGGTTAATAGATACAACATCGGAATCGAACATTCTGTGCCAAGTTTCAACCCTCTATCTTGTTCGGAAGGTTAGTTACAGAGAAAATTTGGATTATCGAATGTGTGCCTATTTTCTGTATTTAATTGAGTACGAAAATTATGTAAAAAATCTAGTGCACTGTGGTTATCGAGATACGTGTTCAAAAATTTTTTCTGATTTTTCGATTCTTTTCGATGGCTTTGCCAAAATATTCACCTTCGTGCCTAAATTCTTCAGTTTCGATAGTAAGGAAGTGTCATAAATCCAGAGTCATAAACGTTTCACAGAGGTCGTTACACACGCAGTCTCTGTAAACAAATTCAGGGTCGTAACAGCATTCGCCGACCCCATTTCCTCGACAAGTCATGGAAAGAGTACAAAATATTGTTTTCCTCATGATTCTGGGAGATCAAGTCATCGTTTTGAATACATATAACTTTTCCTAACTTTAAACTTTAGTGTTAAGCGTTGTTTAAATATATTTGTTGAAATTAAATTCCAGTTCCGTTTCCTCATTGAATCAAGCGTGATTAACTTGATGCAAGACGACCGACTTACAACCTCGCGAAATTGATAAAATTGGGCTACAGTAATAGTTGGGTATACGTTCGAAAATTGGAACCCCAAATCATGCGTTTGTGGAGTAGGTGGATCGATTCTAATTATAGAGACAGCCTGAGTTAACTGTCGAATGTAGAAAAGGACAGGGATTACAAGAGAAAGAGGTCCTTTTCAGCTGACGAGCTTCGCAGTGAGTCAAGGGGAATCTCAGTGGTGGGGATGAATACCGCGCATTTAACAGTTCTTAACCTTCTTTTTTCGTAGATATTTTTCAAAATAACGTTCTTAAATGTTAAAAGTTAAATCAATATTTCTCAACCAGGGTTAAAATTCTGGTTTGTTCAGATATGACCCGCTGAATAGACGAGGCTAAGTTTTTTATAAAGAATGTTTTAGGTTAAACTCCAATTCTAGTAAATTTTTGGTTCTATGATTAACAATTTTCTTTAGCTAGGTTTAGATCTTCTATAGAATTTATATTAAACACAAAAGTATACAAATAAAAATAATTAGTAACGCTTTGCACTCGGCTGTTCCCTCTGAAGGGTCATCCGGCAAAGAATTTGGATGTATTCTCTAATGAAACACAACGATATTATTGTTTTGAAGTGATTATACAGGACCAAATACATAAGCGGAAAATGTAAAAAAAGATATGTTTACTTGGATATTTGCTACCTATTTTGTAAGAAATTGTCGAAGAAAAGTCTCCGAGTGCAAAGGGTTAAAAGAGTTTTGCAATATTTCCAGACGTTTGCAAACTTCATTTTTTAGAATTATTGTTACAGAATTTTAGATCTCAGTTCGATTTTAGTAAAATATTTCTGTCAGCATTTGAAAACTTGCAAAGATATCAATCTCTAACTTTGTATTTCATATTAACAGCTTAGCCAAGAAAACTTGTCATTTTTCTGTACAAGACCTAATGGTCAGGACATTAAATTGAAAGACTTATTATAAACTAAGAGTATCGTTAAAATACTGAAAAGGTAAAGTTGTTATTCTTCAGCATAATGTATGTAACAAAAATAAATATTTAAAATTTCTAAAGTTTCTATACTGTAACTAATCAATTTTTTATCAATATATTATGGTTGTCTGATAGAAATGTCTGCCGCATAGTACAACGATATTTTTTTCATTCTATAATGTATGTATATCACACGCTCAATTCTCGTAAGTGCGAGATATTGGAATGGCAGAATTTTTCACGCGATAGGAAACGGTACACAAGCTCGTAAATGCGAGATTCCTAGGAATCGATACTTGTCAGAATTCTGCATCTCCGAAATAAATCTCCGGGTTCAATGGCCCTGGGAAATTTGGCATGGTACGGGCTTAAACATAGACAGATCAAAACCGCGTCGGTTCGCCTCGGTCGGAGGTTTATTAATCATTCAACCGGTAATTTGATTAGTTTGCTCTTCTTCGGAAGACATCTCGGCTCTTCGAGCGGCTAATTAAAACGTCGAACGAACACGGCCTAAGTAGATCAACTTTCTGATGAAATATTCATCCGTGTGTCTTCGAACGAGAATAAAGAGAGAAGAACGCCGCCTTCATTTGTCATGGCTCGCAGAAGTTTCAGCCGACGGAACGCTTTTATTTTTTTTGTTTTCACTCCCTCGCTTCGGCGTTTCAGCTTTCCAGGCGCAAATAGATTTTTAACGCGGTAATCTTGGAAGAATGCTAACGTCGATTTAAAGTCTCGTTTGTAATACGTACTAAAGGAACATTCTTTGAAGATACGAGATTCGCTTATTTGTAATTTTGGAATAATGAAACATTTGTACGTTATAACAATTCGGTATTATCAAATGTTGCTCTGGACATTGTTTTATAATTAGATTATTCTGTAGTTTAGTGATTTTTCTCAGTTTTCATCATTTAACACTTTTCTCTTTTTTTATGTTTTATTTTATCATTATGTCAAGAAATCAATCATGGGAGCATGAAGAAGTACAATATTTACAGCGATATTCTTATATCTAATTATATATAAAGAAAATAATAAGGAAAATCACGTGGATTTCATTGATTTTGAAAAGTTAAAATACGATTATTCTTACTAATAAAAGTATTGTATTATTATTAATTTTTGCAACGGGAACTTTTATTTGACGCTATTTTTTCTAAAAAGAAATAAAATAATGCTTTGAAAAAGAAGTGGAGTTAAGTAATTGAAATTGGGAAAAAACTGCTAAACTTCAGATTTACTTAAAATTATTTTACTTTAAACATTTCGACTATTAATTCTTTTCGTTATCCTCTTCATTACACAAATGAATTATGCTATAATAATAGGAAATGAAATTATTTTTGTTATTCCTAAAACAAACCACGGCAAACTTAGTGATTGAAATGAATAAAATAAAATAATTTGGAAATAGTGCATGGGATGATGACACTTGTAAATAATAATCTGCACACTATATTCTTTTAAATACTGCTATCATCGTGCACTTATAAGGGGTGAATTACAAAATTGTCTGTAGCGTTTGGGCAGTTTATATGTAATTATTTGTTACTCTAAGTTATATTTCACGATAGATATGATAATACTATGAAGAATATTTTTATTATAATATTTGTACTCAAAGGACTTTGTATGATATCTATACAGATATTTGAATAACAAACATGCATGGGTTTAATCGTTCATATTATGCGCACGAAGTTAAGCCCAGTTTAAAGGTTATGCACATATTTAATTACGAGCGAGCCGAGCATCGATAATTGTGTTGAAAGAACAACTTGTTCGAGTATCTGAATTTCATGTTAAATTGTAAAATCATGGTTCGTATTGGAGCGTACAATATTGCAAAGCATTATTATGAAAGGAAATCAAATATGTAGTTTGATTTGCGACACTGTCCCAGTGGCGTTTATAAGAATAGTGTTTTAATTAATATCGATGATTGTAACATTCCTGCATCCTTTTTGATTTTAATGAAATGAATATGTGGTATATTGTCAGATAGAATTAAAAGAAATTTTTAAATACATTCGAATGGAATTATCAATCAGATTCGAAAAGAAATGCCATCATTATTTCGTTAGTATACATGGTCGTTTTTGTTATTCATTTATTTTGGTCATTGTTTCATAACAAGTTTGAAAAATTTTGAAAATTTGTTGAAAAGACAATAACGAAAAATTGGTATTTCTTTTATAGAAATAATTAGAAACAAATATTTAGTAAACTCTCTTCTCAGCTTTATAACTTTTAACAACCGTTTTCGGATTGTTTTGTGTAATTTTTTTATTCGTTTTTGTTGTAGCGTGTTCCAATTTTGAACAATACACACTTCTAGTTCATTAACACTTTTAATTTAGTTTCATTTGCACAGATGCTTTTAGATAAACGCTACAAACATTTTCGATGATATTTAGGTCAAATGAACGGGTGGATCATTCTAGAACTTTGTACAAAGTTGTTAATTATTTTAAGTATTGTTATGAAGAAGATAAAAGACCATGTGTTAGCGCTCGAATGGTTCAGGATTAAATGAATTTATAATCACTTGGTTATTTAATGGACGGTATGTATTAAGCGCTCTGAATATAAGAAGGAACCGTTCCTTCCTTCTAAATAAAAGTTTCAAAATTATTAACAACTTCTGTTACAAGATTATATCTGGCGGACAGATAGATCGATTTCGTGAAATGAGTTTTGAACGAGTCTCACTACGAGTCTAGGCGAGAAGTATAGTGACAATTTCTTGATATTGTGTTTAATGTTTATATTTTCAAACAATTTCTCTTTATCGAATATGATTCTTTGAAGATTAAATAGTCAGACAATATTCTTATTATTAATTCTATGGACCTGTGTAAGTATATATAGAATTGTAAATATACGATTTTGTACAGAAAAGTTATTTTGATCTACTTTCATTTTCAATAAAAAAAATGATACATCTGCTCATACACAGATTTTTCATGGAAAGTATTTCTGAATGTGTCTTTAACAATATACAAACAGAAATTCTTGCCCATGTTTGCCCCAAAAAATGAAATTCATGTTTAAAGTATACATATCTGCAATATAACCCGACCAAATTTTCTCTAAAATAATTATATTTAGGCTTTTTTATATACAATTTAACTACAATGACTATATTTAATATTAAGCAATTTTTTAATTTATTTTTTAATTAATCCAAAACTTGAGTTTTCAATATTTTTTAACCTATAATTTTCTAGAAATTGATGCAATCAAAAAACATTTTGAATTTGATGTGGGAGGAATTTGGTAGACAAATTAAATGAACCTCTTTCTGTTTAACAAATTAACGTATATATATTTTTCACAATGTTCTCTCCACGTGTGCATCACACTCTCTCGATACATGGGACTTCCGCGCGTTCCACTCTCGCGCCCCAGCGTTGCCAACATCCACACTCATTCATTCCCCACTCACTCACCAGGCATACCACACAATAAAAATAACCCCACATTTGAGTAATAACTAAATGCATATTGTTTATTTATTAATTTTTGTAATAACATCGCAATGTTGTTAAGTAGATTGTGCACAGAGGATTTTAAGTATCGCAGATTAAATGTTTGAAATTGTTTAGTAATTCTTGGTTCACAATGCCGAGTTATTGGGGACTAACGCGAACGTTTAAAAACTCAATTTTTTGATAAGTTTCACTTACAAATTTTATTTAGCTTTTTAATTATAATTTTATGTATAATAATTTTATCTATATTTGTATCTGATCGTTATATATGCATAAACAAATACATTATTTCTCTCCTTTGCTAATATTATACTTCAATAATATCAATATGTTACCACTAAATTACGCACTTTGTTATTTTAGTACGGCTAATTGAAACATTAATGTGATATTTTCATAATCAAAGTTCCAAATTTTGGTAATCAGTGACCCTAGTATGTCTCATTTTCTGAACAATTTTTAATGTATTCTTACTATTATTAATTTTGTAACTGTGCGTCGGTCCGTGGGACCAGCAGTATCGAGGTTAAAGAGAAAAAAGTGATTGGCATTTTTCTTCCTGTCATATCTTGAAATAGAAACAAGGCATTCACAACAGCGGTGTTTAAAAAAAAATTCGAAAACTTTCTGTAGCATTTTACTGTTTTTCTCAACAGGCTACAGAAAGCAGTCTTTCCTGAATTATATACAACGATGATTTTTGATTTATGTCAAAATCCTCTTTTTGTTTTCACATTTATCATTTCGTTAGAATTTTCCATAGAAAGGACCAAAACATCTCTTTTATCTTTCCATTTCAAAGCTGTAATTCTATTACTATTTGCTTTGGCAAATACTTCCCCATGATTCAATTTAGCTGTTATCACTTCATTTAGATTTCCTTTTCGATATATTCGAAGTGTGCCGATCAAATGTATATTTTTCTGTGTTAGTTTATTTGTCAAGTCCACACTGGTGTACCAGTTATAAATACGTAATGTATGGTTTTCATGAAACACATCTTTAGATAAATCTAATTCAGTATTTGGTGTTGTATAGTATTATACATACAGTTCGGCCACCCTTAAAAAAAATTTTAATGGGTGATTCTAGAGGCCAAAATAAGACAAAAATCAAGAATAACAATTTGTTGATTGAGGCTTTGTTAAAAAGCTATTAATGTTTCAATTTCTGCCTGTAGAACAGCAATCTGCATACAGCTGCATGCATGCGATAGTGGTTCTCACTCAGCATGAGAAACGTATCGACAGCCTTACAGTTTTCTGAGTGAGAACCACTATCGCGAGTACGCAGCTGTTCGCAGATTGCCGTTCTACAGGCGAAACTTTAAACGTTAATAACTTCTTAACAAAGCTTCAATCAATAAATTGGTATTCTTAATTTTCGTCTTATTTTGTCCTCTAGAATCTCCCATTAAAATTTTTCCCACGAGTGGCCAAACACCCTGTATAGTATTCTAATTCAACCTAAATATGTATAGTGATGAAATGAAAAATAGCCAAACCTAACCTAATATCTCGGAAATTATTAAATTCCCGAAACTAAAATTTTATATTTGCGATTCGCACCTCTTTTTCTCCTTCTCCTTCAAAGTTGATGTCATTCGGTCACTGGAGAGGGGGGTCGGAAGTACAGCCACACAACATTTTATTTAAAATCGCTGTACGAATACATTTTACACCGACAGTAGTAATTAAGGATTTGATTTGTTCCTATGGCTGAGAGAAATAGGGCATTGTCTATATTCATTCAATATGCTCGTATTTTACAAAAAATGGAACTTATTGTTCAACCGCGATCACGTGGCCTTCCCCTATCGTGCAATATACTCTATAAACTCAAAAGTTATGTGTATAATGTTCCATCCTCAATCTGAAAAGGCTATGGATTAATGTATAAAAACGGGAAAGGCCGGGTATTATTTTTATAATTTAACTTGTTGCCTATTCTATCTGTAATATATTCCAATAACTACTACCTGTAAAGATGTACTAAATTTATAATGTTTTGCAGAACAATCTCCTTTTACAAATTAAAACTGCATAAAATGAAAACACAAAAATAATATTTTTATAACTTACTGTTAATTACGAAACGAACTGTTCCCTTGTCATTAGAAGAACGTCGACGAAAGAAGGCTTTGCTAACAAATCGACCATAAACAAAGGCTTCGGTTGCAACCCCCGTTCGAGTCGCGTGTCGTCGAAGAAAAGATTAGCGAGTGTCGGGCACGTCAGCTCAATCAGTTCGTGGCAATCTTCGTGTCGGGACAAGCTATAGGTACGAGTCCATTGGCTTCGTTTCGTCTCTCCCTCTCATTTGGGAGCATTTACGGCCCGGTCAACGCTTTCAGCCCTTCTTCATGGCCGCACCCTGTTCATCAACTAATTGCCTTGGATCTCGGCCACACCTTCGTTCGTGTTTACTTGCGGCTCACGAACGATTTCGGCCACGTTACGCGCTGGACAGGCACGAATTATCGTCCGATTCGCTTCGCCTCTACTGCTCGCCGTTGTCACGATAGCGTGTGTTCGATTATTTAGTTTCTACACCGACAGTTTGCGTCATGAATTTTTTTCGCCATCGATAGATCATCTGTTACCATTTGAGACTTTTGCTCTTGCAGGTTTTGCCATCGACGAGAGGGAGGTTATTGCTGACGGATAGTATTCCAAATGAAAGCTGTTCTTTATTATTTATTTATTTATTTATTTATAATGGTCGCCTGAACAAGGTCATTAGCGACCATGTTATGTAGCATATGTAATTACAAATTAATCGCGTATGTATAATAGTTAAATTTTACGATATACAGGGTGTCCCGTAAATAGTGTAAGAAACGGAAATGGGGGGTAGGTGAGACAATTCTAAGCAACAATTTCCTTTGCAAAAATGTCGGATGGGGCTTCGTTTTTGAATTATTAACGAAAAACACTGACCAATCACGGCGCTCGCCTTCCGCGCGCTCAGGGCCGTCCGACCTCGGAGAGCCACCGCGCCGGGTAGGTAGCAAGATGCGCGTTGAAAATACATCGAGGAACGAGTACAAATAATTAAAAATACTACCACTGCAACTGTTACCTAATTCGTGAATTACTACGTAATTAGTACGTAAATTACTAAATGGAATTTACTTTTTATTAATTATTTGTATTCGCTGTTTCCAAGGAAGAAGGAATAAAATCTCGGAATTTTTAGAAAATTAACCCTTCGCACCCGAGTGACGCTTCTCGCCAGAGTGTTTTAAAATTAAAATAAGAATTATTATCAGAAAATTAAAATAAATACGGTAAGAACCATTTGTAACCGTTTGTTATTAAAAACTGTACTGAAAAAGCAGACTGGATTTCTGCGTACCGAAACATTCCTCGAATGCAAAGGGTTAATAGAGAAATAATTGAAATTCGACTTACCCATTCATTTGCAAGTTGACCTACTGCGCTGACAATAGGGCCCGGCCAATGCACCGCTGTCGATCACGGCAAGGTCGAAGACCCGAACGAAAATCAGCTGATGGGCCAGCCCGGTCACTGTACCTGCTTCTCACCCCGAAAACACTTCACAGCACGGTCACTAACAATTTTCACTTTCACTTTTCACTTTCGCATACCGATGCGTTCCGTTGCACCCTTCTTCGATTGTTGCTTCTTCCTGGGTTGATAACGGTGCCTGGATGTTGCTCCCTCCTGAATTGTTGTTGCTCCCTGAATTGTTGTTCCTTCCTGGATTGTTGCTTCTTCGAACCTTGCTCCCTTCAGGATTGTTGTTCTTTTTCGCTGGGATAATGGGCACGATACGTGCGGGCGGCTTTCTTCGCGTTCCCCTTGGACTCCGCGAAAACGAAGAACGTATGATAATACTCGGCGTTTACGCGTTCCATCGCGTGCGTCCGCTTCTGTTCAGAAACGCGTAGGTTCTGTGAAAAATTTTGACTGACAAATTGCATTTCCCTCCCCGAAAAAGTTCCAGGTAAGGCAACCTATTGTCGCGCGATTCGGAATTACCTGCGATCGGCGAACGTGCAGACCATGCTTTTGCCGTGTATCGCACAAAGCCAAACGTCTCTTCGGCTAGTTGACCCTGGCGGAGTTATTTTTTTATTACTGCAAAACTGCCGCAAATGTTTGCTGCTAACCGTGCGTTCGACTCTTCTATTCGAATTTTTATGATTCACCGTGAATATTTTTGTACACAAAACATATTTAATTGTACAACAAAAATATTTAACGAAAATATTAAAAAATATTTCTTCTTGGAATTTTTATTTCAGAAATAAAAACTAGAAGAAATATTATTTAATATTTATGTTAAATATTTTTGTTTTTTGTTGCTCCAATATTTTTTATTATCGCATATTATCTATTATGTAACTGCCTCCTTCTTTGTGGATTATTTTTTATAAACAATACCTTTTTATTTTATACTCTTAAAATTTAAAAGCATGGAATTTTTCATGGTATATTCTTCTTTCTTTTTTACAACAAATTTTCCATGAAAAAATATTCACGGTGAATCATAAAAATTCGAATAGAAGAGTCGAACGCACGGTTAGCAGCAAACATTTGCGGCAGTTTTGCAGTAATAAAAAAATAACTCCGCCAGGGTCAACTAGCCGAAGAGACGTTTGGCTTTGTGCGATACACGGCAAAAGCATGGTCTGCACGTTCGCCGATCGCAGGTAATTCCGAATCGCGCGACAATAGGTTGCCTTACCTGGAACTTTTTCGGGGAGGGAAATGCAATTTGTCAGTCAAAATTTTTCACAGAACCTACGCGTTTCTGAACAGAAGCGGACGCACGCGATGGAACGCGTAAACGCCGAGTATTATCATACGTTCTTCGTTTTCGCGGAGTCCAAGGGGAACGCGAAGAAAGCCGCCCGCACGTATCGTGCCCATTATCCCAGCGAAAAAGAACAACAATCCTGAAGGGAGCAAGGTTCGAAGAAGCAACAATCCAGGAAGGAACAACAATTCAGGGAGCAACAACAATTCAGGAGGGAGCAACATCCAGGCACCGTTATCAACCCAGGAAGAAGCAACAATCGAAGAAGGGTGCAACGGAACGCATCGGTATGCGAAAGTGAAAAGTGAAAGTGAAAATTGTTAGTGACCGTGCTGTGAAGTGTTTTCGGGGTGAGAAGCAGGTACAGTGACCGGGCTGGCCCATCAGCTGATTTTCGTTCGGGTCTTCGACCTTGCCGTGATCGACAGCGGTGCATTGGCCGGGCCCTATTGTCAGCGCAGTAGGTCAACTTGCAAATGAATGGGTAAGTCGAATTTCAATTATTTCTCTATTAACCCTTTGCATTCGAGGAATGTTTCGGTACGCAGAAATCCAGTCTGCTTTTTCAGTACAGTTTTTAATAACAAACGGTTACAAATGGTTCTTACCGTATTTATTTTAATTTTCTGATAATAATTCTTATTTTAATTTTAAAACACTCTGGCGAGAAGCGTCACTCGGGTGCGAAGGGTTAATTTTCTAAAAATTCCGAGATTTTATTCCTTCTTCCTTGGAAACAGCGAATACAAATAATTAATAAAAAGTAAATTCCATTTAGTAATTTACGTACTAATTACGTAGTAATTCACGAATTAGGTAACAGTTGCAGTGGTAGTATTTTTAATTATTTGTACTCGTTCCTCGATGTATTTTCAACGCGCATCTTGCTACCTACCCGGCGCGGTGGCTCTCCGAGGTCGGACGGCCCTGAGCGCGCGGAAGGCGAGCGCCGTGATTGGTCAGTGTTTTTCGTTAATAATTCAAAAACGAAGCCCCATCCGACATTTTTGCAAAGGAAATTGTTGCTTAGAATTGTCTCACCTACCCCCCATTTCCGTTTCTTACACTATTTACGGGACACCCTGTATAACATATGTAGTAAAAAATAATCGCACATGTATAATAGTTCAGTCTTATTATATAAACCCACTCTTTTCAGAAATGAAAGAGTTACAGTAATACCTTCTAGACTGCCGAGGCAGTCATTGAGATTTGCCGAAAGCTTGTAACCCAATCGTACAAGATGGAACATTGGGCAGTTAAGCAAAACGTGTTCAACAGATAGTCGAACGTTATAGGAGTTACAGATCATTAGTGAATTCTTAGTAATTTTGTAGATGTGAGTCATATTTGTGTGGCCGATTTTAAGTCGCGTAGCTACAACCTGATCCTTTCTGCCAATAATATCTGGGCATTTGTTACTATAAATATCTTTCCTTATTTTAAATAATTTGGATGGTGGTGAGCTAAACCAAAAATGGTTCCAACAGTTTTTAATTCTTATGTTTAGTTTCCTGATTAGTTCATTGTGGGAGATAGGAAGGTTTTGGGATATTGATTTTATAGCATCCTTGGCTGCTAAGTCGGCTTTTTCATTTTCTATAATTCCCACGTGTGAGGGAATCCATGCAAATACAATTTCTTTATTGCTATTTTAAATAGTTGAAATTAGCTGAAATATATGTTGGATTATCGGTTTTTTATTTTCAAAATTTTCTAAACAGGTGATGACACTTTTAGAATTTCAAAAAAGTATAAATTTGGAGTCGTTGATAATTAATTAATATTAATTTTAAAGCTGTTAGAATAGCAAAGGCTTCAGCATACAAATAGAGCAGAAATCATGGAGTCTATGTAATTTATAGTCATTCGGAAATATGATAGTGCATCATGTTCCTTTGTCGGACTTAGAACCATCAGTATAGATTTGAATGTGATCCGGATATTTCCGGATAATTTCATAAAAGAGATTTTTATAAATAACTTCGTTGGTTTGTTCTTTACAATAGTCAGATAACGATACATCAACTATAGGATAGGGTGTTAGCCAGGAAGAAACGTTCAACATAGAAATAGGTATTGTTGGTGGAACTTCTTGGATTATCTCATTTAAATATATTTTAAGTCTTTGGGAAAAGGGTTTGGGATGGAAGCGTTTAGCATCATAATTTCTATTATATCGGGTCAAGAAAACAGTATTATAAGTAGAATTTGTAGGTGTAGTTGAAAGCTTCATAGCGTATGTCAAGTTAAGTTCTCTTCTTCTAAATTCCGAGGGTTTTTCTTCGGCTTCAGCTAGGAGATTCAAAATAGGGCTTGTTCGAAAAAAGCCTAAGGCTAGTCTTATACGATTAGATTGAATAGCGTTTAGAGAGTTCAAGGTGTATTTATTTGCAGAAGAGAAGACTATAGAGCCATAGTCTAACTTAGATCTTATTAGCGCTTTATAGGTGTTTAAGATAACTATTTTATCAGCACCTCAATTACGGGATGATATTACTTTGATAAAATTCATTCTGCGCATACATTCTGTTTTTAGATATTTAATATGGACTTTCCAAGAAAGTTTGTGGTTGAATAAAGGGCCAAGTATTTTGGTCTGATTTGATCTTTTGATGTCTTGTGCTCCTAACTTTAGCTTAGTATTTGGGTAGATTTTGCTAGACCTAGAAAAAATAATAAATTTGGATTTACTACCTGAAAATTTGAAACCTGCATTGTTAGACCATTTCTGTATTTTGTTAAATGTGTCTTAGAGAATATATTGAATAGTGGTCATATTTTTACCACTGCATAGAACTGAAATGTCGTCGAAGAAAATGCAAAATTTAATTGGCCGTGGAATGATTGAAGAAACTTCATTAATCGCGTTAAGAAAGAGAGTTACACTTACAATTAGAACAGAACCTTGCGGTATGCCATACTGCATCTCCAATTTTTCAGATAATGTACCGTTCGCCTTAACTTGAATTAATCTATTGCTTAGAAAATTAAGAGCTGTTCTTATTTGCTTGAGTTTGGTAAATTTGTTTAAGGTGGGATATACAGCATCCGTGTTAAATGACCAAACTTGAAACGTGAATGAAGAACCTTGAAATAAACAAAAGAACCGTTTGAGTGCCACGGAGCGATTTTGCGCTTCTCCTCTGTCTCTCGAACAGTGCCAGCGCTCTAGGCTGCGAAACCGTAGTGAAAATAGTAATAGTGAATATTTTAATAGT
Source organism: Colletes gigas (assembly GCF_013123115.1). NCBI lineage: Eukaryota > Metazoa > Arthropoda > Insecta > Hymenoptera > Colletidae > Colletes > Colletes gigas. The sequence goes on from NW_025106675.1 coordinate 593,450, forward strand.
GAAAATTTTACTGTACATACCTTTTATATATGCAATAAAATATTTAAATTATATTCTTATATTATATGACGCAACCCAGACGCTGATAAATCTGTACTTACGCTCAGAAAGATGGCAGAACAACAATGAATTGAAACAATTACAGCTACTGTATAAATCTGAAAACAGCGCAATAGCGCTCCTTGGCATTCTTGGAGAGGGAATAAGACAAGCGCTATCGCGCCGCTTGGCACTTTTGGACGGGAAAACAGCAAAGACACGTGGCACTCAAACGGTTAAGGTGGGATATACAGCATCCGTGTTAAATGACCAAACTTGAAACGTGAATGAAGAACCTTGAAATAAACAAAAGTTTTCTCTGTTAGTACAGATACAATGTCTAAAAAGTAATGATTTTTAAAATGAGCCAGACGTGATTCATCAGTTCCCTCCCAACTGAGGGGATAAAAATGATATCGCTATGTATAAATGTTTGTTGGTGTCGAATTTCGCCTCCGCTGTGCGAAAGCTGAAGAACATAAATGGGACTGCATATTTTCATTACAACAGTCTGATAGCTTATAAAAAAACGAATTCAACGAGGTGCAAAATGTTGACCTTCGCATGACCTTCAGCGAGGAATGACCTAGAGAAACAAATTCGGCCCATCATCGTATTGGCGCCTTCGAACAGAATACTTTCTCTCTCTGATATTTTTTCTATCATACAAAATAAGCAATATATTTAAGGTGGTCAAGTTAAGTGAAATATCCAAAATTTGAAACAAACCTTTCTTAAATATATGTATTTTATTAGATTATTATGGCATAAACATGTTTATTACTTTTTTAAGTATTTTAACAGCATTGGTTGTATTTTCTTTTTCTTCTTCGTATTTTCGTATATGTGATTATTAGACTGTGGATCTTTATGCAAATTCATATTTTTATTAATAGAGAATTACAATTTCCCATAAATGCATAAACATCCATAATCTAGTGATGATAAATCCGTAGTATTGTATTTTGTTCAAGTCTTTCTTTGTTAATTTGTATGGTTCGAATCAGCATCCGTAATTTTTTGTTTCAGAACCTTCATAACTTGAAATATGTCTTCCAATTCTTTGTGTATGAACTTCCCTTCTTGTTCATGTTGTTGATTGTACATATGCAAATGTAAAAAGACATCATCAAACAATTGCTTTTTGTATGAATTAAGGAGTTCCTCAACACCATTATTTTGTAGGTCCTTAAATCCAAATTCTCTTGTATTTCTTATTTCTCTTATTCTTCTAAATTACTGCTGAACATTTGAAATAAAAATAAGAAATAACTGTTTGAAATAATTTATTTTCAACCGTTATTTTCAATATTGATATCTGAAAATAAAAATAATAGCAATTCATTTGAGATAAAGCGGTTGCAAATAAAGAGTTATTTCGTTATTTATTTATTTCAAGCTAGCCAAAATAAATAATCTTGAAAATAATAAAGGAAGTGGAATTATTTGTTTTCGTGTACCTGTGATTTTTCTAGTAACATTATTCTGATTGTGTTTTGTTGTTATAATATTTAATAAAAATTGAACGTATGGAGTCCCGTTTGTTATTTGCTGTTTCTAACAACCAACGTCATTTAAACCTAAGATGTGAAAAAGTAAAATCCTGGGAACTGTTATCGAAAGGCAGAATCTTTTTGCATCTTTCGTTCAAACTTATGCTAATAGCTTCTTAAATGGTTTCCCGTATTGGTCGAAGTTTTAGTTTATGTATTTGTCTCCAAAGGTATAAAAGACACGGGATTGAACGTACATAATATGTATTATTTTCAGCCTAAAGTTTATCCAAAGCAATTGTAAGGGGACGCAAACATATCAAAATTCCTCTAAGTAAGAAAAGTTTTTGTGAAAATTTTTCATGAATTTAGATAACATATGCAATGTTCCATACAACAAGAGAATTTTCTCCTTATTAACTAGTATTTGAGATAATTAATCGTACATATCATTGATGTTGGAATAATAACTACGACGACCAACTTTCCCTATTAATAAAGTTGAATTTAGTTTTTATTTCAATGTTGCAAAATATTGATATTCATTGACGAATAAATAACTGTAGTATGTACTTATACAAAAAGTACATACAACTATTATAACTGAATATTTTTTAATCAAGTTCTAATTCTATAAGTAGGAAAGCAATACGTATGTCTATACTTCATCATAGTTGTAGTAGAATAATTTATGTTCGATTGCCTGACTATGTGAGAGTTATGATTTAATTAATTACTACTTGAATTATGTAATTAGTTTGATGGATTGTTAATGGTGTGACTGACCAATTAGTCAAGCAAAACTATTCTCTCGTTGTCGTCACTGAAATTTTTGATTATGTGTGGTGGTCGGTTAATCGGGAACCAGTGATAATTAGTATACCAATAATCGATGCTCTACTACCTCTTCATTATAATCAATAAATAGGAAATAATTGTGACAGCACCATGTATGGTAATGTACTTGTTGAATCAGATACAAATACAGCAATACTGACTGCAAGGTACCAATAATTTGACTCTGAGAAAAGGTCACACATTTTCATTAGCAGAAAATTATAAATAATATTGTATATGTATTGAGTTTTATAAAGTTCTTCATATTCTTTGTTCCGATTTTCAGTTATAAACATTGATAAAAAGTTTTATAAAAAACTGACGATTTGTGTTCTTTCCGTGGTCGAGTGTTGCTCGTTCGGAAATTGTTGAGTTTGCACGTGTGTGCCGACTAATAGAAACTCGAAGGACCACCTTCGTTTGAAGGAAATTAATGGTTGTGTATTTGGTGTTTATTGAATTCAATAAGTAATACAGTAACGGTTCTAACTATGATTCTGTTGCTAATCTAACTAAACTCTTCCAATGTTCTTCTTATATACTAAAATTGCCGATGAGGCGTAAAGGACCTGACCAATCGGTCGACGTCCCTGGTCGGGGGTTGGATTTCCAAAAACCGCCTAATCTAGGTTGCCGCCCACCAGTCGGGGTACAAACTAGACCTCCCTGGAAATGGAAAATTCCTAACACCCGACCGGGGACCGTGCCCAGGTACTAAGGTCGTTACTCGACCGCGCGACTAGTTGTAAGGTTTATGACACGTCAATCGCTATTGAGGACGACGGAGTAGGGCCCTTCCTAATTGCTTCAATTTTGTAATGATTCTTTAGGGCCCTGACTCCTCGTTTAGCTGTAACTATTAACAAGCGAATTGAAATTAGCTATCCTCAAAAATAGCGGTATTCACAAGCGACCGTATCGTAAACCTCGCCAAGTTCCTAACAATTTGTGTAATACAATATAATTTCCATTGAACCTCTAACTGCGAATGTAAAAATAAATCCTACTGAACATAAAATTGATGGATTTATTAAGAAATTTTTTTCTATAGTATGTTGCTAATCATTAGACAGAGAAATAGTTTTATAAATTTGTTTTATGAATAGAAAATTTTTAATATATGTATTTTATTTTGCATTTTTTGCATAATACAAATGTTTTACGTTTAAAAATATACTCTCATGTAGAATATTTTCTTGATCGAATTATTTTAGTCGATCAGGGAACTTATTAATTAGTGTAACTCGAATTACAATGTCATAATAATCACAAAATGTATTGTTAATTTTGTACATTTTCCCTGCTTACTAGCATTTTTTTCATGTATATTAGCATATGTTTTTCACGTATTCATTGTGGGTACATAAACATCCGGAATCTACTAATCATTTAAATGTTTTAATTTCTATTATTACAGCAATAATTATTGTAGCTATTGTATCAATATCTAAATCCACTGTAAATATGTAACGTGTTTATACAATAAATCTTAAAAATTAGCACTACTAACTTATTTGCAAAACACTTAAAATCAATCTATACTAATCAGAACTTTCATGTCTCTTACCGAGGCATTGAATAATCCTATTAACATTAGCAACTTCTCCATAAATATTAACAATATTCTTAAAAAAATCAACAGTTTTAGCATTAATAAAAGCCCAGGTGAGAATGATATTCCCGAGAAAAATCGTATAACTATTTTTTTTCGTATAACTAGTATCATTTCGTAATATTGTAATTTAAATTTCGCTTGAACAAATTGTTTTTACACACAAATAATTTAATACTTTTGACGAACTGATGTATTAACAAAAATATGATTTTAGATTTTAGTTAGAACAACAGCTTGTTTAATGAACTGTAAACTGTTTTGATGAAAATATTCCTCGAGTTAGTTGTTTAGGATTGCATAAATTATTAACATTACTACACATTATTATAATAGTATCAACGTTTGAAATATCAGTTGTAAAATAATGAATTGCAAATGAAGGTATTTTTAGAACGGATTTGCAGAAGGCATTAAAATTAATTATATAATTATGATATCAGACATAGAGTGACTGATTTTATGTAAAACATATTTCAGATATTTGTATTGCATTTTTTGAAGTAGCATTTTATGCTTAACATGATACGTAGATCTGAGAATCGATGCATACTAAAGTTGGGGAAGGACAAGGGAGAAATAAAGTGCTATGATTGTGGAAAAACCATTAAATTCAAACACAGACTTCTGCAAGAAATCTACAGCACTCATGGCGGAGCTGAAAGCACGGTTGAAATTACCGATAAAATTTAGGATAGAATCGACGAGTAATTCGAGATCATGAACAGGATTAATAGAGCGGAATTCATTATTTAATTGAATATAATCAAAGAGTTACTGATCTAATTATATGACATTTATCAATATTGATGAAAAGCTTATTCAACCGACACCAGTTTCCAAGACCAATTTCCAATATCAGATTGTAGACTCAAGACATTCAACTTAGAAATTATTATTTTAAACACTTTTAGATCGTCAGCAAGCAAGGACTTTCTTTAATTTCCTCAACAATTTTGTTAACAAAAATAGTAGCAATGAATTAAGATATAAACTATGACGAATACCAAAACTCGCTGTAAATTAGCAAATAATTGTAATAATAACCTCCATTTCTTTGACAAATGTTTTACCCTTCTTTGGTAAAGTGAGTAGAATCACTTTGTACTTCTAAGTTTACTATGAAGTTAGGCATAGAGTAAACTCATAAAATGTTGACGTAATGTCTTTCAATTATTTTTTACATTATGTGCAGTAAGAAGCAAAACTGAACACACACACGAAATTTTAATATAAATAATATTTTATTCGATGTTTGAGTTCAGAACGTAAGAATGTAAAATTAAATATAAATGACTATGGGCCCAGTGCTGATTGCGAACATAAATAGTAATATTAACAAAGTTTGTCTTTATGACTGTTGATTTCACGCATTCTAAAGCTGTGCAAAACTCATTCCACGAAGAAATTTTATATAAAACAAAATAGTAATAATAATACGAATTTAATATCATTCATGGAAAGTGAAACTATTATGCAAAATAAGATGTCGTATTTTATGTTTTATATTCAAACATTGAATAAAATATTATTTATGTTGAAATAATATGTGTGTACTTTTGCTCTTTGCTATGTAGGGAGTTTTCATTTACAAAAATAAAAAGAGAACTACAAGAAATCTGAATTATTATCTGCTACGTATTAAACCTCGAGATCTTGTTATTTTACATTTGAGTGTACAGTTTCTGAAATCAGAAATCTTCAATCTTGAATTTTTCCATTACTGTATTTGTAAATTCTTTATTTTTTGTTATCACTGATTTTACAAGTTCGTGTATTATTATTATGATTATTATTATATTTCACGAGTTTTAAATAAACAAATTGTGTTGGGAATTCCAACATTAATTAGTGGGTACCTCATTTAGTTTAATATTAGTTAAAATTATTTGATTAGCAATTTGGCAAGTAACTTACGGTACAAAGCAAATTGTCGTCCTTATTAAGCCGTTAAGCACTGTACTTTGGGACCGCGGACCCCCACCCCTGTACCACCCTAAGTGGGTGGGATTTCGAATGTCTGAGGACTGGCCCACGAGGGATGGGCAGAGGTTTGATTGGCTAGACAGAATCTTCATCTATTTTGAAATAGGTATAAAATCGCGGAGCATAACATTGACCAAGTTAGAACATCACAAGAACCGTTACAGATTAGAATCGAACCAAGAACATTGACCAAGTTAGAATCGAACCAAGAACATTGAAACGTAAACTGTTAACACACATGTCTATATTTATAAATAAATTCAAAGTGTTGTAAATAGTATTGGACTTTCTATTTACTAAATAAAACGGCTCCACGAACCTTGTGGGAGCCTACAAATGCATGAGTAAAATGGGCTTCAAAGTCTCTTTAGAGAGAATTAAACTTTATTTTAATTTTAATTCGTTTCGTTGTTTTTTTCGTCAACTCAGTTTAGTAAACGTTTCCAGAGCATGGGTCCAATTTAAAAAATTAATCTTCTGTTTGTTCCCCCGTGACCAGTGCCTAATGTTGACTGTTGCACGCTGTTAATCAACGAAAACGTATGTATGCACGTATGTGAGTGTGTAGACAAGCGGTCCTTGAAGCCATGATAAGCGCATCCTGATAAATGTGATGCAATAAAAACGCTGCCTGGGTCGTGGTAAAATGGCTCTCGGGGGGCGCGGTAAAACAGGATGAAGAAGCGTAACAGACGCGCGTTTGGTTTCATTTTTTGAGACCTGAACCCACGGGAAATACGCGTATCAGGTTTCCTCCAGGAAGTTCGGTACACGCCGAATTTTCCGTTCTCAAATGGTCGACATTGAGCAAGAAATCGAAGTTAACCTTATGTACGATCGCCTATTTTGGAACTCGAGCACTGACGTCATATGCTACATCCTGTATTAGAGTTCAGTAGTTTGTCGGTTATTAATATACGTCTTCTGTAAGGAAAATGCACTTAATTTAGACACTGTACAGTGTTACGACACGCGATCAAAAATAAAAATATTGAATGTTTTAATTTTGTATTTCATTTCATAGAATTTATAGTAAACACTTCTCTAATGTGTGAACATTGTAACTTGGTAACATAACTAACAGATTGAGATTAATAATTACTGAATAGTTCACACATATACTTATCTAGTATATTTTTGTTGTATTTAAAAGTTATTATTCTTTTCTTCTTTTTGAAAATAAGTTTAAAATTGAATGTATGGTGTTATTGAGTTCGAAGACGGTCAACGAATGCGTATGTCAGAGTGTAATTGAGGATAAATGAAACTAAACACATTGTATAATTTGTACTTTATTATGGTGTAATTTTGTTCATAAGGAAGAAAGTAACTACTTTGTTGTATATTAGAATACTTTAAAGTGTCTAATTAACAAAGATATATAAATTATTTGATAATCCTCATTTGTATTATATATTTTAAACAAAACAATGTTTGATTTTAATGTCGAATTAATATTCAGACATTATGGAAAGTCCATCGTTTTTTGTAAGACTTAGGTCTGAAAATTGAGAAGATGTTTGCAATAAGTTTGATCAATGATAGAGTAAATGTTGATAATAGAAAGTCTTGATGATACTTGAATGTAGTTTTAATTCCCATTTGTGTTACACTTTTCGCTAAATCATATTTTAAAATATTTCGATACATGTTTTTATACGTTACACTATCAATGCAAGCTAATTATCGAGTCTTAAATATTTATTTCATGCTTCACAGATGGCTTATGTTTTTTATTTTCGAATGTTTATTTTTTTTGTTCATACAATTCTTCGTTAAAAATTTTTTTTGTTTCCATCGCTAAATATTATATAATATTATTGTATCACGTACATGCAAAAGTTCTGTTTTTTTTTTCTTCTAGAATAAGAATTTGACAAAAAAAATATACGTTTCCATTTAAAAAACACAGTTGATCTATAAATAATCATGAAAACAGATAAAAAGTAAAACATAAATAGGATAGTTGTGTTACGAAATATTTCGACTGTAACTTTTTAAATGTATACACTGTATAATATTAATAAATATAAAATTACCACAAATAATTTTGAAGTGCAACTCGCAACATTAAAAACACTGTTAATAATCATTAAGTGGGCCTAATATGTAGTAGGCAATATAAACAATACAAAACATTTTCAAAATTAAAGAATTTTCTCTTTGCTTTTAGAATTGACACTTTTCAAGATTATTATGCAGCAAAATGGTTAATCTTTTATTATAATTGCATTAGGTATGTTAGAGTCATGCAGTTATGATATTATTTATTATTTATAAATTATAAAATTTCGATCACTCACCGATCGCTTTTTCTTCTGCACACCTGCGCGAATTATAAACATCCTCAATAATGTATGTTTCAACACTTTCTCAAAGATACCCTTCTAAACAAAGACCAGTCATTACCATATTTTATTGAGCATAAATATTAATATTTAATTGGCATTCTTATTTTTTTTAAAGTAAATATAGAAAAATAAATATTAATTTATTAGGAAGAAAACATGAATGACGTTTTGAAAGTAATTGGAAATGTTAGTTGCAATAATTGCTTAAACTACGTGAAATGCTAGCTATGAAGGGAATGCTCCAATATAGGAAAATGATTTCTGCTGCAGATTTTAACTACCGAAGAACATTTTGAAAACTAGGTCAAACATTAAGGACCAGTTAGACCTCCAGTTACTAAAATATAACTTTTGGATAGTATACCTAAGTATGCTAATAAAACAGGTTGAAAAGGGGCATTACATTTTGCATATACGTATCACGTATATGCAAAAACTCTTTTTTTTTAGAATAAGAATAAGAATTTGACAAAAAAAATATACGTTTCCGTTTAAAAAACAAAGTTGATCTTTAAATAATCATGAAAACAGATAAAAAGTAAGTGAGTACGTCCTTTTCCAAAATAAGGTGGCAATTATAAATACTTATTTAACAAACGAATGAATTTCCGTAACCAGTTTTTTTGCAATCTCATTGGAACGTTATTCAATTTGTGTAATATTTCTATATGTTAGTTAATTGTAGAAAATTAAGAGTTGCAAATGCGTCGAAATTGCCGATTAATATTAGTAGAGAACATCGGTAAACAATCTGTAAACAATGACAGAATCAATTTCGATGTGTAAATACTTACGAGTTTAAAATAATTGATTGATTATGTAGTGTTTCACTGAAAGCGTGTTATATTTGCACACAGTGTGTAATTTGTTTACTTTATGAGGTAGTATGTGACGGCCATTGTATCGCCACTACACCCTTGCCATTGTATGAATGGAATGGAATGCAAGGGTTACTTTTAAGCTTTCTATTTTTCCATTTTCCCAGAGTCTCGTGCGAGTCTAGTCATCCTGTTGAACACTTGGCGACCAGAGCCATACGAGGCGTCTGCTTTCTTTCAAGATCTCGCCTGGGCCTCGAAGTGTTTCGAGCCGGGTCCGGCGAGCCTCTTCACTTTTATTATCTTCTTCTGCTCGTGCTACACTTTCTCTCCACTAGATATTTTCCAGTTTCGTTTTTTCACTTTTCTGTTATGTCTCTTTTTCTCTCCCTTTTCTGTAAGGGTAAGAATATGAATACATTGGTTATAGGACACAGTCCGTAAGACATTCTCCGTTAGAGATGAGTCAGTTGGACGCGGTTAGAAACAGTTCAGCTTCATAGTCGGTGAGATTGTGAAGTTAATACACTCAGTTAATCTATGTGTGGCACGTTTAACCTCTAATAAACATTATAATTGAGGGTAGCTCTTTCGGTTGTTGTTATTTTACCACCAGCCCCCTCAAGTATCATAACAATTTGGTCAAAGCCTATAATTATTATGATCAAATTTTTCAAAACATTATTACGTGCATATAATTTATGTATTTCAAAGATAACTTCAAACCTTTAATTAAACTTCTCAGGTCCATAATAATAATTATTTTGTTTATCAAAAATACTTGAACGAGATCATTGAAAATATAAAATTAAGTATAGTTATCTCTGAAGAATATTATTGTTATTTTCATTTCGATTTTTCTTGCGGAAAAAACGTATACTTAAAGAAATGGTGGATTTCGAAAAGAAGATATGAATTTATTGAAGAATTTTTCCTTAATGAATAAAAGCAGTAATCGATATTGCAATCATTCTGGTATCATAGGCAAACGTTATTTAAACATGCTTGTTAAATTTCAAGCCAATCTCTAGATCCGTTATTCAAATTTTATCAACACTATATTAAGAAAAGCTGTTCCAAGGAAAACTGCTTTAAAGTTTTTAAATTACATTTGGTTACCTGTATAGTATGCTCTTCAAAGGGATATCATTTTTAAGTCTTTAAATATCATTATAAAATTTTGAATACAACATTTTAAAGAGAGAGATTATTTTATTTTCATATTGAAATCTAAGAAACGTAATTGCTCCACTCTTTCTCTTAACAGTGTCGGTCTTGTAGCAGTAACAATATTTCCAACATCAAAAAATAATGCTGTCTTGCTGTTGCTACCAGCATTGGAAATCTCTTGCAATTTAATTTCCACCAATCTAAAACGTCAGTTTCTCGGGAGTGAGTCTTTCAGATAAATAAATTTGTATTTATTCATCTACACGGAAACTGAAAGATAATTGATATTCTGTCACGTTACTTAATGTTTCATTGAAAAATTTCATTAATTTAGATCTTGGTTGCCCTATGAAACAAATTTAAATTAAAAAAGTATTTGTTAATGTTACTTATTACTTAATTATAACTAATGTTTACTTATTCATTTAAAAGCAATATTAAGGTAACATCATCGATTTCACTTATGGTTGATGAGATCTGAATATAACTATTGTCATTTATATCAATTTCATTTTAAATGGATGCAATTTTTTGCTTCAATTTTTGTTTAGCCTCGCATCTTTCCTTTCCTACTAGTAACAGAAGGTCTTTAATCCCTAGTGGTAGAAGTAGATCTATAGAAAGGGTTTATACTGGAACTAATTAGGTCACCAATTTCTTCAGGCGTAAATTTCCCAGCTTTTCATAGTACATAGATACCTATATGTACCTACTATAGGATTGGTGCGAGAAATGCGTGGGCTATGTTGTATTTTTTTAAACTAATTATGTGTGTATTTTATGCTAAACATGAGCATATTGAAAAAAATGTACATCGTCTTGTCTTAATATCTCCTTCAAAACTAAAACTTTTCGTCTGAAATATTATTTACATTCTCTCTAAGGAATATTAAGCTTAAAAATCTTTTTTAAAGTGGTAAGAAAATACCTTTTTTCAAATTTATCTTTATGTCATTTAATTCAAGATTAAAAATTACATCTTTTCAAATTTATCTTACAAATCATTGGTAATTGGCTATTGCACATAGAGTCCTTTCTTAAGATTTGAAGTTTTCAGAAAGTGCAATTAATCGTTTAACCACAGGAATCAATAGACGGGGAAGTGAAACTTTCTTAAAATACGGAAGTCGTCAATAAGCGATTTAAAAATTTTAATTGAGTTTGAGAAAGGAAGTCTCTTTTGAATACCTACTCCATTTGAAAGTGATCAGGGCCGCATTCAAATGGTTGGCTTTTTTGGGAGGGGCTTCAAAGTATGGAAAAGTATATTTATAGACTTTGGTTGCACCATTTCAAATTTGTTTATAATTTATTTATTAATATTTTAATTCTTTACACACAATAATTATTTATTTATATAAACACATACTCAAAAACAATAATGAAATATAATATAAAATAAATAATAAGTATCTTAAAAATTTGTAGCTCTTGGAGGCGAAGATTTCCCCATCGCGCCTTTCCCGGATCCCTCCCTAAAAGTGATTATATAAGCAAATAAATCGTATTTCTATGGTCGTGTATTTTAAAAAACACAGCCTCTACCACACGATGGGAATTTTCACCTTTACCTTGTTCGTGTGATGATGAATCACAACGCATAGTATTGCAACAATATCGTCATTTTAATTTTTTTAAATTGGGATTGTTGTTAAAACAGTTTATCTTCTATCCTATCATACAAAAAAAATTTTTCGATGAATTTTGATATTGTATTATTTACTATATGAATGATTATAGTTTTTCACTTAAACTGCACTATTTCGTACAAAATTGTTAGAATTAAAGAAAATAAACTTAATTTTTATAATATATATTTATTAATTGGAAATGAAAGAAAAATATGTTAACAATGAGAAAGAAAAAGCTTAAAAAAACTGCAGCAATTTGAACGCACATATTGTCATCTTCGTGAGCACACACACACACAGCTCGAAGCTCGGTACACCCCAAAATCAAAAAAAGGGGCGCATAAACTAATGCAGCCAACCACGCAAATACAAAAGTAACTGTTATCAACCAAACGTCAAACCAAATATCAAAAGATTATAGAAACATATTTTAACAAAAATAAATATTTATGCTTGGAAGTTCGTAGAAACTTGAAAGTAATAAGAGCTAGAAAATATTCTCGTAGTTTAAGGGTTAATAAACAAAAGTTGATTTCATGTCGAAGCAAAACCCAGAGAACTCTTCCTTAAAATCGGTCGTTTCTCAGAATTATCGAGCAGAATTACTTCACCGAAGACCCGAGAAATTCTAGATTCCATCGGAACAGAGGGATTTTAATTACACGCGTCGAGCGTGATATGGAAAAAACTCATTTCAAAAAAATAAAAGGAACTCCGTGGAGGCAGTTCGTGAATCTCGTTAACCTAGGAGCTGCAATGGATGTTCCCTTAATCAGCGAGGAAACGTTTCGCGATCGCGTTCGAACGCTGCAAATCTCTCGTGCAAATATTTCAGAATCACCTGTAATGCTGTTCGTTATGGATAAAAGAAAAGGGAAACTCTCGAGCGAGGAGCCTGTAGCCCCTGCAGGCAACGGAAAAAAGCGAACGCGAAGTACGACGAAGGGAACGGAATGAATGGGAGAGGAGAAAGAAAGAAAAAAGGATCTCGGATGCAGTGAAATGAACAAAGTAAGAGAAAGGGAGGTGAAGGACAAAAAGGACTACATAGACGCCGATGGGGCAGGAACAGTGCAGCGGGGTCGGAGGGAAGGGAGGAAGGCCGGCCCGGAAGCTTGAAAACGTTTTCATCTAACGACACGATCCTTCGCCATTCGTCTCACGTTCATCTGCTTTATTCCGAGAGAGAGCCGCGATAGAATCGTTAACCAGCGCGTGAGAATTATACGAGTCGCTTCATCGACGAACCGACTTTTAAGATGACCAGCGTTCCTCCGTCGCGAATTGCCGATTGTATAAATCGAATTTCCGATCCAGTTGGCCCTTTCTTCCTGTCGTACAACCGTTCGCTCTCCGTGCCCCGTATAGAGACGTGTAACTGAACCTAAACTCGTTGAAGAAGATTGCGTTCGAGAGTTGCCGCGACTTTTCCGAATCGATACACGATCACGTTTCCGCGATGCATTAGGAACACAGTGAACCTGGTTCCCTTCCTCGCGGTAAACGTTATACCCTTTGTACCCAGAGTGAGGATGAGATTTTCATAACAATAAATACCCTACTGTCTTTTCTAAGTACTATCCATTGTTGTGCTTTTAATGCAGTTAGAGTAATGATTCTTAAAATGAGCCTCAGATGTGATTCATAAATTGAATGTTTCTATCCCTCTGTTGGATCCCGGATCGCGAGATTAAGGACAACACTTTACTAAAGAGACTGGTAGGTTTATTGAATCGTTACGGCAAGTTCCGCACGTTAGTTCAAACTTCAGAGATCTGACCTGAGTCCAAAAATGCGTGTTGTTTATATATTTGAGGGTGAGAGATATTAGTGTAATGGTTGGCGGACGGAATGAGTAACCGGGTACAGGGTGGTACAGGCGGGATACAGGAGGCTAGAAAGGCTGGAATTTGGAAGCTAGGATGTTTGTGTAAGGGCGATTCTAATGCGGTATCTATATTGGCTTGTAAGTTAGTCATACAACACCTCCCAACTAGGAGGATGCCCTTGAAATCAATAATGCATGAAACACAACATTTAAAAAACAATATAAGTTAGGGTGTTGGCAATAATTGATAGAAAAGACAATGCTCTTTTCTCATTCATCCTCACTAGCTGTTCTGTTCGTTTGTTGTCGACTATGGTCATCGGCAAAAGATAAAGGCGAAAGGTGTCGAATTTCGCTTCCGCTGTACAAAAGATGAACATACCAACATCGGAGAGATGATTATTTTAAGAATCATTACTTGGAGTCAAGATTGAGCCGTTTAAATATCCTTTCTTGATGATACGGAAAATATTGAGAGTACTAATAATTTTGTTCATAGAGGCATAATAAAGCTTCTAACCATTATTCTACACATGACAACATAATACAATCTCAAGTAATAGCATTCGCAAGAAAAATGAAAAGTTAAAATATATGCAAATTTTAATTTCATAAATAAATATTAAGGACACGGCTATTATATTTTCTATTGCACCGTCGGACGCGTTCGTCCATTGACACGATGACGAGTGAGAATTTAAATATAAAATAAACTTTTGATTTTATTAAAAATGTTAGACTATACTTCATAAAATTCTCTGTCCACTCGTATTAAATTCTATGTAAGAAATAATAGAGTAATGATCCTTAAAATGAACCCCAGACGTACTTCGTAAATTGAACATTTCTATCCCTCGCAACTTGGGGAATTTATTACCTATAGAAAAATATTCTTAAAAATATGCTGCTTACCACGTTAAATTATTTAATAATTTAATAATATAGTCGTATATGTATTAAATTCTGACTAAATTAAAATAAATAATTACAACGAAGTATCATTACAATAACACAATCATTGATGTATGGATGTAACACAATGATTTGATTCCTAAAAGCATAGGTAATGCAGCTGCATATAATATATATTTTAACCAAATTTAATAATTTCAGTTAAATTACTCCCCAGATAAATAACCATGGAGTTATCCTCAATATTATTTTCGTGTAGTCGACATGAACAATGTACACTGGTCGAAACCGTGAAATAGTTTAACAAAATACAATTTTTTAAGTATGAAGCAACTATCTGCAATTTTTGTATATGTATTGTACACATATGAAATATCATTAGACATTTTAAATTAGAGTGCAAAGTTATTGATATATAAATATTCAAAGTTGGTGAACTTACATGCTCTTTTATGAATTATAATTTTTAGTACCTTTGATGTACAATAACAATTTTTAAAATGAACGCCATACGTGATTCGTAAATTGAACGTTTCTATCTTTCCCAACTGGAGGGGAGCCCCCTTGGAGTCAGTGAAGCGTGAAAGACGACATTTAAACAAGATTGCACGTTCTTTTTGCATTCGTGCCCAGTACACTCACCACATAGTTTGTTTTGTCTAAAGTTTAGAAATTTTATTGTACCCGGTTTACTTAGCAATTTGTACATGTTCCAGTGATTATTAAATTTTAACGTTTGGTTGCATTAAAAAATATTGTTACATTATAGAACAAAATGTTTCGTAAAATATTATATACATGTAACTTGAAAATTTGATATCATTGCAAAATTTTATAAATATCTGTCTTTCAAACGCTTAAGGATGTATTTTAGTGTGAAATGCATTTTTTAGACTTTATTGGACAATTATTTACGAATAAACCATAACTCCTTTTGCAGTCAAATTTGCAAACTTTATTTCTACATGTTTCAGTGTCATTTTAAAATGTTTTAGGCGATAAAAAGTTAAAAATGGTGGCACTGGATACTCTTAAACATACTCGCTTTTTAAAAAGGAAGTCTCTCGCAGTGTCCACGATTCCATCCATTCTGTTTGTTTGAGATGAAAAAACGTAATAAATTTTTAATTAACATATTTTAATTACTTGGCTATAGCTGATACTAGAACAAAAGAAAAAAGTCGATAATGAAAAAATGGCAACACTTTGAACGATGAATTGAATGATTAATGAAGTAATGAATAAATAACGAATTAAATTTTATTGTAAATAAAGTGCACTTGTAACTATTTGTCCAACAAAAATATTCATCGTGCCAAGTTATCCATTCATAGTACAATTGAGCCAAAACGAACCCACAACTTTTGGTTATAAAAAATTAAAACATTTTTTAAAATGCGCAGCAGATGTCAAAAAGCATGTATCCGAGAGTATGATGTTATAACTTATGTTAAAATAAAGTTTGAAATATATTTTTTACTCGTAATTGTCGTGCATTCGACAGAAATTTCTCTCCGAAATGAATTAAAATTTTCACGTCGTAAAGTCCATGTGACTATTTGTCCAACAAAAATGTTCATGCATTGTTAGAAGAAGAAGTACATATTAGAGGAAGCAGAATTTTCGTAAAGTTCGATACAAGTTAAAAACAGCTGAAGTTTAGGTTGAGTTATTTTGGACTCGCGGAAACAAAGGTGGATATAAATCGCATAGGAACATTACGAGCATGAAACCAAGGCTCAAAGAAAATGGAGACGTTGGTACAGAACTATCGTAGCTTTTGGCAACAAACAGGTTGAATCAGTTTTTGACCCGTTATCTTACTCACGTTCGTAATTGTTCACGTCGTGGAACTTTCTTGCGATCGAATTAACTGTTCTTGCTGCGTTACTTGTCTCGTTTCCCCGTATATTTCGTCCTGCAAAAGGCATCCCTCGTGTATAGATACATTTCCTTTGCCACGAGGAAAAGGAGAGCAATGGAACGTTCATAGGGACAGCCGTAGATAACTTTTGGAGCGAGTGATACATTTCACGAAATTTAGTCACAATGTCTGTGCAACGATAGTTTATTTCAATTATTTAATTCGAACTTTTGAATTAATACTCTTGGACATGAATTGTTTCGTTTGAAAATTTCGTTTATAACAACATGCCATGTTATATTATTGGGAATTTAAATGTTTATTCGCCATTTCAGTGGTTGATCCCTTGTTGGGGTATTTACAATATAATGTTGTGAGTAATTATAAACCCAATCATATTTCTACGTTTTTTATAGCATTAAAGGGATATTCTAGATTAGAGGTTCATTTTGTTGGTTTTTTTGGGGATTTTTTTACAAAAAAAGTATAAATTTCTTACTTTTGACAGTTTGCATACATATTTATTTATGTTTTACAAATGTTCATAATTTCTTTCAAGTAAAAATAATCAAAACTGACTGAATTACATATCATTAAACAAAATTCCTTTTAAAAACAGTGTTTTACTGATTGACACGATTTCGATCATTCTGCCTATCTGGAATGAAAAAATCAAAAGGATTCTCAATTAGTATGATTGTGATTATGGTTTGAAAAAAGTTAAGAAAATCGATACTCAAAATTCAAAGTGCCACCATTTTGTAAACATAAACTTTTGTCGCATGTGTACTTGACGTAATTCAAATCATGTGTAGCCAGGTTAATAAATTGATGCTAAACTTTTGTAACCACTTGTTTTATTGAAGATGTTGCATGGATACGAGCATTTACTTATCTGTTGCGAAATGGTCTTTTCATTTTCTGTTCACGTTATAGAAGACAACTAATAGTTTTTCGAACATGTGTTGATAACCATTAGCAACAAACAACAACTGAGATTATAAATATTCACAGTCCTTTTAATCTTATTTTGGTAACATTGATTAGATAATTTTTATATCCAAATAATAGCAATAAGCTAGTTATATACAAAACTTTGTATTATTCAACTATAAATATATCTTGATATGATCAATTGTTTCTGGGAAATATTGAGAAATATACCGAAAAAGTATTTGAGTTTATAATTATTCAAGTGACATGACTAACGAATCATTTCCAAAACTCGTATATAAAAATTCTTTCATAAAAGTATATTATATTATGAACTTTATATATGTAACACGAAACAATTTATTTATATTCCAATCGATTCAAACAATAATTTCAATGCTGTATTTTTCATATTTTTGTCACTTTCATTTTTTAACATAAACAAATTAAATTGAAAATTTAATATTCAATTATATAGATCTTCATGCCCATATATGTATACATATAATAACGTGACATTTTAAAATGTCAAAAATGTATAAAGACTGATGTTAAAAAAGTTTTGAATAAATTGTTTCAGTGAATCGAAATATAAATTATTGAAATAAAGGTATAAAGGTACCAATATTTAATTGTTCGATAGCGTACTTATTATTTACATTAATCAGAGTTTTATCGGTGTTGGAATTTATTTTTCATAATTATTTCGTACTAATAAAAATAATTTATTTAAGAATTGAAACCAAGTTTTAACATGTCTCAGAAAACAAAAATTTATTTTTTAATATAATATCATAATTTTATATGTATATTCTTTAATATACATATACATACATATACTATACAGGATGTTCGGTCACCCCTGGGACAAATTTTAGTGGGAGATTCTAGAGGCCAAAATAAGACGAAAATCAAGAATACTAATTTGTTGATGGAGACTTTGTTAAAAAGTTATTAACGTTTAAAGTTCCGCCCGTACTGAATTATTTTCTAAGAAGTGGGTAGGATTTTGGGGGTAGGTCTATTCACCAAAAATTATTGTAACTGACTCCCGCAACCGAAAATAATTTTTCCAGAACGATCTTTTTTTCGCCGAAAAATTTACGTACCTACCTTGTCGATATTTCTTAAAAATTCGTTTTTCAGTTTTAATAAATTTATTTGACGCTCTACAGAAAAGTTGTCTAATACTTCTTTGTAGGTACCCATGTGCTCTACTTCAGAAAAGAGTTTCATTGAAATATATTCACTATTGTAGGAGTTATGGCTGTTTGAAAATTGGACCAGTTTTAGGGGTTTTTTCTCACTTTACGGTGTTAAGGAACAACTTTTTCAATATTGTTAGAATTCGTAGATACTCTTCACCAAAATACGCGTTGTTTGCCGTTCGAAACATTAAAATCCTCCAATGCTTTCAGAAGTTATGATGTTTTAAAGATACGCAAGAAATTTTCGAGTGACATTTCTGGCCTGAAATTATATTTTCGGTAAAGAATTTTTTTCTCGAAAGTGGGTAGGATTTCGAGGGTATGTCTAATAACCAAAAATTATTATAATTGACCCCCTCAACCGAAAATAGTTTTTTCAGAATGATATGAAATTTTTTAATTTAATTTTTCAATACCTTTTTAATGAAGCTTCAGTCAAGAAATTGATATCCTTGATTTTCGTCTTATTTTGACCTCTAGAATCTCCCATTAAAATTTTTCTCAAGGGTGGCCAAACACCCTATATACATACGAATAAAGTATTATTTTATTCTGCATTATTTTCAATTTTACTTATAATTTTAAGTAATACGTAACACATTAAATTTTAAAAGATGAAAAACTATGTTTACCCCTATTTTATCGATGTGCATTATGAACAACATTGTCAATAATAAAGAGCAAACACAGAAGCATACTGAGAAACTCAAAATTCGTTAAAATTTTCATCCTCCCCTTTTCCCGTGTATCTTTCAATTATAATTTCTATTTCGTGGAAGAAGTTTTGGGGCACCTACTCGAATGGTATGTTTAAGCACGCGTAATGCAACCTTTTCTGACGACTAAGCGTTTCTAAAACGTTGGATCTCGCTGGAACGTAACAGAAGGCGGAGACGCAATGTTTGATAAAGTTCCGACGACGGAGGAAAGTGCGGAGTAAATTTATGAAAATCAGTATGCTGGATATCAGTATAGCGAACAACGAAATTGTCGAGGGAAAAGCCAGCACTACGATGCAACGATGCAGTCGCAGCGCAACTAGAGGGTAGAACTGTTATTCCACTTTCGGGAAATGGATTCAAATGAGTCGCTTCATCTTCTGAAATAGTCTATGAAATGAATAAAATATCTGGGAATAAGTGATTCATAAAAGTGTCACTTGTCGGCGTTAGTTTTCTATTAACGATATTACCTTTTGGAATATCTGGTCATCTTTTGTATGCAAAATTAAATAAATGCTGTATATGCCATAATTTTCTTACAAGTCATTTCCAATTCAATACAAAATTGTTCGCATAGATGAACTATGCTTTTTAATTCTTTTTGTAAACATACAACGATACAGTAATATTTTGTTAAGGAAATCTGTTTATGAAAAAATAGTTTCTAAAATATTATGCAATTTGTAAATGTTTTCGTACTTTTGAAGTACTTGAAATATATTTTTAAAACAGTTACTTGTAAAAACATAAAACCAGTAGCAATGTTAGAAGGCGACTCTTTTCAAGTACCACAAAATTGTTATTTTTATTGTTTTCGTGAAACATTTTCAAAGGGTATAGCCGAATAAGGGGGTCAAATGTGCCCCCAAACCGAATGGAACGAGCCCGGGGTCATTCGATAGCAAAAAAAAAATAACCCATGTGTGCAAATTTTTAACTTGAAATCTCGACCGTGGGGGTAGTAATGGGGTGAAAACAAAAATCATGTTTTTGAATTATTTCTCTTGACCTATTGAGTAAAAAAATGTAAAAAAATTCAGAGACATTTCGGGTACCGGGGCACATACTTTGGGAGATTTTCAGATTTTTTGATTGAAGAACCAGGTAGTGAAAAATAAAAAACAGCAAAAAATGCCGAAAAATGCCGATTACGTATTGAAGGAGGCCCGGAACTACTTTTATACTTTTACAGTAAACAGGTATTACTATTACTATTACTCTCAATTTTTTTCAGATTTTTCATTTTGGTGCGCCGCAGTGAAAAAAAATAAAAACCGAATTTTTCCTCATTTTCTGCGTATTAGAGTAACTTACACGTTGAATTTTTATGCGTCCTTCAATATATAAGTGTTTTGTAGACTGTTTAATGTTTCTACACTAAGCAGAATTACATAACAATTGAAACAAATAAAATAAAGCCAACCGTTGAGCGCAATATATCCTAGAAAATCAACGATATTTTCAACGGCGTCGATGGCGCAGTTGTTAGAGTGTCCGACTGCTGAACCGCTGCAAGTTTTTTTACCATAGGTTCGAGTCTCTCTTCTGGACTTAGGATTTTTTTTCCTTCATTATTTTTTTTTTCAAATTCTAACTATATAACAATGCTTTATATTTATTTATAAATGTTCTGATAGCATTTTACAAATATTTTAACCTGAAATATGTATAAATATAGTCTTGGAGTGTTTTTTGCGTTTTTATTTTTTTTGTCAACCACGATTATTGTTTAACATCTCTTACACTGAAATTAATGTGAAATGTTAGTTTTCAAATCTCTTACCTTTGACTATTGTGAATGGATCGGAGCAGAAGATTGTATATTGGCTTACTATTACTTCTTCTCGCCCTTCGATCAAGCAGATCTTTCCTTCTTTTTCTCTTTCTTTGATAAATATGAATGTTTGCTACGGCTTCAGTATCTAACGTAGACATGTAAGGGCCATTCCACGCCAAATCTATTAACCCACTCTCTGTCAATGATACTTTTTTCTAATAAACCCATTTTTAAGTACCAGTTTGATCGTTTCATGCTTATTTTTGAATGAAGTATCATTGCTCGATGGAAACCACGGGGAAAAATGATTAATTGTCCTACCTGCGTTACGAAGGAAATAAAGGTTCGTTGGGTGAGGGCCCAGACCGTTCAGGTCAATGGGTGATTGTCGCGTTCGGGTTTCACAATGTATTTTTTAATTACTCAGTTCATGCTACTGTATGCGATGGGATTTATACATAATTACTTGGCATGGTCCGTAGAGGTTGGTCCTGCAAGTGTTTCCATTATCTTTAAAACCAGCAGTAAGGAAAGGATAATAACCCTTACATGTCTACGTTAGATACTAAAGCCGTAGCAAACATTCATATTTATCACAGAAAGAGAAAAAGAAGGAAAGATCTGCTTGATCGAAGGGCGAGAAGAAGTAATAGTAAGCCAATATACAATCTTCTGCTCCGATCCATTCACAATAGTCAAAGGTAAGAGATTTGAAAACTAACATTTCACATTAATTTCAGTGTAAGAGATGTTAAACAATAATCGTGGTTGACAAAAAAAATAAAAACGCAAAAAACACTCCAAGACTATATTTATACATATTTCAGGTTAAAATATTTGTAAAATGCTATCAGAACATTTATAAATAAATATAAAGCATTGTTATATAGTTAGAATTTGAAAAAAAAATAATGAAGGAAAAAAAATCCTAAGTCCAGAAGAGAGACTCGAACCTATGGTAAAAAAACTTGCAGCGGTTCAGCAGTCGGACACTCTAACAACTGCGCCATCGACGCCGTTGAAAATACCGTTGATTTTCTAGGATATATTGCGCTCAACGGTTGGCTTTATTTTATTTGTTTCAATTGTTATGTAATTCTGCTTAGTGTAGAAACATTAAACAGTCTACAAAACACTTATATATTGAAGGATGCATAAAAATTCAACGTGTAAGTTACTCTAATACGCAGAAAATGAGGAAAAACTCGGTTTTTATTTTTTTTCACTGCGGCACACCAAAATGAAAAATCTGAAAAAAATCGAGAGTAATAGTAATAGTAATACCTGTTTACTGTAAAAGTATAAAAGTAGTTCCGGGCCTCCTTCAATACGTAATCGGCATTTTTCGGCATTTTTTGCTGTTTTTTATTTTTCACTACCTGGTTCTTCAATCAATAAATCTGAAAATCTCCCAAAGTATGTGCCCCGGTACCCGAAATGTCTCTGAATTTTTTTACATTTTTTTACTCAATAGGTCAAGAGAAATAATTCAAAAACATGATTTTCGTTTTCACCCCATTACTACCCCCACGGTCGAGATTTCAAGTTAAAAATTTGCACACATGGGTTATTTTTTTTTTGCTATCGAATGACCCCGGGCTCGTTCCATTCGGTTTGGGGGCACATTTGACCCCCTTATTCGGCTATACCCTTTAAACCATACACGTATTATTATATTACGGACCGAAATGCTTACCAAACGAAGACCTCATTAAGATTTCGTATCTACATCGTCGCTCGTAACGGCGAAGTAACTCGATATTTCCCGCAGAAATTATGATTAATATTTGTGAAATGAAAGGAAGGTTCCTCTCCTAGCCATAATTTAATCACAGCTCGTGTTTCAAGAATTTCTTGCGATATTTCGCTCGTAACATTTTAATGTTAAAATGGGGTAGGTAAAACGAGGGTGACTGAAGTTCTTTTTATTCGCCGATGCACGTCAATTCTTCCGCGAAACTTGACGAGTGGCTACGAAAATAAATTTCCTGCGCTCGCCGATACACATGAAAACGGAATAAGAAGTTTAATCGACGATAGGAAAGATTGAACGAAAAGCACGAAACTTTTATTTGTTTTCGTAAACGTCCGTTCATCTAACCGACGCGAAAAGTCCGAGAAACGAAGTTTCGAATCGACTCCGCGAGTTGAATATCGCGACTCGGTCCAGTGTACTTTACCCGACGATGAGGCGATTCGAATCCATTTCTGAAAATGGAACAAGGGTCACGATGTTCGAGTTGGGTTGTAACTGAAACTGTCGAAACGTTGCATCGAATTTCGGCCGCACAGAATAGCAACTTCACCAAGCCAAATTAGTATTCGTTGCATGTTAACTTTCCCGAATCATATCGAATTTCCTGCTACTTATTGAAGAAGTTCTTCGACGAATATTAACAATGTGCGGTTGTTCAGAGTTTTTATAAAGGAGAATTTCGATTTCTTAGGTATGGTAGAGGACAATATTTGATACCACATCTCACAAAATAATTTTATGAGAAGTAAATTTAAAGAAAATGTTTAGAATGACATTTGTGTATACCAATGTTTATTAGTGTTTTGGTACACATACAGAAGAAAGTAATTACATGACAATAGAAAAGAAATATACAATTTTATAAATATAAAACTCTTTTCTAAACTTCATCTGCTCACAAACCTTCTTGATAAAGAAATACTTTTGGTCGATCTCCGAGAGAGAAATTGAATAATTTTTTAAATACATTTTAATAATATACTTATGTTTGACAAAGCGTAATTTACTTTAAATGGTTTCATATTTTTCATTTAAACTTTTTATACGCTGTTTATTGACACAATGCATAAAATTAAATATGAAAAGAAATTAGTAAATTCAGATGTGTTTTTTTTTGGATTTACTACAATTTTTATTACTTGGCTTTCAAATAAAGCTATCTCATTACAAATGAGAAATCCTTTAGAATTTGCTATATTTCATTACTTTGAAATGAAAAGAAAAACAAAAATATTTGTTATATCTTAAGATTCGAAAATGCAATGTTTATAAAGAAAATAAATAAGCCATTTTTTTCTGTCTCGATTACTAAGAGACTATTCTTTAAGTGATTGTAGAAACATTATATTGCTTTAAATTGAACAAGGGAAAGTGTTTTATCATTTAAATACCAACTATAAAACTGTCCTTGCTTTTTTAATGGAAATAATTAAGCTTTCAGCATTACGTACATTAAAACGGAGAAGTATAAAGGAGGTACATTAACCTAACTAAAATGCAAAAAGTGGTAAGCGAAAACAAAAAGTACCACCTGTACTTACTTAGTAGCGAAGAATGAAGCAAAATCAAAGTAGAATAGGAAAAAGTAAAACGTAGATTGAAATAATATAATTAAGTAAAATGAAAAAGAAGAATGAAAAAATAAAAAAGGAAGCATTGAAATTGCAAACAAAATGATAATATTAAAAAGCAAAACGAAAGACCTAAAAAAATGGAGTTACAGGAACTTAAGACTAAGGAAATCTAACTTATAAAACGAAATTATTGCAATTTAAAGAATAATAAAGAAGGAACAAATGGAAAAGCTCCTCAGTGAATGCTTAATCTAATTGAATATCGAAGTATTGTCAATGAAATGCATTCATAATTTTACCTTATCACCATTTTTCAAACAACATTTTATTTTATTACTTACTTAAATTCATATACAGGGTGTTCGGTCACTCCTGGGAAAAATTTTATTGGGAGATTCTAGAAGTCAAAACAAGACGAAAATCAAAAATATCAATTTGTTGATTCAGGCTTCGTTAAAAAGTTATTAAAAAATTAAATTAAAAAATTTCAAATCATTCTGAAAAAATTATTTTTGGTTGTGAGGGTAAATTATAATCATTTTTTGTGGATAGATATAACCCCGAAATTCTATGCACTTCCGAGACAAAAATTCGGATAGGTGCCTAAATTCGGCGAAAAAAAAATTTCAAATCGTTCTGGAAAAAATATTTTTAGTTGCGGAGGTCGATTACATTTATTTTTGGTGAATAGACATACCCCTGAATTCCTACGCATTTTCGAGAAAAAAATTGCTTACTGAAAATCTAATGTGAGACCAGAAATGCTTCACATGCGAATCTTTAAAATGTCATAACTCCTCAATGGATTGGGGGATTTTAATGTTTGAAAAGGCGAACAACGCATATTTTGGTGGAGAATATGTAGAAATTCCAAAAATGTTCGAAATGTTGTTTCTTAATCCCGTAAAATGAGAAAAACCTCATAAAAATGGTCGAATTTTCAAACAGCTATAACTCCTACAATAGTGAATACATTTCAATGAAACTTTTTTCTGAAGTAGGGCTCGTGGGTACAACAAATTGGTATTCTTGATTATCCTTTTATTATGACCTCTAGAAGCTCCCATTAAAATTTTTCCCAGGGGTGGCCGAACACCCTGTATACGAATAATAACAATGATTGTTTGAAACATTAATTTTGGAGGCTGTCTCAATAGGAGCCCTAAGGAGATGTCTTCTTTGATCAGAAATAGACAACATCCTTATTTGAATTGAAATTCAGAATAACGAATAAAAAATAAACCACTCGTGAAATAAAAATTATTTTTTCAATTATAAAATAAAATATTTCGCAGCGGCCATATAACAATTTAACTTTTCTATTTAATAGGAGGTCTAAGTAGATATTTTCTTTGTCCAGAGCTGAATAAAATTTTTATTTCGCATAACTAATACAAAATTAAAATCTCGCAAAATAAAATTTAAAATTTCAATTGTAGAATGAAATACAGCAATGCTTGGATAACTGCAATTTTCGATTAGATAAGTGAACGATAGTCATCTCTACTACTGGTAATGAAAGGGGATTCCCCTTGACGCACCCGAAACTCAATATTACAACATAATGCAAAGATGAATCTTGTTGCGTCGCAGCGTATTTCAGCTTCAAGGCCATAGTAATTTCGACCCCAGTGTAAAGAAATCCCCTTTAGCGACATTTGGACACCAGAAACCTTCCCAAATTTAGAAAATAGTAGCATGATTTTACAACCTAGACTCAGTCATCCCTTGCATCGACCTCGATTTTCTCTTTCCAAGACCATCTTTTAGTCCCGATCGTCCTTCCACTTTCATTCCACTTTCTTCTCCAAAAAACCATCCCACGAATTTTCCAAGCACCAATTATGGAATTGTATCCTCCCAAGTTTTTCCACCATTTAAAATATCGGTAGTTATTTAGAAGTCTGAAATATGTTGTCAAGGTCATCATTCTGAACATCTTTTCCATATACATATTACCGCCGCTCGTCCTTAGTTTCCTAGATATTAATAAAAAACTGTAGTTATACTTATGTCACCAGTACATTGAATTCTGGGAACAATAGAGACCGAATGGTGATTGAAAGAGTGATTGAAGTGGTTTAAGGTTATATTTTTTGACGGCGAGGGGGTTGGGGGAAAGCCCAATTCACATAGTATGTATTGCGACATTTGAACATTAGTTGTTTACAAGCAAGTTTCATTATCTTATTGCACTTTATACAATTCATTGTAGCATGAATTACTTTTCGTTCGATTAAAAATTCTGACAACTTATCGTAATCATTACATAGAGTTAAAAATTCATATAATTTAATTCAGAGTGAATTTGTTAGCACTATAACGACTCGTGAGTTTGTCAACAGCTCGCTCGTAAACTAATGACAAGACATCACTTGGAAGGAATACGTATCAAATATCCAAACAAACGCAAAAACATAACTGTTGTAACAAGAAGAATACGTTTCACTCGCCGTTAAGCGATAGTGTATGCCGAAATGAAGTGTACTCGTAATCTAAAAACTAAAGATTTCTGCAAATATCTTGGAAACTAAGGACTAGCGGCGGTAACATGTATAGGGAAAAGTTGTTCAGAATGATGATCTTGACGACATACTTCAAGGTCACGAAAATCGGTGAGGAGGGCAAACTTCTAAATAATCACCAAAATATCTAATGCTAAGTAAAAATTGTCATTGCAAACACTTCGTTTCAACATCAAAACCATAGAGAACGTAGAAAAGCGCTCCTTCAGTATACCGATTAACTCTAGAATTCAAATAGTCTCAACGCGATTCGGTTACGTCTTGTAATCGAACAGTGTATCCACGATATACTGACCGAACGCTCGCTTATGACGTTTAACAAATCTTTTTTATTTTTGTTTCCTTTTCAATGAAATTTTTACCAATGTATTTGTAAGAGTTTTCCGATTAAAATAAGATCAAACACGATATAATTTGTTTTTAATTTACTTCTAATGGAGTATCAAATCGTGTTTTGTCTCATTTTAATCAGAGAAACCTCACAAGTATATTAGTGAAGGTCCCATTAACAAAAAATAAAAAGTAAATACGTTTCACGTTATATTATTCTTATTTATCCTCCATTCGCTGTTCATTTTTATGTTCGGCAAGATACAAAGTCGAACGTCGTAGCTCGGCTTGTGCCTTTCTGGGAACTGAAAATTAACCATGTTTTTATGATTTTTAATGATTTTTCGATCCCGCATTTCTTGCAGTTATTCAAGATTTGTTGTATATCCTCCATGTTGTGAAAAAGATATTTTTTGTGCTAATGGAAACGCTCGCAACGTAAATGACAGAAATAAAACAGCAGGAAAAGGGTGATCAAGAAGCAGTTTCCCAAAAATGCCTCTAGTTTCCTACTTTTTCCGGAACGCGTATCAGACTATGAAGGAAACAGCTAGAAATCCCTGTTTAATAAATCTAGGAATAGTAGGGGCTTGGGATATGTAGGGTGGTGGTTCGCATTGAAGGAATACGAGGAGCTCATGCAAAATCCACGTACCCACAGTTTCGGTGACGAGTTTTCGCGGAGCGGAAGTTGAAGTACGCCCATGATTCTCGTTTCATTGCTTTGAATGAATATTATTGAAGCATGGAAACCTTTACTCTTGATGTAACCGCCTCTTTCAACTTAATATAAAACGTAGAATTTTTTAGAATTCGTACTGGGTAGTCTATTCAAAGCTCTGAATTTGAAGCTATTAGCGATATTAAACGTGCACAATAGTAGACAGGACGACGTCTTCTTAATCCTCAGGCATTTCGAGACTTTCAGTCACAACGGAATTTATACGAGAGTAATCCCAGAAATACCCGACCTAACAAAAAAAACACAAGAAATTTGGGAACAAATATTTTTATTTTTCAATATAATCTCCTTTTAGCTAGGTACACTTTTCCCAGCGGTGTTCAATAGCTTCGATACCCTGTTTATAGTGAGAACCAGCGAGCTCCTCAAAATAGCCATTAACCGCAGACTTCACCTCCTCATTATTTATATTTACAAATTCACTGTGAACGTTCACTATTAATGGTTGTCAAACAAATACTAGACAGTGTAGCGTCTTCAAACTTGAAACTTGAGTTTTGTAAGATTCCGACCATAGTCATTTCTTTTAAACAATAACCGCCATCTATACCTCAGGCCAGACACTTCTGGGACCACCCTCGTAGCAATTAAGAGTGCATCGGAGTTTGCATTCGAACACTTCGATAATGTATTTATTTATTTGAACTTAGTGCGCTTCTTTCGCTTTCTGCATGTTCCTTCAGCGTTCAACTTAACTTTCTACAGCCAAATTTGGCTTCTAAACAAAATTATATGACTATTTATAAACATTAATAATAAGACAGTTTTCAATAAACACGAATTTTCAACTGAACTCACCCTAGTGTGAGATATTATAAAATAGTTACTGTATACTGATTGTTTGCAGGCTATACTGTTGCATTAAACTGCATTTGATACGTATTGACAATAAAATTAAATCAAACTTCAAAAAAGTAGATAATGAGTATGTAATTTCAGAGTCCTGCTGAGTTATAGGGATTTAATTTCAATCTCATGCATGTTAAAGATTTTATTTTAGACTTTCTGTTTCAACCAAGTATATCTCCTGTAATTATTATTTTTAAGTTCCTTAAGTATCATTGCTTATATTTATAATTAATTTTTTAATTTTCATTACTTTGGATCACGGACTCAATAATATAAACTCATTTTTGTATTCTTTTATTCTAGTATAATTACTTATAATTATTATATTCTGTATAGTATTTATTAATATGCACATTGTCTATATCACTGATAATCCTATAAAAGATTACACAGTATAATAAATAAAAAATAAGAGATTTTCAGTTTTAAATGATACGATCTAGTTCATTATCTACATTTTTACGATCCTTAACCATCATTCAGCTTTTTTGACTTTTGGCCCGGATCTTGTTCGATATCTTTGAGCGTGTATTGGTGGTCGTAAATTTAGTGGAAGACACGATCAGCGCTCTGCAAGGAAAGGTTGGAACGTAACACTAACCGTATGACCCATTTAGTGAACTTTCTCTGCAGACCCGTAATATATTGTCTCGAGACTAGTCGAGACCATCGAAGACAAAAGTACTGTCACGTGAATGTCGAAAACAGTAGAAATGCTACAGCTATATTGGCAACGACTATACATTTTGCAAAATTCATGCAATAAAATATAAAAGTGCGAGGGTCGTTCAATAAGTCCTTAAAAAAAGATAGAAAAACAAATTATTTTAACTTTATACATTTTTTCAAACGTTTCTCCAACTTGTTTAAGCCATCTAAAAAGTAAGATTTCGGAAGGTCTTCAAAATGGGCATCTGTTTGTGCGGTGACCTCGTTCGACGTGCACTGTTGTCCGCTGAGCCATTTTTTTAAGTTTGGAAATAACAAAAAAAACACTGAGGGCAAAATTCGGTGAATACGGTAATAATTCGAACTTTAATTCCATGATTTTGGTCATCGAAACTGTACGGGTGTGCACCCGTAGATTGTCTTAATGCAAGAGGAAGTTCCTCGCTTCAATCGACAATAAAAATGAAACCATGTGATGGATATAACTGAAACGTTGACAGTTGTCTAGTGAGCCATGATGCTTATTAAGAACAAACCATTCTTGATGCGACGAGCGCCAGGTCTTGGATTTTCTAAGGACTTATTGAACGACCCTCGTACAAAATTACATATAAATTGTTTAAATATCGAATAAAGGAAAATTATTCTTTGTATTTTCTTTTTTCCCTAATGGAAAGTTTGCTTTATTTTTTTAAATAGAACATGTATTTTTGTATACATTACTAAATGCGTTGTGGTATTCTCTACCAAAACGTATTATAATACTAGAGTCGACGTTATAATTAATAAATTTATTGTAGAACAAAGTAAATGGTTAACAAATGGATAATATTCTTTGGCACTTGTACAGCCACTTAATACAGAAAAAGAAATGCAAAACACATATATTTCGCTTAATTGCAGCACCAATCACAGTAAAATTTATTGGAAAATGTTGTCAATAAGAACAGAAATAATACTAAAACTGAAGTTGTTCTATTCAAACTACCAAATGCGATTCAATTTCACTTATCCAACTGTCAATTCTTTATTAAGCCAACAAATTTTTTGTAAGCATGTTGTGAAACTACTATATTAGGACTACATAGTACTATATGAATGTAGAATAAACTTAAATAGATTACCTTCTGAGTTGTAAACCAATTAGCTTCGCGGACGTAATATTACATCAGACACCATGAAATTAGATTTTACTACGTAACAAATTAACTGTTACAGTTCCGAACTGGAAACTCGACACGAACCATAATATTATAATGATATGAGAGAGCGCGTGCGATAAATGACGTTATTGTAATAATTTTATGTATTTATCGACACGGACCAATTTTGCTGACAAGTCACACATTACAACCGCAAATAAAACAAATGTAAGTGGTTATAAGAATGTTGGTTTTGGAATTAACTCTGACTAGTTATTAGACTAGCTGTTAGAGAATTGACTTATTCTTCTTATAGTGATAATAAAGTCAAAGGATTGTTGAGCAAAGTTTTGACGTCTATGTTTGTACATTTTGTCATTGACATTTATGTCAATATTTTTGTCATTACGTCAAATAATTTGCAAGCAAATACAACTTAATAAATGCTCTAGTATTTTCACTATGTTGAATTTTGTAGACAATGCAGATTCGAAGGAAACTTCGTTTAACGAAACGTATAAAATGTTGATTTGGAGATCAATGTTTTTGGATCGCCAGTAACATCAACAAATGAACTTTATAAGCATATTGAAGAAGCACAGAACACTTTTCGTTATTAATTAACGATTAGCAAAGAAGATGAAAATAGATAGCGGAAGAGGAAAGAAACAAAAATTAAAGAGAAATAAATATTATTTTTTTGTATATCTAAGTCTACAATGTGCATTGCACTTTTGTTTATCGTAAAGACATCAATATGCAATAAGAAATATACACTTTGTTTGTACGATACGTGCCAACAAATTACACAACTGGCGAACTAAATAGACGTCTCAGAACATAAATGGCAAAATGATAACCCGATCCGTGGTCATTTATCGAGGGAGTACTGTGCTCGACCTAGAAACTTCTATCCAAAGTCTTCTTCGGTCGAGCGGAATTATACACTCTCTCGAATCTGTCCACCAATGAAAAATAAGTGCGCGACGCGATCGGTAATTGAAAACCATCATAAAATTGAAATCGTAATCGGTGTTGGCTCGTTTGCACTCGACGTTCTCGGCCTGAATAAATGCTGCTTAATTAGAGGACAGAATTTTCGAACATGGTGAACCAGTGATTATCTCGCGACGATTACAGGGGGCGATTTTAATTTACCTTTGCAGCCACGGATTTACGCTTTCGAGCCACTCCAGCGTCTCGATGGTAATTCTCGTCCCTTGAAATCTGACGTCTCCGCGTCTTTCGCCAATCTCATCTCTGCTGGAGATTCTTTCTCGCTTAAATTCCGAGAATTGATTGAAGTTGAAGCGTCGACGATCGTGCGTTAGGGCATCTCTGATCGCTGGGAAATTAAATGGTAGACTAGGTTATGATTAGAAGGCGACTCAAACCGGGTGTGGTGAAGTGAATTTCGATCACAGAGGCGCGAAGAAAGTCGTGCCAGTCACGCGAGCATAACGCGGGTTACTTTGCGTGAATGCTTCGGTGGTTTCTCCGTGCTTAATTGAATCAACTATTTACCAAGACTTTTGTGTTAAATTGGTTGTTCTTTAGGCAGGATAATATCCGCTGTATTCTATTCTCATTTTCCACAACTCGAAATTTTTAATTGAACGATTCTAGTCAATTATAGATCAAACATTACGACGTAATTTTTGTAGTTGTTTAAACACTCCGATTATCGTGCTGGAAAACGTTTGTACCATTCTTACCGTGGTGGGATGTGACAAGCCCCAGGAAAATGTACAATCTCGTTTATTGTAAGAAATTGAGCTGAAAATTGTACTGTGAAAATACTCTGAATCTTGAAACAGACATTACTTACAAACACACTTAAGAAACAAGTTCAATGATAGTCGCAACATTCATCAATTAATATTGTTTTTGAAAGATATAAAGACTTTTTATAGCTATTATTTATAATGTAGACATTTATCGACAGTAAAAACAAAATCAGGAACAAATAAAAAAACAAGTTAAAATTGTTATTATAGATTGGTTTTCTATTTTATATATTGTATAATTAATATTTGTAAAAAATTTTTTTTTGATCTACCAGATACTGATTTTTGTTTTGAACATGAAAGTTTCTAAAAATACTCTGTTGTTTAAACATTTTTAACTTTTGAAACAATTCATTGTTAAATAAATTTAATAATACAATACAAATTACTGTAACGTTTCTTTATAATATTAATATAATTTCTGCTATATAAAAAAGTAAATTGTATAAATATTAGCCTCCTCAAAAAGTATCATGATGTTAACAAAGTTTAAAAGGACTACAATATTGCATAAGTTTTTTCATTTCCTTAATTTCCAAACCTTGACCTTCTAAAATTTATGCTACTGTAATGTAATCTGTTTAAGGATTATACTGGTCGAAACATCATATTAAAAAAAATATATACTCCGTTGTTCATGTAAATAAAAAAGAATACTTTATATTTTTATTTTGTTATACAGTACAATGTTTCATTTTCTCTAACTGTTTCTGTTGCCAAATTATTTTCCCCCATTCGAAATAATTGTAAAAATCTATTGAAGTTTTTATAATTCTGAAAACGTGTCTCTGTAAATATTAGGGTTAGATAAATATTCCATCCGATGATTTAACGCTGATTTTTAAACAGCAGTTTGATAGGGGCTCCTGCCAGAAATGTTTGAACTTTTTATTATGCTGTGTGAATGACCACTTTTCTCTCTCACCTAAGGGTTATTGAACCATTTTAATGACGCACGGGTACTGAGGAACTTTACAGGGAATTAACTCTTTTGCTCTGATTCGTACCCTTGCTTATGGCAATAATGCCATCATCCCCTGTAAGACGTTGATTAATTACAGTCCTTCGTTCCTCCTATCAATTCACGTCTTGCAGTCAACGTGGAGCTTTATCGACGGCAGGGTACGGCACAATTTCTAAAAGCTTAATATGGAACTTTCAACTAGGAGGATTACTTGTTTGTTGTTTCCTATCTAAGAATTATTGACTTGAAAAATGGTTATCTGTTATTTTCCATAAATACGCTTTGTTGAAACTAGTTACATGGAATAGTTACAACAATATCTGGAGAGTAATAAGGAATTATGAAAATGTCAACGATAGAACATATTGTATTTTAACAGAACAACATTTATATTTTATGATCATAATTTAATTTAGTCAACAGTTGGTCCAGTTATTTACATTTTTTCGTTTTCTTGTAGTAATTGGTAACAAATCAGTATTAAAGTGCTTAGTATATTTTTAGTATTAATATACGAAACAAATTTTAACTTTTAATTTATATTAAAATGAAACTACCATATAATTTTATAAGGCTCACATCACTAAGCCTAGCTGTAAATATTTTTTGAATTATTTTAATTCCCTCCCTTATTTCAATCATTCGACTAATATACCCTTTGTCAATACAAATTACAGAAATATAGTTTCAACGTACTAACTGGTCGTTCTACATGAATTTCTATAATAAAGATCAACATATTGTTTCTTTCTTTTGACTACAGACATGTTGTTGCTGGTTGTGAGAAATTTTAACATATTTTTCAATCACTAATACTTTCAAATTAATTAGAAAAATTCAAAGCTTGTAAATTTAATTTTTTTCCTCGATTATTCTAACAATTGATATAGTTAATTAAAAAAAACTAATTAATATGGTGATGCAAATTACGATACAGTCAATTATTTTACAGCTACAAAGCATTAACCTTGTATTGACAACCATGAAAATTTGACGAAAAATCATGGCTAAATTAGATACATAAATGCATGACCGTGGTATTTGTTGCTCGAATATTTGAAACTTTTTAAACTGGAATTAATGTAAATTTCTTTCATTTTATTTATATCGACGTTTCAAGTTAATGAAAAAATGATCTTTAAAACAGAATATTATTCTATTTGGCTAGATGTTATTTTAAATAATCGTGTGTTAGTTTATTCGAACGTTCAGATGATTTTCCTTTAGATTATTTCTAGATTAATTAGTTAGTTAAGTTCAATAATTTATTCTGATCAAAATGAAAGTTTATTCGAATCAAATTATAAATAATTTCACCACAACCTCTCATGTCAAATTATTAGTTATTTTATTTGAATGAAGTAACTAAAATAATAAATTATATGTAATTCACAGAAAATAAAATTCTTATGCTATGTTACGAGCGGGAGCGCGAGATCCTGGATTCGGTCGAGGGGCAGTACTCGACCGGTGGTTTTGGGTATGGTTTGGAAAAGAAAGGAGGTCCGGACGAACCAGGGGCTCTATACCCTGGGAGCCGTAGGTGGAGGTTACGTGGACGAACCAGGGGCTCTATACCCTGGGAGCCACGGGGTTAGATTTATAGGGAAAATGAATGGTTTCACGGACGAACCAGGGGCTCTATACCCTGGGAGCCGCTAGTAGGAGTGGACGAACCAGGGGCTTTATACCCTGGGAGCCACGTAGGTTTTTAGGATGTTTTAGGATCTTGCTCTCTGTCGTGATGGTACACCTCGAGCGGTAAAGGTGTACCGGGTTCGTGAGATACCCCTAGCCTTACGGTTAATATGGTTCAGGGTTGCTTTGAGTGAATAACACACGTAAGGAATAATAACTTGAATATATATTTTTGACGTTGCTCAAGTACAGCTATGGATTTACAAGAAGTTGTACAATTGCTAAATTGCCTCGAAGGCGAAAGATTTGTTATCGGCTTTTACGCGGCGCGTTCGCGGGAGCTCGCACTCGATTACTGGACACTCACTGATAAACCGCTAAGGTAGATAGTCGTAGATAGTTGCTTGAAGGGGATTATAGCCCGATCTTGCCCTGAGTGTCACAGTAACGTCGTGCCAAGAGTTTAGGTAAAACTGAGCTCCCCGAGTAAGAAACCGCGGCCCTTATATAGTTGAAAATGCTCAGTACTAAGGCGGGGCATTACCATAAAAGGCAATGAAAATTGGGCCGGGTGTGCGCATACGGCATGAGTCAACCCCGTTCAAAGGGTTGCTCGCTAGATGCTCGAGCCAACGCCCAAGTCACCAAACGTTTCAGCCCCATGCATGAATGATATGTAACAGCTATTTATAAAATAAAAATAATATATACGAAGCAATTCATTATTACAAATTATTATATTTTTTAAATAAAATCCTATTATTTAACTATAAAAAATAAAAATTACTAAATAATAGGAAAAAATATATAAATTAAATATGATGTTAAGTATTTAATTTAAAGTGAATTTTCTATTATGAATTTATTTTTAATGAAAAATTTTAGTTCAAATCGGTGTAAATGGAACATTTATATATTCTTCTAGCAATCAAAACTGTAGTTTCCATCGAAGTATTGCATAGAAATGAACAATTGCCGACGAAGGGGAATAAGAAATTGTTTATGTAAAGTACATTCGAATCTGTTTGAAGCGCAGTTATGAAATGATGTACGGAAAATGGAAGTGTGAGGGAAGCAAATATTAGAATGGAGGGAATGGGGGAAAAATAGGGGCACAGAAATAAGGGTGGAAAGAAACAGAGAACTTCAGAGGACTTCGGTTTCGACAGATAGAAGGGCTGTTCACTGGAAAATCATTGAATTCGTGTGCTCGATGCTCGGCTACGCTACTCGAGCGTTGATAAATCACGAGAGGACCGTACATCTGTGTGCATTATCGTGATAATTACGCTCAACAGTGAAGATGAATAGTCAGAAGGATACTTTATTTCCTGTCCGTAAATATTGACAGCCCGGAACGACCAGTTCAATTTTAACGTAATTTAAAACAAGACTCGATATTGCTTGCGCAGTACATAATTTGATCGATGAAATTAATTTATGGGGCTCAATTTCGAAATGACTCCAGAAGCACATGCTATAAAATTTTCCACTTCAAAATGTTTAAACTAGACAACCGACAGTTCGCCGATTCGATCAAGGGAATTTGAGATTGGTTTAATTGAAGTATTCTATTTTTATTCACCGTGTAATTTTGCACGATGTTGCCAACTCACGTCGATTGATGTTTTTATTATAATTTATTTAATATTATATGTAGAAGTTGTAAGATGCGAGTGCTTTGTCGAATAGTCGTTTTTTGTCTTAATGATGAGCAGTAGCACGCTTACAAATAGTCGATTTTCTCTTAATCCTGGTTTCTACATTTAACCCTTAAGTGGATTATTGGGGCCGCTGCGACCCTCCACAAGTTTAAAATAATAATTTTTTAATATATATCAATGTAATTATTTGAAAATTTATGTAATCCTCTATTAATTCATTGTTTGTTGAATGTTTTAAAGGAAAGTTGATTTCCATTTAATTTTACAAGAATCAACATTATGTGTAATAATTTAGTTGAAATTAAGAGTCCATTTAAAGGTTAAAGTTGTGCTTAAATATACATTTTGCGAAAAGGGCGGTCACTTAGGGAGCGAATCAGTGCTCTGCGCGTTGTCGAGGACGATCGCTCTCCGGGGCGGTTGTCACTTGCTATTGAGTTGAATATAAGGATGCCAGAAACGCATGTGTTTATTACAGTGTAATAACCAAGGGTTTTCTGGGTGCTTAATCCTCAATTTGCGTTGTCGCTTACTAAAACATTATTATGGAAAGGTTCTCAAAAATAGCAGCGTTAACTCGTCCGTATTATAAACCTGACCTTTAAAAATCCTAACATGGCGCCCACCTTGAACTGCTCGCATGTTCAAAATTATGTCTAACTTAGATTACAATGAGGGATCGTTACAATCATGTCATTCAGTATTTGTTAATCTAGTCCTTTAGGTCAGGCAGGATATGTGGTGTCACTTCCCATGCTCGCCATCAGAGGGGTCGCGTTCTCACAAGCGCTCGACCGACCCCTCCATTGCTATGTACAGGGTGTTCGACCACTCTTGGAAAAAATTTTAATGGGGGATTCTAGAGGCCAAAATAAGAAGAAAATCAAGATAAAATACCAATTTGTTGATGGAGACTTCATTAAAAAGTTATTAACATTTAAATTCAAAAATTTAAAATGTTCTGGAAAAATTATTTTCAGTTGCAGGAGTTAATAACAATCATTTTTGGTGAATGGGCATACCCTCGAAATCTTGCGCATTTTGGAGAAAAAAATTCAGTACGGGCGGAACTTTAAACGTTAATAACTTTTTAAGGTAGCCTCCATCAACAAATTGGTATTCTTGATTTCCGTCTTATTTTGGCCTCTAGAATCCCCCATTAAAATTTTTCCCAAGGGTAGCCGTACACCCTGTATACACTCTTCGACCGACTTCCCAATATCCAATCGTCTAATGCAGGGCCTGCTAGAAAGCCTTACTGATGAGTCCACTAGCAGGCCCGGACGAAACGCTCCACTCTCTTTTTTTTTCTAACCTCCTACGATTTTTCTCGAGATCTACCACCATCGAAGCAGCGCCACAGATATTCCTTCGTTTTCTTCCAATCTACGTCACATAATCGTAAATTCCCCATCGGCCGTCTTCCCCAGGAACGCTGGAACTTTTGCTCGCCAAACTGATAGCGATTAAATCTATTTTGGTTTATCCCCTTGAGGTGATGCTGCGCTGAGGTAGCTATTGCATCACCCATGCAGAAGTATTCCGGTGTCAAGGATTGTAGGTTTTTTGGATATTTTGACAGAAGGGATAGTGGTCAGGTTTTTAAGCATCGTTCTACCCGTGCCAATATTGTACATGGTTTCTCAAAAGGGACTCGTTGATCGTCAATGACTCGCGCCTTCTCGCCGTACACGGCGAGTCGCGTCTCGTTGAAAGCTAGAGGTAGTTTCTTGGCGCAATTTTCGTCGAGTATTGCCGTATCGTTGAAGTGTCTCTCGCACGAATCGATATCTTGGTTGCGTTCTAAATGAAAATTTGTCGTCAAATAGCAGGTAGGAGGACTGTGCAGTGTAGGAAAATAAGTAAATTTCCCTCCTAGGACCCATCCGAATTGAGCCCTTTGCCATATTAACTCCTGGGATGTTACTCGATACTGCCTGACGCAGAGTAGTTGCCAAAATAACGTTGAGCTTATTAACATATCTATATTGCGTATCTCGTAGAATAGCGGATCAACCAATTTGATTGACTTCAGTGATTTTATCCATTATTAAACACATAAGGGTCGTTTTGAAATTGTTATGCCGCAGAAGAATTTCTATTTTCGACCGTGACATTTATTGGTGTGCAAAGTATTCCAACTCTCTGACAGAATCTATGAGTAGCAAAATTTGAATGTTTCATAATCGATATGTATCGACGTGTGGTGCTTTTTGCTACACCTTCTACACGTAGACCTCGTGCAATTTTTACTGGAATGACCGTTCTGCAAGCAATTAAAGCATGCTTGGCATTTTTTAATCGTGTCCAATTTTGCTCCATGATCGAGCGCAAGAAACTTATTACAATGGCCCAAAGTATGTGGCTCATTACAAAGTTGGCATTGTGCTTGCTTGCTCGCGACGTAAGCTGTTACCTGCGACGTTTTACCTGCGCTCGGAAGTCAAAATAATTCGTTTGTCTAGTGAGTACCGTACGTTCTAGATATTTAGATTGATTTTCAATGAAACCTAGCAAATCCTGTAGTGCCGGTTTATCGTATAGCGATAATAAACGTTTTTCCCAATCGCGTTTCGTATTCGCATCTAATTTTGTTGACAAGATAACTATTATTAATGTAGAAGATTTGTATTGAATATTTGTGCCGCGCTGTAGTTTTTTTGAATGTTAATTTATGTGCAAAAGGGTTGAAAGTGTTTCGTTCAAGAAGGAATGGGTAACCAGGGACAACGAGACAACAGGGAGAAGGAAACTAGTGGTTGCGAAAGACAGACGTAATTCTTACATGACAATAATTTGTGGAAAAAGATTGTGTGCTTGGTATGTTTCAATTTCGTTTATATAATTATATCATTTGTCCATTTCTTCTAAATACAATTCTCTTTGTTAAATCCTACATTAATGTATTCCAATAATCTACAGGTTTCAAATTCGTTTATATAATTATATCATTTGTCCATTTCTTCTAAATACAATTCTCTTTGTTAAATCCTACATTAATGTATTCCAATAATCTACAGGTTTCAAATTCGTTTATATAATTATATCATTTGTCCATTTCTTCTAAATACAATTCTCTTTGTTAAATCCTACATTAATGTATTCCAATAATCTACAGATTCTTCCAAAGCGAAGCTTAAATGGCTAGTTGCGTCATCAATCAGTGCACCTAGAGATTGATGCGTGTCTCGGTTCACAACTGATAACTCTAATAAAACTGTCACATGGTGATAAACTAACGCTTTTGAATCCTCATATCGTCTCTTTAACGCGGCCCAAGCGATTTTGTAATTAGCGTCCGAATTCCCGAAGGATTGTATGACACGCGCGGCCTGATCTATCAAAGAGGAATCTAGGTAGTGGAATTTCTGAATGTTTAAGAGGAACTTATTATTATGAATGATTGATTCATACGTGTCGCGAAACTTCACCCAGTTGTTATAATTTCCATCGAACGTTGGAAGTTTAATTGTGGGTAACTTTAACCCAAACGAAGACTCGGTGGCCGCGGGGAATAGCGCTATAGGAACAACCGCGGGCGTCGATAGAAAGTCGCGATTACCTACTGGAACCTGACGCCCGACTTTCAAAAAGTTAATCTTTTTCAATTGCATCTAATTCTGCGTCGTTAGTACCCGTGTGTACCACCCTTGTTTTCGTTTGTACCTTAAGGAATGAAAAGAATATTAAGGGATGATAAAAGCCCAGAATCCCACTTTAATATTTTTCAATTATCTCGATGCCATCAGAAAAAGAATCGTTTGTACCACCCTCGTTTTCTTTTGTACCCCAAAGGGTTCGGTTGGACTCCGCTTTGAAAAATCGTCAATGGGTAACTTCGTCATGTTTCAATATTTTTCGAATTTTCTTGCGGGAGCAGTTTCCTTAACGTTTGTACCCGTTTATATCCGTTTGTACCACCCTCATTGTCGTTTGTAGTAGACAAGACTATTTGTATTGTTCATATATTAATAATTCTTTTCATAATTATTAAAAGTAGTAATTAATAATTTAAATAGTATAGTGTTGGGTCTCTAATTGTTCTGTGCTCGGGACCGGCAATGGACAATGGAGGAAAAATGGAGACGAATCTGAAACCTCCGATTTCAAGCCTCACTGGGTTTAATGACTATGCTCCAGCCCGATGAAGTCATAAGGAAACACAACCGTTTCTCCTATTAAGAAATGAAAATTCCAACCTCCGCAATTGTTATCAGAGCTTTTCCAGTGCGACGTCAATCGATTCCTGATGGTTTTGCGATGGAAATGATATCAAACACCACATAATTTGGATATTTTTTACCTGAAGAACCAGCGAATTTATGAATTGTTCACGACTGGTTTCATTCGTGGACAATTCGAGAAAATGTACCGTATTTCTGTCACTCCTATCAGGAATTGGCTATCACTCCCTAAGATTTATTAGCCATAAACTTTTTAAATAAAGATATATTTACTGTACCTTATTTGGCTGTTATTGTAATTTTTCCAATAAAGAACATGAAACTTACATGAAATGTAGAAAGCAAAATATAATTGAATTGTGGATGTTATAATATCAATGATAATTGAAAAATATTAAAATGGGGTTCTGGGCATTTTTCACCCCTCAATATCTTCTCATTCCTTAAGATACAAACGAAAACAAGAGTGGTACAAACGGGTACAAACGACGTAGAATTAGATACATTTGAAAAAGATTAACTTTTTGAAAGTCGGGTGCCACGTTCAGTCGAAATATGCATCTTCGAATGCCTCATGAATTTCTCCCTGAATTGTTTCATGTTCGGTGCCCGATGCCATGGTCTCTATTTGCACTTGAATGGCATTGAATTTGTTTAATAACAATTTATTAATCTCTAATCATTTTTGTAGTGATAATACGTTGGCAGTATTTGCTGACGTTTCGAAAAACGTACTAAAGCGAGTCAGTGTCGACCTAATGTGACCCCGCTCTTTGATGAACAAGAATGCTCTTTCGGAGAAATCCTTACCGATAGTGACCCAAGTAAAATATGTTCAAAGATTACTCACGGTAGGGAAGGTTGAGACGACTTCTCAGTTTGGTGATGCAAATCGCTGTGGGTTAATGCCTCTTTTCGTTGTGTAGTCGACTGGAAATGACCATGTTTCTGGTGTGGTCCAGCTGGAGTTCTCACGACGTTACAGATGCGCTGGATGCTGTTTCCGTCCTTGTAGTCGAGACTATGTATCTCGAGAATGGTCTCAAAATCAGGATCTGGGTTTCAGGCCTCCTGATGTTCGATGTACCTGGTTGTAGTGATTCTGATGCCGTTGGTAGTTCAGAATCTGTTTCCTGAAGTTAAGATCTGGTTGCAGGCCTCCTGATTTTCGATGGGATGCTGTTGTAAAGGATCTCGTTGTCGCTGGTGTTGCACAGGATCCGGCTCGAAGGATCAATGTTACGAATGTAATTTTGCACGATGGTGCAAACTCACGTCGAGTGATGTTTTTATTATAATTTATTTAATAAA
The DNA here is from genome assembly GCF_013123115.1 of Colletes gigas. Classification (NCBI taxonomy): domain Eukaryota; kingdom Metazoa; phylum Arthropoda; class Insecta; order Hymenoptera; family Colletidae; genus Colletes; species Colletes gigas. Next base: position 635,766 of record NW_025106675.1, read on the forward strand.
ATATAATATTTATTATCAATCGACGGGAGTTAGCATCATCGTGCAAAATTATATTTGACTTTAATTTAACTTCAACTTAAAATTGACCATCTTCTTTTTTTTCACGATGAATCCGTTTATAGATGGTTTTAGCTGCATTGCAGTGTCTTAATTTCGATCAGTACGCGACGATTATGAATTCAAATTCGGATTCTTCAATTTTTGTTATATTTTCAGACAGAACTAGCGAAGGAGAATTTATTTTTACTTTCAAGGTGCTTATTTAGTTATTATTCCGTATTACGTATTATTCCGTAATTGTTATTTGAATCATTTTCTGAAGGAAGTCGTACTCCCTTATTGGCTGAAAAGATACTCGTTATTTCCAAAAAATGTATTTTAGTTTTTCTAGCACAATATCCAGTAGACCAATTTGTGTATAAAAATAGACGTTTATTTTTTTTAATTTTATGTGTAAAGGTTTACGCTGTTTGTAAATTATTCGTAACGAATATTACTTTGAGACAACTTCATCAGAAAGGACAATGTTAAGTCATAGAGGGGTTTACTGACCCAAGAGCGTACAGCATATGCTATACACCGTTGGAAAGGTCTCGCCAAGGCGAATCGACTGATACCATTTTTAACTTCGATATCAGATGGGATAATGTCGAAAAATGGCCTCAAAGTTCGAGATTTTGCGGTTTTGAACAAAAGAAACCGGTAGTAAAAGCCCATTCGGCCCGAGGGACCTCGGGTAGGCACCTGAGGAAAAACCGAGGGGTGTAAGCGATACTCTAGCAGATTCGGACGGCAAACGTGCCCCACCACCTTCATTTCAGTGCCGTGTTGGGCCTGCGTTTGTCGCATGGGCCCCGTTCCAAATGCCCAGGGCGAAATCGCCAATGGATCAGTTGTTTTTCATGAACATAATATATTCATGATAGACGATTCGCAGGTATGAGTTGGGAATGTGCAGGTTAGTATTCAGTATTCACATCATTATGTTTCGTTCAATCAATAAAATGTCACTCCATTCGCTATTGTAAGTGACGCATTAGTCTGAATACTAACCTGCACATTCCCAACTTATACCTGCGAATTGTCTACCATGAATATATTATGTTCTTGGGCTACTTCTTTTCGTACTTTGGGGCGACCAAGCCTTTGTCTCGTAACTCTCTTCATATTGCTTAAAATATTTAACTAATTTAATGATGATGGGCGCTGCTTTGCTGTGGGTAGGAACTCGGGAAATTCGTAGGAGAACAGAAAAGGAAAGGAGGGGGCGCGTTTCGCCCGGACCTGCTAGTGGACTCATCAATAAGGCTTTCTAGCAGGCCCTGTCTTAGACGACTGGGATGTTTGGAAATCGGTTGAGCATAGCAACCGAGGGGTCGGTCGAGCGCTTGTGAGAGCGCAACCCCTCTGGTGGCGTGCATGGGAGGCGACGCTACACGATTAACTATTAACTGGAACACACTTTATTAACAATAAAGTATATTCAACGAAAACGGATGAGTCCTTTGGCAGGAATTATTTTAACTTTTCTAACACACGTCTTTTCCGTCCGGAAACCCTTTTTGTTTACCTCCTTTTTTCCGTAAATTTCTTTTTTTTAAACTTTCTCGTATCCAGACAACCAACACGACTACCTTCAATAGTCACATCCAAACGTCAACGCCAACCAGTCGCATGTTTGCGTTTTCGATGACATGCTTCCCATCGATTTTTAAGCATCGATTAAAGTCAATATAATTTTATTTATTCAACATGAAGTAACATGAATGTTGATAATAAAAACTTTCTAATGGTTTACAACATATATATAAACCTAGACCCCTTCAGAAATCCTAATAAAATTTAAATTCATGGAGATTTCAAATGAAACAAAGCGAAAGTCTTCCCGAGGTAGAAGATCGTATCAACAGAAACTGTTGAGCTGCTGGATTTAACTTATATGGAGACAATGCTTGGTGCAATTCCCATGAGAACAGAACTCATCTCAAGTCCCAATGCTAAAACTCTTCTGGACTAACGAACAGAATTCTCAGTATTCATACTTACTATTTAATAACTTATTTATAGTAAAATACAAAACTAAATTAAAATTTTTGTTTTTATGGATTATTTATCATTTGGCACGAAAAAGAGAAACATGTCATATAAACACAATCAAACTTATACATATAGCCATATTACATTGAAACATCAATATTATCCCGAATCTCAATATTATTATATTACATTCCAATAAAAGCTGAGTTTGAATTTTAAAAATTTAGTAAGTTCGCGATTTTGAAATCAACCTATAAAGATTACATGGACCCAAACGGATTTGGAGTTCTCTGTGTAAGGATTAATACTACATATTAATACTACATATTCCTTCTACTAATTATTTAAATTTGTTTATATTTTGGAAAGTTGATTTTTACACTTTTTCTTGCAACATTGTGTTTTTACAAAATACGCTATTACATGTGTCATCTGTGATACTGTAATATTAATGGAAAAATTTACGTTACCTTTAAACATTATGCTTTGTTGTGTATAAAAGAAAGAATTGTAGTCGAAATCGTTATAATTTTAGTATCACGGCCGGATGGAAAAGTTCACTATAAGCTGTAAAAATTCTAAAACAAAAGATTTATTAACTTTCGAAAAATCACTTCCATTAGCTTGAAAAATGTAGTTTTGAGAAAAATGATAGTGAAGTTTCATTAACGATCAGCGCACCATCAGATCGCAACTCGTCGCGAAACACCCTCTCCTTCAAACTCTCATAACTTTGTACATTCTTTAAACGTCAGGGTAGAGTTTTACTGGGGCATCCTTAAAGACTATAAACAATAAGGAAATGGAAACAAAAAGAAATCGATTTTTTGTTCCTGTAAAACTTGAAACGTCCATTAAGTTTTACACAATTTAAGTTAAGGGAACTTTTTACTTTTTACTTTTTGATCTATAAGCAAGGAAAGTATTATGATCTAGAAGAACCTGAGAAAAATATCCTTACTGAAAAACACGTTTCAAGACCTCATGATCACTATTAAAAGAGTTTCTTAAATTTTTATGCATATAATTTTATATTTTTTATTAATAATAATATTATTATATATATTTTTTTTATTCATTATTTGAAAACTCATTTTAAATTAATTTACAATAGAAAATTTATTCAAAATTCGATATTTTCAGGCACAATATATTTAACAATACCTTGCATACCTTTAATATGAATGTACCGAAACGATTAAATAGATTTCAATGAAATATTATATTGACGTTTTATTTTTTTATTTCTAGATTTCATTAGATTTGTCAGTGAAAATCGGTCAATAAATAATGAAAATTTCTTTTTGTAATGTATTGACTTTTCTAATATGTATTCGTTCTTTATAGAAATTCGAAAAAATATTTTAAATCGTCTCAGAAAATAAGTTTTAAGAAATTTTACATTGAAGAATTAACTTTTTCTTTATTTGCTTCGAATACAAAAATTGACAGAATTCGACAAATTACTCCAGCGTTAATCTTTCATTAAATCTAGAAGAAAAGAATCATTGAAACAAGACAGATTTTTCATAAATATTTGAATAATACCTTTTAGTTTTTTCAAAGGCCAAAAGTAACAATTAACTTAAAAATTTGTATGAAAAAAATCATTAACAAAAAGTTATTTGTTGCTTAAATTGAGGATAATAAAATTAAAGCAAATTCTTCAAAGACTAATATAATTAAGTAGTATATATCTTTAAACCTTTTGGTTACACAATAATCATTATGTATGACCGAAATATTTTTTCGATTGCATTCAATCAACCTTTATTTTTTCTGTTTCGTATTGTGGTTTACGTTTTATTATTACCAGTAATACAAATTTTGGTTCAAATTACGGAAAACCATAATCATTAGCAACCAAAATAAATGTCTCTTGATAATAGTTATCGACAATATTTGAGAAAATAATTGTTATCCTATATAATTTTCCTTCACTTTGGTTATAATAGCTTTCCTTTTTTAATTCTTTCAAGTAATACTCTCCATGTGTCGAAAAGTACTGTGACACAATCGTCTGTTAATTTCTATCTGTCGGCACATCTTAACCTTAGACTTTTCATCAAAGACCTGGTAAAAAGAGGAGCAGATTCAAAGGAGCGAAAAGCATTTACACCTTGAACGTTCGTGTGCCATTATACGATAATTTTATTAACTCGGTGAAAAGGAAACGAGCGGTCATCCAGTTAGCGCAAAAAACTTTAAAGAGATTTCCAGGCAGCTCACGAATCCCCTCTATGAATCGTCTACCGTTTCGAAGGGTAGACATTCCACTTGGCTTGATTCGTTCTATTTCAGGAGATCTGTGTTTCTCTCCGTCTCGTTCGCTATTTCCCCCTTTCTGCCTATTTCTCTCGTTCCTTTTTCGAATGGCTTTGTTTTTTCGGAAGGTTGTACGAGCTCCTATTCAAGCTCCGAAGATTTCTTTTATTTCGCTACCAGAGATAACGAAAGCCAGATGTATCCGGTGATATAGTGATAAACGGTTTTCCTGGAGAGACCTGGAAGAAATAGGTTGTTCCATTGTTCATTCCATAGAACTGCGTCGCTTGTTTAATTTCTTTCTCCGCTTTCACGTACAAATCTTTTAAGTGAATTTCCATTTCCCTCCTACGTAGGAATTTTCAAATCGTTTTGTAATATAATCGTCTACAATCAAAATTTTCAAATAAATACAAAGTCCAGAATGAAGCTTTCCAATATATTTCTCCAAAGTCAGTACGATTTTATAAGGACCAAATAAGTACTGACCCTGAAAAGGTAAAATATCGGAATAATGGAGAATATAATTGAAAATGACTTTTGGAGGCTTTATTTATAATCAAAAATTTATTATTCCCTTTTAATCAAATATTTATCTTATTTATTTTTGGCATTTCAAATAAAAAGTGCATAGTTATGCCTGTTAGTTTTTAAAATAATATTAATTGTTTTTAAAATTAGACGTTGTAGAAATGAACGTAAAAAATCAATGATAAAAACAATTGTTTTAATAAATATCTAGGAGACACATTGTATTCTATCTTAATCGTGTATACATACAGTGAGCGTTAATATAAACTTAACACTTAAAATTTTCGACTTCTCTTTGAAATGATTTAACAGGTATGAAGAAAAACAGGAGAAAGGTGTATGATATTGAAAGCCCAATTTGTTTTCTATAAAAAACATATTTTTTTTTGCTAATTTTCACAACTTTAGCAATCTCCCTTAAGGGCAGTTTATTTTTATGCATTTCGATTACTATTTGACGCTCTTCAACAGTCGTTTGCTTACCCATTTCGAAATTATACAAACAGTATCTCCTGTTATGTTTTGATATGGAAACTTCATATTGACTCAAAAAAAAGACACTTTTTATATTCTTTGCATTGTAAGTTTGTTTATTGTTAACTTATTAATAAAAAATATACGGTTTTTATAAGAGACAAATTGAGTTTTCAGCATGATACGCCTTTTCCCTATTTTCTTTCATACTTTTTAAATTATTTCATAGAGAGGTTGAAAATTTTATCTTTATATTGACGCTAAAATAATCGCGCAATTTTTAAATATATTTAGAATTTTTGTTCATTTGTCTATCTGTTTTGTTTCATTTATTTTCTTTTATGTCACATGCCCCGTTTGGGATATTGTATTACCGACTATGTACATTTGTGTAGTTCATTTGCATTGCATATAATGTGTGGTATATGTTTGATAATTAAACTTTATTTCGTACAAATATCAAAACCTCCAACTCAGCCGAACAGCAAAACCCATCAAACAGGAAAAAAACCACACGCACACACAAAAAACAAAAGAAGGAATATAGCGGCATTACTTAATAACAAAAAGAATGACGCGAAATTGAAACTGAATATTCTAACAGTGCATGTATAGTGAAATACCCATACAAGATTTACATTGAATCATTCAATTAGTGTATTATATGTATAAGGATCACGATCCCTATTTTTTTTTTAAATTGTAATGTTCTTTTGCACGATTTAACGTAATTTAGTTGTTGTTTGATAGTTTTTGGTAGAACGAGTTTTTTTCGTATTACTTCGTATTTTTGACACAATGTTAAGATATGATCGATTATTAGGGTCAGTTGCAGTTTTCGTAGTTTGATTTTTCTTCTTTCGGCATCAAATACGAATGTGTTAACCCTTTGACAATAGCGCAGTTTCGGAGAGAACTATCAATAGGGACGGCGTGGTATTCGCGTATCGTAAGTAGTTTTCTAAACTATTTTTAATTTACTTAACTTGTACATTCCTTCAATAATGATTGGTAATATAATACGTTTTTCGTATACAAATTGAAAATAAAGAATAACATTATTTCATTTGAGGTTTCGTTGTCCAGAAAATCAACTATGAATATTTATCGAGCACGCGCGCATTTAACTATGGCTTAGATCAATAGATTTCGATACAGGCTTTTATTCTGTTTTTTGCACTTCTGTACTCTTATGTTGACATGATTTCCTTAGCACGTATCATAGTTTTATTTGTTGTCTTGGTATGTTATTATTAGACTGCGGATGTTTATGCATTTATGGGAAATTTTAATCCTCAAAAAACTACAGAATGCATTTAATATGCAAAAATATAAGAAATACGTAAAGTAAGATACGAATTATTATATTTAGGGGTTGAGACAGCCCTCTGCGAAGCTTCCGTTTCATTAATTCTATTAATGAAAATGTGAATTTGCATAAAGATCCACAGTCTAGTTATTATCTTCAATTTTGAGTAATCATGGTCTCTATACATATACAGGGTGTTCGGCCATCCCTGGGAAAAATTTTAATGGGGGATTCTAGAGGCCAAAATAAGATGAAAATCAAGAATACCAATTTGTTGATGGAGGCTTCGTTAAAAAGTTATTAACAATTACATTTAAAAATTTCAAATCGTTCTGGAAAAATTATTTTCAATTGCGGGGGTCAATTACAATCATTTTTGGTGAATACACATATCTCCAAAATCCTATCCACTTTCAAGAAAAAAAATCGGGTAGGTGCTGAAATTTTTCGACGAAAAAAAAATTTTCAAATCGTTCTGGAAAAATTATTTTCGGTTGCAGAGATCAATTACAATCATTTTCGTTCATGCGAAAAGAGTCGTATTAATCCAACCTTTCGTGCCCTCTGATGTGGCAGAAGTTTCGTAATATGAAACTTCTCTTTTTCCTATTTATCGAAACGACGAAAATATCTCGCAGTATTTTCCATTTTCGTGGCCGGGCAATTAAAACCGATGAAATCTGCGATCGCGCACAGTGGTAAGTGAGAATTTACGGGAGGTCGCGCCGAAACCCCTCGAGTGGTTATATTGGTTCAATTCCTTTTTCATTGCACGCGGCGTTTTCCTCATTAGCTCTGAACAATCGCGGCCGCTTTCATGAATATTTCACAATATAGAACGGGAACGAGGAAGTCGCTCCCCTCAGGTAACAATAGATTGGTTACATTCGACGTCGATCGTCACCAGTGAGTTATGTTCCCATTGTTGCCTGGATATGCGCGTTTATTTCTTGAAAATGAAAGAAAACTAAAATCTACGGTGGAACCTTATCACTGATTATTTATAAATAAAAATATACGATCAGTAACTTTAACATTTGGACATTTGGCAATTCTCATTTTGACGCTTTATAATTTTGCCTATGTAAATTACTTTTTTAGACAATGGACACTATAATAATATTTCTTTAAGTTATTGTTATCGGGTGGTTAGCAAGAACGATATTTATTTTTTCTTTCTCTCGATGTACGAAGATTGTTATACGGGGTGTTCGGCCACCCTTGGGAAAAATTTTAATGGGAGATTCTGGAGGCCAAAATAAGACGAAAATCGAGAATACCAATTTGTTAATTGAGTTTTCGTTAAAAAGTAATTTAAAATTTAAATTAGAAAAATTTCAAATCGATCTAAAAAAATTATTTTTGGTTGCAAGGGTCAATTATAACCATTTATGGTCAATAGATATACCTCTAGAATCCTACCCATTTTCGAGAAAAAAAAATTCCGTACCAAAAATATAATTTCTGGATAGAAATGGTTCTTCGAAATTTCATGCGTATATTCAAAAAATCATATCTTTTGGAGGGATTGAAGAATTTTAACGATTCAAAATTCAAACAATGAAAAAATACATTGGATGTATGTCTACAGGCGGAACTTTAAACGTTAATAACCTTTTAATGAAGCCTCAATTAACAAATTGGTATTTTTGATTTTCGTCTTATTTTTGCCTCTGAAATCGCCCATTAAAATTTTTTAAACATTTTGTATAGTGTTGTACATTTTAAAAACGAAAGAACTTGGAAAATTTGTTTACTGTCGTTGAGATTACAGATACATATTATACATATATGTATAATATAATATTAGGTGTACAAATGAATAATCCAATATTTTCAGCCACATTCAATGATTATTTTAAAAGAAAGTAAATTGAATTGTTCAATTAAAGTATTCGCCGTTACTTTTTATAACTTGGTGCCATTTTTCAGGCAGCTGATGAATTCCATCTTGGAAAAATTTTACGTTTTTGAGCCCGATAAAGTCGTCAAGCCATTTTCGGATCTCATCCACTGATTGGAAGTGCATATCGGATAAGGCGTGTTGCGTCGACCGGAACAGGTGATAATCAGATAGGGCAATGTCTGGTGAATACGCCGGGCGCTGCAAGACGTTCCAGCCAAGACTCATTATGGTGTCTTTTGTATGGGAAGCAATATGTGGTCTGGCGTTGTCATGCAACAATTTCACTGGACGTTCTCCTTTGCCAGTATACGGACGTTTTCGTTCCAATGCTTGACTCAAGCAGATTAATTGACGTTGGTAGCAGACCGCAGTAACTGTTTCACCCGGTTCCAACAACTCATAATAAACCACGCCCTTGATATCCTACCAAATGCAGAGAAGAACCTTCTTTCCGAAACGATTGGGTTTTGCAACCGATGTTGATGCTTCGCCGGGAATTATCCATGACTTTCTGCGTTTCGGATTATCATAAAGTATCCGCTTCTCATCGCCCGTAACGATTTTCCACAAGAAAGACTTTCGACGCTGCTTATTGAGAAGAGAAAGACACGCTGTCACTCGTTGATTTTTTTTGGTTGCAGTGAGTTGATACGGAACCCATTTTTCTTCTTTCTGGATCTTTCCCATCTCACGTAGACGTTTGGAAATCGTTTGCTGGGTTACTCCTAACTGTTTTGCAAGTTCTTTTTGTGTTTGTGCCACATTCTCAGCGAGCAGTTGTTCCAAATCATCTGTTGTCGTACTTACGAGGGCCTCCAGGGCGTTGTTTGTCGATTAGACTCAAATCACCTCTTTTAATCCGTTTAAAACAAAATGCGCACACAATACCTTCACCGAGAAAAAAACAAATCGATTCGCATGTTCTTGCAGCATTTTTCTCTTCTTGGAATTCGTAAAGAATGTAGTGTCAGATATGCACCTTATCTGTTGTCATTTTCCACTCTACTGAATTCAATACTTTTGAAGGTTATATTGGGCCTTTCACTAAACTATCTTTTGTTTTAACTAGCTATATGTCAACACTATGTGACCGCAAACGAGCGGGAAAATCTATTGACTTTAAACGTGATTTTATAACTGTTTAAGATAATTTGGATTATTCATTTGTACACCTAATATATGTATTCACAGTAGTTTCTAATATTACTCGGTTACAACTAGAGTTCTACGATAAGGCTAACGTGACGTGAAAGGATCGTATTCGAATTCGTACTGAGTATGAGCGTGAGTCTATGTTTTGGTATCTATATGTATATACAGGGTGTTCGGCCACCTCTAGCAAAAATTTTAATGAGCGATAGTAGAGGCCAAAATAAGACGAAAATCAAGAATACTAATTTGTTGATGGAAGCTTCGTTAAAAAGTTATTAACAATTAAATTCAAAAATTTCAAATCGTTCTGGAAAAATTATTTTCGGTTGCGGGGGTCAACTACAATCATTTTTGGTGAGTACACATACCTCCGAAATCCTATCTACTTTTGAGAAAAAAAATCGAGTAGGTGCTGAAATTTTTCGGCGAAAAAAAATTTTTCAAATCGTTCTAAAAAAATTATTTTCGGTTGCGGGGATCAATTACAATCATTTTTTATCATTACACATACCTCCGAAATTGTACGCACTTTCGAGAAAAAAATTCCTTACTGAAAATCCAATTAGGTGCCTAAATTTTTCAACGGAGAAAAAAAATTGCAAATCGTTGTGGAAAAATTATTTTCGGTTGCGGGGGTCAATTACAATCATTTTTTGTCATTAGACATACCCACGAAATCCTGCCCACTTTCGAGAAAAAAAATAGAGAAGGTGTGAAATATTCGAGAAAATTAAAAACTGGCAAATCGTTGTGGAAAAATTATTTTCGGTTGTAGGGTTCAATTACAGTCATTTTTGGTGAATAGACATACCCCCGAAATCTTGCGCATTTTCGAGAAAAAAATTCAGTAAGGGCGGCACTTTAAACGTTAATAACTTTTTAACGAAGCTTCCATCAACAAATTGGTATTCTTGATTTTCGTCTTATTTTGGCCTCTACTATCGCTCATTAAAATTTTTGCTAGAGGTGACCGAACACCCTGTATGTATAATATAGTAAATTGATGGGAAAGGGTGATGGGAGGTGATGGAAGATGGTAAACAGGGGACTGGCCCCCTCCAACATTGTGTAGTGCTCATATGATATGAAATTTGGAACGAGGTTCTATGCACTTGGAACAATTCTGGAGGATATGACGTATAGGTCAATACATTTATTTTCTATTGAACAGGACAACAATTTTTTTACTTGTCATAGAAGTACAACTTTCTTTTTCATTTGTATTTTATATTTTATTGATTGCAATATTTGTCAAATTCTACTTTATTCTTATTTTATTAAAGATTTATTGGTTTTTAAAAATTATAGAGTCCCTTTAAAATCAAGACGAAATCAGATTGAAATTATTCAAAACATGAAATGAATTTTTCATTTACGCTTCATACATAGAAAATTATTATTTTTTATTATTTCGATTTAAAATTTATTGGAATTAAACTAATGATTTAAGTAACAATTTTGTGCGTTTATTTTGTTATTTCTTTATTACTTAATAAAGGTTTACGTCTTTTATAAACAGGAATATTGTTCTAGAATACAATTTTCTGAAGTATAGTGTATAAAAGGCAAACAAAATTTTTTTAGTATTTGATGGGCTACATGTTCCCATATTTTTTGAGATTTAATAATATGGGAACATGTAGCCCATCACATACTAAAAAAATTATATCGTATGAACTAACATTCTTCATAATAATAACTATTTAAACTATGTTTATTGCATAAGTAAATTAGAAATTGATTGCAAGAAACATTTTTTTGTGTTGAGAGCCGATATATTCGACAATTTTGCATTTTTTAAGGAGGATTTTAGTTCATACCACGCGTAGTACTAACATGAACAAAATGTTGTTCGATTTTTTATTCTAGATCAAAGGAAGAAAATGCTAGACTGTACGCCGATCAACGCCATCGATATAAGAAATAACATTTATTATTTCATCCAAAGTTGATAAAACGTAACGAAGACAAAATATTTGTATCTTGAAATGTTAAAGAATATATGTGGAAAGTGGCGAAAAGTTTAATCAAACCTTTATGCTATAAAAAAATTGTCTACTATCGCTTCTCGTTTTACCATTTTATATGAGTTTTCCCCCTTAATCAGTTGCCATTCAATGCCATATTTATTGATACAAGTATAAAGTAAAGTAATAAAATTTCTCCCTTTCCCTTATTCTCCTTTGTACACATTTATATTTCAGTGATTTCGAAATCATTACAAAAAACATGACGTCATTTTGATTATGAAACCACTAAAATCATTTTTGAAATCATATAAAAGCATCTAATACTATTTATGTGACCGCTTATAACCCTTAAAATTCACTCAAATTCATCGTATGCCCACATTTATTTAATTAAAATCTATTTGAACAGAAGCTGAGAATTTCTATCTGAATATTATAAAATAATAGAGATACAAATTCTTAACAACTAAACACAATTTTCCCCCATATAGATTATCCAGAAATTATGGCAGAATAAAATTAGTTTTATTTTACCCGTCAAGCTTTTTTCATCATATTCATTTTGTCGTGTATTTTTCTGACAACCCACGTATACAATAACGAATGCTTGTATAGCACAGTACCTAGCACATAATTGAAACTTTAATTGCCCGGATGTTTGGTGATCGATTGGCGGTACAAAGTTCCCCATACTATGTATTATACATTCGAACGGAGCAAAGACTTTCACGAGAAGATCCTTTCGTGAATGCAAATGCAAGCTTCTTGCTAACCAGACTAGGTTTACAAGTCTCAAGGAAAACTGGCTGGAATGCAACTAACACATTTACATCGCGGCGCCCGGAAACTTGGAACCAGTCTGACCTCAACTTGACCGAAACTCTCGTGGGCTACATCGAAGTAGCTTCGACTTGAATCCTAGAAGGATTAAGTCAGCGCCAGACGATGTCAATAGGTTCTGTTATTTAAATGTTATCCCGCGGGTGTTCCGTGCTTCTAATATTTGTCCTGTAGTAATACTCGTAAAGAAGTACACGTATAACTAACGAGAAAATAATTAATATGTTTGCGGATAGTATAAATTTTAGTGAGTTGCAAAACTGGACAAGTGGTTTACATCAAGTATTGCAATCTACTTAATTTACACAATGCGCTAACTAAAAGATATTTGTAATACATGTTGCAGCGTAACAGTAAATTCATAAAGCCAGCGGATATAGAGTCACACCTTTCATAAACAATCAAGGCTTTGCTTATAACCTACTGCCCCTAAGGCGGCTATTTAATTAGTAAATTCACTTAAAATCTGCATGGCCCTCCAAATTCAGTCGCTCTACCGACTCTATGACTTTACTACCTTCAATAACATCGACGACCGGTGCCAGATGTTTTACGACCAGACTCAGGTACCTCGCGAAACATCTGGGCACCAAGCGGTGGCCCGAGTCCGTAGACTTCTCGCGGAAAAACTCGGGCCCGCAAAAATTATTAAAAATCACCGTCACATGCCGCCTCCCACCGACCAACTTCGCCGCCAAAATGATTGGCCGGCGTATTTATAATTCAAAACCAATCAGCGACTAATACTTCCTCCCATGGTCTTGGGTACGTCCATGGCGAGGTTAGCTCTTTGGGCGACCTTGGCCCAGAGAGCAGATTGAGTCCAAAAATCAAACAAGCAACACCGAGAATAACACCGAACACAAACCAGCACGCCGAAGACTTTATCTGGCGGATATCTTATATTGGAGCCTCCAAGCGTATCCCCCTAAACAGTCGCACAAAATTAAGTTGGCGTGCGACATTGTGCTACTGCGCAATACAATACACAAAAACAAAATAAAATGAAAATACTCAATGAGCCAGTCAACCATTACATTAAAGTGCATAATTTCAAAAAATAAAAACTATACAGAGTGTTCGGCCACCCCTGGGACAAAATTTGAATGGGAGATTCTAGAGGCCAAAATGAGGCGAAAATCAAGGATACTAATTTATTGATTGAGGCTTCCTTAAAAAGTTATAGAAACATTTCCGGCCACACAGTATATTTTCGGTAAAGAATTTTTTTTTTCGAAAGTGCGTAAGATTTCGGCGGTGTGTCTATTTATAAAAAATAATTGTAATTGACCCCCGCAACTAAAAATAATATTTCCAGAACGAATTGAAATTTTTTAATTTTGTCGAAAAATTTGTCCACCTTCCTGAATTTAAACAAAAAGTTTACGTAATCGACGCTGCGGACGCAAATATGTGGCTGTTAAACGTCGCTGTTCAGGAACGCTATTTGATGGCCCCTGAGAAGGGCCCTCCTAAGGAATCTTGTTCAATGACATATAATATCATTCAGTTTTGATTATTCTTGTTGGGTTAAGGTAATGAAACTGAATGATTTAAACACACAATGAAAACTTATTAAACTTGACAAAAGGCATTAGCACAAAAAAAATTCTCCATTCTTTTTTGGGGCATGCTCAGCGTCATCTCCTGAGTACGCAGGGGATAACACGCGCTCGATCCAAAAGCTGGAAATCGCGATTGAAATTCCAACGGCCCCTCTCAATCGCGAGATTACTGCTCCTTGTCCTTCTGTTCGATTCCTATAAGGAACGTAGGTTTCTTGTGGCTTGGCCCACTCAGGCTCTTCGTTAGGATATCAGCTGGCATCTCACCTGTTGGTAGGTATTGGATGTCAATCTTTCCACTTTGGTATGCTTCTCTTACATAATGATGTCTTATGTCAATGTGTTTTGTTCGCGTATGGAAAAGCGGAGTTTTCGTTAGTTTCTATGCTCCTTGATTGTCACAGTATACAATAATTGGCTCTTTTTTCTTGTTACCAACTCATAATTCCGTGAAAAAATTGTTTAAATATGTGGCTTCTTTGGCAGCTTCGGTTAATGCCATGTACTCAGCCTCCATACTGGACAAAGCAACACTCTTTTGCTTTTTTGATTCCCGGACGATTGCTGTTCCTGCTAATTTAAAAACGGATCCCGTGTAAGATGTTCTATCGTCAACATCATTTGCCCAATCGAAATCAACAACTCCAGCTAAATCTTTTGTATTTCTTTTAAATACCAATTGGTATTTACTTGTTCCCTTTAAATACCGAAGTACTCTGTTTGCTGCATGGGGTTTTCCATAACTCTCATTAAATCTACTTAAGACACTAACAGCGTAAGCTATATCCGGTCTTATGGCAATCGCTAGATACATCAGTGCACCCACCAACGATCTATAAGGTAATGTTTGTATTTGAGTTACTTCATCCTTTAACTTGGGCAACGCTTCTTTACATAATTTCTGTTTTGTTTCAAGAGGTGTGAAACAGGATCAGCGTTCTTCATGCCGAAACGTGCTAATACGTCTTCCGTGTATTTTTGCTGCGACATTCTTACTTCGCCGGATTTTTGTTTTTGGGTACATTCAATTCCCAAATCTTTAACTTTGAATTTTGTTTCCAGTACTGATTTTATTTCATCATATACACTTTTACGACTTTTGCGACGATCAAGGCATTCACGTAAATTGCTACCAGCATAATGTCTTCTTTCTCTCGACAAAAGTATACACACTTATTTGCGTTGCATGGTTGCAGACTTAGTTTTCTCAATTGTGTATCGAATTTTTCGTACCATTGTCGGTCCGATTGTTTTAAGTCGTACAACGACCTTTGTAATTTACATACCAAGCCTTCTTGTCCAGGCTTTACCATATGAAACTTTCAGGTTGCTCCATAAATACAGTTTCATTTAAATCTCCATTTATGTACGCTATGACAATATCTAATTGGTACAGGGCTAAATTGAGTTGTGCAGCGATAGCAACAACTGCACGAATTGGACTTAATCTTACAACCGGTAGGTTCGGTGGTTTTCTGGGCGTTCGACCAACATCCATCCACGCTTTATTTTCTGCAAGCGCGTTGAATTGAGCTTCCATCGCTTTTCTCCACACTAATGCGTACGGTTCTGCCATAGCTTCTTCAACCGTAGGCATCGAATTTTCTTGAACTAACAACTGAGCATCATGAATCACTTGCTGAGCAGGAGACACATCTTTGGTCTGTGTCTTTGCCCTGTTCGAATTATACGTGGTCGACCTCTGCCCCCGGCGCGGCTGACCATCATGATTCTCATTACCTTGAAATTCTATATCACCTTCTTCAGACATAACTGATTCCACCTTGTTTTGGTTTTCGCGGAAACAAAAATCAAAGAACTCTGTTTCTTTTTCTTTTGTTTCAAATATGTAGTTGTCGTCGACGAATTTGCTTATTTAGAACGTAACCCGTGCGTCCAAAAGGAATCATGTGACGAACACATGGTTTTCGTCCCACCCACAATTCAAATGGAGTTGCATTGTCCAAACTTTTTGAGGGACATCAATTTCTGATATACTCAGCAGTCACCACCGCTTCAGCCCAGAATTTGGATCGTAATTTTGAATCAGCTAGCATATATCTAACCATTTATAACAGGGTCCTATTTATCCTCTAAGCCACACCGGCTTTTTGTGGTGAATAAGCTGCAGTTTGTTCCCTTTTGATGCCACACTTTTCCAGGTACTTCGCAAATTCTTTTCTACAATATTCCAAACCGTTATCTAGGTAGCCAGTTTGACTATTTGGTTGCTTGTATGTTTTAAATTTGTAAAATTGCAGGTATCATTGCATAGGTCTGTGTGCTCCAACATCCTCCGTATTCGCCGGACTTATCTCCATGTGATTATTTCCTATTCCCAAAATTCAAACTGGCCATGAAAGAAACGTTTTATGATAGTGTTACACAAGTCCAAGGCGCGGTGACAAGAGTCATTGAGGCGATTCGACAAAATGATATAAAAAAAATCTATGCTGGCACTGGTCGAACGTGCCCAGCGGTGTATTGATGCAGAAGGGATGTATTTTGAATAAAAAAAAATAATTTTGGCAAAATAGCTAATTTTCTCTTTTAATTTAAAAAGTTCCGATATTTTTCCGACATAGTGTGTACTAATTGCATTTCTATCTGTAATGAACCACGACGTATGAATATCGCTAAGCAAAGAAGTGGAAATTAAATATTTATGAACGATTGTGATGGAGGAAAGTGAGCGGTTTGAAAAATGTTTGAAAAACCGCGCTGTTGGCAACGTCGAGGATCAACAATTTATTGAAATACCACGATTGCTGTGGAATTCGTCTAATTTATTTACAGATAAATAAATTTATTTACGGTACCGCAAATAGTTAACAAAACTGTTCATGAAACACACATGCAAATGTTTAAATATTCACGTGCGAACGGTGCTGGTGGATACACGCGCGGCTTGTTCGGGCGTATCCTGCGCGTGCACGTAGAACAGGCAGGGCCAAGCCCCCTCATTTCCCTGCTATTGTTCGTCTCGAATTTTTTCAACGTATTCGTTTATTAGCGGCGACGCGTATCGCGAAATGAATGGCCGCAATTTTCGAGCGCAAAATCGAAATTCGCGCGCGGCCTGGAAATTCATCACGGCGGACTGGAAATAAAGCCCGGTGGCCGACGTATTGCTGAAAATTCGTGCAAAAAATCGCGAGATCCCGCGGGACGAACGCTCGGTGTTAAATACTCGCCGCGTTTCTTCCTTTTACCTCCTCCCTGTTCGGATGGCTTTTATAATCACGTAACAAATTGATCCGTGTAAACAATATCTCCTCGTACGCGCGTCTCGATCAACGTCCATTGAAATCCGTGATTTCGTTACGACACATTGAACGCTCGAACCCTCCTGATCGTTGCTATAGGACGCGTAATTGATTGCCGAGCAAACCAGCCACTGTAATAAAAGATTTCGTGCGTCAGTTAACCCTTAGGTTGTGTTCATCGAAACTTAAACAGTAATGATTCTTAAAATGAGCCCCAGACGTGATTCCTAAATTGAACATATCTATCCCTCCCAGCTCGGGGGATCCCCCCTTAAAGGCCAGTGAACCGTGAAACACAATGCTTTGTGAACAATATCGGTGCGCTCAGCTTCTTCGTCAATTCTCGCTAACTAACATTTACAGACCACAGCTTATTATCTCTAGAAACATATTCTTAAAAATATGCTATTTACCATGTTAAATTATTTAATAATAAATTAAAATGAATAATTACAGTAAAGGTACAATTAAAGATATTTTAATAATCGAGGGGAATCTAGGTTCAAAAATGAATCTTTTAATAAAATTTTCAAGTCGCCCTTAATTTGAAAATAATATTTCAGTGATCCACAACAAGTATTATTTTTAATATTATATTGCATTCAAATAAATTCAATATTTCTTTATTAGAGTGTGTAGAATTATACATTCAGTTCTGTAATACCAAATTTACCCAATTACATTTTTCTTTCTTAATTCTATTTTATTTCATTGTATTTTACAGGTTTTCTCAACACTTTATTTCGGCTTTTTGGTTATGTTTTCGCTTCTGGTACCTGTCGCTGTCCGTACTGTTACCCTTAGGTCTCCTTCCCTAATATTACACGCTTTTCTGGTTGACTTTTCCCCTTGCACTTGCTTTTCCTGTCTTCTCCTTTCTCATATTAATATAGCTCAGTAAGGCACCACCTATTTCTAACCTCCACAATGTTCTGACCATATAAAAATATAAAACTATGGGTAACTCAACATTTTCTCGTGGCTCTCGTGCTTCTAGTTTCTTTCAGGGGGTCTACGCTTCTTTCCTACTCTCTTTCCCTGGTGGTTATGTTCCTCCAGGGACACTTTTCTTTCCTACCTTCTTTCTTTCTTTTGATTTTTCGTCCCTTCTCTTCTTTCAATTATTCTCCTTCTTCACGTTCACTTTTTTCTCGAATGCTCGCCTTTTCCCCGTTTTTTTTTTATCCCCCTTTTTTGTAAAAATCTCTGCCTTATAATGTGCGTCCACCCCCTAAGAAGGTTCCACCGAAAGTTATATTCAAATAACGAATATACATATCTGAAGGTAATTTTTTGTTAATTCAAACGATTTTTGGTTTAACGTTGGAATTAAATGCTCTTATCCCAGGTAGAAAGAAAGATTAGTTTTGAGAAGATATTGCACGTCGGCTTATGTCAAATGTTTTCGGTCAGTCTTTATAGGATGTGCAATGAAGTAACAATATAAGATCGCTACACGCGAACAATGATGTGAACTGAAGAATTATAGAGATTAGGTATTTTAGGACTGCGTTTTTCTTTTGTTTTCGCTGCCATGATGCCCATTCGTCGCGCACCATCGTGTTGTTCATTCTGAGTATAGACATTGAAGTGCCATGTGATGTATCAATTTGTTATCTATATTAATTATACATTCTGTATTAAATGTTTTTTCGACTCATTCAAGTAAACATGAGTTTTGTACTGAATAACCACAACATGGACCTTTCAAGAATAGTGTTTACATTGTTTCTATCACGAGAAACGTATTCATGGAACTCAACTTACCTTCCGAGGCGGCTATAAGTCATTTCTATAGAAGATTAAATATCATTAAATATTACATAAAAAAATAGCACACGATAAAATATCACAGGCAAAGATATTTCAATTGAAACGAAATTTAATTTAAAATCAGAAATAGATAAGATTTGAGTCAGTGTATAGTCAGCCTCGTTCACGCTTAATTTTGTTTAAAAGAGATCAATAAACAATTCTAGATATATTTTCAAAATAAGATATCTCACTATTGATTTATTGGCGGATACAAGTGATGGATACAAGACGAAAATAGTAAATGATAAAGCAAATTAAGTCGAAGGTGGAGGCAAATATTAGATCAAAATAAATCAATATCTTCCGAATGCTGCATCATGCTATTGTAAAAATTGTATGGTATCGATACCCTATACGTTGAAGTCACAATACCACATCGTGGTTTTCTGATAAATTACTCCTGAGATATAAAGTTAAACAGAGGCTAACATATGCGCATATATACATACAAAATTTTATAACTAGTCTTTTTGTACTTTTGGAGACGGAGCACTCTAAAACATCGCGAAATGTAAAAAAGCCGGAGTGATGCTTTAAACGATAGCAATACTTCCTCTTTGTAACATTCTGTGTCTGCCGGGAAAGTAAAATAATTGTCACGAAAAACCGTGTTCCGTCTATTCGCGTTTTCACTGAGTTTCGTTTTTCACGGAGTGGAAATTCGCCAGTCAGAAAGTGATTTCTTTGGATACAGAGAATTTTTCTAGGTTCAAAAAGACGCATTTCGTTGCTGATTTTACGAGAACTCGTCTTACGTCGAAGCAACGAAGCTTGTAGCTTTTTTCCTACATGAACCTTTTTTCTTTAAAAATTCGTTACTGGGATTCCTGTGAAAGCTGTGAGCCACGAGGGGCCCGACTTCGGTGATTCCAGGGCCTGTAAATATACATTCTCGTTACAACCGTATCTAGAAGCGGTCGTGAATAAGTAAACTGTCCATTTGCTACAATTTCTGTAAAACTTTTCTGACTGCTTCCTTCAGAAATTGATCTGCTACTGTCCGAAATAAAATATTTGTAAGCTCCGCGAAATTATATCGTAACGTACTACAAATAAGTAGGCCTGTTTTATTTTTATTTATTTATAAAGGTAAATACTAAAACATCAATTAATATCTATGATATTCTTTTCTGTTTCAGGTAAGGGATTTGGATTGTCCATAAAACTAGAATTAACATATAGTATGGTCTGTAGGTGAAGCTTGAACGACATGCGTAAGAAATTTTATACATAATAATTCTGTACATTTTAGTTAAAATATTTTTCTTGTTCGTATTTACCAGCGATACCTAATTTATCTATGAAGTTCAGAAAAAAGAACGGCATCGACATTTTTAATTGTTATTACTATTAATAGATTTTATCATTTTTACAAGCATTTTAGCGATTCCCAATATTTCAATAATTCGGCTAAAATCATATCTACAACACGTAATTGTTCAATTTTGCAGTATAGATCCTAATTCTTTTATTTTATTTTTTTTTCATGTTTATGGTACTTTTGCTCAGCAGCAGCCTTTCAAATATACCCATTAATCACTTAGTTTTCTATATCGACAATGTCTTCCTATTTGTATCGAACAATAATTTATCAATTTGTTCATTTTAGTTAAAACGGCGATTTATAGTAAATAAATAATGGATTGCTCTTATAAGCTCCGAAAATTATCAATTTTCACATTGATTTATCACGGCGATAAAGGAAAGTAAAAGACAAACACATTACCTTCAGTATTATTTTACTCTTTTATTTATCGTATAAAATTGTCAAGATAATGGTCCATGCGTGTATTATTAAAATTGATTATGAAATCATGAATCGATTTAAACAATTTATTGCAATGAAACGTTTTCGAATTTGTTTTCTATACCATATTTTCACTACTATATTATTCATAAAAAAACATTCAACTAATAATTTGTATACGGACGAATAATCTCAATTTTCGTAAAGTTTCTATTTTATCATGAATACATTTTTATTTAATATTTTCCATTCTGTAATTATTCGCTCTTTAAATACATTGCTTTATTTTTTATATTTTATTTATTTATTAGCTATTCTTTTTATATTGGACATGCCGTAGTAATTCTTGTGAATGTTAATGTTGAATGTTAATACCCTTATTATTAAACGTTTTTAATTTATTCTTTACTTGTACGAACCTCGTATTGCCAACTTCATTTCAGCAAATTATACCACACTTTATTGTACTCATTACAGACTATTCTCTTATATTACTAATTACACTATTAGCTCCTTATCCTTGTCCTTCGAACAGACGACTAATAACGAAACAGTTCTCTATTTTACGGGCTTCCGTTGTTTGCCGCAGTAAATGCGACTGACTGCAAGCGAGCGAGACGACGACAAGCCATTTTCGCTCGAGACTTCAGCGATTTCAATTGTAACGTATCATATTTCAAAAGAGAAGACAGAACCAATGTTTCTTCTCACTCGAACGCCTTATTTATTTTTAAACATCAGCAATCAAAACTGTGCATTCCATGGGCTGATCTGATGGCATAAGACCCTGGAGGATTCTCATATGACACGATAGCTTCTCCAATGAGGAGCTTTTATAAACCTCACTCAAGGTCGGTTGGCCAGATTCATCTTAATTTTCTAGCTTCCTGTTTCTGAAGGAATGGTAGGACTAGATTAGTATATGTGCTTAGATTGTTGTGATGATTGTTGCTGAGATAAAAAAAGAGTATTTGTAATTGTAATAGAAAAGCAGTAAAATATAATAGGATATTTGGTGTAGTAGAGCCAAACGTAGAATCCTACGCACACGAATAAAGAATATCTGTATCTGAATCTAATGATTGCTGCTTTTTCCTTGTATGGTATCTTTGATGCCAAAGTCGTCATGTAGGGTTTCATTCGATACATACCAAGATGCGTTAACTGTAAAACAAAATATTTTAGATTGTGCTCTTCATATAGTGGCAATACTAGACTTCCTGGTACAGCACCATAACTTAGTGCCGTAAGTCCACATTGGTTTAATACAATAGTGCCCACTTAAGTGACCGCGTTTTTCCCCACCAATTCTTAGAAGCCAAGCGGCTTCGAACATCGAGCGTGTCGAGCGTAACTTGACGTTATTGATACATTGTATACAGGGTGTTCGGCCACCACTGGCAAAAATTTTAGTGGGAGATTCTAGAGGTCAAAATGAAACAAAAATCAAGGATACTAATTTGATGATTGAGGCTTCGTTAAAAAGTTATAGAAACATTTCCGGCCACACAGTATATTTTCGGTAAAGAATATTTTTCTCGAAAGTACGTAGGATTTTGGGGGTATGCGTATTCACCAAAAATGATTGTAATTGACCCTCGCAAACGAAAATAATTTTTTCAGAACGATTTGAAATTTTTTTTTCTCAGGCACCTACCCTGGTCGTTTTTTCTTAAAAATTTGTTTTTCATTTTTAATAAATCTGTTTAATGCTCTACAAAAAAGTTGTCTAATACTTTTTTGTATGCACCCATGGGCTCTGTTTCAGAAAAAATTTTCAATGTGATGCCTTTACTATTGTAGGAGTTATGGCCGTTTGAAAATTGGACCAGTATTAGGGGGTTTTTCTCACTTTACGGTGTCAAGGAACAATTTTTGCAATATTGTGAGAATTTCTACGTATTCTCCACTAAAATATGCGTTGTTTGCATTTTGAAAAATTAAAATCCTCCAATCCGTTTAGGAGTTATGACATTTTAAAGATTCGCAAGATATTTTGGAGTGACATTTCTGAACTCACATTATATTTTCGATAAGGAATTTTTTTCTTGTAAGTGCGTAGAATTTCGGGGTATGTTTATTAACCAAAAATGAATTGATTTTCGTCTTATTTTGGCCTCTAGAATCTCTCATTCAAATTTTTTCCAGGGTTGGCCGAACACCGTGTATATTAAATACATACAAAAAGTACACTTTTTTCAGTCACTGTATGTCATTGTCTAAGTATTTAGGAAGACAATTGTCGCAAATAAGTAAATACCGCGAATGAATCAACAATAGTATATGCATATTATTAGCGCGAACTACCAGCGCCAAATATAAACGCAAGCATGGCGGTGAAACGGAATTCCGGCCTTCGGAGTCACTGACGAAAACACCATCAGTGGCTTGTGGGCATTTCTCCCGTGACGATCATCGTACGAGAGGTTTTCCCGTCGCGATTAAGTTTACGGGGGAACGACGCGTGTCGAAAGTGACGAGAAAATGTCATCTTATGTGTCGCATACATTAATTCGCCAAAAATGTGAACAAAACTACGTTCAGATGACGTCGAAAATGTTCGTTAACATGCATAAATTCGCGCTTTTTCTGTGCTTCGTTATAATTGTGTGATGCGGTCCAAGTCTAATCGTAACCCAATTATTCGTTTAATTACGTTTGAAATCTTTCGACGGCAACTTCTTTCAATTATCATGCACCAACAAGGGGTATTACTAATTTAATGAATATAGTTTAAACATTTACGTAGGTCACGGACTACTGAATACAGTTTATGAATGTTTAATAATTTATTTACACATATTCAAATTCAACATTTCGATTAAAAATTAAAGCGAAAACAGTTGGTATCATTAATTTTATAAAGTAATTAATTTCGTTTATATATACATTTAAAACGCTTTGAGCAAAACCTAGTTAAGTTTTACCTCGAATCTCACCAGTGGATTTAAGTTTACGCTACATTGGATAATTCTATTTGATCGAGATTTGTGATACGAAGGTCGCCAAAATCCTGAATCATCCAATTATCTATACGATCTTTACAAAGAAGAAAGCAACGGGAAAACTTCTAAAACACAAAGGAAGGCAGAATTGTTGGAAAAGAAACGAATCCTGGCATTGTTATGGATAGACACACATTCCGTAGCAGGATTTCGAGAGTTCGTAAGCCCGAGTTTAAAGAGAAATCACGGTACCTTTCCATACAAAACACGAATACACCGTGCGGTCGTAAAATCCCGGCTGTCTACGTGAAATCGTCGTATTTCGGGTATGCGATCTACGTCTTCAATGCACTCGCAGAGCAAGACGAATTCCTCCTCGGTCTTCATTTATCGTTGTTTCGATCCGTTCGACGTTCGAGGTATCTGTCATTCCAGAGAGTTAGACGGTGTATAGCATTCCTTCTTATTGTGATCTATAGCAATATAAAAATATCAGCATAATCGTTAAATCGTGTAAACGCGTGCATTGGCATGGAAGTACTAATGCAAGAATTTTATGTACAGGATAAGAATCTCGATGTTCTTCTTACGATATTCTTTTATAAATTCTGTGCTAAATTAAAGATACGACAGGAAGATTCTTTGCATAAATACTAGTGAAAGTAAAATTTTATAGTTTTTTCAATTTCTTGACTGAGGCTTCATTGAAAAGTTATTAAAACATTAAATTAAAGAATTTTAAATCGTTCTGAAAAAATTATTTTTAGTTGCGAGGGTCGACTATAATCATTTTTGGTCATTATACATACCCCCGAATTCCTACACATTTTCGAGAAAAGAATCCCTTACCGAAAATCTAATGTGAGGCCAGAAATGCTTTCCTGAAATTTCATGCGGATCTTTGAAACGTCATAACTCCTGAACAGATGGGACGATTTTAATGTTTCGAACGGCAAAGAGCGTGCATTTTAGTATAGAATATGTAGATATTCCAAGAATATTCGAAAAGTTGTTGCTTGACCCCGTAAAAATGGTCCAATTTTCAAATGACCATAACTCCTAGAATAGTGAATATATTTCAATAAAATTTTTTTCTAAAGTAGAGCTCATAGATGCCTATAAAAAAGTATTAGACAAAATTTCCGTACAGTGTCAAACAAATTTATTTAAAATGGACAACGAATTTTTAAGAAAAATCGGTGGGGGGGGGGGGTTCCTTAATTTCTCGACGAAAAAAAAATTTCGAATCGTTCTAAAAAAATTATTTCTAGGTTCTGGTGATCAATACATCCATTTTTGGTGAATACACATATCCCCGAAATTCTACGCACTTTCGAGAAAAAAATTCAGGAAGGTGGATAAATTTTTCGGCGAAAAAAAAATTTCGAATCGTTCTAAAAAAATTATTTCTAGGTTCTGGTGATCAATACATCCATTTTTGGTGAATACACATATCCCCGAAATTCTACGCACTTTCGAGAACAAAATTCAGGAAGGTGGATAAATTTTTCGGCGAAAAAAAAAATTTTCAAATCGTCTTAGAAAAATTATTTTCGATTGCGAGGGTCAATTAAAATCATTTTTGGTAAACAGACATACCCCCGAAATCGTGCACATTTTCGAGAAAAAAATTCTGTACGAGCGGAAGTTTAAACGTTAATAACTTCTTAACGAAGCCTCCATCAATAAATTGGTGTTCTTGATTTTAGTCTTATTTTGGCCTCTAGAATCTCCCATTGAAATTTTCCCCAGGGATGGCCGAACACCCTGTATAAGAATCGATTTTAAGTCGTTTGGTACTGAGTTTTCAACTTCAAATGTTTTACATAATATACAAAGAACTTGTTCAATGAATTTATAATTTATTGGAAAAGGTAGGGCTATGGGACGTGTGATTCGAATGAAACGACAATAATTACTAATCAAATGTACTTTTTATTTAATGATATGTAGAAGGTATATCTAAGAGTTCAGTTCTGTTCTCTAAAGCTGCGTCCCCACTGGGTCGGCACGGCTCGGCATTTGCCGATCGGCACAGCGTTCGGCAAAAGGCGGCAAAAGGCGGCACGGCCGTGCACTGCTATGCACCGCGGCAAAGCCATTTCTTTGCCGACCCAGTGGGGACACGGCTTTAGAGATCTGTTGGAGGACTGTGACTTCACCCGCAGAAGAATGGCGAGAGTGAAGCGCAGTTCGCCCTAGCGACGAACTCTTATCTTTGTATAATAAACACCATTGAGTTCGTAGAACCCATGGCCAAAACTCCAGACATATACAATCGTCACTGGAGATGATTTTTGTAACAACGTGAGACGGTTAGGAAATCCAACATAATTTAAAGTAGAAAATTGTAATCTTTCATTTCATTTATTTTTTTTGTTCATTCTTTCTCTACAATTTTCTTTTTAACAATTAAGATTTGGTAATTAATACACTTCAAAAAACTTAAAACGTTGTACAAATCAAATACCTACATATAAACCTGATTATACATATAGCTCTTTTCAGTTTGACTAGAAAACGATTTGAAAGGTGTTTTAAAATAAATTAAATACAAAATGTTATATTAGTTGAGATTTTACAAGACTCTAATAAAAGATCTTCAAGAAGGTTTTCGTTCAAGAAATTTCTGCGATCAATAAAAGCCATAAAAAGAAACCACATAAAAAGTATTATTGCTTTGAGAAACTTCTTCGAAAATGACCATTATCGTAATCGTTATGTAGAATTATCTAATGCATATTTGTATATCTTTCTTTCGAATATAGAAGTAACTTTTTTTAAGAACATCAAAGACATCCATAATGAAATAAAATAAAATGAATTTTAATGTTACTCACATTATACATTTATATTTTCCTTTTGCTTTTAGATATACATAGAATAAAAGATATTAAAATGATTTATAATTTACTTTATTCTATTTTTGAATATAAAGAGTATAAAGAATTCGAAAAAATCATCTGATTACACTGTTCTACAAATTACATTTTTTTTTCTATTTTACCATATGCACATATTCCTGAATATGCTAACATCGGTAGTTATAATATTTTGTGCTTTTGAATGGTTGTAAATGATCGCCAAAGTTTAAAAAAGTGTTGAAGTACGTATTTTCTACACAATATTTTTACATATTTACGAAAAGTTCATGACCTGGCACGAAAACTATACACAGGATCTGATTCTGCACACATTTCTGAAGAAGAAACTGTTCAAGAGAACTGTAGAAGCCATTTTCAATTGTCACAGGTAGGTGTGAAAACACCCAATTATGTGTCCCATAGCGTATTCTATTATAGAGAAGAAGATAAGATTATGAGATAGGGTAGAAATATGAGACACTAAGGTTTTGAGCCATATGTAGCACTGATATTTTTGCATAGCCACGAATGAAAGTACAGTATTGAGATTGAGTTCAAATGCAATTTTCTGTTACTTATTTTGTGATTTTAAAGAAAAGCAGGGAGGTATATTATTCTATAATAATTGCAGTTTCATAACATGAATGGAGATTTAAAGTTATTGTGCGTTTAATTATACTATAATGAGAAAAAAGTAAAATCAGGAGATGGTAGCAATATGAGACATTTTGATATTAATGAACTTGTATAAATTTTGCAACACTAAGTTGTCCTATCTATTATGGATCTATCACGATTGTGCAGATTCAGAAATATACTATACAGAATGTTCGGCCGCTTCTGAGAAAAATTTTAATGGGAGATTCTAGAAGCCAAAGTAAGACGAAAATCAAGAATATCAATTTGTTAATTGAGGTTCCGTTAAAAAGTTAATAACGTTTAAAATTCCGCCTGTAGAACGGCAATCTGCGAACTGCATGAGAAACTCTACTTACTGACGTATCGATAGTCTTGCAGTTTTGTGAGTGAGAACCAGTAGGATTGACCTGTCTCAATCCATCCTGCGCACGCAACAGTTCACAGATTGCCGTTCTACAGGCAAAACTTTAAACATTAATGACTTTTTAACGAAACCACAATTAACAAATTAGTATTTTTAATTTTCTTATTTTGGCTCATAGAATCTTTCATTAAATTTTTTCCGAGAGGTAACCGAACACACTCTATATGTGATTACTATAAAAGTACATAAACCATTGTTGTATTGGCATATTTTAAACTTGTCTGTTATTAAAACTTTTCTATAAACCCTTTAATACAGTTTCCGAACTTATTTTTCACAAAAGCAATGCTGTCTCATTTTACCACTCTATTTTTTATATGCCTGATTCTGCATCAATTTAGAAAAAGCACAAAATTCATAGGTTTTGTAAGATCCGCAATATTTATACTCATGCAGTTTATTTCACGTGAAATTCTCTAAAATTCATCAAAATTTTGTAATTTTGACTATTCGTAGAGTCTCTAGACTAAAAAATAAAAAAGGGTATCTCACATTCTTACTATTTCCTCTACTAATTTCATCAATGGATTATAAAATGTAGCTTGCTCTTTGGATGGGGTGTATTCTTGTCTTGTTGCATTTGCATTTGAAAATTTCGGTTCAGATTCATTTTTCAGAATCTCTTGAACAGCGTATGTTTGTCTGGAATCTTTGAACTAAAAGACTTCTTCTCTGTGTTAGCTCATGGTTCCCAGCTGGCCGATATATATGGTATCATACGTATATGCGAGCTAGAAAGTATACATATGATGGTGTTGGTATTATCACTACAACTTTATCACTGGCGCTGATAGTCGGTAACACTTGTATTGTTACGGAACACACGGGAGCTACCCGATGTCGTCAACACGTCCTATCGCTTCGGTTACCAGAAGGTGACTGAACTACATTTTCTTTTCCTTTTGTTCGTTTTCTTGGCTGATGTTGGTTTAAGGTAGACATCAACGACACTGTGCCTTTAGTTTTTTACATTTTATTTTATTCGTTTACAAAAACCTTTCATGTACTTACGCTATGCCGCGTCTGCACCTTTCTCCATCTTAGCTTTCTTCTTGCATTCAGCTACGCTAGACGCGTTCTCCTCCACTCTAATCATCCCGAGCGCCTTCTGTCGAGTAGTGACTGATCTACTTTTGAACGGTGGCGCGAACAGCTGACCAACATGCCTTTTATTACGAAAAAAATTTTCTAATTTTTGTTCTTTTTTACAAGAATGTAAATAGTACATTTGCTTCTTTCTAATAACAGTGTGATTTCAACGTAAACATTTTCTTCGTTTACTATTAATTCCTTACAGCTTATATAATAAGTATTTGATTTCGTTTTCTTTGGACTTCGTATCGATACCAGTTTCCATTTAGCAATCATATTCGCAGTATCGATCATTGGAAAACTATAACGTAAACTGATCTCGCCTTTCGAATATTTATGTAGTACTCCGACGATTAATGTTTCCAAACAATGCTTTTCAATCATTATTAACAGTGCCGAACAAAAGCGCAACAACTTTATTACATTAACCCTTCAGAAACCTACTTGTTTAACATTTTCTATGTTTACTGCTATTGAGCGATTATTTTAATATTGTTTTTTACTTATAAGATCGTATAATTATTATTCGGAAATCATTGGAATAAAAATATAATGTTATTCCTTTAACTTAAAGCCCTTAAATAGCAAACGTTCATTAAACTTTCTTTCAAATATAGAAGTAGCTTTTTTTAAGAACATCAAACAGATATTCACAATGAAATAAAATAGAATGAATTTCAATGTTACTCACATTTTACATTTATAATTTCTTTATTTTCTATGGTTTTACAGAGCTTTGTAAAAATTCTAAAAACTTTTGCAAAACATTTTGATTTTAAATAATGCGATCGACATATTATTTCCGCCGTTTTCAATTTAGTATTTTTAAAACCAGATTTTAACTCGAAGCCGTTCGAATGTTTACGTGAGTCACTGTAAGTACATTATCTAGAACAATGTCAGTTTTTTATTTTGCTTTCCATTATTCGTATTTCGTTTCGATCGATCCATCAACGGGTACAACCAGAACGCTTCTGTAATATCAGTTGTCTGAAGTTACACGCGTGTAAATGTTAATATCGCGATAGTGCAAGCGATCTTTGCATATCGATCGGGATCGATAAATATTTATATCGGTACACGCGAAATATTGGTATCGCACACGATTCGGTGCATTCCGCCAAAAAGCGATCGGGAACATCGACTTCTCCAATCAACCAGTTTTCCCAGTATTTTTTTTTTTATCTTTTTCCATTAGACAGGCTGATTTCCAATTCGCAACACTTTTTCTCACCCGGTCGAAATTCAGTTGGAAATTTCTCTGCTTCGTTTTCACCGATCGAGTCGCAATCAGTGGAACTGAATTCGTTCCTCTGCTCCGCGACAGCGGAACAAGACGACCGTGACTTAATTACGCACTTTGCCCTGATTGTACAACAGCGTGATAAGAGTCGTCGGTAGCTACCAACTACGAACGAAAACGAGTTCGATCCTCCATTTTAACCCAAAGATGTTACAGTTGGGAAACGACGCGCTCAGAAATTTAGCAAGGGAGACACGATTAAAAATTAACAGAAACGAATAAGTACTGCCTGACAGATTTACAAAACTTTATTGAAGAAGATAGAGAAGCAATTTATTTAATATTATTGTATGAAATATATCGACGTAATATTAACATTTCGTTCCACGAATTTTTTTTTCGTATAAATTGTGGTAAAATCTTTTACTCGTGGAGGTTTTATCAAATTGAAAATGGCGCATGAAATATTCAGCTATACATCAATTACATTTTTATTTGTAAACAATTTTCACAAATTCTGCGTAACAATAATTGATTATAAACTTCTATGGTTTTACAGAGTTATGCAAAAATTTTGAGAATTTTTACAATGCATTTCAATTTTAAATAATACAACACCAAAACTCTCAATACTGATTTTTGTTTATAGGTTATTATTTAATACAAACAAATTTATTGACTGAAAACGACTGTTTCTTAACACACGTTTATTAATAATAAATTAATTTAAATAATAATAAATTTATAATAATAAATTTAAAATGTGGTATCAAAAATAAGTATGTTTATTAGAGGGATTTTTTGGAACTCCAACCTTACCAAATATGTTAAAAGAATATGTAAAAAGTTTGTTTTATTAAAAATATAACGTGGAACTTATCTCTACACCGTCAACACTATGCAACAAAGATGTAATATATGAAACAAAGTGTAGACAATAATACTTTATCGAGCCATATTTAAGTTACTTTGCTTTTTAATTTCTTCGATAATAAGTTTTAAACAGTCTATTACTAAGGCAGATAACATACATTATTTTGTTCATAATTTGTTCAAACACTGGAAAAAGCGATATTAGTTCATCAAATTCAGCTTGTTACTCTTGGTTGATACTATTATTTGAGAGTTTTAAAAATGTTGCGAAATATCGGATTCTTAATAAGTACTGCATTGAATATCATTTTAATCAATCTTATCGTTTTTGTGATGCAATTCCTGTAAGCTTTTCCCATTAATGAGGTCGATGTCTGGTATTTTATCATTTATTTCGTTCATTGTCATGTGATGTGTAAAAAAAAAATAATTACTATCGTGACAGCGTCGCCAGATGGAATTAAATTACATTAAATTACATCGAACGTCGGATTTAATTTCTCAGAATATGATGTCTCTAAAAGCGAGAGCTAGAACCGATTGTAAGATACATAGTAAATCTGAAACTGACAAATCTAAAATCATACTCGACATTCATGCTGAAATATTCCCTGGTCTTAGTAAAAAACTAGCGTTGGAACTATCTGACGTTAATAAAATAAGTTTGAAACGACAAGTTGGAAGGAAGAAGCATTTCATGTCATTGTCAGATAGAAATCGATCGGGTAGGTTTATTTTCGCGAAAGATAACTTAAATTGGACACGAGAAGAGTGGACAAAAGTAATTTTCACCGATGAATTTCAGTTCAATCGGTTTGAATTCGACGGAGAAATGTATGTCAGATGTCGTGTCGACGAAGAATGTCGTCGGAATTGCATTAAACCGACGAAGGAAGGTGGCTGTGAATTCACATAATAGTTTGGAATGCGATGTTTATGAATGGTGTTGGCCCCATTCACCGAATACAGAGGATTATAGATCGATGTATTTATTTAAATATCGCGGAAGTTGAATTACTGTCATTTGCATTGTTAGGACATTTATAAATGAATATTATATTAATGGTTGAGTTCTGTGATTGAAAAAAACATTGCTATGATTCGATGTGACAAATCTCAAGAAATAGCATTTTTAAATAGAAAATGCGTCTGTGTATTGGCAAAAGACAACGAATAGAAATTCTATTTTTGTTTGAAATATTTCAATGAAATCCATTTAAATAGGGTAAACATATTTTGTAATACCAATTGAAAAGTATTATTTTTTAAATTTTATATAGTCGATTTGCTGGGACCGTTACAGTGTTTAACACATGTCGTTAACACATGTATGTATATCATAAAATTCAAACTTCAAAGCAGTTGTGAATTAAACCGTTTAGTCGTTTATTATAACTTTTCAAAAAAACGTACGATGAATTCGATGCCTCAAACTACAGTATATAGGTAATTTTAAATATTTTAATATATTTAAACAATTTTCAATATACATATTATCTATAATACTCAAATGCTCCAATAATTTTAAAATAATCGATTTTTGAAACCGCGTTGAAATAAAAATTGTCAGTGAAATAATCATAAATTCTGATAGAAGAAATGTGGAAATCAATACCTGCGGGCAGATATATTAGATTAAATAATTCCATTCTACGAAATTGTACTGTTATTTCAATTGCAAAAATAAACAAACAATAAACCAGATACAAAATATTTATATAATTTTTGTATTTTTTGAGAAAATAAAAAACTTCTTTTGTAAAACAAGTTTGAAATTCTCTGAACATTTAATTTCGAAATTTTTTTAAGCTCTATACGAAAAGAATGACACTGCTCTTACAGACTAAAAAAAAAATTATTTTGATAAATTGTTATTAATTCAACGATATGGTTTTGTATGAAATGAAATAATATTAAGTAACAGTATCTCTAAAATACTTTTATTAAAGAAATTTTGCCAAAACTATCAAGTAAGATGTAAAAAAATATTTTTCGTTGCGGGGGTCGATTACAATCATTTTTGGTGAACAGACGTACTTTCGAAATCCAAACCATTTTTGAGAACAAAAATTCTTTACTGAAAATATAATTTTAGGCCAGAAATGTCACTTCAAAATTTCTTGCATATCTTTAAAACGTCATAACTTCTGAACGGATTGGAGGATTTTAATGTTTCAAAATGCACACAACGCGTATTTCAGTGAAGAATATGTATAATTTCTAACAATATTGAAAAAGTTGTTTCTTGCCCCCGTAAAGTGAGAAAAACCACATAAAATGGTCCAATTTTCAAACAGCCATCTCCTACAATAGTGAATATATTTCAATGAAACTTTTTTCTGAATTAGAGCTCATCGATACCTACAAAAAAGTATTAGACAACTTTTCTATAGGGCGTCAAACAAAATTACTAAAAATCAAAAACGAATTTTTAAGAAAAATCGACAGGGGTTAGGTGCCTAAATTTTTCGGCGAAATTGAAAAATTTCAAATCGTTCCGGAAAAATTATTTTCGGTTGCAGAGGTCAATTACAATAATTTTTGGTTTATAGACATACCCCCGAAATACTGCACATTTTTCGAGAAAAGATTCAGTACGGGCGGAACTTTAAAATTTAATAACTTTTTAACGAAGCCTCCATCAACAAATTGATATTCTTGACTTTCGTTCTATTTTGGCCTCTAGAATTTCCCATTACAATGTTTCCCAGGAGTGGTCGAACACCCTGTATAAATAAGAGCGCATTAGATCAAAACAGAGTTCTAGAGTTAATGTGTATATATTAAAAATTTAAAAAAAAATTGAATTTTTTGGTGAAATGTTCATACCTCCAGTAATAAAAATATAAAATAAATGATCAGTTATCTCACGGCTGGCAACTATGGGATGAATGGTGTCGAGAATCGTCTCCTCCAACAGTATTGTGGCAGTGAACGTGTTAATTACCATCTGTATCGCTTAATGAATATCACTGTCCGCGCGAGAAACTCGCGAAGACGCACCCCTGAGAGCAGGTCAGCTACACGTGTACTTACGATGGACATTTTGGAAGCCTGGTGTCGACGACAATGCATATTCCGTGGCTGCAATACCGTCGGGAGAAGGTTGAAGAGATCGAACCGACGGAAGATGGAGGAAACCATCAAGTAGGTGGCGGCTTCCTGGGGACAAGAGCATGGAGATTGAAGGAACGATATTAGCGAGCTGAAGAACGAAGACGAACAAGGACGGAGCTACGGAAGAAACCACGAAGCAACGAGGAATGTCTTTGAACTTCAAACACATGCCAGGAATCGGTCGCTTCTTCGTTTCGTTCCACGGAACAGTGGGGGACAGCTGCTAGAAATTCGGTAGACGAAGAAAAGTAGACGGGGCGCAGCGAAGAAAGCAACTGAGCGAGACTACGACAGGAAAACACGGAAACTGTCAAAGTCAACAAAATGACGTTAAGAGAGGAACGACATATAGTGGGACAAATTTTCTGAAATGCGGTCGAAAGTGAAATCGATACGATTCATCGGTATTCTGGACCGTAAACTTACTTCGTTCGTTCTAAACTCTTAATCAAATACCAAATTCTAGAAGCAGAATAATACGTTTATTATTTATAATGATTGACACTTTGCACTCCGAGAGTATTTATTAATATGAACGATTAGCAATACCAAATTAAAATTTGTGATGTAATTCTTAAAAATAAAAAAATATTCTTCTTTCCGCAAACATGTATATGAATACCTGTAATTTTATTTTATTTATATTGTGGCGCTGCTTCGCTGCGGGTAGAGGATCTCGTGAGAATTCCGTAGGAGGGCAGAAAAGGAAAGGAGGGGGCGCGTTTCGTCCGGGCCTGCCAGTGGACTCATCAGTAAGGCTTTCTAGCAGGCCCTGCCTTAGACGACTGGGATATTGGGAAGTCGTTCGAGGAGTGTATATATAGTAGAGTTTCTGATTTTGAACGTGTATTGAAGATACACGTGTACACGTGTACACGTGTAGTTAATATATGCGTATCTTAATCCGTGTACTTTTCAATACACGGGTACACGGGTATTGAAATACACGGATACACGTGTATTGAAATATATGGGTACACGGATCATAATATCGATACATGTATCCGTTTATTGAGGTTCGCGGATACACGTGTCGAAATGTACTGTTCCACATGTATTACCCGTACCGCAAGTTTGATTTTATAATTAAATATCAGAATATTTAGATGTATAAATTGTTTATGAGACTTAATTTACTGGGTAGTAGGTGAAAATAAGAAACATTATGGTTTTATTTTTTTATTAACCAAAACCATAATGTTTCTTATTTTCACCTACTACCCAGTAAATTAAGTCTCATAAACAATTTACACATCTAAATATTCTGATATTTAATTATAAAATCAAACTTGCGGTACGGGTAATACATGTGGAACAGTACATTTCGACACGTGTATCCGCGAACCTCAATAAACGGATACATGTATAAATATTATGATCCGTGTACCCATATATTTCAATACACGTGTATCCGTGTATTTCAATACCCGTGTACCCGTGTATTGAAAAGTACACGGATTAAGATACGAATATGTTAATTACACGTGTACACGTATATATTAGATACACGTGAAATCAAGATCTCTAATATATAGCAACGGAGGGGTCGGTCGAGCGCTTGTGAGAGCGCGACCCCTCTGGTGGCGAGCATGGGAGGCGACGCCACAATATATTTTTTAAATTCAGTTTGTGTCATCATAAATGAAACTTCAATCGAGCTATGTTACGTATTATGTTTGTCGCCATAGCGGTGCTATTGGAATGCAAAGGGTTAAAAACTGGTCGGTGGATAAAACGAATCGATTCTACAAGAACGCCATTTTTTCTTTCGAGATTGCATAAAAGTACAAACGTGTTATCACGATCGTTGAAACTAAAGACAGTTATATGGTTAATTCTACTGAAAGTTTAATATTAAATTTAGTTTGATGAGCAATTAGTTTTTTCTTGTGAGGAGACTGAAGAGAATAGTAACAAAATTAGTTTCTAACACGTGACGTTCATCTCTTGTTAGTCACATACTTTTTGAACACTTATTGTTCGAAGTCTGACCAAATACAACTAACAATTCCTATTTGGATTGATCTTTCTTTCTCACTATAATTCAAATTAAACAGATTCTTACGTATTTTGTATGAAAAGAAAAACTGTAGAATAAAAAACTTTATGTAAGTTACATGTGAATTCATAAAATTACTTAATTAATATAAAGTAACGCTTATATTTTAATAATAATCGACAAAGTTAGTCTCATCTCTGTTAGTGCTTCTTTCCAAGGTGATAGAATTTAATTCTTTTTCGCCAGACATTCCTCTTTCAGGCTTATTAAAAAATGCCTTTGGCTTTTTGAGGAGCAACATAGTTATTGTTTATTTTACGCAAATGTGGACAAACTACTTATAACAGTATCTGATGAATTAAAGAGTATGAGATTCTTGTTTAGAACTATTTTTGAAGTTTCCTGAATGAAGCTTCAGAGAGAACTTTTGAAGCCTTTGTTTCTGACTTCTTGAACTTCCTCAGATTATTGTTCAGTAAGTAAACGAGTTTACGATACGATTATCGATCCATGAACAAGTACTTTATGAACAAAAGCAGCCAGATAAAGCCACGAATAATCTTTTAGATGTAGTTCGGCAATCTGCAGTTAAGTTTGTCAAGGTTTTGGATTTAAACTGTAATTCAATGTTCTATTAAAAAGAAAAGTAATGTTCTCTAATAATGGTTTATAGTACTCATCAAGAGGAATAAAAACTGTCGAATCAACATGGGTTTTATACTTAATAGAATGACTTCCTCGTCTCGTTTTTCGTATAGTTGATTAATCTCATTAGATACTAGCTTTTGCCCGCGGCTTTGCTCGCACAGGAAATCGTTTAGTTCCCTCGGAAATAGATATTGTTTCTCCATAAAACCTTTTAAGCCTCTATTCACCTCTATAGAGTTTTAATTTTATGTCATGTCGCCATCTTACATTTCATAATTGATACCATTTTCATAATTAACGTCCCAAAAAACCTTCATAACGACACCCATACCGATATTTAGGCGTATTTACACCATTGCAACGGTTTAGTGATAAGATAATAATTACGTACTTACATGTTAAATTTAAAGTTTCTAGATCTATTTACGGAAATACGGCAACTTTGATGTGAAATAAGTGTATCAATGAGCATTCAGGCCAAGTATCAGGTAAATCCGACCACGAACAAAATATGTCCCATACAAACGTTGCAACCCCCTTTCAACCCTCCAGGGGTAAAATTTTTTAAAATGCCGAAACAGGTGTTTGATTAATTATGTCAAAGAGCATTAAGACCAAGTTTCAAGTAAATCCGACTACAAATAAAATATTCCTCATACAAATGTTGCAACCCCTTTCCACCCCCTTAGGGGTTGAATTTCGAAATATCCTTTCTTATTCTTTGTATACATCATAAAAGAAACCTCTGTGCAAATCTTCAGCTTTTTATATCCAAGGGCTTAGCCTGGGCGTTGATAAGTCAGTGAGTCAGGCATTCCACTTAAAAAATATCGATACTGTCTTTGCTTAAAGAAATTTCTTCTACTTAATTTTGACTTTTGGATTAAATAACCTGTTCGTTGTACGACTTGGCAGCCGTTCTTTCGTAGGTTACTGTAACCCATCTAAATTAACTCTTTGAATGAAAATGATGAGTCTCACTCATAGAACCTGTCAGTATAATCCCAACTTTAACAGAATACAGTCGTCAAAATATTAAACATATTTATATACCATATTTGGGAATAGATCGGGAAATTTAATGAAAATTGAATTGCAGTAATGATTCTTAAAATGAACTTCAGACATGATTCATAAGTTGAACATTCTATTTCTTCCAACTTGGAGGATCTTCATTAGAGAATCTAACCAAGAGGATCAACTGGCATTTAAAGACCACAGTTTATTAACTCTAAAAAGGTATTCTTAAAAAGATTCTATTTATTATGTTAAATTATTTAATAATATATTATGATGAATGTGCATCATCAAATAAATTAAATTCCGACTAAATTAAAATAAACACTTACAATAAAATTATTTCAATGTTATATAACTTATCAATTTTTATTAATACTTATTTATGAATTTTCCGGAAAGAAATATTGTTTTACTTCTTTTAAGAAAGAATGTACGATCGGTGGTTCTGCTATAATATTAGCCAAAGAGAACGTAGTAACAGCTAGTTGTGTGCCCAAGAAGTGATTGATTTGTTCTAGAATGACACAAACGTTAATAGTTTCATTATCGCTGATTTTAAATGAACAGAACAGATAAAAAATCATACAGAAACCTTTTCTTCGATTGCCGTTCATTCTTTCTCTTTCT
This sequence comes from Colletes gigas, assembly GCF_013123115.1. Lineage (NCBI taxonomy): Eukaryota > Metazoa > Arthropoda > Insecta > Hymenoptera > Colletidae > Colletes > Colletes gigas. Next base: position 674,134 of record NW_025106675.1, read on the forward strand.
CTTTTGATTTCGCTCGCTATCCTTTTCTCCGACTGCTGTTCGTTTTTTCTCATTCGATTATATGTATAAGAAAAACTTGTTTAGAACGTCCAGTTCTATAATATAATTGAAAATCATTGAAATTGGTGAGGTGTCCCCTATTACTGCGACATGTGCTTGGAATGCAGAATTCTGCATACATATTTTTGTTTAAATACGCAGATATTTTGTTATGTACAATATGTTCGGATTGTAATCTCGAAATTTCCATGAAGTCGAAATGATACAGTGTTGTTTTAGGAATGGGTTTAAGACTATAGCTCTCATAATGTTGGAAAATGGAATGACGATTCAACTTCGAATGCATTGTTCTCTTAGATCCATCACTAGTGTCACTCCATGGTCTGCCGATAGCTTGAACCCATTGCTTGTATCGAAACTTGTATCGCAACAAATACCAGTGCCAGTAGGCTGCTTTAGATGCCATATTATATGTTTCGAGAACGATGCGTGGATCAAAAGAAACAGGACGATCTCTTTCAGCAACAGACGCGAAGAGGGTGAATGCAGATCCGCCATCGTGGTGGTCAGAGAGAGGTGTGGGAGACAGTTGTCACTTCGTGATTAGGAGTTCAATAGCCCAGAAGCGTAATTACCGCAGGACACAGGTGTACGGTTGCTGTTCGTGTGTATGGTCAAAGAGAGGGGTAGTGAGAGAGAAGGGATAGGGATGTTCGGTGCAATTTCGTGGCGAGTCCCGATATCCCGAAGTCGGCAAGTTGCTCGCGCATACTTGGGCACGTCAGTGGCGAGGATGCAGACCGATACTTGAGGAAGGATGGCTGTCGTGTCGAGCGAACACGGATTTTGCGAGTAACTCCTTGCATCTTGGTCTCGCTATTATACTCGAAAGGCAGATCCCTTTAGTCGAGTGTGCTCAGTGGTGTCTATTGGCCGAGTTTTGAGGCACAGAACTTCGAGGAAGGATCGAACCGATAATTGGCCAGAGATAGATCCCGATTTCACAGCTTTGTGATCGTGACCTATTTATTAACGACGCTTATCCAGCAGGTCTTACCCGTTTCGAAGAACATGTTTTGCAATGCATGAATCTTGCACGTATATTAAGCTGGCGTAGCCATTTGAAAAGGCCAAAGCAAAATTAATACGATATTTTTTTGCGATTTATTTGCTAATTATTTGCCAAAGAATTAATTTTTTTGCTCCAGCCGTTTTTGAGAAACAATGGCTACGCTACCGTAATATTAAGCTGGCGTAGCCACTTATTGTATCTCTGTACGTAAGACAGATATCAATACCATTCTTGCGGCATATTTTTTTGCTAATTATTTGCTATCAATCCCCGGAATATTAATTTTTTTGCTGCAGTCTTTTTCGAGAAACGACGACCGCGCTGGACCAGCGTTAATCTAGCATAGCCACGTGTCGCGCCTTTGAGCCTAAGAAAGCTATCGATACCATTCTTGCGGCATATTTTTTTGCTAATTATTTGCTATCAATCCCCGGAATATTAATTTTTTTGCTGCAGTCTTTTTCGAGAAACGACGACCGCGCTGGACCAGCGTTAATCTAGCATAGCCACGTGTCGCGCCTTTGAGCCTAAGAAAGCTATCGATACCATTCTTGCGGCATATTCTTTTGCTAATTATTTGCTATCAATCCCCCGAATATTAATTATTTTGCTGCAGTCTTTTTCGAGAAACGACGACCGCGCTGGACCAGCGTTAATCTAGCATAGCCACGTGTCGCCGCCTTTGTACCTAACATAGCTATCGATACCATTCTTGCGGCATATTTTTTTGCTAATTATTTGCTATCAATCCCCCGAATATTAATTTTTTTGCTGCAGTCTTTTTCGAGAAACGACGACCGCGCTGGACCAGCGTTAATCTAGCATAGCCACGTGTCGCGCCTTTGTACCTAACACACAAAAAAATTAATATTCCGGGGGATTGATAGCAAATAATTAGCAAAAAAATATGCCGCAAGAATGGTATCGATAGCTGTGTTAGGTACAAAGGCGCGACACGTGGCTATGCTAGATTAACGCTGGTCCAGCGCGGTCGTCGTTTCTCGAAAAAGACTGCAGCAAAAAAATTAATATTCGGGGGATTGATAGCAAATAATTAGCAAAAAAATATGCCGCAAGAATGGTATCAATAGCTGTGTTAGGTACAAAGGCGCGACACGTGGCTATGCTAGATTAACGCTGGTCCAGCGCGGTCGTCGTTTCTCGAAAAAGACTGCAGCAAAAAAATTAATATTCCGGGGATTGATAGCAAATAATTAGCAAAAAAATATGCCGCAAGAATGGTATCGATAGCTTTGTTACCTACTGTGATACAACATGTGGCTACGTTAGGTTAATATTGAGCTACAGCAGCCACAGTTTTTCGAAAACGGCTGGGGCAAAAAAATTAATATTCAGTGGATTAAGAGCAATAAATTCGCAACAAAATATGCCGCAAGAATGGTATTGATATCTGTCTTACGTACAGAGATACAATAAGTGGCTACGCCAGCTTAATATTACGGTAGCGTAGCCATTGTTTCTCAAAAACGGCTGGAGCAAAAAAATTAATTCTTTGGCAAATAATTAGCAAATAAATAGCAAAAAAATATCGTATTAATTTTGCTTTGGCCTTTTCAAATGGCTACGCCAGCTTAATATACGTGAATCTTGCATAGCTTCGACGTTCTTGGTAAATTTATACTGCCGTATCTAACAGTCACTGCCAAGGGAAGGATGTTATTAAGCGTGGTTATAATAAATTTTAGGTTTTACTAAACACTCTTTGTTTGACACTTGTAGTTACCACATCGACTTTATTTCAAGAACTACAATACTAAACAAAACAACAGTATTTTTATATATCTCTACATTACATTGTAGGTGTCGCTTTAAAGAAGATAAGGTAGTTATCTTCTACATCGGTTCCGATTACATTTATCCTCTTAACAAAGGACCCCAACTATACGACTTCGATTTTATCGAGTTTTTATAAAATGATAGTATACAGATGCCTAATGATACATGTGAAATAGTGGACGTAGATACTTGATAGTTTTCTAGATAAACACAATTAAATTTATGTATCTCTAGATCTATTATAAATCTAAGTACACGTTACAGAAGTTGTGGTGGGAAAGTGAGATAATTTTGGAATTTGTAAATCGTAGATCTCAGGGCGGATTTTCGTTAAATAAAGTTATATATTTTTTTTGCAATTTTATTCATTGAACAAGCTCTTTAAAGACGATTGTTGGGAAGGAAAAGAATTGCCGCAAATTTTGTTATAATTTTTTTGTTTTATTATTTGGAAACTTCTTATCAAACTAACTAAACCTTGAACCATTTTTTTTATTGTGCAATTAGCTCCAGAATTAGAGCATTACCAAACACACAGCTAGAAGCACATGTTCATGAATAGAATTGAAATAACTTGAATACATATGTACTTTCGAAATGTATTTGTAAAGTCAATTTTAATTTCTTCACTTTTAATTTACACGATAGAAAAAAGAGTAGTTCGAGTAAATGTAATTCAATTTGATAAGAGTTACTAACAAAATAGTAATGCTACCATCCATTTGACAAAATCTAGGGTCTTCTTTTTCCTTCTAAAATTTGTCCCAAAAGAATTTTAATTAAAAATTAGCCTCTCTCATTTATTTAATAAACAAAACAAAAAATTAAATAATTATTTTTTAATTCACCTATAGAAAGTGTTCTGAAAGCCTCGTATCAGTTAGAATTTTATAATTTAATTTTGGGATACTTTGTATATACACATACATAACGCCGTTTCTATAGAGCGTTGTTATACTCCACTCATTTCTCCAACATTTATTTTCTTTGAATAATTGAGACTTTGATGTATTGAGACTGTTGGCTAATTCTCTAATGGTTTGTTCACGGTTTGTTTCGACCCTAGCCTCTACAAGTTTAATACCCGACTCAACAGACTACTCAGCTTTCAGCTCATCCAGAGATTAAAATTAATTTTTAAAATTGTTGGGACAAGCGTTGACACTTTCCTTGCATTTGTGGCATTGCTTCTTAAACTAGAACAGCACTATGTGCCTTGTGCATACGAATTACTTATTGTTAAACACACATCTCGTTTTGTGATTAATTTTCTCTGTGAATATAACTAGTTATTATACATCTGATTAACATATCTATTTAATACAGTGAAAGACCAAAATAAAAAAAATTCTCATATTTTAAGAAAAATGAAGAAGAGATGGACAGATAAAATTAATGATAAATCAAAAATACGACAAACACTTGACGCAGGAAATTATTTCCTAGAAATCATACATTTAATTTTTATTTATTTGTAATATGTATTAAGTAAGCAAAAATGTATATTTAGATGATGCAAGAAAAACATTGTTGAGAGTATTTAATCCATTAATCAGAAAATTATTGTTTTTATACAGTAACATGAATAACTTTTTCTGCGAATATAGTTAAAAGTTATTTTAGAAAAGCCCAAATTTTTTAAATATATAATAAATTTTTTAAATATATTTTTGAAATTATATGTTTGCAAAATTTAATCTAGTTAAAACCCTAGAGGAATTTATTTTGATAAATCATTTTTTGAACAGCTTGCATTGCTTACGTTATTATTTATAGTGCGTTTTTGTGTCGAACCAACATGAAGAATTAAGAGTACATGTTTTCTAATACCACTATTACTGCTCTTAATGGTTAATATGGAAAAATTATATCAATTACCAAATAATCACTTCCATTCAAAATATTTTGGCAATTTCATTGTATATATGTTGTTATAAATTTAAATATTTATTACATGTTTACTAAATATTTATTAAATTTTATAATGTTCATGTTTTAATCAAGTGATTAAGTTTCAGTGTTTGTTACAATTGCAGGATCAACGGGAAAAGAGCAAATGTCATGTTTCAGTTTTTCTTAAATAGTAAATATTAATTTTTGAATATAATGTATGTGTACAAGTTACATATCTTTTCGTATGTATAAGAATAAAACATTATTTTGTCCTACTTTTTATTTGTATATACATATACTTATAATTTTAAGTAATACAATACATTAGTAATAATACATTAATCTCTAAAAAATGAGAACTATTTTTATTCCCACTTATTCGTTGTATATTTCAATCTTTTATAACTAAACCTCGGAAAAAAAATTAATTCGCAATGTAACATTGTCAGTTGTGAAGAACACACACAAAAGCGTGCGAAAAAATGTTAAACTCAAAGTTTCTTCAAATTGACGTACTAGATTTTCCTGTGGATCCTTGAATTGACTCCGATCAGTGTCGATTATAATATTTTCCGTTATTAAAAATATTTACAGCACTTCTATCGCGCAGTTTAACTAAAAAATGTAGAAATAGGAATACAGCTGAAATATTAATTTGCATATTGATAAAAAATTACATCAAAACGTAAATTTCTACAATCTACGAATACGAATAGTAGAAGTGTTTAAAATTGACCTCGATCAATTTAAATATTCGTTCTAACATAACTATCGTAATGTGATCTTCATTTTGTTCCAATTCGCAAGAAAATTAATTTACTTGGATGTTGCTTGTCTTCGCTTCTCGTAACAGATTATTGTGAAACGTGTTTTCACATTATCGGTATTCAAGCTCGCAAAGTCGAAAGCTGGCATCGTTCGTGCAAGTACCGCACATTCATTCTGTCAAAGCTTCTTTAGCATACTTGAGCGTGTCAGAAGTGAATAAATTGTCAAGCATCAGGCAATGACGAAACGTTTTCGACAAAGGAGACAAAGCTTCGGCCCAAGTGGTTTGCCGTACTTACGCTCGACGCTGTCTTCTTGGCACGAAAACTTAGGCGTCTCGTGGCAATATCCGCCTTTGACGTCCCGATATTAGTTCTCATGAAGGGGGGGGGGGGGCAGCCGTTATATTTCAGCAAAAACGAGATCCAATTTCAATTGGATACTTCCCAGATAAATTTTATGTGGCGCGTGTCTATGTGGGATACGCGGAAACGGAACCGGCGAAAGGAAAGAGTTTCCTTCCAATTCGTATTGTGGATCCATTGTCGGGAAATGCATCGAGCATACAGGGAGTACTACATACTAGCTGCTTTTATGTCGAATCCTGCAAATAAATCATAGCATTTTTTATTACCGTACCTTCGATAAAATGTTGCCCTTGCAAATAGAATAATCTACCATGCTCTTCTTCATATTTATATTCCAGAATTCTTTTAATTTTTTAAATTTGCTACTCAGTAATTAATTTTTTTAAAAGATGATTTTGTTAAAATAGAGTATTGAATAATACAAAGGAAGAGTCTTGTAAGGTATTTGTTTCCTTATCAAGGCCATCATTGAAAAGCTATTGTTAAGAAACTTCCTTATCAAACAAAAGTGAATAAATAGTCTACCTATTAAAACACATTGTAAGTTTCTTAGTATTTATTTGGTTTTCAGATCAATAACGCGGTTATTGATTTAAAGCTTTTGTATAGGTATTATTATATATTATTACGAAACAAAATAATAATTCTGAAAAAATAGTAACATTAAAATTATAACTACGAAATTTCAGAAAATAAGAAAGGAGGATCATTATATTGATAGAAAAGCAACACCTATACGTGTTATGGGTGACATGACTTTTTATTGAGGAATTAAAAAAATTAATTTTCGAAATTAGATACTAAAGAAAATAAATTTAGATGTGACTCTTGAATTTTAACGAGGCTGTAAAAATTAATTCAATGACAAATTATGAATATACAAATTTCCAATTATCTAAAAACAAAGTTTTGTTTTCGTGAACAATTTGAGGGGTTTGATCTGACAGTCAATATGTTAAACTTATAAGTTGACAGACGGTTAGATACTTATGATAACACACTTACAAGTTTGTTAGACGTCAATATTTATGGAGTACAAATTTATAATTTTTCCACAAAATTATAGCATTTCCTTATAAAAAGTGTTCAGCACAAATACAACTACACTATTTATTGTATATTTTTATGATTCGTGTATAATGTATTTGTCAACTTTTTTCTATTTCTTATTTTCCTTGCGTTCTTTCTTTTGTATGATTTCCTTTTTATTTATATTTACTATTACATATTCTTTTACTTATTACTATATAAATTGTTTCTCTATCGATATAACGCTCCTTCTGCTTTATATTTCCAAATTTTAGTTATTGTTTTTTTATGATAATTATTCTGTATCAGTGTTTAAATTAATTTCAAATTTTCAACGTATTAAATTGTTCTGAAAATTCTGACAAAATTCAGGTATTATCTATGACATATCAAGATGGTATTATAGCGACAATATTGGTCAGATTATTTATTTTTGTTTTATATGTACAAATACAAACGAAAAGGTATGAAAGTAAATTTGTACTAATTATAATAAATACGGTAAAATTTAATTGACCTATTGTTCTCATACATTCATCATGATTCTTTTATTAAATGAATTTTCATGACTAAATTGCCTGGCGATACAGTTCGGCCTCTCGGGGTTTTAACAAATTGCAGAAAGTAGTGGAAAAGAGGAGTAATTTTTTACGGTTCGCGGAAGTTTTGGGAATGAACACTATCCGCATGTACCGTTCGAAGTTACGTAGTATCCTGTTAAAGTTTTGATGTTACATTTGGTGAGGGACAGTTAGCAGCTGCTCGAAGATTCAGCTCGTTCGAGATTCAGATTGCCTTATTTCGCTTTAACTTTCGGCCGTAAATGTTCATGCGGAGATTAGCTGGAGAAACAGGGCCAAGTTTTAGTATTATTTCTCGACTCGCGTGTGAGTAATTTTCTTAAGCGGGAATTGATGCTCGTTGAAGATTAAATTGGAACTTCGTGCTCGACCCTACGATCTTCAGTTCAGAAGGTCTAAGTATTCAAGATTCGAGGGCGTATTAATCTTAATATTTACTGTCACAGCCGTATTTAAAAATAGTTTTCTTTAGAAATCAGTTCCTCCATTTAAAACTTTGTTCAACTTTTCCTCAAACGCAAATTTCATAAAGTTAGTAATAATTGTCTTATATTTACTTCTTTTTTAATGAAATTTTATCTTACCAAAAATTAATTTGATGACTTGTTATTTAAAATGAAGAACTTTATTTTTTAACATTTTATTATGACGTGAGTTTATTTTATATGTTACATACAGAAATAATATCAGAATTTTAACTATGAAATTTATAAAAATAAAAAGAAAGAAGCATTATATTGTTAGAGAAACAATTGTTAAGCGCTCGGGTGCAATGTGTTGCACAACTGCAAGAGCTCTTCTCGCACGTTTACTAATATGCAAGTTAACAAATATATTTCTTTTAGTTTCAAATTGCTAGTTACCCGTTTTGATTAGTTCTTAGTGTATCTCCTTTCTTGATTGCTAATGATAGTGTTTTACATAGTTATGATAGCAGTCTGCAGATGATTTAGCAGTATTATGCAAAGATAGATATCTTTCCCCTATTAAGTGACAATTACAGAATACTCTGAATAAATTACCTACAAATATTATGAGATCTACAATTGATTTTAAATTCTGAACCTCAAACTCAGAGACAGTACCTTTAACAAAGGATAGTTCCCTATCAACATGAAATTACTGCTTAATAATTACTATTTGGCATAATCCTTTTATATTATGTACTTTGACTGATTGTAAAATGCAAGGAAAAAGAAGAGAAATGTGTTATACAGTGGTATTCGGCCACCCCTGGGAAAAATTTTAATCGATGATTCTAGAGGCCAACATAAAACGAAAATTAAGAATGCCAATTTATTGATTGAGGATTCGTTAAAAAGTTATTAACGTTTAAAGTTCTGCCTGTAGAACGACAACCTGAGAACAGATGGGTATGCATGATAGTGGCTCTCACTCAGAAAACTGTAAGGCTGTCAATACGTCAGTGAGTGAAGTCTCTCATACTGACTAAGGACCACTATCGCACGCACGTAGCTGTTCGGTGGTTGCCATTCTACAGGCGGCACTTTAAACGTTAATAACTTCTTAAAGAAGCCTCAATCAAGAAATTGTTATTCTTGATTTTCGTCATATTTTCGCCTCTGGTATCTCCCTGTTGAGGGGTTGAGCAACATAATTTTAATTTCGTGAAAGAACCTTTCTGATATGCTCAACTTCACACGTGAACGTTAATGACGAATTACTATACAATCAATTACAATCAGTCGAATTATAATAACAACCAATAATTGTATTTATCCCTCGTCAGAGAGCCGAAAATGTACAAGATTTATTTATCGAATATCGAATATAATAGTGACGAGTTGGATTTAAGTGTCAATTTGAATCTAGTCTCTGAGCCAAGATTGCCCAAGAAGGTAACCTTGCCATGGGCGTACCCAAGGCCATGGGAGGAAGCATCGGTCGCAGATTGGTTAAAAATTGCTAATACGCCGGCCAATCACTTTGGAGGCGAAGTTGGTCGGTGGGAGGATTCCGTTTATATTAATGAAACTCTAAAGCCATTTACGCTAATAGCTTGTAGCATTTATGTAAACGTCAAATTGCTATTGTTGAAATAAAAACGACATGTTTCACAACGCAACAACAAGCTACATAGTAATAAGTAGGAAAGTATGTAATAATAAATTTAAATAAAAATGAAATACGGACTCTACTCGTAGACAACGTGGCCAACAAATCATGACTACGTATTTATCGACATAAGTAATACAAATATTCTAATTTAAATTTAAAAACTTAAATTAAATATCTTGATTCTAGTGTCTTTAAAGTTAAATGAAAACGTAGGTTGGAGGTAAAATATACAAAATAAAATTGAAGAGAGTTTATGGATGCGTATAATATTATTAGTGATTGTTGCCACCGATGAAGAGACATAATATTGTCAAAATAAAAATGTTATACGTAGAACTAATTAATAGAAGTAAAATCGAATTAGAATCGATAAATCATAAATAGAAAATCTTGACTATTCTCCACACTATTTTTAAATGTTAATCAAGAATGATTGAATTATAACAGAAATTATTTCAATATATTTCTATAAAAGGAAGTATGTAGTTAATTCTTTCATTTTTTTCTACTCTATAATAACATACAGCATTCTACAATAAATTCCATATAATTATTAAGACAACTGTGTTTTTCAAACTTCATAAATACCTACTGTTATGTGATATAAAATTTATTAATGCATAAAAATGATGGATTTTTCACACGGCAGAACATCAGGTGACAATGTTTTCATTTCGAACTATCGACGACTAATCGAATCTCTGTCTATAGTATAGTATAATAATGTTCTCGACAATTAAAATTACTTCCCCAAATTGACCGTAAAAACAACGTGGACCGAAAAGAAATTGAAATGGCTGCTAGTAAGTCTCTTAACACCTAAAGCTGAATTGCAGAGGAGTCAATTGGCGAACGATTCGAATTGGCAGGAAGATCGAATATCCACGTTATCGTGATTGATTACGAGTCACGGTCTTTTCCTTGCTAGCGTTTCTATTTCCTTTGTTCGCCGTTTTTCTTCCTTTTCCTTTTCATATCCGTCTGTGCGTACCTTCTTCGGTATTTGAATACGTTATGTCGCTTCTGTTCCGCCATTTATTTTCGTTATTCTTTCGGAAAAGATTGCAGAACGCAAATGATTTGAAGGTTCGTCGATCTCGGTGCGGTATATTTATTGACGTGACATCTCCATTGACCTAATTGTTCCGTTTCATTCACTATATCCTATAAAGGGAGCACACGATTACTATCGGTGCAATTAACTTATCGAGGGATGAATTATTTAACTCGAAATAAACAAAAATTCAAATCGAAAAATTGCAAAATTCAAACACAACCAATGCAATATAAGCACCACCAAGTTCCTCTTAAATATTTGTTTCCTTTTTTCAAAACTATAATATTTACTTGTCGAATAAAAATTGGTCAAAACATGGACAATGTATTACTTCTAAAAACTAATGGTTTTTTTTTACAAATTTGTATCAAAATTATCCTATGAACCTACGAACATCCACCACATGATCTCATACTATATTCATAACTAAATTTCTCAATAATATAAGACGTGTCAACGTCGTTATAAATATACGTCATCGATCAACATTAATATGAATTTCTGTTTATTCGAAACAAAATAATCTGACTCTGAATAAGTTATATACAGCAATGCTTGGATAACTGTGAGTCATTTTTGATTGGATAAGTGAACGGTAGTCATCCATACTACTGTTGTCAGAGGGGACAAAAGTCAAGTAACCTGATCTGGGCTCGAATATCGGTGAGACAATACGTCCATTAACCTTTTTTATTATTATTTTATGTTTTAATGAAACTTTTATCAATACATTTGTAAGAGTTTTCCGATTAAAATAAGATCAAACACGATATAATTTGTTTTTAACCCTTTTCTAATAGAGTATAAGATCTTGTTCACGAGTGCCAAAAAAATGAGTTATTGTCACTCGTTAAATACACAAATATGATCCAAATTATATCGTGTTTGCTCTTATTTTAATCTGAGAAACATCACAAATATATTAGTAAACGCCTTATTAAGAAAAAATAAAAAATAAAAAATAAATAAGTTTCACATTGTGTTATTCTTATTTATCTTTCATTCGCAAAATATTGAAGATTTCCTACAATTTTCACACTTCTTTTTTTAAAACCTGTACTGGATTCATTGTAGCTCTTCTAATTCGTAATATTTTTGTACGTACAAAATTGTAAATACTCTTGAACAATTTAACAAAAATTTCTAGAAAACCATTGAAAAATTGCAGTCTAGACGGGAGCACCGCCTTAATTGCTAGATTCTTGTCGCGTTTCTCGAGCCACGCGTATCAAAGCGAGATCGGCGTTTCTTCCCAAAAGGATTACGCCGTAAGACAAGGGTACAAGCCACCCGATATATCCGAACTGATTCGCACTTGTATTTCTCTGCATGGAGAAGCACTCTCGAGCGTTGGAGGGACTCTCCCTTTGTCAGAAAAAGGACTTCGGCGACAGTGTTTGACATCTAAACCGAAGTAATTCCTGATCCTGGCTGAGAAGAGGGCCCTCTGACTTTTTTTCGAAGCCCACCCTTCTTGAATGCTAGAGATTTTTTAATTCTTCAAATTGCCAGGCGACGCGGCGTCGACTGCCATTGATTCTCCCTTTTGGTGTTTGATGAGCTCCGCTGACGAGTGAGGATTACCTTCTGAAATTTAATCCACTCTCGAGGGTTTTTGCCAGGACCATGCTCGTTCGGGGCGCATCTGTCATTTTCGAGAACTTTTGTTTCCAGAGAGGATTTCTTTCTCTATATCGTAGGTAATTTTTTAAAATGCGTGATTAGGGAGGCCCGACATTATTAGTTCCATGCAAGATTGTGAACTCACTCTTTTTTTAGAATTATTTTCGGTCTCTTTACGAACAGACTGCAAACTTTTGTACAAATGAATATTTCTATATGAAATGGATAAAGAAAGTCAACTTTTAAGTGAAATTTATTTTGTCATTAGGAAGTTTTAAAAATGTAAAATTTCACTTCAATAGTTAGGGCACATATAGGGTAGACCGGGATGGAAAGTAATAATTCGACTTCGAAATGTGATATTGTAAGAACTATTAGAGTTACTAAAAATGTAGTCAGTTTGAGTTAATACATTACTTTTTCCAAAATATTTCATTTCTTTTTCAGCCTTGTTATGTATTATATTGATACATTATTTTTCGAATATACATATGTATTATATTGATACATTATTATTATGGCGAAAATGTTTATGTTTCAATTCTCAATGAATAATAAAAAACTGCTTGTAAGATCTGCGTTTTGTTACTTTAGTAATTGAAAAAATTATTTTCACCTAAGGTTATATGTTGAAAATTATATGACATTATTAAAATCATAAGCCACGTGACGAATAAAATGAAAACAAGAGAAAAGGTTACAACTTATATTTATTTGTTTAAAGTCGCATCAACCGCTAAGGGTTATTAGCGACTCGGAGAATACATTTTTAGAGTTTGTTGTACAATTTGGTAATTTTATTTTCTTATATTATGAACATACAACATTCTGTTGTCTGCATTATTTTCTGAATTTTTTCATTTCCTGTTCTTAAAAAATTATTATTATCAAAAATAATGTTACGTATCTTTCATATACAGGGTGTTCGGCCACCTCTAGCAAAAATTTTAATGAGCGATAGTAGAGGCCAAAATAAGACGAAAATCAAGAATACTAATTTGTTGGTGGAAGCTTCGTTAAAAAGTTATTAACGTTTAAAGTGCCGCTCTTACTGAATTTTTTTCTCGAAAATGCGCAAGATTTCGGGGGTATGTCTGTTCACCAAAAATGACTGTAATTGAACCCTACAACCGAAAATAATTTTTCCACAACGATTTGCAATTTTTTCATTTTCTCGAATAATTTCACACCTTCTCTAATTTTTTTCTCGAAAGTGGGCAGGATTTCGTGGGTATGTCTAATGACAAAAACTGATTGTAATTGACCCTCGCAACCGAAAATAATTTTTCCACAACGATTTGCAATTTTTTTTCTCCGTTGAAAAATTTAGGCACCTAATTGGATTTTCAGTAAGGAATTTTTTTCTCGAAAGTGCGTACGATTTCGGAGGTATGTGTAATGATAAAAAATGATTGCAATTGATCCCCGCAACCGAAAATAATTTTTTTAAAACGATTTGAAAAATTTTTTTTCGCCGAAAAATTTCAGCACCTACTCGATTTTTTTTCTCGAAAGTAGATAGGATTTCGGAGGTATGTGTACTCACCAAAAATGATTGTAGTTGACCCCCGCAACCGAAAATAATTTTTCCAGAACGATTTGAAATTTTTGAATTTAATTGTTAATAACTTTTTAACGAAGCTTCCATCAACAAATTAGTATTCTTGATTTTCGTCTTATTTTGGCCTCTACTATCGCTCATTAAAATTTTTGCCAGAGGTGGCCGAACACCCTGTATGTATAATAATTTTTTTATATTTGCGTTATAATATTTCTTACTTTTATTGGTATTCCTTTTCTAATTCTTACACGCGAGAGCAAATATAGCCGTGTTTGGTATCATTTTCATTGGAAAAAGTAATTAAACTAATTTCATAATTGTGAATTGGAAAATTTTATTGTTGTTTTTTCGGTGATTCATTCATAGTTGTGTCATTATGTGAATTATAGATAGTATGACACTCGTCTCGCCGAAGTAGTTCTAGAAATTGATGATGATGACTCAGCGAATAATATCGAGGGGAAGGTGTAGAGAACATTAGCGTGGGACCACTGTATCTGACGAAAGTTTATCCAAAAGAAAAGCTTGTATATACTCTATCTGGTCGGCTACCTGGTATCTGTGCCTAGAACGTCGATTCAAGTTACCTTGTAAACCGATCCTCTACATCGACCGAGTGTTAGCATCGAACCTCAAACATTGAGAAATTCCCAATGTGTCACAGTCGATGTCCGCGTGATTGCTTCTCCCCCCTCAACGAAACACGTTTCCTCTAATCCTGAAACGTTTAAACCCTTGAAACCCAATCATTTATCAGTATTTTACTGCCAATTACCGCAAATCCGAACTATGACTATTACATCAACCAATAATAATTCACATACTCGTTCAAACCGTCGCTTCGTTAAGTGATGCACGTTTGCATCGACCAGTTGCGTCTTACCCTTCACCAGCTATACTGTCGCCAATTAGCCACCCTAGTGTATAACAAATAGTTCAACCACACCCAACACTTCACCATTCACGAAATGTAGCTAGCTGAAACCAACGCAGGTCTAATAGGGTAAAACTTAATAGAGCTAAAACAAGTGTGTACAATAAGAGTTCAAAGGATTCTCTGATTCCTTTAGAAGCGGACGGTAATAACATCAGAAATTTAACGTTCTGAATGAAATTATTCTGCCTCGGAATGTTTAAATCGTTGCAATAATTCTAGGACTACCGCGTCCATTTACTTAACAAACAGTGAATTATAAAATGTAACTAATATTTTCCAAGCCACTTATAATCAGCTTTTCTTCGCACTTGCGCAAGGATATTCGGCTGCAATACTACCCGTGGCTTTTTGTCAGAAGCCATTTCACAAATGACGCTTTTGTCCGCGAAACGAACTGTTTTGTAACTCCTCGACAAAGCGCAGGATTACTTACTAGCCTCTGTTTGAAGTCGTTTTAAAGAGATCTCGGTCGGTATGTCGAAGCCAAGGAATCCTCGACTGCTATGTCCCGCGGGTGCTCTTAAATTCTTTCTGCTCACAAGTGGGGTCGGATACCGTGCACCCTCCCAGCTAGTTCTCTGGAACTTGACGCCCGAGTCACGAAGCCATCTGTTACAGTTCGTCGAAGTTTCGCCTCGGAAGGTCGTATTTATTCGCACGGGAAGAGATCTCGTATTTTTCACGAACGGATGAAGAGCTTTGAGAACTTCTACCGATTTGTCGGTTTCCCGAAATCCTCCCGATAGAAAACGATTTTTGGTGTAACATATAAGATTACGCTCCTCTTGTGAAATTTTTTAAATTACAATTTAAGTTTTGGTTTGTGATATTCCTTTCGAGAGAAAAATTGTATCTCTCTTACACGAACACAGTAAAGTACGTACAATTGTGTGATGTTGATTTTATCTGTGATTGCTAGTTTAAAAGATATAAATCGCGTTAAGAATACATTATGTGGAAATTAAAATGCCACGTGCCAGTAATTATGAAAATAGTTTAAGTAAACTTAACAAAGTTGAATTCATTGCTTATTTAATATTATATTATATCAATCTACATTATACAAATGTGGATAATTAAATTGCATTTTTATATAAATCATTTCATTTATCATTGGACTTTCAAAACAATAATACATCTTTATTTCAATCTAAAATGAAGAAACATATAGAATAGTATGTTATGCATTCTCGTGACACATATTACATTGGAAATGAAATTAATTAAAAATGAAAGTAAACAACTTTATATAATAGATTTCATTTTTCTTTTAAGTTAAATAGTCTAGAATTAAAACAAGGAATGGTTCGAGTAAACATCATTCATTTCGATAAGAACTATCCAAATAATGCAATAATAAATACTTTTCATAATATTCGCCCCAAAAAGCTTGTTATACATGAAAAAGATTAATCTGGATTATTTAGTTTTAAAAAGTTCTCTTGATATCTTCGCTGGTTTCTGAAAAAGAACAACTTATAAAATAGTCTTAAAATAGCTTAAAATACATTTGCAACCTCATTCGACGAACAAGTAATGTCTCATCTGTGTTTTTAAACCTTCATTTGACCATCGTTGAGCACAAACAGCGATATTTATCTTTCTTTTCAAAAGAGTAATTTTGTATCGTGTTGGTCAACTGTTCTTTCTACTCGACAGAACACGCGTACTTCCGTGATCCTACTTCGAGGGTTTCTCAGTTACACGTGTGGAAATAACGTGGTGTGACTTTTTTCGCACGAACAACTCATAAAATAACGCAGTTTTACAACCGAGGATTTGCAAATTGAATATCTGATGTCGGATCACAATATCAGTTTACACTTTTAAATGAAATTCTAACCAGTTTTGACGTTTAAGGTTGCATGTATGTATATTATTGCGGTGACACTTTTATTGGTTTATTTTAATTTTATTTTCAATAGTATATTCTAAAAATATTTTTCTAGCACCGAACTGGTAACAGACTCAAAATAATCTACATCAGTGGTTCTTAATCATGTTTTTTTTGGACCCCTTTTTCTAAATGACGTTTTAAAACATTTGTTAAGTCAATACTTTTCAAACTGATGCTCTGCTATATTTTTCCAAAAATAATTCACTAAGTAAGAATTTACATTAGACAGAAAAGAATCGCGATAATTAAAATCTAAGCTACGTCTTAGTAGCTCTATTAACGCCTCTGCCAACATTTGAAAGTTTACAATGACAGCTTAACCAAAGAAGTTTGTGATTACTCAATACAAGATATAATAATTATGTCATAACATTAAAAGATTTATTGTAATCTAATAACTATCGTCATTTCCAAGTGCTAGAACGGAAAGTGTAATATTTTTAAATATAATATATGCAACAAAAATATTTAATTATTCCCCATAGAAATTATCAGACTGTTATAAATCAATCTATAACCCCCGGGTTAGGAGTTACTAATCTATACTATTCACTTGATCCATATACACCCGATTGATTTTTTAACAAAGTATAAAAGATTTTAATTTTCAGAATCAGTGAAATCGTTAAACTGGCATTAATTTAAATATACTTATATATGTATTCACTTAGATGCAGTATTTACACTATTATTCTCATTGAGTTTAAACATTACTATA
This sequence comes from Colletes gigas, assembly GCF_013123115.1. Taxonomy (NCBI): domain Eukaryota; kingdom Metazoa; phylum Arthropoda; class Insecta; order Hymenoptera; family Colletidae; genus Colletes; species Colletes gigas. The sequence goes on from NW_025106675.1 coordinate 691,514, forward strand.
ATATTTACATAATAAATATTTCAATTAGATAAATAGGTTCATCTTAATTACAAACATATGACTATTCAATCTTTAGTTTCAGACCTTTCACAAACCAAATAATTATAATAGAAAAACATTAATTTTCTAAGCAATCGAAAACGTTGTCAAACAAAAAGTATAATCGGACTAAGAATAGTAAAATCTAGATCTTGTAACCAATAAATAACTAATGTAACAAACGTTTTCAGATGACATCAAAATATATATTGTATTCCATTAAAAAAATTGAAGGTCACTTTCATTTTTTGAAAAATAATATAAATATGCAAAATTGATATACACTGTGCTATTGGGCATAAAAAACTGTAAGACTTTTTCTCTTTTACATTTTTCTAATTAGAATAATTTTTGGCAAAATCGCTGGCTAATAAGAGTATGAACATCTTGTATATTATTAAATGCTTAGAACTAAAATTTTTTTTTCTTATTTACCGAGTGTATTCGCTAAATAAAACCATTAAATAAGATGTATAATGTAAGAAAATCTTAAACTATGATTGAAAAAACCTAAAAAATGGAACTATAATGTTTTCGCATATAATATTAGATTTTACTTTTATTCGTACAAAACATAAACTTATAAATATAACGTAATAAAGGAGATTGAGGCCTTAAAAAATATTAGAAAGCACAATAAAATATATATCTGTAAAATGAAATGTAGAAAAAAATATATAAAAAAAGCGTCAAACAGAATACAGTATTGTCTCTATAGAAGCGACGCTCTCGGGGCTCAACGCTCGGCTATATCGTGGACGAGAAACGATTCTTGATACTTTGTTGACGCCTACTGGAGGCGGCGAGTATAGAAAAGAACAGCGAGCATATGACAAAGAGGGACTGAGCGGCCGAGCATCGCCGAATTTGCTATCGCTTCCTTCGCTTCGGGTCGGCTGTAACGAAACACAGGCGATGTTTATGCGAGCCTATACGAAATCGGTGTTCTAATTCTGACCTCTACCTCTCTTGGTAGAGGTCGCAGAATGAAATACTGATTCTGTATAGGCTCGCGTAAACATCGCCTGTGTTTCGATACAGCCGACGTGGAGCCACTTGAGCGATGCATGCCTTTGATTTCTTATTGCGTTAGTAAATAGGACCTAAATTGTATATCGTATTTGGTGTCATTTTAATTAGAAAAGTGTCACGAATATGTTGATGAAGTTCGAAAAAAGGAAGAACAAAAATAAAGATAAATTTCGTTGTTGATTTAATATTGTATATGTACTAGTTAAATCGTGTCATAACTAAAGTACATATATGTATGTATCGCTCATTTACTGCAATAGTGATATTACTCAAAAAGATACAAACTTGCGAATTTGAACTGTTTAACCAACTTATTTTACTCTGAGTTCTCTCACGATTTCAGCAAATAAATGATAGGTCAATTAAATTACAATTCCTTTTTTCAGACGAGGATACACTTTAAAGAAAGGACAAATGTATATTATAATTTATGAAAAACAATAATAAAAATTATGTTGTACTTGATCTTAGTTAAATCAGAAAACTGTCACAGACATGTTAAAAGTTTTAAAACAAGAAAAGGAAAAATAAAAAATTTGACAATGCTCGACGACCGACCGTCAAACGGGCCGCTATCCTGGGGAACCGCCCATAGGAAGGCACACTCGCCGGTTCAGCGAGTGCTGGGTTCTAACGGTACGCAGTGGGGATAAGTAGAGGGGATACGATATTTGTCTATATCGTGGACGAGTTCTGAGCTTATATAGAGAAAATACTGTATATTTTATACATGTGCGTATTTGTTCTTCTTCGATCCGGTCTTCAGTACTCTAATGTTTCTAATATTCTTCTACTATTAAGATATTATGCGAATTTTTCTCTCTTAAAAATATCGTTTACAGTTTTTATTAGATCACATTCTTGATTACTTAAAAAGCTAATATTTTTTTGTTGCAATATAATAATTGTTACAGTTGTTTTGAGAATTACCTCTAAGTTGAAACGTCATAATCTTATAATTGAGATTGAATCGTTCAGTTTTATTGTTCACTCACAAGTCTTTCGTTTGATTAAAATAAATATTTCAGTAAATGTTGCAGAATTTTGTTTTATATATTTTGTTTGATACATTTTATCATTTTATTTTTATAAGTAAAAATCTAGCAATGACCAACTGTTGCAAGCATTTCGTTGTTACCTGCGTTGCTAAACGATTTCCTTAATTTGTTTCCCTACTATTACGGTGAAGATGCGCCAGAAATTAGAGGTTGAAATTAAACCTTTTTGTTGCACCAGTAGATAAATTCTTCTCCGCGGAAATGTAGTTAAGTTTAACCTGGTGCGTATGCGGTTTTTTAAATCACATAAGCCAACACGTTTGCATAAAACTGTTTTATAGTCGATTATGTTAAATTTTCAGAGAAATAATTCATAAATATTATTAAAGCATTTATTCACGCAGCAAATATGATTTTCGATTCGCATGTAATTACTGTAATTCTTTTAATACGTCGATTGGAAAGCCAATTGTCTCGACGCAAAGCGTACATTATTACCTTTCTGCATAATAAACAGTGCAATAAACTGTAAACGGCCAAAAGCAGCCCTTCGACGGGCGTTGTTTTTTATAAATAAGAAAATGGCAGCATTTTATGATTTCTTACCTCATTTTTATCTTAGTACCTTAGTACCTTAGTATCTTTTACCTTAGTTCATATGACAGCAACATTTTTACTGACTACTCTTTCTAAATTTGAAGTCAGTCGGATAAGATTCGGTTTTGAGATGTCATCGAAGTCCGAGAAATAAGGTTTCGAGAAAAAGGTGTTTAAAGTTTTACATTACGGTCGAACGCGTATAACTTCGTTATTTTTTCGAATCGGGTAGTATCCGTTGGTAAAAATATATTCGAGGGCATACGTTTTCAGAAAATAAAATTTAAAAATTTTGTAAGGTTTTAGAGTAGAAAACCTCCTTAATCCATCGTTTCTGTTTTTACCAACTTAACCAAAAGTTTTTCCTTTCCAGAATATTATTATTGCTTATATACATGTATCAAGTGGACAGCAAAGCAGGAGTATCGAGTATATGTTATAGAAACAAAGTAATGGCCATCTGATAGTTTATTTGTGTGTATTGTATCGTCCTAACATTTGGTTTTATAAACATTGATTTATACTTTTTTATATTTTTTTCTATTATATATATATTCACATAATTTATTTTTAATTATAACATAATATTTTGTTTCAAATTATAAAAATTTAATGTCAACAATAAACATACGTGCAAATCATGTAGGGATTATTTGTGTTAAATTCCTCATAGATGGGTATCGAGGTACGAATGAATTATTTAGAGGCTTTTTAGAAACAATAATGTTAAAATTAGATCTAGTTCCCAGTAACTCTCAAGACTCTTTCACTACTTACAAAACCTAAGAAAACTCTTACAACTTACTAAACTCGTTCTCTACTCGCTCAACATGCTCTGCCCGCTGCGCGCTTTTCCCACAATTTATGTTCTTCTTCTCAGTCATTTTATTTCACTCTATCTTTCATCCTTTCTTTCACTTTATTTCATTCATCCTAGACACAGTCATCAGCCATTCGAAAAATGCATTCGGTCATGTTCGCTTCGAGCCCAGGGTGGCCATGCGCTCTCTGTTCACACGATAATTTCAAGTGCTCTGTCCCAAACACTCTTTTTTCACACCTGGGCCAATCTTCCCAAAACACGCTGCGTTCGCTTTGCAATCGATTCACTCGAAACATTCCTCAGCCATACCAATCAATAAACATTCACACAGCACATACATTCCCACATTGACGGATTGACTTCAGCATCGAATTATACAGGGCGTTCGACCACTCCTGAGAAAAATTTTAATGGGAGATTCTAGAGACCAAAATAAGGCAAAAATCAAGAGTAGCAATTTGTTGATTGAGGCTTCGTTAAAAGGTTATTAACGTTTAAAGTTCCGCCTGTATAACGGCAATCTGCGAGCAGCTGCGTGCATGCGATAGCGGTTCTCACTCAGCATGAGATAATCTATTTACTGACACGTACGCAACATTCGCAGATTGTCGTTCTGCAGACGGAACTTTAAACGTTAATAACTTTTTAACGAAGGCTCAATTAACAAATTATTATTGTTGATTTTCGTCTTAGTTTGGCCTCTAGAATCTTCTATTAAAATTTTTCCCAAAGATGGTCGAATACCCTGTGCAATTGTAAGCAGTTTTTTGCTAAATTCTTTAAAAACAGTGATACTTCGTCAAGAAAGAATTTAGGGACAGCATGAAAGTAAATTCTATCCTATTCGAACAAAGCACTTTGGGTATCCAAGTACCTCAGTTATTGAACAACCGTGAGTATTTTGGGTTATCGACATAAGTTCTGTCCTGTAATAAAATTGGTGACATAGGTTCGTCTTAGAAGGGTCGAAAGTCTAGCAGTACGGATATCCAAGATCCCCGGAGGCTTTGTTCGCGGAAACGCAGGATCTGCGTGACACGTTAATGCGATTCGGGTTCCCGCTAGTGCTGTCACATCGCGTCACGTCACAGCTTCAAAGTCCCCAAATCGAGTGACCTGCCGCTGACAGGTTTTCTATCGTTGACACGCGTCGTCTATAAGGTCGAAATTTACCCCTGTAACGCGCCAATTCACCCCTTCGCCAGGAACTCGTTCCACTCGATTAACTTTGATCCTGCGATCGAGTGGAGTCGAAAATAGGTCATGTCGATCTTTGCGCGTCCGTCGAAGCAGCTGGTGTTCAGTTTTTCTTGTTTTCGACTTCTAAGAGACTGTGTACCTTTCCGACGACTTTGTCGAATACGAAAGATGCGAGAAGTAGGCCTGATTATAATATTGACATTCGACTCGATATTCCGTATTTCTTAGGTAAATATTGCACAAGACGTTTCGCAGTATGCAGGTTTTATTTCGGAAATTAATTCAGTATACATACATAATAAGAAACGTTTATGTACGTATTCGTCTCATTTGATCTGGTGTTGACAGTACAGTATCGTATGAATTAATGTGAACGCAGATTATTGCATTAGAAAAATAATTTATTCGTTTTAGGTAGACATCCCGTGAAGTTTCACAATTTCTAATTAATTAATAGAGATCGATCCGCTTTAGCCATCTTCTTCAATTCATCTTTCTACAGCTGTTTGCGATGCCACGTCGTTCTCGATTATTACTGGTTTCTTTTTCGAACCATTAAAAGGGCGCTTATCTTTATTTTCTAGGTATCGCAATTACTCTTTGTGAGCATTTTCATCCGCGTGAAATACTATACGCTTCCGTGGTTCCTTTTGTGTTGTCTTTGTACCTAACCTCAAAAATTTCCGTGTGACGGTAGCTCCGGGATCGTCTTACGTTTCTTTTATTTTTCTGGAAGGGAAGGCTTTTCCAATAGTTAGAAAGAACCACACTTTTCACATTACAATTATGTATGTACAGGGTGTCCTGTAACTGGCGGTACAAGCGAGTAGGGGGTGATTCTACATGAAAAATTGAATCGAAAATGCAGAATAAAATTTTTTCATATGACTCCTTATTTCCGAAAAAATAGGTTTAAAAATTTGTCGAGTACGCGTGCATTTGGACCAGCTCCAGCTCGACGACTTTCACTGTAGATCATCTCCATTCTTGTTCGTAAACGTTGTCAATGGATCGACGAACAGATTTCCAGAATTCGTCTAATTTATGAACTGTTGGAAGTGATGTCCATGTTGTTGCAAACATAACTGTGCTCTCCTTATTAAATTGCAAAAACTTTTTCTAATGTGTTGTTGTGCAATTTTAATTGTTCAAACGCTATAGTAATTTTTTGTTTTAATTGTTCGACGATCGTCATGTCATCACTGTACACAATCACTGAAGCTAAATGAAGTACACACGTACTCGATAAATTTTCAAACTTATTTTTTTTGAAAATAAAGAGTTTTTCACGTAGAATCACCCTTTACTCGCTTGTACCACCAGTTACAGGACACCCTGTATACCCTTGGTTCGCGTTATTTTGTTTGAGCAGAAGAAAAATAGGTAATCGACGCCTCTCTCAAACGGTGCTGTCATTATGGAGGAGGGAGCACACCAGATTCAAATCCTAACAATATGCAATAGCTACCTATATTAGAACGATATGGTAATTATATTTCGTAACACAAATTAAACCTGCTCATTCAATAATCAATCATTTTTGCCGTCATTTATAGATTATATGAAAATTCACGTATCGGAAATTTCCACTACAAACTGAAGTAGTTCACCCTATTTTTCTCTTATACATACCGTGCCATTCTATTCCTAATTTGTAACCAATTTTATATTGTTCAATTTGCTATTCTTATTTATTTTCTTATTATAGTATTGCACTGAACATTTGTGATAGCATTTTCTGCAAATACAAGTATACAGAATTACAACAATAACGTGTCTGTACTTTACAAAAAAATGAACAATGATGAATGTGCTAAATTAATTTCTGAAATTTTGTCCACATTTTGTAAAACAGGCTGAGTATGGAATGCAACAGGAATGTTAAATGAAATTGAGTTGTTAAAAATAAATTTGTACGATCTTGCATTAAAAATTCAACGGAGTATTTGACTTAAGTAATACTTCTTTTTTCGAAAAAGTGTTACTTTCAGAAATGTTTACTATTCCAGTAAAAAGGAGAAGTGGAAGAAGAAAATAAAGTAAACGTATACGTGTTATATTTAACTATAATTGCTCCAAGAATAATTGCGCGAACATAAAAGAATGCAGTGTTACTTAGTACTATTACTTTACATTTGCATGAATAACATCACTACAAAAGTGCATAAAACGCCTGAAGTTAGCTAAGTAAAATTACAAACTGCACGTTATATTTATGGCGTCAAGTAATGGCGTTCTTTAAATAATCCTCACTGCTTTATCTTAACGCACCAAATATCAACTCTATTGACTTACAGTTTACTACGAAATTTTGTATTAATATACATATATTAATACTATGTTACATATAACGATAAATAGGAGTGTCTTCAATATGAAAGACTAAACATAATTTAATCTCTACATTTTACTAAAAGTTTTGAAAGGTTTGTTTAGAGAAAAACGGGTTTTAAATATTTTCCATCAAAACAAATTCAACAAACAGTGTATTATAATTATAGAGATAGATAGGCACAAGAATTCGCTGTTGATTTTGCCTTTATTTTCTTCGACACTTCATATGTATATTATATATGTAGAAGCAGAAAGTATACAATTCTGATTAATACACTCAATATAAACAATCTCTCGTAAATATTAAACTATGTGAGGTGTACACTTACTTTTTTAGGTAAAATCAAGAAATACGTACAAAGTAACTACCACAAAACGGTGATTAATCTTAACTTTCAAAGAACTTATTGAATGGGAAAAATACAGAAGAAAACTAATCTTATTGAATTTTTATTTTTTTTTTATTACAATCTGCTGTGAATACAACTAAAAAATTTTTGATTTTCTTTTTATTTACTTTCTTTCTTCTTTATGTTTACTTTTACAAACGGGATTATTAATACGTATTGATACTATGATTGTTCCTCATTATTATCTATTAATATCCTTATATTTAATTATTAAATAAAGCTATGCATTCATAATTTGTATGTCAACAAAAATAAGATCATCTTATTTTAAACAAAATTCTCAAAGCTTAAAAAACAAAAGCAAGATAAATTCGATAACTCTGGCAAATATTAATTTTTTGTTTAAAAATTTTCTTGTATCTCCGATAGTTATCAAAATAGGAGAGTGAAACTTTAAAGGATAGTCTTAAAAATTTGCAAAATTTTATTAGAATCAAGGGGGGATACTTCCAAAGATGTTCCTTGTAGGAGCAAAAATAATCACGTGCAAATAATTCTATAATACTTTAAGAACTATGAGTTACCATCAACCATCGCGACACTGTTCTGTGATTGTTCTTTTCTCGTGTATTCGGTAAACATTCAGGAGGACAATGTTCCCTTGGGTTAAAAGTCAAGGAACAGAGGGGGATGTTTTTCTTGTCGGAAATCGAGCCACTGTTTTGGCGAGCAGCGTAAATATTTGTACGATTAGAGATGGGGGATAGAACGTTAGGCAGGAAATCTTTATTATTTCAGAGATATGAAACCCTCCCGGACAGATTCACGAAGTCAAATGTCTACTTTTTTTACTTCTCAGTTTCTCTTTGACGTTCCGTGCCCCGATCCCCATAACCGAATTGCTCGAAGGATCAAAACGAAGAGTATGAATCGAAGGACACGTCGATACAGTTCCGGCCAACCTGTCCACCAATAAAAATTCTGGACGAAAATGTCAATCTCGCCCGTCGGAGTTATTGCAACGGGATTTGAATGCAATAAGAAATATTTGCGCGGAAATGTGAATTTGTAAAATATCCGAAACTAATAATATAAAAATTTAGTCTTTTTCGATCTTGTAAATATTTAAAATGTACGTAAAGGAGACGTGAGAAGATTTTTAATATATTGTTTAATAAGAGAAAAGAATAAGAGAGTGCTTTTAAGTAAATTGAAATATCTAAACTACAAAAATAAATACACCTTATTTTTATATTTAAACTTACATTTTTTATTTTCCTATTAAAATTCTAATTTTAAAGTCTATATTTTTTACCATAATACCTTCATTTGTATTGTTATTTATGTTATCATGTTGTATAGCAACAGTGTTTTCTTCTTGTTTTTTTTCACACTCGACACTCTGTTTTTCAATTTAATCTTGTGTATTCTTGATGTGGACTATGCAATTTGTGGTTAAAAAGTTGTAATTTGTAAATAATTACACAGAATTAAATTCTATGGTTTGAAAGTGACGTGTCCGTTCGACTATAAATTCATTTACTTCTGCGATGCTCTGCGTATTTAATTAATTTTGCAATTCCATTCGGTTTAGAATTTCTAAACCTTCCTCTGTGTGAAATTTGCTGGTTAAACGTTCTACATGTTTCCACGCGAACTGGTTTATGATCTCGACGTAACTTCTTTGCTGTCTTTCAAATTTAGTTTTTTTCTATTCTGACACTCTTCAATTTATTCATTTTTAATCCAAATTCAAACTAGAACTTGAAAATTTCGATGATGTTGGTTGTAGATAAGGTGAGTCATCTGAATTTTTTTATAAACTTACTGAGTTATTCTGATTCTTGACAGTAACTTAATCTCGTTTAGAGATTATTTAAAAAATTAGTTCGTTCCTTTACTATATTTTAGACCTTTTGCATTGTTGATTTTGATTTAGAGACTTCATATATAACATATTAATTTCAAGTAAATTTTAAATAAGTTTATAAATTCGCGACAAAGCTCCATAGTGTTTGCTCTTATTATTAAATAAAACACGTTCCTTCCATATAAATTTTTAACAATTTCTCCAATGCATGGTAATAATTTTTTTCTTGTGATTTAATTTTACTGTATTTAGTTTCGCCGCAATTTTTGATAAATTGTAGGATTTTATAAAATTGAATCGTGCAAACATCAAGCTCGCTGAACAAACGTCGATCGCGTTTTAAATTAATATTATCCGTCGAGGATGAATTCATTTTGTGTATCGGGGTGCAATTTCCACTTTAAACGCGTCACGCTTCAATCCTTACTTCGAAGTTTAATTCCAGAAAAGTCAATGGACAGATCTAGTGCTCGCAGAAGATTAATTTGAGTCAATTTGTTCTTCTATTCCATCAACAAGATGATTAATGAAAATTCGATTGCGTCCTAATGAACGTCGTTGTACTTCTTTCAACCGTAATCTGTACAGTTGCTTTTCGTCGCATAGAGAATTAAACTTCACCTTCAGCTATTGCAAGCTTTTCTTTCAGCTTTCTTTCAAGAATTTATCCTTTAAACGAATCGCCTAGGACTTTCGTATTAAGGAATTTAGCAAATTTTTGCATTTTCATTCGCATGATAATTTAGTAATAATTTCTAAATCAAATTTCTTTTCAATAATCAACCTTTTAAAGTTCATGATAATGTTTTTAAAATATCTACAAAAATAATGAAAACCTTCTGTAGAAGGTGCGAAATTCGAAATTTAGACATGATTAGTTACGTTCAACTTCGATGCTTGATATAATTATCATTATTAATGAATAAAATAATACAAATTTTTACATGGTTCTTTTCAATATAAAGGTTCACAAAATAAAAATTATTAGACAAGAAGGACTCCTTTAGTATTTCACGTATAACTTAATTTCAAGTCTGTCCTAAAAACATAATATTTCAAAATTTAGCTAAAAAATCTTAAGAGATGTCAAAATATCAAATTATAATTCTTATACAATACGTATTATTATTTTTTATAATTTTCTTATTTTGTGAACATTTATACTAAAGAGAACTGCAAACAATGATCCAAATATTAATTATAGAATAAACAACGCTTGTTTATGCTATTGTTAGCTACGTTATTTTTATTTCATTTACGAACAATACTTACTATACAGGGTGTTCGGTCACACCTGAGAAAAATTTTCATGGGAGATTCTAGAGGTAAAAATAAGACGAAAATCAAGAATACCAATTTTTTGGTGAAGGCTTCGTTAAAAAGTTATTAACGTTTAAAATTTCGCACCGTACTGAATTTTTTTCTCGAAAATGCGCAGGATTTCGGAGGTATGTCTATTCACAAAAAACGATTATAACCCTCGCAACCGCACATAATTTTTCCAGAACGATTTAAAATTTTTAATTTTGTCGAAAAATTTTATACCTTCTCGAATTTTTTTCTCGAAAGTGGATAGGATTTCGAGGGTATGTCTAATGACCAAAAATGATTGTAATTGCCTCCTACAATCGAATGTAATTTTTCCAGAACGATGTGAAATTTTTTTTTCGCCGAAAAATTTAGGCGCCTATACCCCCTTGTCGTTTTTTTTGAGAAATTCGTTTTTCATTTATAATAATTTTGTTTGATGAGCTACGGAAAAGTTGTCAAATACTTTTTTGTATGCACCCATGGGCTCTGCTTCAAAAAAAAATTTCAATCAGACACCTTTACTAATATAGGAGCTATGGCCGTTTGAAAATTGAACAAGTTTTAGGTGGTTTTTCTCACTTTACGGTGTCAAAGAATAACTTTTTCAATATTGTTAGAATTTCTACATATTCCCCAACAAAATACGTGTCGTTTGCCGTTTGAAACATTAAAATTCCCCAATCCGTTCAGAAGTTATGACATTTTAAAGATACGCTTCAGGGAAGCATTTCGGGTCTCACATTATATTTTTGGTAAGGAATTTTTTTCTGGAAAATGCGTAGGATTTGGGGGGTATTTCTATTAACCAAAAATGCTTGTGATTGACTCCTGCTACTAAATGTAATTTTTTTTAGTATAATTTGAAATTTTTTAATTTCGTCTAAAAATTTCAATACCTACTCTCAAAAGTGGGTAGGATTTCAGGGGTATGTGTATTCACCAAAAATGATTGTAATTAAGCCTCGTAACCAAAAATAATTTATTCAGAATGATTTGAAATTTTTTAATTTAATTTATTAATAACTCTTTAACGAAGCCTCAGTCAAGAAATTGGTATTCTTGATTTTCGTCTTATTTTGGCTTCTAGAAACTTCCATTAAAATTTTTCCTAGGAATGGCCGAACACCCTGTATGTATTGTGTCACAACGTATTCCAGCCTCAAAGCTCATAGTACAATTTCGACTTCAGTGCAAAGAAAAACAAGGCCACTACAGAACAATAGTGACATTTGGCCGCCAGAAACCTTCCCAAATTTAGAAAATAGCAGCGTGTTTTTACCACCTAGGCACCGTCACCCCTTGCATCGATCTCGACTGTCTCTTTCCAAGACCACCCCTTAGTCTTGATCCCACGACTTTTCCAAGCACCAATTATAGAATTGTATCCTCCCAAGTTATTCCACCACTTAAAATATCCTACACCAAGCAGGACTCCTCCGACACGTAATGTTAAGTGAAAATTGTTGAACACACGTCTACGGCGTTCAACAGTATGTTTGAAAAAAGATTTTCTTTTTATAGACAAAAGATATATTTTGTTTCAATTCTCGAAACGACCGTCACGTTTCGTTTAATTTCAACGTTGTAAATGTCGAAAAATGTCAGTTCATTTTGCTCGTAATATCCATAAAATTTTAACGTATCATTTCAGTGGAGAGTTCGGTTGAGACGTTTCGAATTGTCATTGCCGGACGAGATTCCTTGCATCGACATTTCTATTATTTCGTTCGAAATCCCAGATATATACATATACACATCGATTCGCACGATAAAGATAGGCATGGAGCATTTTAACCAAACATAATCAATATAGACTGACATGTCACTTCTGGGCATCGTATTTTGAATTGTATATTTGACCTGCTCGATACAAACACTATGCAAAATTGTTGACATTTCCTTGACTTCCATGTTATTTTTTCTTTTTGTTGAATTTTTGTATACCCTATCTTTTTCTCTCTGTTGATATTCCATGTGTCTCTGTGGTATAAATATTCATAACTGTTCATCGATTATATAATTTTATTAGTTGTTATTTATATTGTCGTTTTGAAATTACTAGCAATAATAATGAATATAGCATAACAGTAATAACAGGTATAGTTTGTGTTTCTTTCAAAAGTTCGACGATTACATTTTCCTTAATTAATTTTATCAGTGATACCCAAGGACAAAGAAAACATTAAATTTTAATTGTAATTATGTAATTATGTCAATACCCATAGAAATCTGATAATCTGCCAGTAAAAAGAGGAAATAGTTTCGGAATTTCTGAATACTTATAAAATTTATAGTTTAGAAATTAAATACTTTCTATGAAATTTTAAATTGTTTCCTGGGAAGACTTGTTTTATTTGCTAATACGTCTGGGAAAATTAGACAACTTATTCAGTGAAGTGTTTCCTTATATATTAAGATGATATTATTTCTGTTTTACATGATTTTCTTATTTTTATTATACGAATACATATTTTCTTAAAGCATCGTTTTTTCACTCTCATGTTTTTATATTTATATATACAGGGTGTTCGGCCACCCCTGGGAAAAATTGTAATGGGAGATTCTAGAGACCAAAATAAGACAAAAATCAAGAATAGCAATTTCTTGACTGAGACTTCGTTAGTAAGTTAGTAAGTTATTAAAACATTTCAAATCATTCTGAAAAAATTATTTTCGGTTGTAGGGATCGATTACAATCATTTTTGGTCATTACACATACCCACGAAATTCTACGCATTTTCGAGAAAAAGATTCAGTAAAGGCGGAACTTTAAATGTTAATAACTTTTTAACGAAGCCTCCATCAACAAATTGGTATTCTTGATTTCCGTCTTATTTTGGCCTCTAGAATCCCCCATTAAAATTTTTCCCAGGAGTGGCCGAATACTCTGTATACATATATTGGATCAAAGGATCATCCATTTCCTTACATTTTATTGTATAGTATTAATTAATATGAGGTCATTCAGTGTATTCTCATTTTAATATTCTGTTTTACTTTATTATAGTATTTTTCACACAGTATGGTCGCTGTAATAATTTTTTGCTGTAAATTATAAGGCTTTTGTTTATGCGTCGCTGCGTCGATAATTATTTAGCGACGATTAAACGACGCGGAGGAGTCTTCAGCGAATTCTGAAGTCCTATCAAAAAGTGTGTGGACTGTAACTTTGATTTGTATAAGCTTTATTGGCGTATCAGCAAAATTGCATTCCGGTAGACTCACTAATGACTGGCCTATAAGGAAATGGCTGGGCGATAGGGCTAGGAGATCGTTGGGATCAGAGGATCCCAGCTAAAGTGTGACAGTCGCGATACTGCAATAACTATTGATGATACGGAAAAATTGTTTATATGAAAATTGCAGGATAAAATAGGATCTTTATTCTGGCGTAAACGGACATTTTATTTATGTTATTAATTTCAAAGATACGATGATGAAGTTTCGTTTTTTAAATGGAGCTATATATTTTTTTTTGGATCATGCGATAGTGTTTTTCAAGACGAATTCATTAACCTGCAATTTATTTACCCGATTTTCATTAGTTTTCAAGATATAACGCTTGGAAATTTACTGATTTTCGGCGAAGACGTCTCGGCTTGAGTGGCAAGTCATAAAAGCGGCCCTATTGTTGCGCTGTTTGACTCCGCCTGTTGAAACCGATAGCAAGGGTCTACGCTCGGAACGGCAGGCCCGAAGAGTCAGAAACATGAAAAGTATTGTCCATCACGATTTAAGTTTGTCGCATCGAGGATGGTGATGTCGCTAATAATTTGAATGATTGGAACATTCATTTAAATGTTTTAGCTGAAGGTAGGTATAAAGACATAACTTAATTTTAATTTATGAAAATATTTTATTATACAAAAAATTCATTCCACATGTCTCCCGCTGTTTGAAATACATATTTCTATGCGTTTCATAAATTCTTTCTCCACGTTTATTAATACATCCCTTCGAATACTTTCACATGCAGTTTTAATTCTTTCTTTTAAATCTGCGGTGCTTCGTACTGGTGTTTTGTAAATTTGTTGTTTAATATAACCCCACAGAAAAAAATCACATGATGACAGGTCTGGTGATCTCGGTGGCCAAGCAATTGGTCCACCACGGCCGATCCATCTTTGTGGAAAGTGTTCATTTAACCATGCCCGCACAGATGATGCGTAATGTGGGGGAGCTCCACCCTGTTGGAACCACATATTTTTTCTCTCAGCAAGTGGTATGTCGTCCAAAACGCTGGAAATATAACTTTCTAAGAACGCCAGATACGTGTTGGCTGTCACGGACCCTTCAAAATAATATGGCCCGTAAACTTTTCGATTAAATAAACCGCACCACACCATAATCGAGCTTCGATATTGGTGATTTACTTCCTTTTTCCAAAGAGGATTTTTTGTTGCCCACATTCGGGCATTCTGATGGCATATTTGCCCGTTGGTTGAAAATATACACTCATCGGTTAGTAATAAATATCTCAGGAAATTACTGTCCTCCGCCAGATTTCCCGCAACCCATCTCGCAAATTCCAATCGAGGTTCGAAATCCCTGTCGAATAATTTGTGTATTTTGATTGGCTTGTACGGCTTCATATTATGTTTTTTGAGGATTCTATGAACTGCGGATTTTGATACCCCGCATCTCACTGATAATGCCCGAAGTGATGCTGTCGGGGTTTGATTAATGACTGCTAATACATGCACCTCATGTGAAAGGCTTTCACCAGAAACAGTGTTTCGCCTGGTCACCTCTCGTTCATGTAGCGAACCAATTATTTCAAAGCGGTCACATATTCTTTTTATCTGAAAATTGAGTGATTTTATGTAAGCACGAGTGCGAAAAATAACTTTAAAGAAAAACTGTATAACACTGAATATATAATTCTTTTATTATTATGTTTATACATCATGCAAGAACAAATAAAAGTATCATATCGTCTTTTTATTAGATTCATTACCGTGCTTTATCAATACAATAAACAAGGAAAGGATTAAAGATTCAATATCTAATAGTGTTTTAGTAAGTGAAAATGGAAGCTTTACCATCATTGGATGTGGGTTTGGTAGATTCGGATGCCGTCGATGAAAAATTTCACTCACTTCCCGGTATGACAAGACGTGCCCAACACCTCTCAATCGCACAAGCTCTATTTTCTCCTCAACACCAAACGACATTTTGAATGAATGAACGAAAGTGAATATAAGACTACTGCACAGCTCAAAGATTTGACGAGTTCTGATTCAAATACTGTTTTCCACTTTTTGAAGGAATCTTTCAGAAGATATGATTGGTTTCTTTCGAAACAAAGAAACTTCTTCTATTGGTTGGAAATGTCTAGAGAAGTAGTAAACTGAAGGGAATGAAAAATTCGCAAGGATAAGGAATATAAAATTGATTCATAAGAGAACTCATAAAACGTATTAAACAGTGTATTTCAATATATTGCAGCGGAACAGCAAACTCATAAAAGACCAGCGGGTCTAATTAGGTATTTTCGGGAAAGTTGGAATTTTTATTAGTGGTAAAATGTAATAGATGTATTATTTATGTTTGGCAAGGTCCAAGTTTTTCCATCATACAACAAGAGTTATAAAACACCGCTACAAAGCACTGCAGACTTAAAGCTGTGTGTGAAAATATTCCAACGGACATTCTAATAAACGTGGAAAAGAAACTTGTAAAACGAATTGAAACATGTATTTCAAATAGCAGGAGACACGTAGAATAAATTTTTTGTATAATAAAATTCAGCTAAAACATTTAAATAAATGTTCCAATCATCCAAATTATTAGCGACATCACCATCCTCGATGCGACAAACTTAAATCGTGATGGACAATACTTTTCATGTTTCTGACTCTTCGGGCCTGCCGTTCCGAGCGTAGACCCTTGCTATCGGTTTCAACAGGCGGAGTCAAACAGCGCAACAATAGGGCCGCTTTTATGACTTGCCACTCAAGCCGAGACGTCTTCGCCGAAAATCAGTAAATTTCCAAGCGCTATATCTTGAAAACTAATGAAAATCGGGTAAATAAATTGCAGGTTAATAAATTCGTATTGAAAAACACTAGCGCATGATCCAAAAAAAAATATATAGTTCCATTTAAAAAACGAAACTTCATCATCGTATCTTTGAAATTAATAACATAAATAAAATTTCCGTTTACGCCAGAATAAAGATCCTATTTTATCCTACAATTTTCATATAAACAATTTTTCCGTATCATCAATAGTTATTGCAGTATCGCGACTGTCACACTTTAGCTGGGACACCCTGTAAGTGTCAAACGACGAGAATTTAAAATTGCTTCGATCGCAATGATTAGCGTATAGAATACCTCGTACGTAAACATAGCGTCGCCAATTGTTTTGTACAAATGTCCTTTGAACGATCGTACTGCAGCCTCCCAAAGCCCGCCGAAATGCGGCGAGCGAGGAGGAGACAAATGCCATTCAATGTTTTCTCTTGCTTCGGATGCATGTAATGCTATAAACAATTCGTGTAATTTTTCGGTAGCTATTTGTATTTTATGTTTACTGCTATGTCCAGTAGATCCAGCCAAAGCTAACAAATCTTTACTACTCCAACTACGACTGCCACTCGATGTAAGCGACATGCCAGTTCTACTCAAAGATGAAGATTTCATTTTAGTTTGAAGTTGTTTATCATTTACATTAGACAAATCGGTGGCTAAATGGTGCAAATTATGTAGGAAGGATGGTGCAAATCGTAAAGTATATATTACACTGTTTAAGAAACATGTATTTCCTAAATTACACAAAGTAGCTATTCTCAATCCTCCAGTACCACTGTTCGATACATCATAACTTCCATCCTAATGATTGCTAAGCTGATTGCGATAGCCTCACCACGAAGCGCATTTTTTAATAAATGAAATTTCTGCACACCGATCAACTCGTCATTATCGTGCACTAGGGACTTAAAGGTGTCATGAAAACTATGCCACTCTACGGGATTGCCGTCGAATGGCTTAATTTCTATCTTGCGTAAAAGTGAACTAGTTTGTCTAACAGTGTTTGGCGACTCTACTACTCGATTTGCGGACACGGTTCCGCTAATTCCGCGTTCTTCTTTCAACCGCTCGCTGATTGTTTCCGCGGCACTATAATAATGCTCCTCGAACGACTCCCATTCTGGCGTATGGTCAGATTCTTCGTCCGCTATTTCAATAGCTACTTGCACTTCCGAAAAGGCATTGAATATTTGCCCTAATTTGGATTGGCGAATTTCCAATACAGCGATCGAGATTTCGCGCTGCTCTGCGAGGAATGACTTTAAACGCGTTAATTGGGCTTTAACCGCGGTGCGACGCCTTCTCAATGCCTTAAGGTCAGCAGATTCTAACGAGGATGTCATATTGTCGAGATCGAAAACAGTGGATGGGATGGATTAATGGAAAAGTGAATCGTTAGCACTCACCGATACAGATTATTGCGATACTGCTGTCTCTGGAAGCTGGATGCGACACTTCTCAGCTGCTGATAGGATGCTGATGTACTCCTTCTGCTTCTTGTATGACGATTGATCACCGTCGTCGAATGATTCTCCAACTACCGCTCACTACTTCGCTTGGCTACTGTCGTCCGTGCAGGACCGTTGTGGGCTCGTTGGTTTCTCGTGAATTCGCCTCCTGGATCTGCTTCCTCGATTAGCGTCCACTGGCGGCCTTTGTCCAATATCTCCCCAAATGGAGTACGATATTGTATGATAGCTGGAACCACTGTCCAACTCAAGCGCGATATTGTATATTGTAGCCGGAACCACTATCCGGCTCGAAGGACCAAAAATGTTTATGCGTCGCAGCGTCGACAATTATTTAGCGACGATTAAACGACGCGGAGGAGTCTTCAGCGAATTCTGAAGTCCTATCAAAAAGTGTATGGACTGTAACTTTGGTTTGTATAAGCTTTATTGAGCGCGACTATCTATTGAGACTATGTTCGATCTGTCTTCTTTCTGAGTCTTTTTGAGTCCGATTTGAGAGTGTTCATGGTTCGCGCACGAAACCTCGAAGATTTTCCACGCGAGTGGATTGGTCGCCTTTTCCCAATCAGGATCTTAAACTACGATTTTCACTAATGTTAACGCCCTTTTGCCAACCCCGATAGAGCGAGGGTGAGGGCAATGGGACGAATGGGGGTACTCTCGAAGGCCAAGCAAGGCAGCCAAGGATGCCTCCAGGTTGACCGTGCACGGCAACAACCATTACGCACATGGTTTGGCCGATTCTTCGGCCGCTCCAAGTTTATGATTCGTTCGGTTATTAAACGAAACGAAATTCTAAAGGCTATGGTATGGAAAAACTCGAAGTGACTGAAATAAACTTTACTATCGCAAAAATGAAATTGCCGGTAATAGAAAAATAAACTTTAAAATATTCTTGGTGATTAAACGAAAAATAAACTAACACTCCCCGTCCGTGTCATAAACGGATCTTCGAGAATCTTCGCGAAAGGTGTTCCGCATCGGCCGGAACAGCTTTAATGGATCTAAATCAAAAGAAATATTTTTATAATCGCTTACGGCAACTTTTCCAAAATTGCTCGAATATTAAGTATATTAAAAGATTATATAACTGTCAGAGAAAACGTTTTAAAGATATTACTAGGATCTAAAGGAAATACTTTTAAGAAAATTAAATACGTAGATACGAGTGAATATGCATCTAGAATGACATACATATAAATACACTGCTTTTATTGAAAAACATTAAAGCTATCGTTTTACGATTATTCTGTTAAACATTTGCATTTTTATTTCAGTAGTAATATGATGCATGTTTAATCATTGCATTGTTACTTCATAAGGGCGGGAGCGTTATTTTAAAACTTTGACGTATACATATATTAAGATTGAAGGATCATAATACTTCCATATTATTTTTCATTGTATGCGTATTTGGTTTTCATCCATCTGCATTATTATGTATCCTTTTGAAAACACGCGGGGAACATTGTGCATTTCCGGCGTATGGATTTTGTTTGAATACGACCTAATTATTACGTATGCATTCACGTTTCTGTTCCATTTGTTCGAGCGCCGGGAAAAAGTACTTCGTTTCGAGGTCCGTTCATTAATTTTATATTACGGTCAGATTAATTGGTAAAAATGCTTCTGGATAAATCAGCAACAAATGGTAAAATATTTTGATGCATTTCACGGTGAGTTTTTCACGTCGTCAGAATGTCAGTTCAATGGATATAAATTCCAGTGTTACGTTTTGTTCTATTTTTTTATATTAATCCAAACACGTGGACGGATGTCTGAAAATACTGTAACAACGAACGCGTTTTAAAATAATAAATATTTCGATCATTTATTTAAATATTAGATAGCATTTTCGTTAAAGATGCTACAGGAATAATTCATTCAACATACGTTTTACTATGACGAATAAAATATTTAATGTAAAAGTAACAGTTTAGATTGAACACATATTTTTGACATTCTCAAATTACAGTGACCATTCGCTCATAGTCTTTTCTCACACCCAATTGTTCTCACTGCCTTGCATTCACCCTTACAAATAGCTTCACAACTCACTTTCAATAAAATTAATAATTCATGTTCATACAGTTTTAACACAGATACTATACAGAGTGTTCTGACTGAAGGAGTATATCTTCTTTGTTTTTAATAATATGGAAAATGTTTATAGAACTATTTGTCTGGTCATAAAAGAAGAATGTCGTGGAAGACAAACGTTTTTCAAATTTTTTTTAAAGATACTAATAGTTTTTACTAGAAAAACTTATTTTATTTGTATTATACCATGAAGTGGACGAAAAAATACATTTGGCCTGTGTCGTGACATTTAAATGACACTGAACACTAAACATGAACTCGAAATTGTTGGATTAGACTTAATGGGTTCCTTTTTTCTTTGAAAAAATTTGAAGAAATAAGTTTATAATATAAACAGTAAGTTCAGATGCCATCCTAACACTTAATTATATTTCCATAGCATTTTAGATATTCAAGGTCATTTGAAGGTCCCGATTCAGATATATTGTCAAATGTATTTTACAATATACATTTTTCTAGTAAGAAGATATGAATAACCTTGGAAAAACTCGAAAAAAACAACGAGTGGAAAAAGATTTTTCATTGTTCAAAACAATTCAAGTTGTGGCATGAACATTCTTCATGCCTTTAAAAACAAAAGAAATATTTAGAAGGCATCCCTCGGCTGAAAAAAGTACAATGTACAATGATTGAGTTATTAAAAATGTTGCAGAAGTTAGCGAATATTTTCAACGGTAAAATATAGGATTCTAGAATCTGTGATGTCAGAGTCCCTTTTCGAACATTACTTTTTCGTACACCTCGTCTACGCATTGAATATTTATTACACGTGTCCCCAAGTGTGCCCGCATATTTTAAATTTTCTCAATATCGAATTTTTCATAGTGAAAAAATTGTCCAAGTCACATATGTTTCATTTTACATAACCTCAACGAAATTATTTGCAGAATCATAAAGCTTTGTCTAATTTTATTATTTGGTAATACATCCATAATATTTCGAAACTTTTAAAATGTTATTTCAAACAAATTCTAATATAATTACATGTTTCATAAAATGAAAAAGTATGGCAAGCGTTTCAAAGGTGAATTTAGTTCGAGAAATAACGGATAAAGTTTACATTAACATTTTCATCGTTTTGTATTGTATTGTCCGAATACGTATCGTAATTAATATAACGGGCTGAAAACATTCACAGAAGATTACAAGTGTACTTATAAATAATTAAGAGAATTATATATAATTTGATTTCGTATTTTATGCAACCTCACTTTTGTATATATCAATAATATTCAAATATTCTTTGTCTTCGCTTCGCTAACTTTATCGTGTAACAAATTCTACGTTTTTTATGAGAATCTAAATTGGAAGTGAGAATGAAAATTAGTGATTTAAATTTAATAACACACTGTAATCTGAGGAACAGGATGGTTATTGACTTAAACACTTAAATTAACGAAATAAAATCTAACACCTGAAGATGAGATGATTAGGCACGATTTACACATGTATAATAGAAGCTCTGAAATTGCAATGACCTAATGTAAGAAATTAAAAGTTACAGATTTCTATATTGTGTGGTCTTTGTTATACAACAGTAATGAATAATTAAACGTAGTAGAAAATAATTGTTTAATCACAGTTAAATCGATCTTCTATTGTCTTGAGCAGTAAAGCTTCATTAATCTTATTGTCGATTGACGAGAGAATATTCGTTTTAAATCAGAGTTGGTCAATTTGTACTCGAATAACGAATCAAATTTTTAGATTCACTTGTAAACTAACTTCCGTTTACATTTCATTTATAAATTTATTTGCAAATTAAAATGCATCAACGATTTTTTAAAAGAGCATTTAAACGGGTAATACCACGGACAAAATTTAATTTACGAATGCCTGTAAAAATATTATTTGTTATTTGTGAATAAAATTTGCCTAACTCGGTTCTAAAATATGTCTATATGCAGTATTTAAAGTTTGTGAGAATGACAATCGACTACTATTATACAGGGTATTCGGATACTTCTGGGAAAAATTTTAGTGGGAGATTCTAGAGGTCAAAATAGGACGAAAATCAAAAATACGAATTTCTTGATGGAGGCTTCATTAAAAAGTTATTAACGTTTAAAGTTCCACCCGTATTGAATTTTTTTCTCGAAAATACGCAGGATTTCGGGGTTATGTCTATTCACCAAAAGTGATTGCAATTGACCCCTGCAACCGAAAATAATTTTTCTAGAACGATTTGTAATTTTGTTTTTCGTCAAAAAATTTAGTTCTGTCGATTTTTTTTAAAAATACGTTTTTCATTTTTAATAATTTTGTTTAACGCTCTACAAAAAAATTGTCTAACACTTTTTTGTGGGTACCAATGAGCTCTACTTCAGAAAAAAATTTCATTGAAATATATTCACTATTGCAGGAGTTATGGCTGTTTGAAAATTGGACCATTTTTATGGGGTTTTTCTAACTTTACGAGGTTAAGGAACAACTTTTCGAATATGTTTAGAATTTCTACATATTCTGCGTCAAAATACGCGTTGTTTACATTTTTGTTGTCACAGGAAACCGTTCGTGGTATATCACGAGACGGAATCCGTTAACGGTTCAGCGTTGCACACGTCGCGGTTTGCACACGGCGTGCAATCGCCCTTTTCGGTTAGGGCGATCGTCGATTGTTAAATCGAACCGTTCTTAAGACGAGCACCGTGCCGTGCGTCAAACAGATCGTCGCGAGTTCGCGTCTAGACACAACGTAACAGATCATTATGTGTTACACCTTATACAATAAAGTCTTCTGCTCGTTATCGTTATCTGTGCCTATACTTTCGACCACAGTGCATCTCCTATTGCTATCCCATTAACAATAATTTTGAAACTCTGAAATCCTCCAATCTGTTCAGAAGTTACGACACTTTAAAAATACGCATGGAATTTCAGGGAACCTTTTCAGGCCTCAGATTATATTTTCGATAAGGAATTTTTTCTCGAAAATGGGTAGGATTTCGGGGTTATGTGTAACCATAAAAAAGGATTGTTATCGACCCCTGCAATCGAAAATAATTTTTTTGGAACACTTTGAAATTTTTTAACTTAATTTTTTAATAACTTTTTAACGAAGCTTCAGTCAAAAAATTGATACTCTTGATTTTCGTCTTATTTTGGCCTCTAGAATCTCGCATTAAAATTTTTCCCAGGGATGGCCGAACACCCTGTATATCGTAACCTATTGGAAAACTGAGTATTTTTCAATAAAATACACACAGAGAACAGAGAATACTGAAATATCAATTTCAAAGATCCAAGTACCTTTATTTAGTGAGTATAGATAAAATGGAGAAACTAACTGGAATTAAACTGTAACAACATCGTCAAAGGATATTGCACATGAACTCTGACTAATGTTGTCATTTGTGCTGCGACGCGTGTAGAGAAGAACACAAAGTCGGTTAAAAGATATTATTTGCGTCAAAAAGCAAACAATAAAATACACAAAATTTGTATACAAATTGTATTATTACTCGTTACGTAGAAATTGTTATATATAAATGTTGTAAATGTAACAATACATTTTAGTATAGTGTGCAATATTTGTAAAATCTTAAGTGTAATTAAACTATTATTTACAAATTATGTTACAATTAACTCAACCACTTTCTACTGCAAATAATAAGTTGTTCTTAGCTTATTAATTGAATTTGAGGAAGGATGAAAGCTAGTGATCAATATTCACTAAATTGATTCCGTACGCAACAAAATGTAATATTTTACTTCAAGCATTTTATACTGGATTAATTAGCATCGAATAATTCCATAACATCTTTAATATTTTCCAAACATAGGATATAAAATACTGCTGTTTTAATTAATGTTCTCCATCTTGTTTATCCTGTTTCAGTTGGTAATTCAGTATTTTCTAACTTATCATATTTTTATAGTTGTTTGAGTCCCGTACAATAATCGATTTCTGCAGAACAAAGATGGGAATTTTATTCGAAGAATAGATAACTAATAAAACCAACGTTAAATTTTTATCTATTCATTGCTAAATATTTAATAATTCAATGTTGTACCTGTTACTTTACAGCATTCTAAGTGACTTTATTCAAAATTTGACGAGCATAAGGATTCTCTTATTGGAAACATTTTTTAAATTCGTTGCAAATATGCATGAACATTCGCTGTCTAATTATGATGTATAGCGGCGTATTCCGCCAGAATTATTCTGGAAAGGAATAATTTCTTTCCGCTCCCGTCGTTCTGGAAAGTGACTTGACTGACGCGACGTCGATCCTACGGAACGGAAAAGGAAAAAAAGGTGAAAACAGCAGAGACGATTTGAAGATAGAAAGGAAAGGTATTAACCTTGTGACCGCCAAGGCGAAAAGCCAGTGTTTCCTCGGCTGATTTGACATTTCCGTGCGCGCGCGTACGTGTGTGCCAGCGACGTCCGTGTTTTCATCACTTCGAAACGGACGCCCGGGAGAAGAGAAATGGGAATATTGGGAAAATTGCTTCCCTCGGTGTCCCTGGTGTCCATCTGGTGTCTGCTGATCGTCGAGTCCGGCCAGGTTCAGAAGGAACAGGATCATCTGGGTAAATCATCTTTCTATTGTATTTGTGCCCTTGGCTTCACCGTTGACGTCACGCGACTTCATTTTTGTTCGCAACCGCTGATTTTATCGACGAATTTCATTTTCCGGAAAATCGAGATTGGAATTTCTTACTAATCCATTCTGCACGATCGCAATTAGAATTGTTGAACCGCGGGGCGAAATTTCAAGTTTCTAAATTTTTAATTCAAAAAAGTGTGAAGGAAAACGCAGCTAGAACGAGTTATTAGTTTCGCAATAAAAATTTGTGAATTATGAATATCATAAGGATTATGTATACTCTCGTCCCTAAGATACCAGACACTTAAAAGACGTAGAATAAAAACGAATTAACACTGAAGCGATGTAAATTATAAAATGAAACTAACGCTTATTTATCCATTGCATTATAAAGGAAACGTAACTCATATTGTATGTCATGAATTTACCAAAATGTTAGCTAACAATTCAAAATTTTCATTTTATGTCGATCGTTCAAATTAATAGTAGAATTCTATCAACAATTACTTTTTAGAATTTTTTTCATTAATACCATTCTAGCCTTTCCGAAGTAGTAATTTAAAATGACTAAATGTAAGAAAGCGAGATGATAAATCGCGTTAGAAAATTGTATCTGTACCTTAATTTGCATCTACAAGATGGACGAGCAAAATGGTCGGTTTCTTTTGGACGGTAGCGTACATAATCAACCGTGTGTAATATTTGTGTTATCAAGTTCACTCGATCGATTTTAAATTTGAGGACCAAGCAATTCAATATTCGAATTAGCGATACAATGGAACCTCGATTATTGCACGAGAGCCTTATCCATTGTATAGCAACAAATGGAGGGAATGGTCGTTAAGCAACAAGAAGGTAAAGTTGAAGACGTTATGTACAGTTTATTATTTATAAAGCAACCGTTCCGGATATTGTTTCTAGCAATAGGACGATTATTAATGTTCATTAACATATACAATTTATTTGAAAAATTTACATATATTGCAATAATAAATATATATTACAAAAAATGTTTCATTTTTGGCTCACAAAAATATTCGGAGAATATTAATTTTTATCACTTATTCAATGTAATTTGATATCGTAAAATAATTTTAATACTTCATGACGTAACCTTTTTGTTTAAGAACGTGTCTCAATCTGTTTGGCATATTATTTATAATTTTGTTTAAATATTCCACAGTTATATTCGACCATTCACTTTGAAGTCTTTGTTTTAATTCAGCTATTAATGAAATTGGAGCTTTCCGAAGTTTACTATCTAATTCATCCCATAAATTTTCAATAAGATTAAGGTCCGGTGATTGTGGTGGGGGGATGAAGAATTTTGGAACAGCGATATAATAAAAAACTCTTGCACAATACGTGACTTGTACTTGGGGTCGTTGTCTTGATAAAACGCAAAATTATTATTTATCCTCATTTTTTCAGCATTTTGAACTAAATTACTTTTAAGTATATTTAAATAAAGGTTTCTGTCCTAAAACTAAGTTACAGAAATGCAGCCCCAGACCATGACACTGCCCCCTCCGTGTTTCACCGTACCTCTTGTATTTTTAAAATGAAACTCTTGATTCGATTTCCGCCACACCATAGTTCTTCCATCGGAATTGCACAGGTTCAATTTGCTTTCATCTGCAAATATTACGTTCTTCCACCATGCCTCATCCTTAGAAATTAGCTCTTTTGTGAAACTTATCCGTTTCTTCCTATTTATTTCGTTGATAAATGGTTTTTTTCTGGTTACTCTTCCATTGTATCCAGTTTGCCTCAGTGTACTCCGGACTGTTTCGACCGACACTTGTTTGGAGCTTTCTTCTAATATTTCACTAACTATTTTTAGAGCACTTAATTGCGGATTTTTTTTCACTTTTCGAACAATTCTTTCTTTCTCTTTCGTACTTAAGAGACTCGGTCTTTTAGTTTGCAGAATGTATTCACTGCAATTCTCAATATGAAACCGTTGAATGATATTCGCAATAGTACTTTTGCTTACGAAACATAGCACTAATTTCGCGATAGGTTGTTTCCTTTTTACGGTGGAAAATTATATGTTGCCGCATATTGAACATCGTATTTTTTCCTTTGCGACCCATTTTGAAGGATTTCACGTTAGCTACTGAAAGTAGTGAGACGGCATGGACCTCTAATGCTCCTCTAGATACTGTATGTAAACAAACGTTTTTGCTACTTTGGAATATTGGGTTACCAGAAAGCAATTAGCGTAGAAATAATACGTGTCTGAATATTTTTGTGAGCCAAAAATGAAAAACTTTTTTTGTAATATAGATTTATTATGCAATATATGTAAATTTTTCAAATAAATTGTATATGTTAATGAACATTAATAACTGACCGATTGTTAGAAATAATATCCAGTACGGTTGCTTTATAAACAATTGAAGTATTAAACCAAAAAGTTAGTCATACCGTTGTGTCCGAATATTTTTGGGAGTCACTATATGTATCTGAAGCAAGAGATACGCTTTATGAGATTAGTTCTCATTGGATTGGTTATCTTAATTATTGCAGAGGGATTTGTAGTCTCGATTGCCTGCAATAATCGAGGTTCTAGTATATTTAAAAGCAATTAGAAGTTATTGTTTCTTAATGTACAGTGCCAGACAGAAGTATTCATGAAAGTGTCTATTTGCTATTCGTCTTAATCTACTAAGAAAGAAATTGAAATTTATTTTACATAATCTTATTTATTTTACAGAAACAATAACATAAATAAAGTAATTCAAAAAGAATAATCATTACCTTAGGGTTCAAAAGTTCTCTTAAGGGGGGAAATCACTGTGACGGCTGAAAATAAAAGCAATTTTCAAGAATTTTTTGGCGTAACTGTGAAACTGTTTCTGATAAGTGTTTAATGTCTTCGAAAGTATATTTCTCAAACTACTTTTTGTAAAAATTTCATATAAAAATATTAATTATTATAACCCTAATAGGAACCAGCGTGAGAGGCCACCAAAAATTTGTTAGAAACGAGCGGACGTGTAATTTTTCACTGCATGTTGTGAAACAAGAAATCTTGCAATTTTCTCAAACTATAAAACAATAGTTTCATTTGCACGTACAGATTTGTAAAAATAATTATTTATTATAAAATGATGGAACTTTGAAGGAAAAATCTCAAAAAACTCTGACAAAATCAATATTTCTTTTAACACCACGTCGAAACTAATTATTCGATCGACAATTCCTTACGTGCAATTGAAGAGAATAGTGTTAGGAATCACCATACAAAATTTTAAGTAAATTGGATGAAAATTGACTGAGTTATTGAGCCGTTTAGTTTGAAAAATGTGGTTTTCAGAAAAAAGTTGAAGCTTTTAAATTGTCTAAAGGGCATCCACTTCAGGGCCCTAAAATGTATCCTCTGTAGAAAGATCATCGTCATCTCCATTTATATTTCCTTTGTCATGCGACGCTGTTTTGTATTTTCGCTCAGCAGCGGAAAAGTGAAGCGTGTCCTGGTTGTGTCGATATACGTTTACTTGTGGTCCAATTTTAATATCGAGGACCTTCATTATTAGTAATAATGTTGAACAGCCATCGTTAAATTGGATTACGGTTAAATAAGTTGCCAGTTGGACCACTTTAGTCGTGTATCGGTACATTTCATTCATACTACTTATCGCTCTAGAGTAAATACTCTTGATTCACATAGTTATATCGATCAAAACACTACCCATTCATATGAAACCTTTACCAAAGCAGAAATAATAGAAAAGTTAGAGAAGTAAAGAGCAGTTAGTTTCAAATTTTATATCTACTAAATCTTCAGTAACTTTGTCATTCTTGCGAATTTTACTTTAATATTTTAAGGGGTCATTTTTAAACCCCCAAACATTGAAAAGAGATAAAAAAAATTTCGATTTTTTCAATCTATCACAGTATCTTCCCCCCTTAAACAAACAGGTATGTATATCTTGTTATTAGATCGGGTGATACAAGTTCTACTGTAATTTATTTCTTTTCTAATATTCCTGTGAAAAAAATTTCAAATACAAATTCCATAGATCACCGTTAACTTCTCGCGTTGATTTACGAATTTCATTTAACATTACAATGTGCAGATATGATAAATGTAAGCAGAAGTAGATTCTAGACTTTTGATTTATCGTTTTGCTGTGTTTGGCAGATTTATCAGTACTTTGCTTACTGTTTCGTTTTTCTGGCAGATTTATCGGTCTAATCGAAAACTATCAGATTTCCCGGAAAACTCAACACGGTCGAATCAATACACATTTTTCCATTTTCGCGCACCGTTTTACGTTTCATGAGTTTTAATTATCAGTCTTTAGAAATACAAGTTATCTATGCTATTAATATTATGCGTTACTATTATTATTTCAACATGCTAGATCGTAACATATTGTTGTCCCTCGAAATACGCGGTTTCGATTGTATCCAGGTTTTTGCGACCTTTGTAGTCGCCGTGTTCTTTGAAGTCGTGTTCTTTCCGCTGTTAAAAAAAACGATTTTTTACAACCTTTTTTACAACATACACCCTTCAATGATACGTTCGCTCAAATTGAAACAAAATGTAGAAGGACTGATACCATACAAAAATATTTTGAAAGAAATGTAAAAAGAGATGTGTAAAATTAAAATTACCATATATTTACACAAAATATAGTAAATATACATACGTATAAATGTATATCATTTTCATTTTTACGATTTACTCTAATTTTATATTGAGAAAGTAAAATATTTCATTAGGCACATATCCTAGTAGTAAGACAAGAAGTCAAGATCGAAATTATTTTGCAACAATTTTTACAAATTGTTGAAGAGATGTTTTAATTTATATTAACTATCACTCTATTTAAAAACATAAAAGCGATTTTGACTAAAAAATAATAGCGAAAAGTCGTACAACTTTCACATAAAAAAATGTTAATTTTCAAATTTTTATTTTTCACAATTTTGTAGATATATTTGGATTAATTTCAACTGACTGTTTAGAGTCGTTGCAAGCGTATTTTCACCATATTGTTTTGCCATCTGATCTAACTGCTTTTGTCGTCTCTTGTCGAAATTCTCAAATCTCGTGAGGTTTACAATTGGGGAATGGTTTCAAGCGGCTATTTAATTTTAATTTGACTATATAGACTGCTACAGGTGACAATAATTATTAAAACATTCTGTATCTTATACATAATCTTTTCATTGTGGAATTCCCTAACATTGAGGACTTTCTAAAGCGATATTATTCGACAATTTAATTGATTCTATAATTTTTTGGACCTTATCGTTAATTTGCATAAAAGAGAATTTATAAATTGCAAATTGTACAGGAGAGATAAAAAAAAATTGCAATTTGTCATTGGTATAATACAAAGAAGCTTTTATCTTTTCGGTGCATAAATTACAATATCCATAAAACTGTCATAATTTAAAATTTGACTATGATTTGGAGAAATTAAAATAATTACCTCTCTCATCTCCATTAAAGTTGTCCCATTTTGAGCTGTGACACATTTCTGCAAAATATATAGTTTATATACAGTGTCTCATTTCGCAATTCTAATTTCACAGTTTAATTCAATTTTTACAAATAAAAAGAATCTTTTATATATTTTTTTTCTAAAATATTTACGAAAATATTGTTTCGTTTAGATAGTGATTGAATCGTACCGTCGCGGCGGCACTGGCCAGGTAGTCGCGTGAGTTTTCCTTTAAACTCTGAGGGGTTGTAAGGCCCTCTTAACCTTCGTGGCACGCGGGTTCCTAGCCGTCGCTCGCCAAATTAATCTTGAGCGACTATTTAATTGCCGGATTGTTTCGAATCGAAATCCGAATGTTCTCTTTGATGTCGAATCACGAGTTGTTGCTCACGAACCGCTTGAGCTGAGTTTTCGCGAAATGATCTTCGAACAACGAATGGTTCACGAGACGATTGAACTTTCTAAGCTGCGATTTCTTCAAAGATCGAATGACGAGTGTTCCCGAAACGATGGAACTGCAGATTTTGGAACGTTTACTCTGAGGTTTCAGCGTCGAGTTAAAGATTTCGACCGTTGTCTTCGAACTTTTAGCGACGAGTTAAAGATTTCGATCGTTGTTGTCTGAGATTTCAGCGACGAGTGTCGAAATGTCCGGAGCCCGTTTCCTCCTCGGCTCGAACCCCCTCCGAAACGCGATTGCGGGGGTTTGTCAACCGATTCGCGTTGACTTTTTCCGTTTATCGATTGGCCATAGACTTGGGGGAGGAGGATCGATTTTCCTGCCCCGTTGGCCAGGAAACTCCTCCTTCACGCGATCGTGGAGGAGGAAGAGTCCCATCTCACCCTGGACGAGGGTGACCGAGGTTTCCTCCCCCAGTCGAAGGCCCCGTTAATTTTGCCGAGGAAAAAACGGGACTCCGAATTACGCCTAGCTACACATGCGTTGCAGACGTTTTATGGCTGCATTGTTCCACGAGTTGGCGACGGTCGTTGTAGAGGACCGTGCCACCCGCGGAACAATGCAGCCCTTCGTCGGTCAACTCGGGCCTTGCACTTTCGAAAAACTAAAGCGCTTGAATGCTTTACGATGAAATTTGCCAGATGCGGAATGTTCGAAGACTTTTTCGACAAAGTCAAGGTTCCGCATCTGGCACCATAAACGAGCGGAAAAACCCGAGCTGACCGGACGGAACAGTTATTATCTTCGATTAAAATAGAATTACATGGAATATTGCGACGCATACGTCTCTGTTACTCAGATATATAAATATTTACATTGAAGAAGACCAAAATCAAATATCGAAACGTTTATTATGAATAATATTATACTGGCTATTCTCGTAACAATTTGTTAACAATTAACAACTTTTCCGTTCTCTCCAAATTAAAGGAAGTCGAAACATCGAAGTGTCAGTATGTTAATTGTTCCGTTTTAAAACAGGACACGTTGAAAATATCTTCCTGCAATCGCTCGTAGTAAATTAATCGCTGTATCGTAATTTTCACAAAGAGAAGGATGCCGTAACTCCAGAAACGTCGCGTTTGTCACAGGAACTGAACGCACGCTGACGAATAACAATGCTCTTATTTTTATCTGCCCCGAATTTATCCTCTTCGTCAACGAGTAGCCGTAATCCATACTAACAGTCACGAATTCGGTGTACCACCGATGAAATAACTGTTGCAGCTATAAATTTGTCGGAATTTGACGTTATATATTTCCTCGTTGATTAGTCACGCGATCTAAAATGAAGCAATACAAAAAAATGTGTATGTAAACATTAAGCATTCAATTGAAAGAAAGCAAATATTTTCGATTTTATCACACTATTGATCATTCTGTCAGAATGTATTTTTTTTACTTTCTGTGCATCGATGCGAAGTTAACTATAAACAATTTAATAGAAATAATACGTCATAAATGTTAGGTGTGCAGTAGTGTATACTATACTTTATTTCGTGTAATATAAATTGAATAATATAAAACTATATACAGGGTGTCCCGTAAATAGTGTAAGAACCGGAAATGGGGGGTAGCTGAGACGATTCTGAACAACAATTTCCTTTGCAAAAATGTCGGATGGAGCTTCGTTTTTGAATTATTAACGAAAAACACTGACCAATCACGGCGCTCGCCTTCCGCGCGCTCAGGGCCGTAGCTCAGGTAGGTAGCAAGATGCGCGTTGAAGATACATCAAGGAACGAATACAAATAATTAAAAATACTACCACTACAACTGTTACCTAATTCGTTAATTACTACGTAATTAGTACGTAAATTACTAAATGGAATTTATTAATTATTTGTATTTGCTGTTTCCGAGAAAGAAGGAATAAAATCTCGGAATTTTTAGGAAATTAACCCTTCGCAACCGAGTGACGCTTCTCGCCAGAGTGTTTAAAATTAAAATAAAAATTATTATCAGAAAATTAAAATAAATGCGGTAAGAACCATTTGTAACCGTTTGTTATTAAAAACTGTACTGAAAAAGCAAACTGGATTTCTGCGTACCGAAACATTCCTCGAATGCAAAGGGTTAATAGAGAAATATTTGAAATTCGACTTACCCATTTATCTGCAAATTGACCTACTGCGCTGACAATAGAGCCCGGACAATGCACCGCTGTCGGTCACAGCAAGGTCAAAAACCCCAACGAAAATCAGCTGATGGGACGGCCCGATCGCTGTACCTGCTTCTCACCCCGAAAAAACTTCACAGCACGGTCACTAACACTTTTCACTTTCACATACCGATGTGTTCCGTTGCACCCTTCTTCGAATGTTGTTCCTTCCTGGGTTGATAACGGTGCCTGGATGTTGCTCCCTCCTGAATTGTTACTCCTTCCTGAATGGTTGTTGCTCCCTGAATTGTTGCTCCTTCCTGGATTGTTGCTTCTTCGATCCTTGCTCCCTTCAGGATTGTTGTTCCTTTTCGCTGGGATAATGGGCGCGATACGTGCGGGCGGCTTTCTTCGCGTTCCCCTTGGAGTCCGCGAAAACGAAGAACGAACGATAATCCTCTGCGTTTACGCGTTCCATCGCGTGCGTCCGCTTCTGTTCAGAAACGTGTAGGTTCTGTGAAAAATTTCCAAATTATTAGCGACATCACCATCCTCGATGCGACAAACTTAAATCGTGATGGACAATACTTTTCATGTTTCTGACTCTTCGGGCCTGCCGTTCCGAGCGTAGACCCTTGCTATCGGTTTCAACAAGCGGAGTCAAACAGCGCAACAATAGGGCCGCTTTTATGACTTGCCACTCAAGCCGAGACGTCTTCGCCGAAAATCAGTAAATTTCCAAGCGCTATATCTTGAAAACTAATGAAAATCGGGTAAATAAATTGCAGGTTAATGAATTCGTATTGAAAAACACTATCGCATGATCCAAAAAAAAATATATAGCTCCATTTAAAAAACGAAACTTCATCATCGTATCTTTGAAATTAATAACATAAATAAAATTTCCGTTTACGCCAGAATAAAGATCCTATTTTATCCTGCAATTTTCATATAAACAATTTTTCCGTATCATCAATAGTTATTGCAGTATCGCGACTGTCACACTTTAGCTGGGACACCCTGTATAGGTAAGACATATTTCTGCATACACTGAATAAACTAAGTGAAATGTTCTTAACACATATTCTCAACCACGTTCTTTTACGTTCTTGCACATCCTGATGTTATAAAGCAACGCACAAGCACACGACGCCCATCATTCAACTGAACTACTCATACGCCCTCTCATTTTCTCGCGCCAATATACGGATTATAACTATTACAATAAATATTCAAGAGCCAGCCTTTTATAGTAATTAAATATTCATACTATTTTAAAATTATTTCTATGTACAAATTCATCGGATTTTTTCATGAAATACTGTGTTTTCGTTATTGAAAGAATAAAAAACATATTTAAGAGCTAAAATTAAAGAATATCGACTAAACACAGTGACAATATAAATTATTGAAACCTTTTGCTGAGAAAAGAACGAAGGTTATTCTATAATTTTATATAAATTTGTGTATTTCAGATAAATATGTAATTTGTAATAATATGTCTAAATCTTATTTCTTTCAAATAACTTGTTCCTATTCGTTATTAATAACTTTTCTTTTTTATCACGAAATCGGGAGCGTAACAACATTTTCTGTCTGTGGGGAAACCTTCCATTGACTGTCACTTTTTATTTTCTATCTTATTCGACCTACCATCTTTTGAATATCTTTGCCAGGTAATTGTGTTTCTTTTTAATATCGGTATGTATTTTTAAAAAAATGTTCAGATCAAAATAATCGACTTTCATATACCAAGAAGAAAAAGAAAACATTATAAATTCAATTCCATCTCTGCGTATATAGCAAAGAGCAAAATTGAAGACATACATGGAATTTCAACATAAATAATATTTTATTCAATGTTTGAGTTTAGAATGTGAAAAATACGTAGCATTTTTATACAATTCTCTACCTCTCTATGAAAAATATTTAATTTGTATTATTATCTTTATTTTAAAATAAATTTTCTTCGTGGGATCACATAATTTTCATTTATGTTGAGGTTTTGCAGATTTTATATTTAGTCCACGAGTCTATGACTTTAGTAATGACATCAACATGCTGTAACATATATATCAATTAATTGCACTCCTTTGCAAATTTAATTTTGTAGAAATGCTCAGACATTTTCTATAAATTCTCTGTCTATGCTTCTTAGGTAGTTAAAATATTTTGTATATACCACAATTATCTACTTATCTGTGCAGTTCTCTATAATAAACCGAAATTTCTTTTTAGGAGCCAAAGTTAAAGACAAAAACGTATATTTCCGTTTAATTTGCTTCTTAAAATTACACGCTTAATTATTTTCTTTTTCGTAACCATTTTCATGGACATTCGATAGAAAATAATTGTGAAGAAGCGCTCGAACGAAGGCCGAATTATTTAATTTAAACGATCTGATGCAGTTTTTCATCTCGTAACGCAATTTATCGACACACTGAAATTTATATAACGTGTGGTTAATCGTTGATTGAAATTACTGTGCAGTTATTCGATCGTTCCACGCTGATTTCCTGTTTATACTGATTGTATTTTCTGTTGCTCACTATTATGGTCTGGTTCATTCTAGAAATTCAGTGTATATTCATACAATTTGTGCTTGCAATTGTATTTTCGTTGCCCTCCGTGAATTGCAATTACATTGTGCTTTCGTTGCCATTGTAAACTGCAGAAACGTTTACCGCATTTGTGAATCTTGGATTTTAGTGAATCCTGTGTTAGTAAACGCTGCAGGTTATAGTAGAAATAATTTGAAAGGGACATTTTTTACGATTATTCGATGTCGTATAGATTTGGTAGCGAAGTAATGGTACTTTTAAACGTAAATATGGTAACAATCCAACAAAATCTTTTATAAATACGAGACAATTTTTGCCTTAAAATGAGTATCCATCTAAATGAATATATTAATTTCTTTGTCTCGTTGATAAACTAAAAATAATCCATTCGATAAAATTTGGATATTTAATCTTGAAAATATTATTCGCAAGAAAAGAAAAATTCAAGAAGCAAAACAAATAATGTTGAATATTTTTAATAAAACATTATATAAAATAATTTTTTACATTTTATTTACATAAATCATTGAAAGATAAAAAATTTTGTATTAAAACATTTAGAAACATTTACATTTCTTCATGTTTAAAAGCTTAAATTAATTCTTGAATATATCCAGTGCTTATAATATTAGAAAGAAATCAAGAAAATGATGCCAAGGATTACTTTGTTCAAATAACTAGGAATTTAACTGTTCTAGATAAATAAAAAATATGCCATTTTACTTTTAAACAGAGCTTATTTGGAGAATGAACAAGAAAATTAATTTTTAATGAACGAAGTTTAGTTTGATATTTGGGGATGTGGATTTTATTTTATATGCAGGTTATGTCTTTCTAAATATTCTGGAATAAAAACCATTATAAATGATATCACAAGTATATAAAATAATTTATTTTTACCTGAATAAACAAAATTACATTTTGATCTCTTGAAAATTATATCTAATATAATATCTAATTATGTATGTGAAAACAATCTACTTACTTAGATTATTTCTGTATTAACAGAATATCTGAAAGTATTTAACTTAATAGGTAATAATAGTACAGATATTTATAATTTATATTTTATATTTATATTTTCAGACATATTGTATTTAAAACAGTTGTAAATGTTTGTACTTTACTAATGAAAAGTATTCTTCTTTTTTGAACAATATTGTTATTCTGTTGTTCTGATAAAATACAGTTTATTACATTTTTCAAAATATAATCAATTAATTGAATGTCCACCAGAACTTTTATATATAAAAAATTAAATTGACAAGCATATCGTTAAAGTAAAATTGTCTCTAAACACTAAAAATCGTTAGTATACATAGTAAGTGCACATTAATAAAAAAGGAATGACAATTGTGCTATTTAGTTTTTAGTACAAGGTACATTTCTAATTAAAATACTTTTATTCAAATAGAAGGATATTGATCTATTTCAATCAACTAAAAGTAAAAATGAAAATAAAAAATGCAAAGATAAAAGCGATTGTTTTCATTATTTTCTGGGGAAAAGAGCATTTCATTTTTCTTTAACTATCCGATCATTAGACAATTATTCAACTTGTTTATTGAAATTATTATCTTTTTTTTAAGAAAATGTAACGTTGAGATTTCCACAAAACTGTATTTTTACCGGTTATTTGATTGAGTATACTTGAATTTCATAACCTTCATAATGAACAATTTGATCTGCCATTAATATACCATTAATGTATAGTTATAATGATAGATTTATTTTATTTTGAAATGGAATTAAAAGAATGGATTTTCAAAGACACGATGAGAATCTCATTTTTTACACATTTGTTATTACACTAATAAATATTTCAAGCTGGAGGTCAAGTCCATGATAAATAATAAAAAGGTTCCTCTCTGAAAATTTCCTTTGATCAGACAATTCCGTGGTTGGAAACGAATTGTTATGAAATTTCGTTTCTACTAAGCTCTGATTCGCTCTTGATCTTTCTTTTCACCGTGACATTAATATCGCGGAGCCACTGCAAGATACAGCTGTCCGATGAAGGTTTGTTGGCGCTGTGTGCCAAAGTTATCCCTTGCCGTTCGGCATTTCATCGCGTATTCTCTATTTTTGCCAGCTGCTATTCTTGAACCGCGTTCCCTCGAATTCGTCGACATCTCTGTTTATCTCGCGATTCTTCGTGGGACCAGTTTCTGTCCGCTCCGG
Organism: Colletes gigas; assembly: GCF_013123115.1. Classification (NCBI taxonomy): domain Eukaryota; kingdom Metazoa; phylum Arthropoda; class Insecta; order Hymenoptera; family Colletidae; genus Colletes; species Colletes gigas. The sequence continues at coordinate 728,993 of NW_025106675.1, forward strand.
CACACCTGTGACCCTTAACAGAATTGGACTCTCGTTTCGGTGGATTGCAGAAACACGGAAATGCGCCCATCCTGGATAGATTCCATTTAAATGACTGTAACGATGGGTTACGGAAACGAGATATTAAGACGACAGTTTCACGTAAACGTTGCAAAATTTAACAATCTTTATTAATTCTTTTTAAAGTAAATGTTACATCTGACGCTATAATTCATTTTCACAATTTACTTAACTATCCTTTGGGAATACAAAATAAATTTTTCAATCATTTTTATTAACTTTTCAAGTTTTTATTACGCCCACAGTAAACATGTGTTTAAACTCTGGCGTAGATGATTGCAGCTCTCACGGTTGACTAGATCAGAAAAATCAAACAGATTTTTATTCGGTAGGTTTCCTGTTATCGTCCGTAGCAAAATAATTAATTTATGTTTACAATTGGCAAAATGGCGAAAGTTTAAATTAAAAATTAAAAAATTTTGTCATTTTTTCCGCTACTTTTTAATAAAAGTATGTGATAAAGTCATTATAAAAATGTAATTTTGGTACTGGCGAGAGCTATTAATATGTGAAACAAAGTGTACACATTTCAGAGCAATCGAATGTATAGTTTTTGAGATTTTATCTATGCCAGTTAAGAAAGCAACATTTCGAAAAAAACGTATTTAAAGTCTACAGAATCATACTAATCAATTCTAGCTCCATATAGAATTCCTTCCAGAATGTTGACACCCAGATGGTACAAATGCTAGAATTTCGATTTTTAAAAACAGCCTCTAAAAAAAGTCTCTTGACCCTGTCGTAAACCGTTCGAAACAGTAATGTCTATACACAAAATGTTTTACAATTCACAATACTTGACATTTATCTCTCAAAATTTAACAGTACATTCTTAAATATATATACTTCCAAAAAATTAAATAAAAAAAAAGATTGATATTTTTGTGGTCTCACATGTGACTGCCCCCTTAACTTTTTACAAAGCCGTTTATTACAAACTTAGTTAACAATACAGGGTGAGTCGTCTAAGACTGGAAAAGGCTTCAGATAAAACTTGAATGGTTTCCAGGCGGTTGTTATTCGATATAATTAGTATTTTTGTACGTGGACGCGTAGATGACATTTAAAAGTCTGTTGGGATAGGTTGTTGTAGGAAAACACTTTTTGTGGGGTGACAAGACTTTCTTTATTTTTCCGTTGTTTTCGGTTAGAGCGCGCAAAACCAAGTGTAGTTATTCCTCGCTCGTCTCCATGTCGACCCCTCGGTCGCACTGGCAAAATTGTTAAACAACCCTGATTGGTTAACCCCACGCGTTGGGCCTTTCCAATCAGGGCCGTTTATTTTTCCCAAATCACCGCCTATTTCTTACGCCCACGGCGTGCTTGTTTTCGAAATGGCGTGGTAATTGAGGGGGACGATGTTGCGCCCTCACTGCAAGATTTCCTTCGGACCACCCGCGCTGGGCCCACTTGGCGAAACTCCGATGGGTACGCGTCGAGTGTCCTCTGGAAATCCCTAATTTACGACGGTCTCTATTTGCTGTTGAGGGACTTAGGAAAAGAATTTACTAAACGCATTCGATACGCGAGTCTGGAAAATATCTTCTTCAAAAACAGCTTCGACGAACGAGAGTCGTAAATTACGTGGGCCGTTTGCACGAGAGAAAAACTTTCCCATGTGCGCACGACCGGTCGCTACAAGTCAAAGAGTATTTTTTTAAATGTAAGCTTTCTCATAATAAAAATATGTGTTCGTAACGTTTTTCGTTGTTTATCCTTAAAATTAAGGGTGTTATGCGCAACTAAGTCTAAATAAATGTTTTACAAAATAAAGATGATTTTTTTACCGAATTTAATGTACGATTTAAATCACTGTGTTCTAAATGACCGATCACCTATGATTCTAGGAGATCAAGGAATTTTGTGTGTTACGTGACCACCTTTGGTCCCGGGTAGACTCATCGACGTGGCCAATCACTATTCCATGACAATCGGGGGCGATGATCTTTGGTTTTTGAGATGACTGTTGGTTGGAAACGAAAGATCAATTGTAAAACGAGAACGAATCGTCCCTCGTCTGATTGTTAGTCATTTTTACCATTGTATACGTACTCGTTTCTTTCCCTTCTGAGATACCGATTTCATGGCAAATCTGTTCCTCCGAATTCTCATTCCAAAGTTCTGAACGTCGATCGAAATCGATGCGGAGATCAGGGAAGATATGTGCTCGGTGTTCCCTGTTGCGGAGTTATTGGACGGGGATAATCGTGGATTTATGTGGTCTGTTTAATGAAATTTGTGCGTTTGCTTGATCGAATCTCTCTTACGGACAGTTCCCAAGCTGAATTTGAATTGGGCTTCAAACGATATTTCGATGTTTGTAGTTTTCGTTTGATACAAATGAAATTGGAGATTAGCAAAAGGCCTCTGAGATAGAAGAGAAAAATTGAATTTCTTCTTGTATATAAAGAAACTATAAACGTTTATGTGTTTAATGCTTAAATAAGTTCGCAGAAAAATAAACATCCACAAGGGTGAATTATATGCTGTCTGATATAATAAGATGATTCTATACAAATTTTGGGAACTAGATCTTTATTTTGATTCTTGTATTTTAATGGTTATGGCTTAGAATGTCTTATAGTATTCAGGGGTTACTGTAATAACGAACGTGATTGCAAAAGAGTCCTTAATACTGCACATTAAATTAGGATATCAGAATTGATCGGAGTCTTAGTTCTCATGAAAGGAGCATCTTTGAAACCATGAGAGTTTCGGTTACTTCTAAACGATTTTTGTTTCAATTTGATGGGGACTAAATGCGAAGTCGATGACAACTTTTTATTCAGTTCTATTTTATGAAATTCTAGAAAACCAAAAACCTTTGCAATTTGGGGTTCATTTCGACCCATTCAAATTATTCATTTCAGTATCGTAAAGTTCTCATTTTTAATGGATGACAATGATAATTATTAAAAATGAACTTGTAAACATAAACGATAGTAACGAATGAAAAATTGAAAGATACAATAACGCAAAAATTCAATCAAAAACTTTATACCTAAAATGGAAAAGACCAAAATTTAGAATATAAATGTAGAAATTGTAACAAAATTAACATGTTACAAAAAATTACAAAAAAAAATTTGTTTAAGGTGATTTACTATTTTCATCGCACTTATCCTTGAATTTTGTTTTATTTTACGAATTATCAATCGACAGGTATATTCATTTATCTCTCATGTACGTCCATTTCTTGGATTATTTTCTAAAGATTTTCCTTCATTAAATTTATTAATGACTTCTTAAATCGTAGATCTCTATCTATACATATACAAATTGAAAAATCTCACATAGTGTTTAGCACTCGTATTTAATTTATACAATGTAAATACATGTGACGACAATTATCAGTGTGACGTGATCTAGTGTAATAAATACAATTTCAACACAAAACAAAATATATGAAATATTTCGTAAATTAAAACTGTTATACGTGAAATGATGAGAATAATCGATATATGTAAAAAAAAGTATATATGTAGTTCAATTTAAAATACAAATGTAAGTGCATGTTGTGAAAATTATTTGGTTAAAAGATGGCCTCTGCATCGGGGATTCAACCTTTCCTGTATGCATTCTGTGCATCTTTATTTAGAAAAGAGCTATAGCTGTTCCAGTTTCTAGAATCACTCTGTATAATTTAGCTCATTAGGTCAGTAAATTCAATACGTAAAGCTATTATCGGCGAATAAAGTGCATCTATTTTAACATTTTTCAGGATGCAAAAATAATGTTCCAAGTCCCTTGCTCTCATTAAACGTTTATAGAATATATTGATTTAATCCTATATCGAGTACGATTATTTTTAATCGTATCTTTCTATATCTATCTCCTCCGTCGCAAACAATGATTAAAAATAAAATGAACCGTCGCACTAACCCGTTTACACATCCATCTGCAGAGATAAAATAACTATATTTCTGTTAACGTTTCCACACAATATTTCGCGAAATAACCGATGGCAAAAAGGAATATAAGAATCAGATACTCCTCATGTTGGGAGCGATGAATCACCATTCTTTATAGCTGCACTTTTGTAAGAATATTTGTTCTAGAAACAACCACGCATCTGTATAGAGAAACTTTCAGCATAACCAGTCTCGTACGGGTATAATGGAAACGCTTTGTGAAAAGCGGGGTATGCTTTATGTAAAAATCATGGCAAACAGCGTTCGTTCGTGTTCATGTTAAATCCTTTATGATCTAAGATTTTTAAAATGTTGTACAGTATATCTATTTTCGTGATAGTAATAAAAAACTGGCTATCGTATCTCGTAATTCTACTCTGCCATATTGTGTATGCAAGAAAAGTTTATCAGTATCTTTTGAAAGAAAAGTGACACTTTAATTTAAAAATTGTACAACTACTTTTTCTTAATCTTCAAAGTACGTAGTCACCTAGGATTCTATCTGTAACTACCTTATTCCACCAATTATAAATTTCTTAATCAAATATTTTTAAAAAGAACTGTCACGTTTTTATATATAATTTATTTAACGCATAGCTTAAAACGTAAAGTTGTTTACGGCAATATTATATTTATTTATCGATTTGGTTACTTTTGTAAAATGCAATGCAGAATATACAACGGGAGAATTATTTTTATTTTCATCGTATAAATATCATACTAGGGCACGTTTCCAACTGTTTTATGAAACCCGCGGGAAAAATACATATTCTCTAACCCGTTTCGTATTCAATAAAAGTTCTGAAAAGCAATTGCTTCAACGCCCACTTTTGAACTAAAGCGTAAAATGTCTCTCCACCTGGTACCTATGTATTTTTAAACAAATTTTTTATATTTCATTTCACCATTGACCATCGATATAAATGTATGTAATGCAAACAATAATTTTTGTACTTATTTTTAAACCGTGATATATTTATATTCAGTAATAAAATTTCTTTCAACTCAATGGAGGACACGCGAAATTTATCTTTTGTAAACTACTGCACGATTAAATATAAACAAAATTAATCTTATTATTGTCTTTTCCGTCACTAAAATAATTCATAATGAATCGGACATTTTAATAGATTAAATTAGAGAAAAATAAAAAACTGCTTCAACTTTCTAATTGTTTATTCCCATTATAATAGAAGTTTTTTAGTAAAATTTGTCATTATGACTCAGACACCAAAGACACAAAACTATCTGTAATTAATTCAATTTAAATAAGATTATACAATCAGTATTTTATTATATTTCATGTTTAGTGTTAATACCTTAAAGTACATTATAAATAAGAAATAAATATTTATTAGTATAATCAGAAAAGTGTGTAAAAATCTTATCGCGTATTTTTGAAAATCACTCTTATATTTCTTTGAATTAAGAAACAAAATAAGGTAAATTTATCATTACAATTACAATATGTTACAAGCATATTCGATCGAGCAAATTATGAAGAAAAACAATTTTGTGAAAGTATGTGTGATAATTGTCTCGATAATCGAACGGTTAAAAAAAAATGTTCTGTCCTCAGAAAATTAATTAAAACAATTGTTTTATCTTTGAATTTTTGAGTTTCATTTCTACAGTAAGTTGGTCGAAATAAATAGATTAATATCTTTCTATTTAGACAAAAGTATTTTAATTCGAAAATACCAAGATATCCTAATATTTAGATTCCTAAAATTCGCAATGTATCGATGATGGAAAACAAACCAACCCAGTTATTAGATGCAATACAATCAAACAAAAAGCTAATAATAATCATTTATTTTTGTGTTTTAGCATAATATACACATAAAGTTAAAGAGTAAGTAAATGAAATTAAAAGTCGTAGATATCGTAGACAATCACTCTTCATTTACAATAACATAATTTAATCTGACACATACTATCAACGCTAAGAAAGCTTAGAAACAGTAGCTATGTATGGACTTAATAATATTGTATTATCTCATGAGAAGCATAAATATCATCAAATGCACCCTGTTTTCTCAATATTAAGAAAAAACTTTGCCAATTCTATAATATAGAAAAACATGATTGTATAAATGAAACAAATTTCTATTCAGAAGTTAAAGAAAAGCAAATCGGGGATTAAGAGTTAAATGTTTTCCATCTGATATGTATAAAGATGTACAAAGATTGCTTTCGTCCTTTTAAAAAATTTGAGAATAAAAGAGCTAAGAGAGCTAATCGATGTTTCTTTCGGTCGTGTAAGTGTGCCATAATGTCGTTTGTCTGGGATCTCTTTGAAAGAAGGCATGCAACGGTAGGACAAAGAAGAAGCGTAAAGTTACTGTTCAAAACAATAATCGTCTCTGTTGTTATTTCCTTGTCATTATCACCTTGCAGACAGTCTCGTTTGCTCCCGAGCCTGCAGAATAAACAAAACCGTGGCATTGACTCTGATCGCAAACAACAAAAAAGTTCCAACAAGCCAAGCACCCGGATTAGGCTATTGCTTTACCACGAGCGTAACCTATTAGGTTACCTGACCCAGACCTGTTACGATTTGAAACGAGATTTCCCGAAAGGCAGCGAAGTTGTTAAACGTTTTTCTATACGGAGTGAGTAGCCTAAGACTGGAAATTGAAGTTTCGAAATTACGGAAATTCAAGTAAATCGTAATACAGAATCTAACAATGTGTACACTTACCGATGGGGTTTTACTTTTAATCAGAACTCTATCGATAATGCAGACATTCTTAAATTATGTGTTATATTTTATCTAAATTGCTATAGAAAAGGTTATCTGTAGTGAACATAATAATACATAAAATACTAAAGATAAATCCTACTCGTTAGTCTCTATCGCTTTGTAGAGAAAAATACCGCATGTAATTAAAACAGAAAAACATATCTGCAGTTGTATCGGTATTCCAGAATATTTAAATTAAAATATCACCTGAAGTAAAGGTTTTTCGGTACAAGTAGCTTTACAATTTTTCATATACAATGATGAGTTGAATCGATTAATGTACCAAAAAATATATGATTCCGTTTAAAAAAATATTTATTTAGATTCTACACTTAACTAAAAATTGAATTATGATGCATTTCAAAACAGGGGACAACACAAAGATCAATATTATATTGACTACAATTTCTTTTGTTTGTTTTTATTCTCATTATTCTGGTTAGTTCTGATAATGGCGATAATTTCATCTTTAAAATGTTTGTATTACTGGCGATAAATATGCTATACACGTTGTTGAATATTTCCGACGGTTAGGCGTGAACGAGTATACCACGTCCCTGTAACTGTAACCCTGAAAACTGTTTTTTATTGCTCTTTCTATACCGTTAAATATAATTTTTCCTATAGGATACTGATTTTGGCTACTGTCCTCTAATATAATTATAAATAAAACGATTCTTTAATTTTTTTTGAACATTCAAATCACATACACTTCAATTACATATTCGAACGTATTTCAATGAATTTTTACAGAATTTTGTATGCATTTAAAATGTGTGCAAATTACACTAAACCTTAAAGACTCTAGTATGCCAACATGGTAGTCCAAAAAACAGTGTTCCATTCGAGGGTTAATATCGAATTTTGACAAATTTTATTCACGAATAACAGATGTAAATATTAGATTCATTTATAATCTAGTAATGAGCCGTTTATTTTGAATGTGGTGTAAGTCCATTTTCCAAAAAAATCGAGTTAACTACCTTAATAGTTACATTTTTACATGATCTTTTCATTCTGAAGCAACTTGTTACTAATATATTTAAAATCATTAAGATTTTGTAACACGAAAATTTGCTGGTTAATGAAGTGATGAAAAAGTTTATTTTGAAAGTGGCGTAAGTCCCATTGTGAGAGTTTCAAACGGATATGGAAAATTTTATAAGATTGACGGTGAAAGAGTAAATTGGTTTAAAATATGTTGGATGAGATTTTTGAGAAGTGATCCATATAAGTTATTCTACAAAACGACAACAAATGATGATGCATCATTCAAAACATTGGATTTACTACCGCAACGGGGAAAACCGAAAAACTTTAATAATATCAAGTTAGCATCACTATACAAAAGAACGAGACCACTCACAAACCTAAAATACAAGAAATTAATGGATTTATTACATTATACTACCTGAACACCATAGTTATTTTAAATCCCTCCCGCATAAACAAACTGGAGAGGACTGAATAATAATTAATAAAACAATATTAATTTTAATGTAAAAATTATTTAACAAATAATAAAACATGAATATTTTTTGGATTTTATAACATAAAAGTGTATACATTTATTTTTATTTCAAGGGAAATTTAGTTTTCCTATGGACTTGTGCATTCTTGAGAATTGAAAACGTCATTTCATTGATTTTGAAAGTGGCGTAGGTCCAATCATAGTCATCAAAAACATATTATTTCTTAAATAATGTTAATTATGCTAAATGGGATGATAAATTTGACACCCTTAGAAACCCAAAATATTATTCTACTATGTCATCTGTTACCCTCATCTTTAAATTTAATCCAACGCAAACCCTTCAATATCTTGATTCAAACATAAATGTGTGTAGATTTACATTTATATAAAACATATGTTAAATTTATTTACTTTGTTTTTCCCTTATATTTAATATTATTATTGCCTACTTCACAGCGTAAGCTAGTATTTAACTATTTAACAAATTCATCAGTGAATTTTAGTTAACAAATGAAACGAAGACACAAATTCATTACGAATGAATTCGCGAATAAAATTTCCGTAAATTCTCGCTAATATTTTAGCTCGAAGATGGCGAACGGAACCCATAGTTGATTTCAATGGAGGCATCAAAGAGATCGATCGTACGTTCTGATAAGAAGGCAGGCTTGTCTGAGTAGTAGGTCGGGAGCCGCGATTTGTTGAAAAGTAAGGTGGGTGGACTTTTTGTCCTCGCTACCCCGTGGTGTGCACCTTCGTACTCTTTACGCGCGCGGCCATCACGATGTCCGTGGTTCCAGACTTCATTTCCGGAAACCCTAGCCGCCAAGAATTACTTGCCCGGGAGGATCTAATAACTTTTATCGGTTTTCATGACGAGGGATGGGCGCTCGGATCGAAGAGAATAGGCGGTAGAGATGGATGCGGGATAATGGAGACAGATGGACGCGATGGGGGGAGAGGATTAGGGTCGGGGGTGTGGAAGGTAGGGCTATGAAATAAGGCTCTAAGCGGCGAAGAAAAATGTCGAAATTTTAAGGCAAAGGAGGCGGAAGTGTTCGGAGATGATAGAGGATCTCCTTGGTGGAGGGCTGGGTGATGGATGATTAATAATCAAACGTGTTCTTCCACGCTTCGTCTCCCATACAAGGGAAAGAAATACAAGAAAGCAAAGGATCAAATTTTTAATTTGCAAAGAATAAATGTGCTGTGACATTTGTGTTCTCATTTATGACTTTTCCCGAAATATTTAAAGTTGTAGATAGGAGACAACAACGCCATCGAACAATTCAGGTTAGAACACTCGTATCAATGACACAACAAATATGCACAGAGACATGCACAGATCTACTGCAAAGTCAATCTTTAGCGAGCTCGCACAGAAGCCACATGTATAGAATACAATAATTTACGGTGTGAAATAATCATAAATATAAACTTTTCTAGCCTCTTGCTCCTTGCATCCAACAAAAGTTGCTTTTTTTACGTGGAATTTTTAATGTAGATAATGTATGAAATTTATATTTTTTAGTTTTTCACAATATCGATACAACTGACACCTACATCGAGACAAATTGATACGTCGTGACTTCATCGCCCAAATATTTTCAAATTTATTTTTTAAAGTATTTTCTTCATTTTTTAAATTATCAAAATATGCATAAGAATACTTTCTATCGGATCAGTGATTAAAATAAAAATAAAATGGAAGTCTGCATCTGATATTGGATGCCTGCCCAGTCAGTGACGAGCACAATCGTCGGAGGAAGCAGCATCCTAAAAAACAACGGTTGTTAGGAACGAAAGGAGATATCGAGTCAGTTTGCGTAAATGAGACAAGTAATCCAAGGAAACGGAAGGGATACTCGAGATACGTCAGTAGCGTTAAAAGGAGCAACGAACGAAGGAAGGTCTGAGAAGCAAACTAGACAGCGTCGTAGAAACAGAAAGAAGTTAGGAATCATGACGGAAAGTCGTCGCGAGGCGAAACTAATAGGATTCATAATGGAAGACGACGTTGAATAGAAAAGCATCACGGGCCAGCGTAAAAGCTGGGATAAGAGGAGCAAGAGAAAACTGGGTCAGCGATGGGAAAAGAGGACGTCGAGGATGAAAGAAGGGTAGCTGTGTCGAAGAAGAAACGTGGACGTGCACGGAAGTAGGAAACGACCAGTCATAAATACCTATTCGGCTATCAGCACGGTGCATCCATCGACCGTGCCCGGACGTATCGATAATCGAAGCCGAAATGCGAGGAAATTTCTCTGCTCGGTTTCCCGTCCCGGTGTGATCAAATTAGCTGATAAAGGCAGTCGCTGCTGGTACTCGCGTCGTTGCCCGTGATCGATCGCTGTCGCAGGATACCGAACAGTAGCGTTTACACGTGCTTCCGCGAAGCTTCGTCAAAATGACGGGGGCGTTTCTGGGCTATGCAAATTCTAAATAAACTATGCAATACGAAATAAAAAAGAGCATGCTTAGAAATTATTCCATGTTTTGTTCACTGGACCAGCGAACAACGGACAATTTAGGTTTACAATTGTCAATCAGCATCGATCTGTTTATTTACTAGGTTGGTGCAAAAATAATTGTGGTTTTGAAATATAAACATTAAAACAATATACGTTAGGTTATAATAAAGTTTTTTAATCAAAATAGAAGCCATTCTATACACTTCTGCCAACGTAATACAAGTTTGTTTATTCCATTATTGTAGAAGATTCTGGTGTCCTAGAGCCGATGAATTCTTCAAATGCGTTTTCAGCTGCTGCCTGAGTTTTGATGTTTTTCTCACGCAAAAAGTTGTCCAGATGTTTAAATAGATGATAATCCGTTGGTGAAAGGTCTGATGAGTACGGTTGATGAGTCAATGTTTCGTATCCTAATTCATTAAGTATTTGAATCGTTATTTGTGAGGCGTATGGTCGAGCGTTGTCATGCAATAGATCAGTATTGGGCATAAATTTTTCAAATTGTTATACATTTTTTGGATTTCCTCGCAATATTTCACTGCTGTGATAGTTTCACCAGGTTTGAGAAAATTGTACCGGATAATCCCACTTCTGGACCACCAAACAGGGACCATAACCTTTTTTTGATGAAGTTTTGGTCTTGGAAAATGTTTTGGCTTTTCATCTTGGTCTAACCACTGAGCAAAACGCCGTCGATTATCATATAAGATCCACTTTTCATCGCACGCTATGATTCGGTCAAGAAATGGGTCGTTTGTGTTTCTTAAAAGTAGAGCTGAGCCAAACTGACGAAATCTTTGATTTTAGTTTAGCTCGTGTGATACCCATTTATCAAGTTTTTTGCATTTACCAATTCAAGATAAATGACGAATAATCATTGAGTGGACAACATTTAGTACCTCTGCAACCTCCCGAGACGTTTTGCGTGGGTCTACTTCGATAATAGTTTTTAATTCACAGAGGGACGTCCGCGCCCCTCTTCGTCTTCAAGCCTTTCATCACCAGTACGAAATTTTTGGAACCAATGTTGAGCTATACGCTCAGTCACAGTTTCTTAGCCAAATGCTTTATTAATATTGCGAGCAGTTTCTGCAGCTTTACATCCAAGTTTATACTCGTATAATAATGTCGCTGGAATTTGTAATTTTTCCACTTTTCCTTTTCTAACCAAATATGACTAAATGTCAATCCATCTCACAAGGACATATTTGGAAACGAAATGGTCGACCTGGAAGCGAAAATTGCATCAACCCTAGACAACAACAACCAACCGATATTCAACACGTTCGCAGATATCAATAGGCACATCGTATTCTTGTGGAGAAAATCCTGAACTGGATATGGCAAAACCACAAAGCAAGCTAGCTTACTCCATAGATCAATTCACAACTTCTACGACATTACAACAAACCCCAAATTCAATAGAAAACAGCAAGTAGCACTAACGCGAATCAGAACCGGCCACAGCAAATTATCACATGCACACCTCTTGAACAATAGTTCTCCAAATACCTGCGAAATATGCAACACACACCTAACCATCGACCACATCATCATCGAATGCAGAAAATATGCGCAAACAAGGAGAAAACTGAACATCATGGCTAACCTCACGGAACTACTTGCATCGTCATCACACTAAGACGCAGTGATAAATTTTTGCAACACCATCGGATTACTAGACACAGTATAAAAATATTGAAAATCACATATAGAATATACTTAAATTGTGCCAGGTATTAATTTCAAGTTAATTAATTTTGTGTCCTCTATATGGGATCTGCTATTTCGAGATTGGTAAAACTGTCTTCAAAATGAGTTTTGTAAGTTTAAAAATAGAATCAGAAACCTGTTAAATTAACTTGGTGTGACTGTTTATATATATTCGATTACGTTTGTTTAGGTGTATAGAACTTTGTAATGGGTAAAAGCCAATCAAATATTAGATACAGTAAAACATATTGAGAAACTTGAGCAAACATCTGATACTTGTTATGACTGTTTATATATATTCGATTACGCTTGTTTGTGTGCATAGAACTTTGCAGTGGGTAAAAGCCAATAAAATATTAGATACAATAAAACATGTTGAAGAATTTAAGTAAACGTCTGTAAAGTATTTTAAGACTGTGCATATAATAAAAAGAAGCCAATTTCCAGTAATTTTTAATTTAATAAATTAATTATATTTCAAGTAAACTTTGTACTTTACTAAATATTAATTACAAAGTCGTATTCTCATAAACAAATGCGGTATTCAATATGTAAATAAACAACAATTGTCTCAAGTAATATTCCATATAAATCGCGTCATAGCCAAGAACACGCACGCTGCAAGAATTTTTTAAATTGATTTTCTCGAAAAACAAAGCCTCCTATGAAAATTTTTGACGAATTAAAAGTAATTTGATTGGTAAGCTATGAACCAAAATATAAACAGCTCTTACCATTGGCGGACAGTAATTCAAAATATGAGAGATACTCACTGTGATGTCGAGTTTCACGGCAATTCACATTAGTATCAACGTGGTTTTTGAATCCTGATGAAGCTAGTTACAATGTTTGTAAAATGTTGGAACAATATCCCCACGTACAAAAGTCTCATCAGTGAAAAATCTGATATTTATGAACAAAGTATATAACATTATCTGTATAGTAGTCAATATGATCGGTAAGTAAGCAAGCATCAATCGAGAGGATTAGTTTGAGGAGCGCTTTAGTTGTGGCGTGCTCCTCGAAGTAAACGAGGAGTGACTTTTCGCTGGGCGTTGGCCACGAAGCAAGAATGAATCGCGAATAAACCTTTGATTGAGAAGCTTGTGTGACCTTTATGTTTTAATAGTGGAATTCTTGTTAAAGTTATATTTTGTTAATTAGTCTTAGTATCTTAGTATCCTGATACCCTTAGTGTACTATATCCGTAACGTATTATACACTTTCTTCTATTAAAAATAGCTTTATACGTTGCAATTTCAACATTTCGAGTCGAAATCTTATAACAAAATATAAAGCAGACCCTTATAGAACATCTTTATTTAGAAAATTTAATTTTTTATTTTCACAGCCATCTAGGGGACCTAAGAAATTTACATCGTTTACAACAGCTGCGCGGGCCGCGATATTGCCAACGATATGTAATAAAGAGATTCTGAGTGCAAATCCCATATCGGATATTCGATACTCTTTCTTTTTATTATTATTCTTTTCTTAAATTGTTTTTTGGTCTTCTATTTCCTTTTTCAATAATATATCATATACAGATTACAAAACAGTATAATATTCGAATTAATAGTATTTAATTATAACTATTTAACAGAACCGATGCGTAATACTTATTACGAACAAAAGCATGTTTAATATTGAAACATCGTATTGTTCATACGTGCTATAGTTTATATTCTTCAAGTGGCAATGTTAATATAATTATATTTTGCTCGTAGCAAATGTTGAGAACGGAATGTATTATTAAATATTGAAAATTAAATAATATTACGTGCTGTTAAATACCGTGTACGTATAGTTTTAGTCATTGTTCAGATAAAACAATGGATGTTCCCTAACAACATTATTTTCTGAAGAGTATCTAAAACAATAATTTTCTGTCATTGTCCAGGGATACATTTTATTCAAACGGGGAATAGCTGTGACTTTTTATAACAACAGTTTAATCTTGAACTTCTTTTTTTCTTAGACCTTCCACAAGTTTTCTGAACGATATCGTGAAAACTTCTTTCGGAAACAGACCATAGCATGGAAAAGAGACGATACAACACATTAATTAGGTATTTTATTACAATTTTCAGAACTGTAATTAAAAATTTGTTTCCCCAACGAGTATATCCTAAGAATAGCCATTTTCAAACATTGTCCTTTAAGAGAAACGAAAAGTTCTAGGCACAAATATTCCCCGAGTAAACCAATAATTAAAAAGTATATGTATAAATTAAATGAACTAATAATTTACCTGACGTTGATTTTAATTAAAATAATTTTACATAGAAATTTAACGAAACCTCTGGTTGAAATGCACATTTTTTATAGAACATCTATCAAATTAATGGTTATATGAAATTATATAACGAAAAGGATTATTACTCAGTCTCATATTAATCAAAATCACCGTCAGCGAAACCATTATTTTTTCATATCTAAGTTTCGAATATTACTTGTTGCATCGCGAAACATGTCCTTTCCACTTTTACAATAGCAATTCGGCGTTTACATTAACGCTACAAGTCATTAGCGTTTCATTAATGTAAACGGAATATTACAATGGCCGTTATAAAGGGCCCACTCGAGCGACTGCGCGACTTACAGTAGGTAAAATAAGTATTTGCACACCCGGTTTTTGTTAAATAACTTTGCACAACGAAGGGGAATACTGTTACAAAATAGTTTATTCGATAGCTTATTATACATGAAGAAAACGTATGTTAATAAGAATCTCAAAAAATAAATTAACGAAAACAGAAATTTCGTAGTCAAATAAGTATTTGCACATCAGCGTTACTATTATCAATGTGCTTATAAAACGACATTAGTAAGTTCTTAGCTAAACGTAAACAGTTCAAATGTAAACAAAGCATTCACGGGAATGGTCTAGTAAACATTCTTGGTTTAGTTGACGATTACAATCCACAGAGAAATCATGTCACCGAAAATATCTGAACTTTCAACATCCACACGGGGAAAAAATTGTTTTATTACGTAATGAAGGTCAAAATTAACTTTAAATTGGTGAAAAATTAAATGTAAACTTTTCGACCGTTCGATAAGTAATTAAAAATCAAGTGGAAACCGGTAGTATAGAAAATAAACGCTGATCAGGCCGGCCAAAAATACTATCTAATAGAGATCGGCGGCAGATTATAAAACAAGTGAGCAAAAAACCGTTCACAAGTGCTCAATCCATAACTAATCAAATAGCTGCAACTTCAGCTGCAACATTAAAGTTGTTTGTGTCTAAATTGTAAGAAATGTTCTCCATAATGTTGATCTGTGTGGAAGAACGTCAAGGAAAAAGCCCTTCATAAATGAGAAAAATAGGTTGAAACGCTTAGAGTTCGCAAAAGCATACGTAGACAAGCCGTTGGAGTTTTGGGAACACGTAATTTTTTCGGACGAAAGTAAATTTAATCTTTTTAGGGCGGATGGAAAAAAATTCGTATGGCGCGACGACCTAATACAGAATGGCAACAGAATTGGGACTGTATGGCATCAAACGGAATTGGGAACATCGCCTTTATTGAAAATACAACGAATGCACTGGCATACATTGATATATTGCGTGATAATTTATCACAAAGTGCATCAAAATTAAACATCAGGGACACGTATCACTTACAGCAAGATAACGACTCGAAGCATACTGCCAAAAAGACGAAGGAATGGTTACTGTACAATGTTCGCAGAAGACTAGTAATTCCTCCACAATCACCAGATATAAATTCAATCAAAAATTTATGACATATACTAGATTTAGAATTAACAAAAACGAAGATTTCCAGCAAAGAAGATATTAAGAAATTAATATATAATAAACGACAACAAATCCCTGCGGAAACTATCAAAAAACTGATTGAATAAATGCCAAGAAGGCTGCAGGCGATCATAGACGCTAACGGCATGCACACAAAATATTAAAACTTTTGTTACACAATTTATCCCTAACTTCTTAACGGAAGTATTGATGTGCAAGTACTTATTTGACTACGAAATATCTGTTTTCATTAATTTATTTTTTCGTTGATAATTTCTTGAGATTCTTATTAATATACGTTTTCTTCATTTCTAATAAGGTATCGAATAAAGTATTTTGTAACAGTATTCCCCTTCTTTCTTGAAAAATATCAGGTTTCCTTGTATAGGAACTGATTAAATAAATATATATAGACAATATTTAAATATTAAACATAACCACTTTAATTATTATTTAGATATTACATAGTTTACTATAAAATAAATTGCAGACTCGACTCGACTCGGCCCGAACAAACGACTCAACTCGACTCGACTCGAACAAAAGCAAGGAAATCCCCGCACGATCTTCAACCTTATTATAGGTTTCGCCATTTGGCCACGTGCTTATTGCCGCGAAATTGTGAACAGCTCAACATTCTTTGTGTAGAGTTATTTAACAAAAACCGAGTGTGCAAATACTTATTTTACCCGCTGTAGTCCTGACAGTCGGGCCAGGGTTCTTCCCCGATACCTGCGACAATATTGTACAATCACGCTCAACATTACTAAATAGCCATTTGGCAAATTGAATTTGCTAAAAACAGATTTTTTGCGATTCGAACGAAGTAACATATCTCTATATAAAAATTGATTTGACAAGATTTGCTATATTAACCATACTCGAGGAGTCGATCAGTATTGGTGAAGGAAGCAACAAATTTTTGATACAAAATGCATTATTTAATTAATAATTACTCTAGGTGTAATAGTATCTCCTCGTTAAAAATGCATATTTTTACCTCGATAAAAGTATCGAAATGATTGCTATTATTTATGTCCATCGACTTGAGAGCAATCTCTATTGCGCGCGCAAAAAAAATATTTATATTTGTCACTATATTTTCATGAAAATTTCTCTGAGAAAAATAAGTCGAAACACTTTTTAACACAGTTAAACGGTTTAAAAACATGATTTGTTTAAAGTATAATTCAAAATAGTCGGAATGAGGTGGTCTTGGATTCACTGCCATCGAGAAAACCTCGTCGATCTAATGATAACACCTCTACGAATATAATGAAAAACACAAGAATTTTTATTTTGCATTAGGCTTAGCGCCTATGTACTTGTTGCTTTTAAATTATTATAGTTCGAATTGACATACGAAGGATAATTTATGAAATCAAATCACCTATCAGGCTCGATAAAAGTCCCCAAGTAATCAGAGTTCGTGACTTTTATCGTAGAGTTTTAGTAATCGTATACAAGATCAATTACTTACAGATGGAAAAACTAAATCTGTCTAAAACAGTTAGTTTTCGAATGTTTGTCGAGACCTTTTATTTTATTTAATGAGTTTAATCAACCCTCAAAGTTTGAGCTTATAGTGTACATGCAGAGTTTTTCAAAATATTATTTCAATAACAGATAAATTACTGTTAATCGATACTGAAGGCCACAAATAAAATCGTGAATTTCTTTTTGCAAATTAACATGTACTAAAATGATAGTTCATTGCAAATCAATTTTCCATTTTAAAACCTTGCTTTGCAGCTTGGCAACGGCAGAAATATTATTGCGTCAATTTCGTCAGAATTTCATAGAAAAATGAAATTTCATGCAGCCGTAGGTCCATCTCTATTCGAGGCCAGCACCGTCGCGCAAATTCTATTTATCTCACATTCGACGTACAAACGGAACATCGATAAAGGAAATCGTGTCTCAAAATGGTTTCCTTACTCCAATGGGACATCGACAAGCAGTCCTGCAAATCGCAATTTTTGCATCATACCACGGTGAATGTGTAGCAACATGACTGCGTTTGGTTCTGCTATTTGCTATTTTATTACTGTGCATCGAATGCTACGCGCAAGATTATTTTTATAAAACTTACGATAAAGTAACTTCCGTAGCAAATCTAAAAGAGCTCGAGAGGAAAAGCGCGTCTATCGAAAATCGTGAGAAAAATTTGAAATTCTGCGGATTTGAAAATCCCATCCTTGGAAATTTAAAATGAAAATATAAAAGTTTTTTAGGGAAGTCAAGCGAAAACACTAAGTTTTATATTTAGTTCTTATCTACTTACAGACACATCCACATACATATATGTACTCTTTATTTTGTTTTTTCAGGAAGATGTTTTTTAATGGAAACAAATAAAATTACTAATAACTTTATTTTATTATTAAATTGTATTTAATATAGAGTGAGAAAATACATCATTTTTGTTGCATTTACGATAAATTTCATTCTAACGTATGTACTCGTACAAAGTACGTAAAATTTCTATACTTTTATTTTCATTTATTTATAATCTGGCAGAAGACTGTTTTATTAATAACAATTATTAAACTTATGTAGGATTTGCAGGAAAACAACTTTCTGGCTTTTAATGATAATATATATACAGGGTGTCCCACGTAACAATTTTCACGATTTTTCAAGTACTTGCGATAATCTGACAAAAAAATATTTTAAACAAGAGCTGATCAGTTTTCGATTGGCTATACATTGCAATAAAAAAAGGTTCGAATTTTTTTTTTATTGTCGGGGCCACCTTCATTTTTTAAATGGCACTTTGTATTTTTGACTTAACAGTATTGTAGCCCGTATCCAAACGAATTCAACGACCTAGTATATCATGACCTTCGGGTGACCTCGAAGGCAAAGAAATGGAAATTTTAGCAAAAAATGACAACCTGCTTGAAGGAGTGATAATAACTTGTGTTTATTATTAAGACTCGAAATTACATTCAATTCAGGAACCTTGACTAAATTAACACAAACGATTTCGTGAAAAAGTCAGATCAAATGTTCGAATTGAAGTGCATGTTCTTGTAGGCACAATTACTGTTCGACGTAGTAAGTTTGCATTGGTTGCTCTTACGAACTGTCGATAATTCGAACATTGATTTTTGCCAAAATTGGCCCACTGTGAGTACAACAAAATTTTAGTCTACCAAATTTCATTGAAATTGGCCAGATTCAGAACACTGTTATAAGCAGAAAGAAGTTTACGTACTAAGAAACAAGATAAATAGCTCCAAAGATCGCATGACGTCTCGGAGACGCGATTGTACAGGAAGGAGTTAATGAATATCCAACGAAACGGTTAAAAGATGACTGCACCAAAGTATAATACAAAGTCGCGAGGAACACGATTTCCGGAAATGATCGATCACATGCTGAACGTTTCGTCGCCGTTACACGCTCATCCGCTTTGTCTCGTGGAGCTGAAAAAAAGAGAACAGAAGGAAATTGATCGCTCACGAAACGCATCGAATAAACAGCTGTCAAGGTGTACGAACGAGCTGGCTTCTCGGTGACCTCAAGAATCGATTATCTCCGATGGCAAATAACTTGGCTTTGAACGAGGGGAAAAAGAGTGAAAACGTGGTAGAGAACGAAAGGGAGCAATGGAACGGCCTCATCACGAGGCGTAATCTTCCGTAATTAACCGACGAGTGGCGATTTAAGCGAAGAGCAAAAGGGAAAGATGGTAGGTGAGAGGTGCTCGTGTCTGAGAGTGCCTAAATCCGCTTAATTACCTGACGTTCATTTGATTTTCTCCCATTCGTCTCGTTCCCTTTGTGCTCCTTGGTCGAAATGGATCCAAAGGAAGCCATTTGGATTTCCTTCAGGCGCGGATACTTCTGCGAAAGACGTCAAGAACTTATAAATGCGACGAATTGTCTCGCTTCTGGAGCTTACCACGTTTTAATTACCTACCACATTTCATAAGATTAACAGTCTCTTGGAAGCTACGAGACGGCTTTAAGATGATAAGAGTGTGTTGAATGATTTATTATTATTGCTGAAGAGTATATGCTTCGCGTTGGCGAAGTTTTTTAAAGAAAATGTTAGATTTCTGTTAAAAACATCAGGTGGCCTAAGACATTTCGGCGACAATGTTAATATTTAAAATCCTACAGGCTGCTTATAATCATCATCATAATATTTATTGTTTCTGCCTACAATCTCAGCTTAATAATTTTGTTCTCATAAGCTGCTTACTTATAGTGAATAAAATATATTTCCATGGAGGAAGTAGTATCAAAATATGTACAAGCTAAAAATTTCGAGACATATGACGCAAAATTTCAGAATCGAATAACACATTGTTGACGACAATACAATTTATGACAAGGATGTAGGAAGAAGGCTGTTTGTCATTATCATTATTAAGTCATCAAACTATGTTCTAACGAGAGTAAGCGCAGTTTGTAGCTCCTATAGCTATAAAGTCACTTCTCTCGTTCTCAATAGCTCAAGACGTGTCATACAGAAAGGACTTTTGAAGAATAGCTTTGACTTACGTTTGTAACAGTAACGACACTGATCGTCAGCATCCGGAGAAATTTTCCAACTAATTTAAAAATTAATGATAATTCAATTAATATTTCTATCTATTTTTATTTGCTTTTATTTAAAAAATCAAATTTATCTTAACATTTTCAATGTCGGCAACTACTACCACCCACGCAAAACACATCACGACACACCTCTCCAACCTTCGCACTAAGGACTGAAGGAGGGATGCTTACACTTATTCAAATTCGCTGATTGATAATCGGCAATTTAGTAAGAATCAATCAGCGAGGGTTAGAAAATGTAAGGAGTTAATGAGCAATGGCAACGAGACATCAGTCAAATTAACAGCAGACAGTAACAAATCATTTGTCAGGGAGACAAGTTTTTAAAATATACGGCTAAAATAATTTAAGTCACTTATTACATCCAGGCGCTTAACAGACATAAATATTTTTTAATGCACCGTTGTATTTCCGTTACGTGTCACACTGTACGTAAGATCAATTTTTTGTCTATCTCTGAAAAAGTGAACGCCTGCTCGCAGGTATTTCAAGGGAAAAGTTCAGTCGTATCAACGTTTGACACAGTTTTAAAGTTCGACAATAATGTCACCGCGAAAACAGCGGAAGATAATACGACGATACCACTTAAACACCTAAGTGGTATCGTCTTAATTCAACTATGGAATTAAGTTCCCTTATAGATTCAAAAAGAAGAAGAAGCAAAGTCCGCAATTACGGATTGAATGTCTTGAGGGGGCTGGGGGTTCAAATGACAACCCCACGATCTACCCCACAATTGTTTAAATGTTTATTCGTCGCGGGTGTAGGGGTGTAGCCACACGTAGGTTAATATTGCTAACGAACTCTCTTTACAAACACGACGACGTCTTTACCAGACTGGGGCGTCTATGACAGACTGGCCGTGAACGCGTCTTTTACGGACTGAGAACTTTCTTCCAACGTCCCTTCAATATATACACATTCTTACCCTAATAGCAAAGGTAGAGAAAAAGAGATAGGACAGAAAGACGGAAAAACGAAACTGGAAAATACATAGCGTAGGAAAAGTTTAGCTACAGTGAAAGCGAGTAATAAAAATCAAGAGGCTCTCCGGGCCCGGATCGGGGTGGTCCGAGACCCAGGCGAAACCTTGAAGGAAAAGACGCCTCGCACGGCTCTGGTCGACAAGTGTTTAACAGGACGACCAGGCTCGCACGAGACCTTAGGAAAATGGAAAAATAGAAAGCTTAAAACTATCCTTACATTCCATTCCCATTCATGCTCTGGCAAGGGCGTACTGGCTATACAATGACCGCTACAGTCTTATCGTCCAAAATCTTATTACTGTTGAATGCGATGAGCAATCGAACGAAGTCATCTCTTTTTTTTATTTGCAATTTAATGTAATCCGATGGTGCCTTCATTAAGTTAATACATTCGCTTGCTTCTGCGAAAGACTATATGTATAGTAATATACAATCGTTTGGAAAAGTAAATATTATCATTTATTAGTGCTTATTTAAAATCCAAGTGTAACTTCAATAATGTTATTCGTGCCAATGTTTGGGCATTATTCGAAATAAATTTTAGCGATAGGAAAGTATAAATGGTTGTATGAATGTAACCGAGAGACAGAGTGCAAGCGAGACGAATGCAAGGGGATGGACGAATACAAAAAGCGTGAAAGTTCGGTGATCGAGTCAGTTAGGGAGTTGCGTCCAGAAATCCTACAATATTTACAAGAATTGAACTAAACTGTGAATAATTTGAACATTAGACAATTTCTAGTAATTTGTTTGTATAGTTATATTATAGAATTTATAAATAAATTGTTATGTTTGCAAATAAATGTTTTTCTATTTGCTAAATAATCGGGTTCACGAACTTTGTAGGAGTCAACATATACCATTTAAAAAAATAAGTTTGATCTCTGTATCTCCTTTGCGCTTCCTGTAAAAAATTATTGGCATCGTGCTTTATGTGTTTTTTGTAATCAAACAACTTTTCCGTGACACTTTTTTTCTATAATTACGAACAAGCGAGTTATTCAAGTGGCCTGTTTTAGGTGCCTCACCCTATACATATAATACATCGATAGCTTGGTACTTATGTAGTTTGCACGCGTATTTTCGCTAATTATTCTCATCTTCCATCTCTCACTCTACATTATGAGGATTATAGTGCGGGATCGAGTAAAATGTTTGTCGAACAGCTTGGAAATGATAATTAAATTTTAATCTGTTCAAAACATAATCTATAATAAATTCCTAATCAGAACAGTTTATAAATTCGCCCGTAGTGAAATTGACCAAGGAGATTTTATTGCACGAATACTGGAAGTAGAGCAAAATCAAAACGGGAATAATTTGAGCATTAAAATTTGATCGAAATTTCTGAACTACTCCAACGGCCGATAATTATTTAATCTGATTATTAATTAATAGAATATTAATGAATATTTGAATTTAATGAAAAATTGCAACCGCACAGTTTGATAATATTGACATCTACATATAATGGGACTAAATCCAACAGCAGTATTCTCTTTAGGCGATTGCCAGTGTCCAGTTTAGAAATTGCTTCCCCACTACTTTCCGGTAGTTTAGCTCTGTTCATGGTTACGCAGCAACAGAAACTTCAAAACTGTGTCAAGCGTTAATAACCGCGCGGAACTTCCTTCCCTTCGAACGATAGATATTGTTTGGAGCAGGTCCCAGTTCATGTTAAAGTTTCTCTTTCGAGATGAGAATATTGGTCTATATCTAATAGTCAATAGTCAATCAATGTGTATGATACACATTCATGTGCATTCGTCTAAATATTAACTTTTTACAAGACTAATTTCTTTTCTTTTCGACATTGAAAATTGAAGAGAATAATTTGGTTTGCTTAGTCTTGATGCTTTCAGTCTTTAAGTTTTTAATATATCGGTTATTTGGTTAATTCATTCCTTTACCCCTGATGTTTCCTTAAGTCACAGTTTGCGCTTTTGTTTTATTATGTTTTAATGTTGCATCGACTCTCTAGTTCTTAGAAACTACAAACTATTTTACACTATTTTGAATATTAAATTATTTTATTTTAAAAACTCGATGAGGTTTATTCTGTTTGTTTTTTTTCTTTTTTAGACAATGGATGATACCAAAAATATAAAAATCAGATATTAACCTCCTTGGTCCTGAATTGTTTTCTTTCAGTAAAAGCATATTCTTCTCGGGATTATTTCGGGGTTTAATATATGTAATAGAATTACAAAATTAGTATAGTACACGTGAATTTTAATAAGTAATTTTTATATTTGCTATAGGCAATGCATTGCTCACATAGAAACATGCTATACAATGAATCACGAAATATATTTGCAAGAAAATAAAAAATAACTATTTTCAGAGTTAAATTCAAAACAGAAATATAACACAAAATATAGATGGTATTAATATACAGAGTGTTCCCGGGTTAAATGTTCAAACTTGAGGTATGAATATAGAATCGTGAAACAAACAAATTTTTCGTCTGACAGTATACTTGCAAAAACGCTTCCTTCAAGAAATATTTACTTTTAAGATTATAAAAACATAGGAACGAACGAAGTCGAAATAATCGGCAGTGTGGTTCTGACTGTCGAACGAGTCAGCATGTTTACAAACGCTGTGCGGTATTGTGTAGTGTGTTTGTTCACTCGCCGGTCTGTTCTCTAGTTATACAAGGTATGCGAGTGTGAAAAGCAATATAATTCTTAAACGAGTTGAATACTCAGGTCCTTGGTGTCAAAAATCACTGATTGTAACATGGATACTCCTGACTACAAAAATTCCAGGTATGATATACATATATTGTAATAAACGAAAGAGATCATCTTCGTACGATTTTACCCCATTTACGAAATAAGGGAACATAACCAATGTCTTAAAACTTATAAAGAAAACACATATTATCTCCAACGTATGATTTTTTATTTCAATAGGTACGTTTGAAGGATGTGCTATTATATCCTTAACAAAATTGAGTTTAATAATATTACTTTTCATTAAGTAATACTATGATGAAAACGTTGATATTGATTTTCTTGAAAGGGCATTTTATTTTAGCCATTATACTTTTATAAATACTTTCTTTTTCCGTTTTAAGTTAACTTCTACACTAAATTTTTAATTCTATTATAGAAATTGAAGGTTAACATTTATTTTATATTTGATTAATAAAAGTTGTAAAGGGACATTTCTTTCTTAACAGATATTTTAAAGTAAAGTGTAAATGTTTAAACTAGTTTTTACCTACTTAGAGGAAAATTTAACATAAGAAAAAGCTGTCATTTACATATACGTTTAGCGTTTAGTTTGAGGAATAACGTATTTTTCAAAGTATTTTTATTAATACTAGTCGTAAGAATATGGTAAATCAACGCTGTGAATAGGGAATACTGTGAATTGCTAGTGTTAGTTGACTTAGAAACGGTTTTTTTAATCTTGCTCAATCCAATATTTTGGACTTTTTTTTAATTGTATGTTTCATTTTCACATAAAGCTGTTTGCAATTCGTAATTATCATTTCCTTCAATAGATAAATCAACTTCCCAACGTACTCCATTTCACTTGCCAATGTTTGAATAAAAGTAGAACTCTACATATAATTCTTGAGACATACTATATATCTAATGATTTTCAAAATAGAATAATTGTTTCTATTCAATTAGAACTTTTTCCCATTTCTGAAACAATAACATTTTTCGGGTGTACTTCCGAAAAGGACATACCTCTGATTTTTTGTATACTCTGGATTCTTACGTATTTTGACGTGCTGATTACAAATATGATAGTGAAAATTGGCGCAAATTTTATTTTCATAGCGAAAACCATGAAAAACCCATAAAAATCATAGTTTTTTTATTTTCTCCCGTAAATAATGGAAATTTTGAAAAATACTTCATAAAAAAGTTGTAGACCTCATCAAAATACACATTTTATTCCCTATTGATTTTTGTCATAAAAAGATAATACTTTCTGAGAAAAATGATAGGTAATTATTCACTTATACAGAGCCACCCACGATTGCAATGTCCTTCACACTGTGCAGAACTTAAAATTTATTACTTGAAACGAATTCCTTTATTTTTTAGTTTTCACTTTATTTGTTTTTTTTTTTTATTGCAAACTATTTTTTAGTTTTCATGATATTGTTCTATCCGCTTTGTTTTCGTTTTTTAGAACAAACAGGTTTATTTTTTAATTTAGATGAGGTTATTTCATTTCTTCTATAACAAACAGTTATTTAATTTAATGTTTAAGTTTAGGTTTAGGTTTAGTTCTGGGTTAGGTCTGGGTTATTTCTTTTGGGGATGAAGCTTTCCGTAGAGGGTGGTTCTCGCTACGCGTGGAAAGTTAAAAATCCAGTGATACAGAAAACATATGGGCAAGGGAGAAGCTTTGCTGTATCCCTTTCTAGTGTTAACTAATGAAATTAACAATAAAATTTGATCTGTGAAGGATAAGTTATATGAAGTTTTAAACATTCAATATCATTTTTTTCAAAAATTATTGTCTTTATGACAAAAATTAATACGGCATAAAATGTGTATTTCAATGCGGTCTACAACTTTTATCTGAAGTATTTTGCAAAATTCTCATTATTTACAGAAGTAAATAAAAAAAACTATGATTTTTATGGTTTTGAAAATAAAATTTGCGCTAATTTTCACTATCACACTCGTAATCAGCACGTCAAAATACGTAAGAATCCAGAGTATACAATAAATCAGAGGTATGTCCTTTTCAAAAGTTTATGTATCCCATTTTTCTATCTATGCATAAATGTATGGAATATAAGTTTCAGCGAATATAAAACTATTTCCTTAGTACAAAACAGTTAAAAGTAAAATAATGACTCATTATATCAGAAGTAATTGAAAATTTTAACAATTTCGTTCAAGCCTTACTTTCTTCTATCAAACATCTCAATTTCTAGGGGATGCTTAAGTTCTCAGAATCTCTAAGCTTTTCCTGATTTTATATTAGCCCCTTGGCCATTGTGCTCTTTTAGATTCGCAACTGTATTCAATAGCCTCGTCAAAAAGTTAAGAAATCTTTTCACACCGTGATACATATTTTCGAGTCGGCGCCAGCAATTTTTATCTTTCCTCTAATGTGAACTCTTCGTCGGGAAAGACATTTCATAATTGTTGAAAAAACGAAAATCAAGTACCAACGATTCAGAAGTGTCTCTCGTACAGTTAAGAATAAAGAGCTCCATCACGCGGAGTAGTCTCACACGGTGCTCGAAAACGAGAGGCAGAAATAACGAGGAAGTAGGGAAAAACGGTCGAATTACCCGGAACCGCAACACACTCAGGCAAATGAGGGAAGAATACGGCCGCGGCGCAATTCGTCGTTTCGCGATGCTTATTTCTTTTTCCACCGGAAAATGGAAAGCATCGAGTCACGAAGACGAAGGGCGGGAACAATTGGAATTTCAGCCGCGTTGGCTGAAGTGAATGTCGGTTGTCGGTGTGACACGGCCCGAAATCGGTACAACGGGGTTAGAAACGGTAGTCGAAGGCAGACTTCTTGGTGAGCGCGCGCAAAAAAAAAAAAAAAAAATAGTGGAAACACGCCGGGAGAAAATACCACAGCTGCACTTGAAAGCAATTCCGTAGAAGGGCTTTTCATCGTAGGCGCGTGTCGTCTTCCCGAAGGATTGTAGGTTTTTTGGCGTGTACCTCGAGACTCCAAAGCTAGCCTGAATACGACCAACGGAACCAAAATGTGGCTACGTTCTCCGGTTCTTTCTTCTTTTGCGATGTTTTTTATGGGAATTATTATTCAAATGCTTTGGATAATGTTACAGGAGATTTTATCTGTTCATTACAACTGTGGATGATTGTTGGCTCTACGCAAAAAAGATTCTCTATTTATGAATTTCAGAGAAGCTGTATGTGTTTACGAATACATAGTTGGTTGGCGCAGCTATATACTTTTTATCAGAGTATATATATCAGAGTCATACTTTATGTCAGAGATTCTTGCTAGATTTTAAATATTTGTCATATTTTTTATTATTTTTTATATTCATTGTCATCATCTAATACTGCAAATGGCTTGCAAAAGACAAAGTATCATTGTAGTTACTTTTAATGTCACTTTCTTACAAGGGAAGCTTTGGAAATTACCATCACTGATTTGAAAGGAATTTGCAGAGTCTTGGGCTACTTCTTTCAGGTCCTCTCGGACGACCAAGCTTTTCTCTCGTTACTCTTTTCATGTTGTTCAAAATTTGTTAACTAATTTAACGATTAACTATTAACTGAAACACACACTTTATTAACAAGAAAGAATATTCAACGAAAACGGATGAGCCCTGCAAGGAATTTCTTTAACTTTCCTTTCTATCCAGAAACCCATTTTGTTCTCTTCTTTTCTATTCGTACACTTCTTTTTTTAAACGTTCTTGTATCCAGACAACCAACTCGACTACCTTCAAATTAGGGTAATTTGAATTATTTCTTATTTATTATTTGGTTTTGACGAAAATAACTTCTTTCTTAATTAAATTCTGTTAAAAGCTAAACCAAATTGTTATTGCAATAAATAACATTATAGTCGAAAATCATAATAATAATATTATGAACACCTTAATGTAATAAATATTGGTGTTAGTAACACTATTGCATACTTATTACAATGTTTCCTATATATTATTGAATGCTTTTTTGAACGTTATTTGGAAAAAAAATTTTTGATTTAAGAAATAAGCAGAATTTCAATTTACTATTAATTAACAAATTGAAGAACTGAGATCAATTAAATACATTTTGTATGAAATATCAATTAACATTATTTGAAGTAATTATTTTTAAATTACTATTTGAAATAAATTTCGCCCAGATCTGGTGCAGATCAGACGTTCACATCAGTTACGATCTAGGTTGCTTCTTCAAACATGAAAAACAGACATTTCGTTACAGCGATTGCGCAATATAAAAAGCTACAAATTCTTTAAACATTTATATTGCTCACAATCAGTGGTTTCTGTTCGATCAGATTTTCTTTTCTCTTTCCACAAGCAGTGATCGAGTTTATCGAATTCGAGTCGTCGGAAGAACATTTCTTTCGCGGAAAGAAGGAACCAGGGGAAAAAGGCTAAAAGACAGGAGCTGAAGCGAGACTTTTGGGATATCCGGCAATGGCGGCGGATAGCCAAGTCTTAGCTACGAAAAACTTCCGGCAAGATCGTATTAATCTTACTTATCCCGTAGCTTCTAGTTGCGGTTGCCTCGTACGGGTTCATCGGTGATGCATTTACCGATCGATCTTTTGATTTCTGATTCAGCGACATCCATAGTCCACGTCTGACAATCTTAAATTTTACAATTTTGATAAAAAGAGACGGTCAGTTGACTTAATAATCAGACATCCTAGTTATCAAACATTTAGCATAGTTCTTTTTTAGTATTAAAAGAATAGGTTGCATTTGATGATATCTGTAAGTTTCATAACATAATATAATGTTATTAATTTCATATCTGACATCTGTTTCGAATCACTTTTAACTCTGATAACGAAAACTCCTCAGTTTGAAACGCGTTGCCTTAATCTAAGAGTGATTTGTTTATTTATTACTAAAATGAATGTATATTATAAGATTATATAATTTTGAATACTGTTTCTTAGACTAAAACGTCACAATAAGTGATTATTGCGTATTTTTGTGTTTAATTTTACTATGTCTAGTTTAGGAGTCCGATTATTGAGGCACCTGGATATTTTTTAATTCAAATAGTTTTTAAGAAAGAAGTATATTAGGTCCCTTCATTTTAACTAATCAAATGTAAAAAAAAAATGTTGCAAAAATGAACTTACAGGGTCAATGATGAAAATGATTGTTTTAATTACATTCTAGGGAACACAACATTTTGTTTTTCTTTAACTATCCGATCAAAGAGAATATACTATATGTATATAGCTCAACAAATTTAATCAAACAAAAATTAATTACCAAAGACGAAAATGTGACTACATACACCTTCCGACATATGACTTTGACACTATTTTAGTTAAAGATAATAATTATTCAAACAAAAAACGTTTTCATATAGTATTTGAAATATTTTATTATACGCGGATTTATTTCCTTGTATTTCTTAAAATGTCCATAATGCTTGGAGTTATTTTTTATCAAAATGTCTGACCGCGTACGGCTAATGTGCAACAAAAAGCGCTGGTCCGTATCGTGTTTTTCCCTTGTCCGCTTTTCCTCGGTTATTAGGTGGCCCTTCGTACCTGGTATAAGGTGTCTCTTTGTGCAATAATCAAGGCTCCGTCGATCAGAGACCGTATCGTGGCCCTAACAACCTCGTTTGGCGCGATCAAAGTGTTGGTAAAACTCATCGAAGGGAACACCTTCCCCGTCAACATATTTTCCCCGTTCGTTGTTCTCTTGTCCGAAACAAAGCAATTCGCCGTAAAGTTACACGTACGCGCGTGCCAAACGAGATAGAAAAAAAACAGGGAACACAAACTTCCGGCGCAGTGCCATCTGACGCAGAGAACAGCTCGCATGATTCGAATCTCGTAAACTGCGCGTAACAGCTCACCCATAAAATAGTTTTCCGCACAATAAAATGTTATTGCGACATTTCGGACAAGTTGGGTGCAGTGTCTCAAGCATCGACGCTTGAACTTCGTGCTAGAACGAAAAGAGTTAGACAACTTGGTCGTTACGGACAGGAACGACTCGTGCAAACTGCCGTGTACGCTGTGTCGCAAATAGCGTATTGGCTGTCTATGCTTGCACGTTTTAATGACGCGTCCCGAATTTTTAAAATCTTTAATACGATAAATTTATATCGATAAAACGGGCTAGAGTTTGTGTTAACTCCGTATATAGTTCGGGGAGTTGAATTATGTGGCAAACCAATTATTTTGTTATTTTACAAAATCAATTTATTAAAAAACAATAATAATAATAAATATTTACTATTCCAATCACTTGTAAGGTGATTTAGTAATACAGCCCAAATTTAACAAAGTTTGCTTGTTCTATTCACATCCGGTGCGAAAGCAAATTCAAAGTCCAAGTGATTCAATTGAGAATCCAACTAATTCTGACGAATGTCCAAGTACTTCGAGAATACAACGAATTCTCTGAGAGTACAACTAGTTCTTTTATGAGAATCCAACAAATTCTACCAAATGTCTCCGAATCTCCCTCTTAGCGCCTTCTTGGAGGGGTCGATGTTCGGATTGGGCCTTGTCCTACCCAATCCGAATTTTGGACAGTTTTTGGATTGTGCAACGCCCACAGCCTGGTTTGTTTCATCCTGCAAAGCAAGGTCTGCAGGATGTTGCACAATCCCTGGGTTAATTTATGACCCATTGTTGGGAATTCCAACATTTTATTAACGGACAGATCATTTAGTTTAATATTAGTTTAAATTACTTGATTTGTAATTTGACAAGTATTTTATCTTACAAAGGAAATTGGCGTACCATTAAGCCATTAAGCACACCGTACTTTGGGACCATACCTGCCCCTTGGGACGACGAACGCCCACCCTCGTACAATCCTCAGTGGGTAGGATTTCGAATATCGGGAAGACTGACCCACGAGGGATGGGCAAAGTCTTGATTGGCTAAATAGAATCTCCACCTATTTTGAAATAGATATACATATAATCGCGAGGCATAACATTGAACAGTTAGTTAGATCAGAATATTTACGGGTTAGATTACGCACAGTCACAAGAACATGACACGTTACAGTTAGGACACTTCAAGTTACATTAGAACACTTCAAGTTACATCAGAATACTTAAAAGAACAGCACGCAGTTACAAAAGAACAGTGAAACGTTAATTGTTGACACATGTGTATATATTTGTAAATAAATTTAAAGTATTGGTAATTAGGTATTCGACTTATCTATTACTCAATATCACGGCCCCAGGAGTCTTGTGTGAACCTATACCCATTCTTGTTCTATGATCCTAGTGACTGTCCTAAGTCCTGGTGGTCAACACGTGAGGGTTTGCGTTACGTCAATTGCTGTCTAAGGTGGTCTAACTGGGAACCGTTTCCAGAGAAGTCTGAAACCGGCATCCGGCCAGACCTAGTCCTTTAGAAATTACATGCAGTCCGTGAAAAATTGCGACTTCCTCAAAAAGGGTACTGTTCATTGTTGACTGCAGCGGAAATCCTTCACGTGGCGGCAACAGTTATCTGAAGTCTTTCAAATCATTTTCAGTCAGTCCTTACATTAATATAATCGTCACCGCAAGCACTACAGTTGTTGGGAATTCCAACAATTTTTATTATAGGACACATCATTTAGTTCAATATTACTTGATTTGGTTATCTGGCAATGTACCTTATTTTATAAAAGGAATTGACATACCCTAAAGCCATTAAGCCATACTTAATTAGTTTCACTGTACTTTGGGCCCATTTACCTGCCCCTTGAAACTGCGAACGCCCACCCCCGTACAACTCTCAGTGGATGGGATTTCGAGGGTCGGGAGGACTGGCCCACGAGGGATGGGCAAACTTCGGATTTGTTACTAGAATCTCCTCCTATTTTTGAAATCAGTATATAATCGAGGACAGTACTCAGTTACAGTCAGAATCTTTACAAGTGACATCCAGAACAGTTACAAGCTACACAAGAACATTTATAAGTTAGAACAAAACACGTACAGTTACACAAGAGCGAGTTACAGGTTACGAACAGAACTCACAATCAGATACATAGTATACGTGATTGCAATAGAACATAATTAGTACGGATTAGATGTCAGAAATCTACGAACCATTTATTTATATATGTATGTATAATTGTTAACACGTGTATATATATTTGTTAATAAGGTGTTTGTAAATAGTTATTGGACTTATCTATTTATTGAATAACTCGGCTCTACGAATTTTGTGGGAGACTACAACAGTGATGATTCTTTCAATACATGATTCTTAAAATGAACGCCATACGTAATTTGTAAGTTGAACATTTCTTTCCCTGTCAACTGGGGGAATTTCCCTTGAAACCAGTGAAGCGTAAAAGAAGACATTTAAAAAAACGAACATTAATATTCCCTAAGAAAATAAGTTACTTAGGAAGTATTCGTGCAAAAGGGTTATTAGAAACTGAACATCATGTTTTTTTTTAATTTTGTTAATATTGTAAGATGTAATGCTCTTGCAATATGGCTCATAAAAAAACTCCTCACAGTAAAATCATATATTTATGAAAACGAGATAGAAATCATTCTTCGAAAATTAACAAAATTAACTGTATCCTATGAATAGAGAGAGGTGATCTTACTGTCTTTGAAACATGTGTTTGAACTAAAACGTAAATTATGAGCCTGTCAAACCTATCGTAATTAGTGCCATTAAACTATCAGGTTAGTTCGTAAGTTCATTTGCAATTTTTAGGAATGTTGAAACAATGCAAATGAAACACATTTTACTATTTTAATCTACGATGTATTTACCCCCATCATCTATAACTTCTTGCTACCTTACGTGTAATATTTTTATTCCGTTTCTATAAAAGGACTCTGATTATGATGCAAAAAAGCTAACTACTTCCTTGTTGACTTCATTTTCATTATTCATACGTTTTCTTTTAAGGACATTTTAAAATATCTGGGAAATAAGATGGATAAGGCTGGTACTTCCAGTTAAAGTCTTCAATTTCGTATAAAGTTATTTTTGTCGTGTGCAGCCTAGCATTGTTTTTATAATCTTCAAAAATTATTCCGTTATTAAAAAAATGTAGAAAGTTTTTTTTCTCCATGATAAATATTGAAAATCTGTTACAATATTTGTCATTCAATTTAAAAAAAAAAAGCAAATGTAATAGTACACCCATACTATATTTATACGATCAGAATTTTTTTGCCATAGGTATACAGCGTTTATGTAAACAGGAAAATTTATACAGTACAGAAATGTATCATATTTATACAGCATATAAAAATATCCAAAATCTGTTTGCAACGTACCAAAACGAAAATTTATCCCAAATTCGACGTTCAATATGAGCTCTGTAAGTCATCGATATATTAAAAATTATATAAAAATGGTAATTATTTTGTTATCTTACTTGACATATAACTGTAATCGAGTGTTCTGTTCAGTCATATCACCAATAAAATTGATTCTCGATTTTAGTTAATTCTGCTCTCTAGCTTACAAGCATAATTTTAATACGATATGATTTTTATTATGCTAGCAAAGCTATATCGAAATCGATATACATAATACCTAAACCAATATACATAATTCCAAAGCCGTTATAATACAGAAACCGATATACATATTACCGAAAACCGAATTAATTGTCGATATTATTTTGGTACTCCGATTCTGAAAATTCCATACTTCCTTTATTACCAAACCTGTTATTTCATTCTAATACAGGATATACATACTAAATTTGGAATCGTTTTATAATACATGGTTTCCATTGTCAAAAGGTGAAACGGATTGGTGGCAATTATTTTGATTGTAGTATTAGAGCTAAATTTTGCTATTATACCGGATTCGATATTGGAAATTGATAGAAGCATGAATACACTAATACAATACGAATCAAAAAACAACTTTTATCTTAACTAGCATTATATTGAATATTTTATATATTTATCACTCACAAGGAACCATCGCGAACGGTCCGGTTTCGATTTTGATGAAACATTGTACACTTATAAAGCAGCCAAAAATAATCGACACATATTTTTTTTTAGCTGCGGTAACTCGAGTTTAAGGGGTGAAACCACCCCTTGAAGTTTTGGCTCGAAACGACTATCTCGAAAACGGAAAGACATACAAAAAAATTGTTAATGGGCGAGGTTGATGGTTTCTTATGTACAATAACATGGTGTTAAAAAATTTAAAAAAATACAATTTGTTTATAACAAAAAAAAATTTGTTAACTTAATTTTTCATTTTATTGAAATTTTTATAATGACAAAAAATGACGAGCATTTTATTCCAAATCCATTGGTATGCGATTTTTTAAAATTGCCTCCTACAGTTTTGCAGATTTTGATGATTTACATCTTGCGCGCACATCCATTATGGTAGTAGCCGTTCTAACTTTGATTTTAATGAAGCACTGTAGGCTTGCACTACTTCTAGAGGACAAAATCGGGAAAAATACAAGAATACCAATTTGTTGATGGAGGCTTCGTTAAGAAATTATTAAAAAATTAAATTAAAAAATTTCAAATCCTCCAGGAAAAAATTATTTTCGGTTGCGGGGGCCAATTACAATCATTTTTGGTCAATACATATACCCACGAAATCCTACGCACTTTCGAGAAAAAAATTCCTAATCGAAAATGTAATTTATGGCCAGAAATGTTGTCCGAAAATTTCATGCGGATCTTTAAAATGTCATAACTTCTGAACGGATTGAAGGATTTTAATTTTCAAAAATGCAAACGATTATTTTACGAAGTATTTTAATCAAGAATACGTAGAAATCGCAAAAATATGCAAAAAGTTGATCCTTGACCCTGCAAAATGAGAAAAACCCCATAAAAATGGTCCAATCTTCAAACAGCCATAATTCCTACAATAGTGAATATATTTCAATGAAACTTTTTTCTGAAGTAGAGCTCATAGGTACCTACAAAAAAGTATTGGCCAACTTTTTTGTAGGTCGTCAAACAAAATTATTAAAAATGAAAAACGAATTTTTAAGAAAAATCGACAGAGCGTAGGTGCCTAAATTTTTCAGCGAAAAAAAAAAATTTCAAATCGTTCTAAAAAAATTATTTTCAGTTGCGGGAGTCAATTTCAATCATTTTTGGTCAATATATATACCACCCGAAATCCTACGCACTTTTGAGAAAAAAATTCGAGAATGTGTGAAATTTTTCAACAAAATTAAAAAATTTCAAACCATTCTGAAAAAATTATTTTCGGTTGCAGGGGTCGATTACAATCATTTTTGGTCATTACACATTCCCCCGAAATCGTGGGCATTTCGGAGAAAAAAATGCAGTACGGGCGGAACTTTAAACGTTAATAATTTCTTAACGAAGCCTCCATCAACAAATTGGTATTCTTGTATTTTTCCCGATTTTGTCCTCTAGAAGTAGTGCAAGCCTACAGTGCTTCATTACAATCAAAGTTAGAACGGCTACTACCATAATGGATGTGCGCGCAAGATGTAAATCATCAAAATCTGCAAAACTGTAAGAGGCAATTTTAAAAAATCGCATACCAATGGATTTGGAATAAAATGCTCGTCATTTTTTGTCATTATGAAAATTTCAATAAAATGAAAAATTAAGTTAATAAATTTTTTTTTGTTATAAACAAATTGTATTTTTTTAAATTTTTTAACACCATGTTATTGTACATAAGAAACCATCAACCTCGCCCATTAACAATTTTTTTGTATGTCTTTCCGTTTTCGAGATAGCCGTTTCGAGCCAAAACTTCAAGGGGTGGTTTCACCCCTTAAACTCGAGTTACCGCAGCTAAAAAAGAATACGTGTCGATTATTTTTGGCTGCTTTATAAGTGTACAAAGTTTCATCAAAATCGAAGCCGGACCGTTCGCGATGGTTCCTTGTCAGTAGTTTATCATGTATTCTGCTAAAGTGTTCAATATAAAGTTTTATACAAAATTCCTGCGTTACTAGAAATTTAAGTACTCAGGATAGCACAAAAAAGATGAACAGAATTCACAGAAGAAGAATCATTTAACATTGGATAATTTATATGGACTTGGAATATATTTTATAGATACAATCTTCTGAAGCTTCATTTTTATTCGAACACTTCCAACCTCTGTTTTGAGTCTTCGTCAGTAAAAATAAAAATATTCACAACTAAGAACAAAAAAAATAATAGATGAAATTAAATTAAAAGACTGAAAAATAAATTTTTTCCATTCTGTTCAAGTTCCCAATTTTTAACTTTTCCGTTTTCTTAACTATATTTAAGAAGACTGTTTCTGCAAAATACTTTTTAAAAATATATTAAGACATAATCCAACAAAATTCACAAAAACAGAAATAAAATTCAGTACGTTTATAGATTGCTGATATTTAATTATTCAAATATGTCATTAGAAACCATTTTTGCTCCTTAATAATAAATCAAAATTTAACGCAATTAGGCCTCCAGAATTCTTTTTAAAAGTTCCAATACATTCAACAAGTTCTACATTTCAAAACTTCAAAAAGAAAGTAACTCCAATAAAATAAGAATTGATGTTTCATCCAATTAATGTTGATGGATTCAGTAGTAACCTTGCTTTAAAAAATAAACAAAAATTATAAAGATAATTTCATTTTCGTAAACTAACTGAAAGAATATTTTGTATATTTTGAATATGCCCAGATTCCCTTTATTACCAAATTTTTTATTTTTTTTTTTATTATGTAGAGTTTTTTTTACGTCGCATCAACATCGTGGTCATTAGCGACGTGTTGCTGTGTTGGTCTTAGATTTTGTGGGATAGGTTGGTTTCGTTGAGAAATTCGATGGTGTTTCTTGTATGTTCTTCAGACGTAAGGGCCGTGTTAGAGTTGATTTTATATTTGAGTCGTTGGGTAGAAAGTTTTTGGCAGTCATATAGAATGTGGTGCACTGTAAGCGGGTCTTCGCAACAGAAGGGGGGGTCGGTCTTTTTTATGAGGAATTCATGTGTTAGCTTGGTGTGACCAGTTCTCAAACGAGAGAGTACAATTCTTTCTTTCCTGTTCATGTGACCGCGGGGCATATCCTGGTAAAAGTTTGTGGTTAGGCTATGGATTTTTGATGGCTTCGATTTCCATATGTTGTTCCATTCGTCTTTAATTTTTTCTTTTTCATGGTGGATGATGTCTTGAAGTGGGATAGGAGTTGGATGTTGTTCCATTTGGAGGGTGGCTGCTTCTTTGGCCCTCAAATCAGCTTGGGTGTTGCCAGTTATTCCTTGGTGTGAGGGGACCCATATGATGGATATCTTTTTTTGGAAGAGATGAGTTCCGTATACAGTATTAAGCTATTTTTAATTATTTCGTTTTGGTTTCTTTTGACGGCGTTCTTTAGGGCTTGGGTTACGCTCATGGAGTCAGTGTAAATTGCGTGGTTTTGAGCATCAGAGGTGTGTATATGTTTGAGTGCGTCGTGTATTGCGTAGGCTTCTGCGGTAAAAATAGATGTTTAGGTAGGTAGACGTTTCTTGATAACGTTATCATCTGTTATAATGGCGTATCCTACTCCTTGTTTGGATTTAGATGCATCAGTGAAGATTTTTTTGCAAGATGTGTATTTTCTGTCTAGTTCTAGAAACATGGTCTTATGTTCGAGGCTTGATCTGAGGTTCTTGTTGCACTCGGCTAGTGTGGTGTCTATTTCCGGAGTTTTGGTCCGCCAGGGGGGGATTTTGTCTTGCTTCCGTTCTATGATGCTTGTTTTTTGTGTTGTAATTGAGGGGAGGTACTTTTTAAGTGTGACATACAGTGGTGATGGCAGGTTTGGTTTTTTCCCGTATAGCTCATAATATCTATTGTCGAATATATAGTGATACGTGGGGTTGCTGGGAGTAGATGACATTTTGAGTGCGTATTTTATATTTAGGAATTTTCTTCTGTGCTCCAGTGACAACTCACCAGCTTCAAATAGCACACCACTGATTGGACATGTGCGGTATAGTCCCATGGATAATCGCAGTGCCGCGTTGTGGATGGGGTCATTCATTTTTAAAATATGTGGTTTCGCTGAATTGTATACGGTACAACCATAATCAATTTTGGATCTGATTAAGCCTTGGTATGTTTTGAGTAGGATTTCTTGGTCGGAACCCCAGTTGTGACTGGCCAGAGTTTTGATGACGTTTAACCTTTTTAGGTGTTTTATATGGGAGATCCAGGATAGTCGCTTGTCAAAAATTAGTCCGAGGAGTTTGATGCTGTCAACGAATTTGATTTCATTATTCCCCATAGTTAGGTTTGGGGTTTCTCGACGGGGTTTGTTGGAAAACAAAATGCATTGGGTTTTTTGCGGAGAAAATTTGAGACCAGACCTATAGGACCATTCTTGTAGGTTATCGATTGATATTTGCAGGATTTCTTTTAGGGTTTGTATGTTTTTCCCACTGCACGTTAGTGTGAGGTCGTCTGCAAATAGATGAGCATTTACAGGTGGTCTTATGCCGTTTGTTATGTCGTTGATTCCAAGCAGAAATAGCGTGACGCTGAGCACCGAACCTTGGGGTACACCGTTTTCAATTTCCATCGGATCTGATAGCGTGTTATTGATTCTTACTTGGATGGACCTATTCGATAAGAAATTAATGATAAAGGCTAGCATGGGACCGTTGATGTTTAGTTCGATGAGAGAGTTTATGATTTTCGGTTTCCAGACCATGTCGTATGCCTTCTCGATGTCCATGCACACTGCAATTAGAGCCTCGTTATTTTGAAAAGCGTCGCATATATTTGTATGCACGCTGGTGAGTACGTCCTTTGTGGAGCGATGTTCGCGAAATCCATATTGAGTTGGGGATAGGAGATTGTTACTTTCAAGAAACCAGCGGAGTCTTCTATTGATTATTTTTTCAAATAGTTTGCACATATTGTTAGTTAGTGCAATTGGGCGTTAGCTCTCAGGTTCGTGTTTCTTTTTCGCAGGTTTGAGAATTGGAACAATGATGGCTTTCTTCCAGTTATCAGGGAAGACTTCATGTGTCCATATGCAGTTGTATATTTGTAGCAGGTAGCTTTTCGCACTCGTGGGGAGGTTTTTCAGTAATCTGTTAGGAATATTATCTGGGCCAGGCGATGAGTCTTTCGTTATTTGAAGGCAGTTGGTTAATTCGCTCATAGATATATCGGAGTTTATTATCGGGTCTATTGCCTTTTCATCCCTACGGCGAAGCTTCTCCTTTATTTCGTTCTCTCGTTCGGTGATGTTTGAAAGAAAGGCTGTGGGGTAGTTACTACTACTCGAGTTTGATTTAAATTTTTCGGCGAGGGTGTTGGCAATTTCCTTTGCGTTGGTCATCACTTGATTTTGGTCCGTTTTGAGGTATTGGATTCCGAAGTAAGGGTTGTTCCCATTTATTTGCTTGATTTTTTGCCACACTTGTTTAGCGGGAGTTTGGTTTGTTATGGATGAGACATAAACATTCCAAGATTGTTTTTTACTTTCTTTAATTACCCTGCGGAATTTGGCGCGGTGTTTCTTGTACTCTATTAGGTTTTCTGTAGAAGGATTCTTCTTGACTTTGTTGAAGGCGTGATGGCTATTTTTTAGCGCACTTTCGCATTCTTTATTCCACCAGGGAGTCGAACGTTTTTTACATGCTTTTGGAAATTTTGTTACAGTAGAACCGGTGGCCGCTTTTGCTGCGTTGGTAATAATTGATTCCAACTCACTGACAATATCGTTAATTTTAGTAGGGTTAATTGTGTTATTGCGTATTGGCATAAGAGATATGTTGATCTGGTTTCGGTATGTTTCCCAGTCAAATTTGTTCAAGTTCCACTTAGGAATTTGTGACGGTTGACAGTAGGTGGTATTGTCTTCATAGGTTACAGTGAGTGGGAAATGATCGCTATCGTGTAGGTCTTCTATCACACTCCACTCTATGCGTTGAGCCAGTTTGGAATCGCAGATGGTTAAGTCGATTGCACTAAAGGAACCGTTGCTTGCGTTAAAGTGTGTAGGGTGCCCTGTGTTAAGCAAAATTAGTTTTGGGTCTTGCAGTAACTTCTCAATTATCTTTCCACGGGCGTCAGTCCTGGATGACCCCCACAGAGGGTTGTGACTGTTGAAGTCCCCGGTTAAGATTACAGGTGGAGGGATTTGTTCTATTAAGTTTTGTATATCTTGGAGATGAAGGGGTTGGCTATTTGGTAAATACACATTACAAACATTGATTTTATTCGGGAAGTGAATGGTCGCTGCAATTGCTTCCAGGTTTGTTTTTAGCGGGATTTCAGTTGCTGAATGTTTGTTGGAAATTGCAATAGCTACTCCACCACTGGCGATGTTACTATTTTCTCTGTTTTTGACAAGGAGGCTGTAATTTTTCAGTGATGGATTGTGGTTTTTTTTGAAATTTGTTTCCTGTAGACATAGGATATCTGGATTGTGTTGTTTAACAATAATTTGAAGTTGCTCGAAGTGAGTGTAGTATCCGTTTATATTCCACTGAATGATTGTTTTCATTGTGCAGCTGGCTGTTGTTTAGTAGACTACTTGGTAATAATTAGTAGTTACCTAGCTTGATGAGTCGTCCTCTACCTCCGATGACCAGTTGGGTGTGGATTGCTCAGGTGGGTCCCAAACCATTTTCTGGTGCAATTTGCGTATTCTTATTTTGATTGACCGCTCTTTGAGTAGGGGGTGGATTCTAATTAGTAATTCGGCTAAGGCTGACATGTTGCTGGTGTACTGTTTGGAAATTGCCTTCGGGTTGTGTGCACTTATTGCATTTTCTAAAAAGCTTTTGAATTGGAGATAATCCAAAACTTGGTTATTTTTGTTGTTGTCGATGTACTCTTTTGCTGGTTCGAGCATCTCGTCAATTCTATCTATCGAGAAGGCGGGCGACTGGGGGCGTTTAAGTTTTTTGAAGATTGGCTCAGGGGCGTTGTGACGTTTCTCCGTTATTTGCCGAGTTGGGCTCTTGGTATCCAGGTCGAGATCACTTAATTTTACTGGATTTATTATATTTTCTTCGGATGTCGAGGATAGTGGTCTCTTGTTTCCTGTCTTGTTTTCTATTGGATCTCCTGTTCCTTCATTCCTGGGTTCGGCTATTTCGGGGATATTTTGTGTTGGTGGATCGGTTTCTTTAGTAATGTCTGTTTCAGTTTGCATTTCGATTTCAGGTGCGGAATCGGCAGGAGGGCAGTATGGGGATAGATTTTGAATTGTGTGTGTATGGATGTGTGAATCTTGTTTGTTTGGGTTTGTCGTGTTTGTACATTGTTTTGCTATGTGTCCTTCTTGTTGGCAGTTGAAGCATGTCTGTTTCTCTGTTGTGGAAAATATTCTATATGTGTTGTTATCTAGTGTTATTGTAAAGGAACTCGGTATACTTTTGGCTTCTTCCGGATCGACGTAAACCTGCCTCCTAAAGCTTAGAATATGAGACAGATCTGGATCAGTAATTCCTGCTTTTAGTGGAGTAATTTTCGAGAGCAGTTTAATATTGTTGCTTTTAAAGATATTCTCTATGTGGGTGTTGGGGATTATAGGTGCAACGTTAGATAGTATAATCCGTTGGGCTGGTAGCACCATTGGTCTGATTTCAACGTTTATATTGTTTATGTTCACCGATTTATGTTTATGTGTTAGGTTTGTGACCGCGTGTTTACTATCCAGGTACATACATATTCTACTATTGGATATTCTTGATAGGAATTTGATTGCTTTGGGTCCTACTATGTTTCCTATGGCCCGAGCGTATTCTTTTATTGTAATGCCATCAACTGACTGTAGTATTATGGCCTGGTCTTGGGTTGGTATATATTCTTGTTTCGTGATATTTGCGTATGAGACTTTTGGATCGGTGGAGTTGTTTGAAATGTTATGGTCCTTATCCATTGGGGTGTATGGATTTCTATCGCTTTGGTGGCAATCTTTGCGGGTAGCGGATTCTTCTTTGTGGTGGGTCTTATTCAGCGACATGGTGGCACACACGCACTCACACACACCACGTATGTATACCCGGTTTGTGGATTCGCACAGCTGTGTTGGTGCGACCAACACAGCTTAACGTAGACACTTGTTTGTTCGCTCGGTATATGGCACTCGTCAGCGGTACGAATTATTTGATAACACGTCCGGTCGCGTCGATTTCCGAAACGAGATTGTACCAAATTTATTATCCCATTCTAGTATAGGATATACTGAATATGAAATTGTTTTAGAATAGTAGGATTGATAGTAATTATTTTGGTTTTGAAATTACAATAATTTCGGTATTAGAAACTGGTAACAATCACGATAAAAAAAATAGTACTGGTTTTAGGTCTCTACTTAAAATAAATCTTGAGAATTGTAATGAAATAAAGAAGTCGGAAAATTACTAGTAAATACAAGTAAAATACTGGTATATGCCCTTGCTGTAAGAATTGAAATTTATTTTGAGTTCCAATCGAATCCTATACCGAAAATGGATGAATCAAAAACGAAGGAAATATTAGACAAATGAAAAGTGTAAAATATAAATAAGCAATTAAGAGCGGAACGAAAAAATGAAAATAGCCGCGAAAGTCTTTCGACAGATGTTTCTCATAACGAGAAATGATAGTTATTTGTACACGATGGAAACAAAACGAGTATCCCGGTCGACAGACAAAGCACACGAGCTTCAAACTTCCCTGGAAACAATAATCCACTTACGTCAGTTAAGCGTGCGGAAAAATGAGTTACAACGAACGTCCACGCCTATAACTTTTTAATATCCTTAACCTATGTTTCGTTGCGCATATTTATGAGCGTATGCGTTATTTAGCGAGAAGAGACCAACCGCAATAGCGTCTAATCTAAATCGCGTTAGTTAGTTTCGAAGTTCGACATCCCGTCGGTAAACCTCGTTTCAACATTCTCTGCACGGAAAACGTGAACGTTTTCTACGCTGAAAAATTCCACAAATACCGTCAAAGTTCGGAACATTAATTCACCAATTTTCAATGAATGCAATACACAAGTTACGATTAAAACGTATCCTCCTCGACTCCATTAAATACTTTGAATTCCGAAATAAATATAAATTGGAGCCAACGTTGAGAGAAAATCTCAACGATAGTCGCAACATTCGTCGGATAACATTGTTTTTGAAAAATACGATGCTTCTTAACCACACTTATCTTTTTGTTACATAAACAATCTTCTCGTCTTGTTATGTTCGTGGATAACTCATCGTGGTCACAAAACGTGTGAATAGTTTTTAAAATGAATTGTAGTAAACGTAGTAAAAATGCTTCGAAACATGCCAGTCATAACTTATGTCAACAAAGACTTAAAGTTGTTGTCGAAATATAGAATTGTTCAAATTTTCATTATTGTATTATAGCCTTTGAATAGTAATCAAATTGCAATTGAAGACATGCCTTATCGATCGACATCTGTTGTTTTGTGGAACTGCGCACTTAGTACGTGGCTTCTAGACTCATAACCTATTAATATGGCAAGAAAGAATCACGTTGAATTAAATGAAAGAAACCGAAGTCTCACTGAACTCATATATGTACTTCTTTTTTTACAAAGGTTAACACCGTAGAACAATTTGTGTATCTAAATGTTGAGGTACAATGTTAATTTTAACATTTATCCATTTTAAAGGATAATATTTCGTATGATATTTCAAGTTTAAAAAACGAAAAGAAACGACTTATAAAATACTTGTAATATTCGAACGCTTCTTTTAATAAATCACATCCAATTGCATGACACTCTGTATAGTGTAGTAAATATGACTTAATTATTAGTACAAAAATTTTAAATGTATTTAATTTGGCTAGAAACTTTCTTCAAATAATTTTGATTAAACTCTAAATCAATAAAACTCAGTAAACGCTTTGTTTTGAACTAATTAAAGTAAACGTAATAAAAATGTTTTATCTAATAATTTGAGGAACAACAATTCTCTCTACTTTGGGGGATAGTTTCCAAAAATTTTGGACACCACCAATCTAAAGTATTAAATCATCGTCACCAATAACCACTTAGATGCAGTTGTTGCTATGCTAAACATATACTTCAGAACGAAAAATGGCTACAAATTTGTGGATATACTGTGTAAATTGTGTCTCTAGTAGTTTCGTCCGTCAGCATAAAACGGATCAAAGCTGTCAAGTTGGTGAAAGAATAAAGTTTCCGTCCGGCCTGTACGTGGCGAAATAACAAGCGCAGAAATTTCAACGACGCGTATTATTTATGTCGGAACGTTTGCATTTTAAATAACTTGCCGGCGAAGTAGATCCATGCTGGAATAAAACCGTGAACCTCTGTGTGCTCCCAGCTCAAACTTTCTGGAGGCTTAATTGTTTTCAGTTGGTAGATGTACAGCGTGTTTCATAAAACATGGTCATAACTTAAAGGCTTTACTGAACACTTGAAAATAAAAGGAAGCAATATTCCTATGGAATTTTATCGTATCTGAACTTAATTCTAAATTAACGTTCACATAACGTTAAACACATTGTACATTGTTGCAGAAAGAGCT
The DNA here is from genome assembly GCF_013123115.1 of Colletes gigas. Taxonomy (NCBI): domain Eukaryota; kingdom Metazoa; phylum Arthropoda; class Insecta; order Hymenoptera; family Colletidae; genus Colletes; species Colletes gigas. The sequence continues at coordinate 773,824 of NW_025106675.1, forward strand.
ACTAAATATGTACAGTGAGTATCACTTAAAATCGTAGATCGTGATACTTACTAGATATCCGCTTGAAAAACATTGTTATTATGCATTTACGATGAAAATATTTTAGATATAAGTATACTAATATGTTTTTATTTAATACATGATGGCTATAAATGAAAAACTTTATCTGTAATCAAGGAATTAAACATATTCAAAAATAACGTACTGAAATCACCAGTCACTAAAAATTGTACAAGTTGGTACGATTGTAATTATTCGGGGAATACCCCATGTTTTTGAAATGTAGTGTTGGTAGCCCTTTGTTCACTTCATCATTCAAATCTTTTACTAAACAAACTCCACAAATTAGTGTGCACTGGGTGTAAAATAATAAAAATGAAACAAAGTTCTACTGAAGAACGGGTTATTTAACACTATAAAAATAAAAAAAGTTATAATGAAATTTCTCAAATTAAGAATAGAAGCAGAAGTACGATCTAATATACATATAATTAAGAGATACAAAGAGTACGATAGTGCATCTAATAAATTGAAAATAAGGTCAGATAAAAAATTAAGTACACAGGATGAACGTTGGATTATTAAAATTGTTAAGAATAATCCACGAATTAGTGCTAAAAAAAATGGGAATTTTAAATACTTTTAAGTTTTATGCGGACAATGATCCTAAACGTACGTCATATGTAACAAGGAACTGGCTTTTAACTGCCCAAAAGTGATACGAACACCGCCACAATTGCTGGATGTTAATGCCATCGAACACCTATGGCATGAATTAGAAAATAAAAATTCGATTACGTACTATTTTTAATATGCAAGACCTTAAGGCCGCATTACAAGAGGAATGGAACAGTATTTCGTCTGAGTTTGGCAAAAATTTAGTTCAATCAGTTCCAAGACGATTACGAACTGTTGAAACGAGTGACGGTTATCCTACGAAATATTAAAATGCAGTTTATATCATTTTATTAATACGCTTTGCTAGCAATAACAATAAGTTGTTTCATATGTACGATATGTAGTGACAGATGATTTCAGTACTTCATTTTCAAATATGTATAATTTGTTAATAATAAATAAAGCTTTTTATTTTTAATTATTACACATTGAATAGACAGATTAATGTAATTATATGACAATTTTCTTCATCCTAAATGCATAATAACAATGTTTTTCAAGCAGATATCTAGTACGATGCTTCCACGAAAAGAAGGCACAGCATGTTTACATCCCCACTCCTATTGCAGTCCGCTGACTCACAGGTATTGGTCAAAAACGGTGACGAAGATCGGTGACAACCAATCAGCGGACTGCAGCAAGAGTGGGGATGTAAACACACTGTGCCTTCTTCTCGTGAAAGGACAAGTATCACAGCGTACGATTTTAAGTGACACTCACTGTATATGCATTGTGCACTTATTATTTTCAAAGGAATTAAATAAGTTGAATATAACAAAAATTTGTTATATTTTATTTTATTATTTTTATTTGTTATATATATTTGTTATATATATGCTAGGCACCAACAAACTAAACGGGGTAAGGGCAAAAAGAGAAGGTCTTCGCGCCGCTTTATTCCCACTAGAGAGGTACACTCTGACGTCACGCTACATAATAGTAGGGTCTCCATAACCACGAGAATTACATTTTTGTTCTTTTGTTTGTAAAACGTTATTGAACTTTACAAATTTACTATCTTGATAATAATGTTGAAACTTGTATAATACCTTTAATTTGCTGCTTCGATGTACTGTAACCAATAATCTTCCTTATCGGCAAAAATTTCATTTTTAGTGATATTCTTTTATCATTTTTTTTATACTGGTTGAGTATTTTGTAATCTTTCTTGATTATTAATTTTCTGTATAACATTGGAGAACACTACCTTAGCTGGTATTATGATATTTTGCAGTTTGATCTTTGCAATGAAAATGAGTTTCGCTTCCATTTCACGAGCAACGTCAACAGTATTACAAACAATTATGTCAATTATATTCCAGATTTGCAATAGATGACTGAAACATTCTTTTAAATATTAGACAGTGTAGTATAAATCGATTTAAGTAAATACTTAATTTTTTACAATATCATGATTTCATTTCCAGGTTAATAATTCTTCCTATATAATATCCAATTAAAAAAATTAAATCCTGCATCGATGAAAATCCTCCGACTGTGCGCTCTCAGGATTAAGGACGAATATGTATTATCTGTTTAATGCAGAAATCGACGTAGGATTAATTATTCGTTACTTTTAAGATTTCAATCTAGCAATTTATGAAAAAGAAGTTTTTCGACTAATTGATACTTTTAATCTGATGTTACCTTTTAATACTCAGATCATCGCGCGGAATACATTAGACTCCACAGACTAATTATAATGTTAATAACTCATTAGCTTAATTGCAATAATACTTGCCATCTTACAGCAAAGTAAACAAATGACACAACAAAGGAAATTGTAGAAGCACGAATACAATTGGATGTGAAATGTTGAAATTTTTCTTTCACAACACTATAATAAAAATAACAGTTATCCTAAAGATTTATATGAAAATACCATTAACAAGAAACGGTTTATTACTTAAGATAAAAATAACAGCCGCAAAGTTTAAAGTAAAAAATAATGTACTCGGTTCAACGAGAATTGGCAGAAAATGTAAACAAAAAGTTCACGTGATCGACGGTACGGTCGCAGATAAATGGCTGTTGAACGTCGCTGCTCAGGGACGCTTTTTAGCGGCCTCTGAGAAGGGCCCTAGCATTAAATCCAATCGACGATGATTTGATTGCAAGATAAAAATGGTATTGCAGCAAATAATATAACGTTCAGATTTGCGGATGTAACAAATTGAATTTACAAGTTATTAGAACATGCTACGGTTGAAAACTGAAGAGAATGTGTTAAACATGTTATTTAAGTTATTAACGCATTCACTGCCAGATGAAAACCGTGTAATATTCTGCACAAGTAAAATTTTGATTTTAGATCATTGTAAGTTACATAACCTAACTGTTGAGGATCTATCGTTATGAAAGATTGAACTCAACCGCTTACATGCAGAAGAAAAAATGGTTTATTGAAAAGTATAATAATGGATATTACAAGACACGGAGGCGAAAAACTAAGTAAAAGACTTTCTCCGCGGTCAGGGTTGTCGCACAACTAACTCCAAACGGAGAAAAAGCCCGGCTTTATAGGCGTCGCCAAATGATCGGCAGACCTATGGGTTTTATGACCCGACCTGGGTCGACGTCGAGCAGAGAAAAATCGCAATGCTAGACATTGAAAATATATCTATTCTCAACACTAACATTTGTTTCAGTATTTATTTTCATAACCTCGTTAAAATTCACAAATTCTATTCATATTTATTTTCCTTAACGTCTTAACTTGAGAATTAATTTCTCTAGTATCATAATGGTAAATTCTGTCACCCATATATGGGTGACGTGACAGTCAAAGTGTTAAACACAAATTTTTGGCAATTGGATCACTACATTGATGTATTGTCTGAGTCGTTTATAATTAATTTAAATTCCGATAATTCAAATACAGAATCAGCATAAATTGTATATAATAATAAATTAAATTAAATGTAGAAATATAGTTTTCTATGCTACAATTTATACTTTCACTTATCTCGTTATTTACACTATTATATAATAATATTAATAATATCATATTAATGGGATGAGTGCTTTTTGTTTAAAAAATTAGCTTCTTTCCTACTATGTAGGGATCTGGACATAACGTTTTGAACCGGGTATAATTGTGAAGAAAAGGCCATTTTATTTGTAACAACTTGATGTTTAATATTCGGTCTGGTTATAACAACTAGAGTTTATGGTTTGAATATAGTGGCGGCTTGTGAAAGTTTATAATGGGTTGCGACAATAGATACGTATTTAATTCAAGTATATAACGTCCCAGAGCTTTTATATCAAATTTTTCTTATAATCGTAGGCTGGAAAATTTTATACTCTGCAAATATTTCACAGAATTCTATTCGTTATTAATTTCAAAATTAAATAGAAAAAAGAATCGCATATTATTAGACTACCGATAACGACAATAATAGCTAGAACGTCGTCAATTTCACTAATTTACGTTCTTTATGTTCACGTAATAGCAACTAGCAATAAGTATCTTTAACTACAAAACAGTCGACTCAAACTATCAAAAACAAACGATGCTTACTCCCAACTCTCACCATATTTCTTACCCATTCAATTTCTGTATAGATCATAGCTTATCTACCTAGAAATCGGGGCGATTTATTACGAAGTATCGATTACCTCGAAAACCTCGTTATAAAGAAAGAGAAGCCAAATGATATCTACAGGGATAGATACTCTACAGATCTATTGGCATAATTGTCGAATAAAGACAAAATAATTATCAAATAAAAAAAAATAATGTAAAAGTTTCAGATTGATGAAGTTTAATTTTATTTGCCATTATTTTAATGGAATTTAGGTAGGAAAATTTATTTTAAACAGAAGCGTGTAATCGGTACGATGTAAAGGAAGCAAAGTAAATATAACAACGACCTCGTATTTCCCGAGCACTCAAAGATTCTCAACGTCTGGAAGCTTTCACGCTCCATCACTAACCCTTCCTCGTACATTTATAAACTGGTTCCAATCACCCGCGCAAGTGTTTGCAATAAAGAAAGGATGTATCGCGGCATGTGCGAAATGCATTTCTCCGGCACCCAAGCTTCCCGTTTACTTATTCGTGCCACTCGCGGCAACGAGTTAAATTTTTCTTCGCCTTGCCGCGGTCGAGGCCCTCGAAGAATCGCTGCGGAATTCCGGGGACTCGCGATTCTTCTCGTTCGAGCGTCGACCTGTCAAGACGGAAGGAGCAAGGGGGATAATTTATCGAGGTTGCTCCTCGAAGAAGTTTGGATACCAAGCATCGCGAGCGGCTCGAACGTCCCTCGCAATTACAAAACCTTAATGATCTTCCTTGTTAAAAGTAGCGCGTTTACTTTTCGCGTGCGAAACAACATCCACGGATATAAATTTTTCCGAGCCAAAGTTGTGACAAGATGGATCGACTTCCCGAGACGTATAATTTATGATTCACTCGAGATATCCTCGATTTAAAAGAAAAAAAAATATAAAAGTTGAGGTTTATATTTGCGAACCCGAGAATTCCATTTCTTCAGTCCCTTGAACATTAATCTTTAGAAGGATGTAACTAATTTTTATTTATCTACGTTGTGAAATTTTGTTTCGAAAAGTGATTTTATGAAGGTCTTCGCGTATTCCGATCAAAGAATGTCGTAGTCCTTATGTTTGTGTTTTTCTTCCTTTTTTTTTTTAATGAATACCTAAATTAGTTTATGAGTGCTTTCTACAAGTCTGTTGTAAAGAAAGTACGTGCTAACTTAACCTTAAAATTTTGATGTATGAGACTCCTGTAGAGATCCTAAATAAAATGTTCGAGAAAGTTCAAACAATATAAAATTAATAATAAATATGTGCAAGCTCCTGCTTAAGATCTGAACGAGAAGCCAACTTGTGCTTGAACAACCAACACGTGGTTGAATAATCAACTGATGGTCGGACAATTATATATATATATATATATGTATATGTATATATATTTGACAAGAAAAGAGTGCAGAACAAAAAAAGAAAAAAAAGAAATAGAAAAACACATTTACGCCGACAGTCTCCTATCGTCAACCGACCAGTTACGACTGTCTTGTCTAACACACATCCCTTTCCAACTTTCGAAATCCGAATTCGTCGATAGGGGGCAATGGCCTCTAGTCGCTAACTTCGCATTTCGATTCACGTCTACATATGTATTTTTATTAGCTTTATTTGTATCAGCTATGTACTTTGTACGACAGTTTAAAAGTGATATATCAAACACTCATCAAATGTGTACAATTTATATGTTAACATACTTATATAATTCTAGGAGAAAAATACTAAAGTTTTTCTCTCGGTTCAAGGAACGGATCGTTTAACATGTTCACGAAAGTCAGCCGCTCAACCTACATTTCAAACCCATAATGAAAGGCTGATTCTATTCAGTTCTCGACACTGAGGATCGAGAACCACGGGCGAACATCCATCCTTGGATCTTTTTTTGATGAGACCGCGATTCGGTTCTAAGATCACGGGTATCGATGATAGCACGTGCTCACTCGGTGTACGCTCTTGTAAACACGATGTCAGGTTTGATCCTTGTGTAGCTTTTGAAAAGAGCACAAAGTCGGACGCTGATCAATTCTCGTTCAGTTCTTGTTGACGCCTTCTCGAGGCAAGATAAAACCTGCCAGTGTGCAAAGTGTTACGTTGCGATCTGGAAATCGTTCGAGTTTCCAAAGTTAAACGGTCTCAATATGAGATTATCAGAGAGTAATTCTACTAGTGATGTGCAAAGCATGAGATATTTTCCTTTGTGAGACTTGAAAGTGTGCCATAGATAGGTATGTATAATTTCCAGTGAGGAAATCCAGAAACAACATGGTCAAAAATCAGTTAATTAAACAAGGCATATACTTACTTATTCTTTATGTCAAGTCTAGTTATATTAGTATAAGATATAAACGGATTTTGTAATTCTTTGTATAGTAATAAGAATACATGTGAACTAGTATTTAAGTATAGTTATCATTTGAAATAAGATTAAGATTAACATTCCTATTTTGTGTCTGTTGAAATTCCTTTGTCTGTCCCAGTTTTAGTACTAAAATATATTAAATCTATTTATCTACTATTGGTGTGGCAGATATTAGAATGAAACGCATTGTTATCATAAATAAACTGCAGTCATCATATACAAAGTACAATTTTTATAGATATAGGTTATTATATTTTATATAATAGAGAGATACATTATGATACATTTTTTTTTTTATATAAAAAAGACTTGCATCTTTTTTTGTACGAAAGAAACGAAGGAAAAAACATTTACCAAATCAGGTAACAAAAATGTCGCGTATACAATTAGAGCATTTGATTTCCCAAAAATTGTTATTAAATTTCTTTGTGTAAATATCTGTGGTATTTTTTGGTACTTGTGGTCTTTCTCGAGTCGTATGCTATTTTTATTGAAAACATCTCATCACCAATCATTATAAACGTTTTTAAAAACTATTCTTGTAAAACAGATATTTGAACTCTAATAATGGAAGAATACTTCTTATAATTTAAAAATGAACAAATTGTGGTTTATCTATACATAAACTTTTTAACCTAACATTCTTATTTTGTATAATTCCAATCAAATTAAAACTTTCATTTTCCAGAATTTTTATTTACTATGCTCGTCGAAACTTATGAGAACTTTTATTAAAAAAGTGCAACTCAAACTGTTTAAACGGTACATATTAAAAATTATTCAAAAATGTTTCGACCCTTAAGTGATTAATCGAAGCGATTTATTGAATATTTAATTCCTCTGAGTAATTATTATTTAATAGAATCACTGTATAATTCAAGTATCGCGTAAAAGGTTATTCTGAAATTGTGGAGCAACTACGTGATATGAGAATATTACCATTTGTGATTAATTGGATTTTTGTTCTTTCTGTTTCAGGTAAGCCATGAAAATTTTACGGAGAGGAACTTAACATTTTGGGTTTACAATGAAACTAAAGCTGGTTTTTATCGCAGGTATTTATCATTATAAATATTCGTAACGAAAAGCATAATTAAGCATTGAATAATTTATTACATTTGATATTCGTAAATAAGAATAAAGTTTCTCGAATACATATAAATTCCAATCATGTTCTAGTAATAACATAATATCAAATCATTAATAGTTCTTTTTCATCCAGAGTCGAAATTTTAGCATTCTGTGTGCCATGCTAACAATTCCATCTAACACTATCAATTTAGGCACAAGAAATTGTTATTTCATTCATAGGAAGTCGCAATTAACTATTCCATACTTTTATTTACTCTAAATAATAATTAGCAGTGTATTTTGAATAAAACTGACGTAGTATATTTTGATTAAAAAAAATTGTTTAAATATTAATTATATTGTCCTACTTTCATAACCAATTTGTGAGAATTCTTACAAGAAACCAACACGTATTAAGTACTGTATGATTATGTTTTGATAATATATAAATATTATCAAATTAATATGATTATTGACAAAATGAAAGACATTTTAGACTCATTTTCAAATTTCTATATTTTGTTATTTATTACTCGAATTTAGTCCAAAGACCTTGAGCTAAGATTCTCATAATATCCTGGTTTCAATACGATCGTTTACACTTTCACAAATTACGTTTGAAGTTATAAGTAACAAAGTTTCTGGATAAAGATGCAAATGTACCCCTATGACCTGAGAACTGTCTTGCCATGAGCTCCGCAACAAAGAAGGGTAGTAGAAAATGATGAAATTTTTGATAGTTTCGGCAACTAAAATTTTAATCAAGCATTGTTTCGAAACAATAATGAATTTTATGTACAATACAAATATCGATTTTTATTTAGAAAATGGCGTTGTAAGTTTTGTATTTCGTGAAAAGATATTCAAAATTTAAAAAAATGTAATTTATCAAAAACATAGTTTATTATACGTCGTAGAATTTGTTTTTTTTTTTAATAAGAATATCGAAAGAAAGTATTATATGTGCCTTCCTTTAAACAAAAAATGATGACAAAAATTTCGAAAATGTAACTTGCAGAAAGAAACTTTTTATTTTGACATTATATTTGCCTCATCAAACAGTGTTTTGCTCGTGTATTTTTTAGTATAATTGCAAACATAGGAAATATCTAAATATTTAATATTCTGTTAAAATGTTGCACATTTTATTATATATTTTCTATAAATGAAATAATATATGTAGTATGGATGAATCGGTTTCGATTTTAGTCGTTTGAAAACTTATTTTAAATAAATTTATAATAGAAAATTTATTCAAACATAAATATCTTAAACTTTTACCGACTACCGGGGGTTGCGATGCAAGAATTTGGGGTAAGAATATACGGCACACTAAGTTGTAGTAAAATCTTATAAATTTCGGTCGTGGGTTCACTGATTTCTACAACTGATACATTTTCCATTTGATTTACTGAGGAATTAGTAAAATCTGAACTATATTAGATTTGTATTAGTATTTACATTATGTTACACTATTTTATATCATATTATACGTGTATTAAACTATGAGATTACATTATATTATATATACAAGTATGTTAGTTTTACTTATTGTGTTTAAAGTGTACTTAAAACGTGTTAGATATCCGACAATAATTCGATAATTTTTTTCGAAATTTCCAAATTTCATGTAAATGAACCTCTCTCATTCGGAACCTTACGCTTTTAAGCGGAGGTATTCCCCAACGACGATATCAATATATCTATAACAATTATAACATCATTTTAATCTTTATAACTGTGTTACGTATGCCGAATGTTTCGTTCCCCTTGACTTTTTTAATTTGTTGACCCTTGAATTTTCCTCCTGACTTACGTGCATTAGGACAACGCCCGGCACTCTTATCTACCCTTTGGAATTTAAAGTAGAGTGGACCTTACCTACAGGTGTCAATTTTTTTTTTAGTTTTCTTTTTTACGCACTCCCGTAGATTGTGACACTTGACGAAGAAATCATTTATGCCAAATTTAATGTAATTGAACAACTAGAACACCGCATTTGAATTGAAGTTTTGAAATTCTAACGATTTCGCAGTAGAGTCGAATGTACTTATATCATCTTATTTTAAAATGTAATTTATTCACGTCTAATAAGCCATACAGCGAAATTACAAAGGTGGCGAAGAAAAGATGTTTTATAAAACTGTTTCGATAGTAATACACAAGCACGAGAATTCCCCGTGACCGACTGGCGAGCTTTACTTGGGGGTTCCCCTACGGTCGACCAGTACTCCAACGTAAAGCGCCATCGTGTGCTACAATTAAACGATATTTTTTGGTGAAATTATAATTCCTCTAGTGTAAAATAACACTACGCGTGATCTCCAGTACTGTCATTCAATTTATTATTAAACATCGCATATAACATACGGAGTGAGTCATAATTCATGGTTTTTCCTTATGTGTGGAAACTAAAACCGATTGTAGGTGTGCTACGTTTTACACACCTAATATTTATATTATAATTTAAAAATTGTAACTCAAATGCAGGACAGGTTCCCATTTTCCAATTACTCCCAAATGTTATTTTCTCTTTAAATGTCATAAGTTAAGAGGATAAGACGGAACAAAATCGGAAATCGAAAAATAAGGGCCACCCTAATACTATACTTTTCTAACTCAGACACTGTATTGTGTAGGATTCTAAATATAACAATGAAAATCACACTCACGTTATTGTTTTAGACATAAGGAATTATAATATTACTAAAAAATATCAACATCAATATCGACAACTTTGGTATAAAGTGGTACAAGTACATTCGACTCTAACGCGAAATCATAAACATTTCAAAACTCTAATTTTGCACAGAACTCTTTTTTACCAAGTGTTACAATCTGGCGAAGGGGGAGGGGGGTGTGTCAAATATTATTCGAAAGTCGAAAAATAAGGACCACCCTAATGTAAAGTCAGTTCCCACGAGATGTAGATGTTCGGTAACGAATGCGTACCCCCGAAATTAGCTCCACAGATTATTGGAGCATGTGAACCCTGCGATCTTACTATTTGGGAGATCAGAATCGTAATTACATTTAGAGTCAACATCACGTTACTCGTTTAGCTGTTCACTTCTCTGATAATTGGTTGCATTTCGTGAGACGGAGCTAAGTTTCTTTACGCATCACAGTTAGCCATATATGTAGAATCCACAAGTTCGGTATAAATTCTATTACCGCATTTTATTTTCAAACGTTCTTACCCCCGGCATCGCCAGTGCGTCAATACCGTGAAGTCATTTTAGGTAATTCCAGTTTTCCGTATCAGCGACATATGTAGTTTACACTAAACATTTGTATCGAGCTTGTTTCTTTAAGAATATACATAGCGTTCATTATTAAACAGAGTTGCTCAATTTCTTAAACCCATGATTATACTAAGCGATTATAGTTAAACGATCCCACAATAATATAACTTTACTGCTCGAGTTATATTACATTTATTAATTTAAAGTTACGAGGGCAACTAACACATACTGCGGCTTCCTGATTTCGCAGCAGGCTCATCCGTGCTTTCTGAACATCCAAATACGAATTCTTGTAACCTAGTGGCTCCCCGATTTCGCATTGGATTCGCGCGACTCCCTGATTTCGCCTCAGGTTCGTCTGTGAATTTTCCAACCTATCAGCAACTCCCCGATTTCGCAACGGGTTCGTTTACGACATTTCACCCTCCTACGGCTCCCTGGTTTCGCACCAGGTTCGTCCGTACGTGACTTCATCCTAGAGGCTCCCTAATTTCGCATCAGGATCGTCTTCTCTATCAATAACCCTACCAGCTCTCCGATCTTGCGTCGGGTTCGTCCGTGCACCTTATTAACAAACTGATACCATATTGCGTTGGAAATCATTCTCTCTCTCTCACTCTCGCTGGCTCTCGCATTGCTCGGCCCTGGTTCGTAATAACTGTTTCAAGAACCGAAACCGATCTCATAATTGTTTTCGATTGCTGGTACAAATATTTACGATGGCGTTGCTTTGCTGGTCGTGGAAATCGAGAAAGGTCGTAGGAGCGTAGAAAAGGAAAGGAGAGGGGAGCCTTTCGTCCCGGGTCTGGTAATGAACTCATCAGTAAGTCTTTCTTGCAGATCCTGCCTTAAACGACTGGATATTAGGAAGTCGGTCGAGGAGTGTATACAGGGAGTTTGACCACCCCTAAGAAAAATTGTAATGGGAGATGACCAGTGGAACTTTAAACGTTAATAACTTTTTAACGAAACCTCAATCAAGAAATTGCTATTCTTGATTTTTGTCTTATTTTGGCTTCTAGAATCACCCATTAAAATTTTTCCCAGGGGTGGCCGAACACCCTGTGTATAGCAATGAAGGGGTCGGTCGAGCGCTTGCGAAAGCGCGACCCCTCTGGTGGCGAGTACGGAAGGTGACGTCACAATGAGACTGACTGTAAATTCACTTCTGAAATCTATGGTAAGTGTACAGCAATGATTCTTATACTGAACCCCAAACATAATTCGTAAGTTTAAGGGGAGGTTCCAGTCTAGAATGCTTGAAGAACGTCATTTTTTAAGAGTTTATTGTAACAAACTAAACACGATAGCAATTTGTGGTTTTGCCATTTTATTATGCATCCTTTACAGATATAAAAAATTGTTGATCTGAACACGTGGCCGGGAACTAAAATTCCGTATTGCACTATTTTATTATTTATTATATCTTCTTAACTTATTGTCTAAGCTTAACTTATTGTCTAATCTGAACTACACCAATTCACAGTCTGTTTTTAACACTTTTAGGATATTATTACAGGCCCTTTTTTAGCTTGCACGTGCTCGCTCGCTCAAGCCACACTGCGTTCCGCTGTCGCGCCCCACTCCGCATTCATCCTTCCACACCACACTCACTGAGGCGGGCGATTCAAAACGATTATTTTACAATAAAAATTATAAAATTTTTTATTTTGTATAAACATTCAGAGTGAAAAATAAAACAAAAAAGTCGTACATATTCTTAAACTGCATGAAATTTCCGAAGCAGTGAACCTTCAAAAATGGGAAAAATAATATTTTTTTATTGTTTTCTGCCACTTTAAAGTTAGAAATCATTCTTTTAGCATTTTTTTCACAATTCTACATTCTGTGAAAGTTAGTAAATTTAAAAACACTCAAGATATTAAAGGTTCACTGCCTGCGGAAAAATATACTCTATAATATAAAAAAAGATTCATATAAATTAGTTTTTGAAATATTTATCGCGCAAGTTTGAAAAATGATATTTCGAGAAAAACACGTTTAAAGTTTTACATGATGAAACATCCAATTAAAAACGCATTTACCTTTAATCGGCAATACCGAATCCGTACATTAGTCCGTCAGTTTCTTCATCAAACTCATTAAGAGTGCTTTAGTCTTCTTTCTTGGCCAATTTTCGCTGTTGTAATGGCGTAGATGCCTGTTCTTCATTGGTGATAATTCGCTATCTGTCCATGCGCTCAGCAAACAATTTTGTTTGCGGGTCAACAACAATTCCTAATACATTCATAAGTTTTAGCACTGGCATATATCCATTGTTACACAGTGCAAATATTTTGGTGCTCAAGTTCATACACAAGAGTTAAAATTTTCATTATTATTTTGCGAGTGTCCTCCAGTACATCTTTCCAGCAGATTATGAGATGTTAACTGTTCATGTACCAGACGAGTTGCTTTTATAACATTGTCGTTTAACGGAGGAGGATGACTAAATGATTCAAGTTCACCCTTTGCTTCCGCGCGTCACCATTTGCACCTTTTGATCCTTTTCTTCCGGTGCCTTTATAAGCTTTCTTTGTAGCTCGCAGATGAGTGCCCATTCTTTTTTGGACATGACCTACGCATTTTTTAACAAAACCGACGCTCGTTAGGATAATTAACAATCGTAGTACAGTTCGACCGTGTCACTCCGCGAGAGTAAAATTCATGCGACCGACTCCACTTAAAAGCCTCTAGCTTCGTTAATTTTTAGAATTTTGAAATTTCCTTTTAACTACATATTCTTCAAGCATTAGAAAAGTAAAAAATGTAAAAAAAGAAATCGATTTTTTGAAAATCTTAAACCGGCATCTCCCTTTAACATTTCCATCCCTTCCGACTGGGGGGATCGTTGGGACATTTAAAAAACAAGTTCGCCTCGACTGTATTAAAAATGAACATGTCAACCCCGGAGCGACGTTCATTTTAAGAATCAGTACTGTTTAGAATTCCAAACATTTTTTTTATAGGACACGTCATTTAGTTTCAATATTACTCAAATTACTTAATTTGGTCATCTGGCAAATGTACCTTTTTGACAATAGGAATTACCGTACCGTGAAGCCATTAAGCCATTCAGCATACTAAATTAATTTCAACGGGTAATTTGGGACCCGTGGGATTTGGAGTCTCGGGAGACTGGCCCATGAGGGATGGGCAAACTTTTGATTTGCAAATAGAATCACCGCCTATTTTTGAACTCCGTATATAATCACCACTGAACCGGATAAACTCAGTGACAGTCAGAACAGTTACAAGTTACAGCAGAGCACGTTACAAGCTACAAAATCAGAACAGTTACAGATACATAGACCACAAGAGTTATAGTTACAATAGAACAGAGAACACTTACAAGTTACAGAGCAAGTTACAAATCAAAACACTTACAAGTTACAATAGAACAGAGAACAGTGACAGTCGGAGGAAGTTACAAGTTACAAGTTACAATAGAACTCAGAGGAAGTTACAAGTTACAAGTTACAAGTTACATCAGTTACAAGCAAACAATTACCAGAGTATACAAGAAAATGCAAGTTTGAACAGAGTAGACTTCAAGAACTTTCCGAACCATTGTTAACACGTTATCTGTGTATATATATTTTGTTAATAAATTTGAGGTGTTTATAAATAGTTATTGTACGTATCTATTTGCTACATAAATCGGCTTCACAAATCTTGTGAGAGCCAAGTACGCTACATGTTTTGTATACTCTCCACATAGAAAGCACAGTTACCGAAATAGTCGAAATGGTACAGGAATGTCGATAAAAGGAAATTGAACTCCGTTTGCGTGAAACCCGCATAGGATGCGGTAAAAATAAAGAACCACGTTGAAGCGGTGGACTGCGTGGAGATTCGCGATAGTCCGCATTGTTTGCCGATCCGTTTACGTGCTCATTCCCGCACCCTGTGGAATAAGGGCGAAGTGCACGAGTTGTGGCATGCACCGATGCAGAAATAGCTCGTGCTTATCGATGCTTATATACCGTGTCTTCGCATAGCTTAGACTTTTTTCTTTTTCTTCCCGGCACGGGCACGCTGGCGATGCTCCCACGGACAATAAAGTACGCGAGATGAAAGGAGGCGCGGATTTGCGGAATGTCGAGCACCTTGCGAGACGTTCCCGCGAAGTGGGATATCAAGAAATTTACGATGTATTTCGCAATTACGAACCAATTTGGGAACACGGTACCATCTGCGGGTGTAATGACGGTTGAATATAGAAACGAGGCGTTAGAACAGAGATTCTCGACCCAAACTACATACAGGGTGGAACATTTAACCCTCACCCATTCAAAGCTGGGTTACTGAACTGGACACTCACGTGTAAATCGCCGATTTTCATGAAATTTACATATAATATAGTTCTTAGAGAAATATTTTACTCGTATTATTTTATTTGCTATGGCGTCATTCCATGCGAAGTCGGACACCTTTTGGAGTACCATGTCAGATTTTGCTCTAATTTGAATATGTTGTAGTCTTTAGTGATATATAAACGTATCTTGAAGGATTTTTTAAAACTTTAGAAATTGTTGGTTTTACATCTGTTTGAAATATAGAGCTAGAAATAATAACTGCTAAAGTAAGAAAGTGATCAAAATGTGCCTTTAGGTACTTGTAGTAGATCCATGGGAGTGCCTAATAAAAATTATTTCAATTAAAAAAAAATTTGTTTGACTACTTATTTTGCAATTGTTTACAAAAATTTTTTCGATTTCGACTTCGTTTTCGAGATAATCAAATCTGAAGATTCACTTCGTGTTACTTGCCTTTACGACTAAGATACGATTCGCCTACCAATGTATAGTGTCTATCGTGTTTGTAAACAATGTTTACAGGACATTTATGAATTAGTATCTTGTTAGTCGTAAGTGCAAGTAACACGAAGTGAATCTTCATACTTGATTATCTCGAAAACAAAATCGAAATTGGAAAAATTCATTTGTTTTTATTTTTTTTATTTTTTCATAAGGAATCACCTCCAACCAGCTTTTACATGTTATTCGGGAACACCCTGTATATAACAGAAATATAGCATTTATGCATCTAATTCACATAGTTTTCTGCGTAACGTTTAATAAAAGGAATAATATCGAATTTTAACGCCACAAAACTGTTCCAATATTTAGAAAAATATAATATTTTTGCACCAGATGCATATGTGTAATATATAGATACTATACTAAGCCTTAGGTTGTATTTATCTGCTTCCTTATTCTATTCAAATAAACTATACAGTAACAATATAGTAAAAAGGTTTAAGATATAACCTCTTTTTTTAGGCCTTCTCCGAGAATCTACAATATTCTTTGTTTCCTACTATTTAAACTATTTAATAATAAGACAGAAATCAAAATTAATTAAAACAAATAAGACTTACAAGAATATTCTATGTATTCAGTATTTTTAAGTAATTTTAATTACTATCATAGAATTAAATAAACTTAATTTGTTAAATACATAGACCATAAATATTTATGAAGTGGATCTAGAAAGATATTGCTCTGGAAAGTTAAAATTAAATTATTAGAACTTAATAGAATTGTCGAGTAATACCGAACAGAGCAAATGAGGAGTTTAAAATTATTATAGCGAAGATTATAAAGAATATTCCGCGTATAGTTACAAGCATAATTCAGAATTAAACTTCCCTCATATGCTTTGTAAACGTTTTTAATGTTTCCATTTTAAAAAGAAAATAATCTAATTAGAAGTATACCGCGTCGATTTAGGCCATCTTCGTTAAATGCCACGAAACTTGTCTTTATGCAGTGAATAATTTCATTCGGTGAACATGTCTAAGCGAATAACGAAATTCAGTAGAATCGTTACTCGCAACTCGAGGCTACGAGCCTACGAAAATTTCATTACTTACGGTTCGTTTGAATGTTTGATTGTTCACTTGGAAGAGACTTAACGCGGCTGCATCAAAGCGACACCAGCTACACGTAGAACCTGATCTTCCTTTCAAATTTCATGCTAATTGGCCTTGTTTAAGGCTGAACTTCGTGAATTCAGGAGACGATTAAAACGAGCTTCGAGCGTGTTCGGTTGCAAGAACAGAATTTCGTGAGGATCTGATCTAAATATTCGTGTTCTAAGAGGAAGTGATTTGCAGAAATGCTGAATATATGTATAGCATTAGAAATCATGAATCTTTTCTAAATTTGTTCTCCAATTATCAAATACTTCAAATTATTAAATACCAAGAACATTTTAGATAGATATTTCTGGAGGTGACCTAAAAAAGTGGTTTGTAATTTTCGTTTGATATATGTAGAATAAGGATAAGTAATTATAGAATTAAAGTAACCCAGACTTCTGTTTGGAAAGAAGGATTGTTTGTAAATTGACATTTAGTCAAAATGCCTAATTTCACAAAATTGATGATGTTTAAAAAAATGATTTGAAATATATTCTGATGATTGTAAAAAGAAAAAAACAAAGTGTTAAGATATTGTTATTCTTTACATTCATCGTAAATGTATCGCAATGGCTCCTAGAACTAAAAGATGTTTAATTATAGAAAATTATTATAATAGAGCAAGAAGTACATATATGTATTGGTATTTATTAACGTTAGTTTGATCAAACTCAAATGATTGCTTGTAACAAAAGTAACTTCTAATAGAATAGTATTAACATTTGTAACAATATTATTCAGTTCTTAAAATTCGAAAGTTGTCCAAAGAGTTGTCCAAAATCCAGTGCAACATAGTGCATCAGAAATCAGCTGTAAGAGGATAATACAATATAATAATGTAATGTATTATATGCCTAGGCCAAAAGTATTTTAATGACTAATTATTATTTTCTTCAACTTTTACTCTTGTCAAAATTAAGGCTTTTATTTATACCAAACTGACACAATTCAGTGTATAATTTCTCTTGCTCTATAATAACAATATATTTTAATTAAAACAATTTCTGGTTATAGCAACTATTGTGGAATCTTATACTGAAGCGAGCAATAAAAGAACTATGAAAATGTTTATGATGGAAATGACCGATGTTCGTGGATGTTAAAATTAGCTCATGTTATGTTTTTATAATTACACAAAATTTCTACTACCTAATATTCATTCGATTTTTCTATTACACAAAGTTTAGTTGCACAGTGAATAGTGTTTCACAGCCCTAAGTTCGCTGCAACGTAGAAACAATAGATTTCGGATAAATGATATTGTATTGTAGCATTATGTAATAAGAAATTATTGATTAAAATATCGTGACGTATATTATAAAAAAAGACGCATTACTGAATCTTGAAAAAAAATGTTTAGAAAAGCTGAACATTTGAAATCTTCTATACAGATCACTTCTCAAAAACCATATTGCAGATTTTTTCAAATAAAACAATGTGCTATATATTTTACGTAAAATGTAACGTTACCTTTTTGAATTTATTTCTTACGAGAATGTTATGAAAAGTTTATGGAGCCTATGCTACAATTGCTTTTATAATTGTTTATATTTGTAATCCAATATCGAGGGTAACTTGTTTTAATTTATACCGTTTATTTTCATTTGAAATTCAATAAAATATAATTAAAATAAAAGTATTTCTTTTATTTATTTTCAATCGAAATTGAATAAAATGTTATTAAAATAAGAATATTTTCCTTTGCTCAATATTAAACTGATAGAATGATGCAAAAATAAATTTGTTGTTTAACTTCATATCAAAAGCAGAAGTGCGAATTTATTAAACATTGTCAACCTGGACAACTCTTCAATAAAGCCTGATAAAATTGTTTATTGAATAATACATTCACACTTCTGCCTTTGATTTAAAATCAAGTAACACATTTATTTTACTTTTAATTATATCAAATAAAATGTATCTCAATATTTTCGTTATTTGCAAACATATAAAAAAAGTTCTTGAATAAAAGTTGTACTGTTTGACTAAACAAACGTAACGCAAAAAAAAACGTTTCTTCAAAATTTATTTTTGAAATTTCGAAAATCCTGTATTTTCTCTAACGTAATCAAATATTTCTTTATACAATCTTATAGAGCGTGAAAAGACAAGAAACTAAAAAGATTTTAAAAGTTCCAAATTCCATGTAACATAACTTTCCGTTACTTGATCAATTTTAGCTTATTTTTTCATCTGATGGCATAATTCTAGAGGCCGTCTCGTAAAAAATTTCGTAAAAGAATTTTCATCAAAGATAACTGCGGTCCACCTTATTAGGACAACCTCTCGTGTCTTGAACATAGAAAGACGATGCCCGAGAAACGCGTGTTTCGCGCATGCTATGGCAAACAGATTATTTCTGTACTGCTAAAAAGAGCTTTGCGAGGTCGAGGAGGCAGAGAATAGGGAATAGGGGAATGTCAGAGAGACTTTCGATGCTGGAACGTCGAAGATGCGAAGCACCAGGTGCTGCGTTGCATGCTCGCTCTCCAGATCTTTGATTTTTACTTGGTCCACAGTTGGCGCAGTCAAAGAAGCCTGGATCCGTGACTCCGTTCCGCCTGAACAGAAATACAAAAGCTGCGTGTCTACTAAAATATGAAGGGGTTGGAAGGAATTTATCGAAATCGAGGAACGTGTTTTAGTAGTGTAACAAGATAACCGTGTTATGAGCTAATTTACGAGCTGAAGATTATTTAGGCAATCTCTATTTCACATTTATTGTTCCGTCCGTTCGGCTCGGGGTTTTCCGCGTGTTTATGGTGCCAGATGCGGAAACATGACTTTGTCGAAAAAGTCTTCGAATATTCCGCATCTGGCAAAAATAATCGTAAACCGTTCAAGCACTTTAACTATTCGAAAGCGCAAGGCCCGAGTTGACCGACGAAGGGCTGTATTGTTCCGCGGGTGGCACGGTTCTCTACAACGACCATCGCCAACTCGTGGAACAATACAGCCATAAAACGGCTGCAACGCACGTGCAGCTACGCGAAATCCGGAGTTCCGTTTTTTCCTCGGAAAATTAACGGGGCCTTCGACTTGGGGAGAAAACCTCGGTCACCCTCGTCCAGGGTGACCTGGGCCTTGCCTCCACCACGATCGGGTGAGGGAGGAGTTTCCTGCCCAACGGGGCAGGAAAATCGATCCTCCTCCCCCAAGTCGATGGCCAATCGATAAACGGGAAAATTAACGCGAATTGAAAGACAAACCCCCGAAATCGCGAGTCGGAGGGGGTTCGAGCCGAGGAGGAAACGGGCTCCGGACACTTCGAGCACTCGTTCTTCGATCACCGAACAGTTAACAGCAAAAAGACTTCCATCGCAACCGCGAGTCGATTAACGTACAGTTCGACTCTGATTCGACACCGACGATTTTATTTCGAGAACATTCTTACATCAGTTCAACGTCATTCAGCAGCAACATTCGTGCTGCATTAACCTTAGAATCATTGTTTCCGGGTTAATTACTTGAAGCAATGCGACGCGACGGACCGTTTACCGCGAGCAAAGGTAGCTTCGAAATTTACGACTTCGAAGACGGGCTCCACCGTGCGGGATATCGCGACGCAATCGCGAGGTACGAAATCAACCTCGAATCGAAACATTTATGTTTAGCTGATTCTGGAACAATATTGATTTATGCAGTTGCACAATGAAAACACGTTCGCCCTGCTTTCCGTCGCATGCCAACGTAAACTTGTGCGACTAATTGGGGGTAATATGCGTGGTGTTGGTTCCCAGAAAGTTCGTGAAGTCGATTATTTAGCAAATAGAAAAGAAAACAACACTTATTTGCCAATACAATAATTTATTAACAATTCGAATATATAAACATAAAACGTGTTAACAGAAAATGTTCGATGAGGAAGATATTCATCTTGAATTCTGAGCTCGTCCTGTTCGTTCGTTGTTTAAATACAAAAATTATATTATGGGAGGTGTCTTAATTGACAAATAGGAGCTGGCTATCCCGTATGGGTCAGTCCTTCAAAAGCTTTAAGTCCCACCCACTGTGGGTGTGTACGGCGGCAGTCGGCTGCGATGTCAAGGGTGCAGGTATCTGGGCCCAAAATACTCCTTGAAAACTAATTCTCATGTGTGTCGCGTAAATGCTTTAGTACACGTCAATTTCCTATTGTCGAGTGAGGCAGTAAGGTGGTAAAGTTGCAAATTCCTTTTTAAATAAGCACGATAAATTCTGTGCTATTAAGTAATTTGGAGGGTCTTAAACCCTCTTACTATTAATATTTGAAAGAAATAAAAAACGCGTCCAAAGCTGTTCGACAATAACAATGTTTGGAAGTCCAAACACGTGGAACGCTGCCGTAAAGTATATCGCAAGAATGATGTCGTCGGTGTGTATGCCAGTGAATTCGGTGATCTGTTCATTTCGTGTTGTCTGTTTTTAAGTTCAATTCTATCTCTGGTCGCATCGCGGTTACCAAAAAAAGGTAAACTCACTATGAGCGTGACCGAGGTCATGAAGACAAAAATATTGGTTGCTGATTGGGTTTGGTCTGTATTACGCTAGTCAATCCATTCGGATGCAAAGTTGGACGGTGGAAGACGCCATGTAGCGTTTGTTTCGGCAGCGAAGCAATATCTGTCGTGCTATGCTGCGAGATCCGTGTGTATGACACAGCTGTGTATGCTGTGTTCCGCTCCATAGTTCTCGAAGGACCATCCAAAATACTTTAGGAAAAAACCAATGATGTTGGAAGCCTGTAGCTTGCTAATAAGGGTCCGTTGCTCTTTGAATTACGCTTGAATCCTGGTATTCTCGCGGAGACTGTGTTGGAGTTGTAAGCTCCTTCGAATCAATCTAATCTAAGCTCTCAATTTTACCCTTAAAGTAAGTTCAGTTGCCCCTACCAAGGTGACGAAGATGAGCATCGATCACTGGTGGGAGGATTGGTTAAGCCAATCCTCAAAGTCGTCACCTTGGCAGGGCGTTTCTTACTTTTTGTAACATTCCCGCCCACCCTGCTGTCTAGTGTCCAGGTAGACCATGCAAGGTTGAGCGATAACGCTGCATTATTATTAACCCATTTGCATCCAAGCGCGGAATATTCCGCGAGCCGCGACTGTCTACTATCACCAAGCGCGGAATATTCCGCTGTTTACTATCGTCAGTTGAACGTCGCTGATGTTTCGATGCGGAAGCTTAAGTAGAGCGATGATGCAAATGGGTTAACAACTTGGGAAAAGCCCAAAGACTCCAAGACCCCGGTGATCCTCAACTGTGCGCCAACGCGGGTTTACGATACGTCAAACGCTATCGAGGCGAGGAAGAGCTCCAAGGATTCCAAGTCCCGTCTGGAGTTAGAAGATTCCTTAAACGACCGTAACGTAATTCGCCAAAGAAATGTCTCTAAATTCTGATCCTCAAAAGTAGCCATAAGTCACGTCCACATCGTAAACCCCGTGATGTTCAAGTTCATTAAGAATCCTTAACAGCGTTACTTTTTAATAATATTTACCGACCCGGATAACGGGTTCACGGGTAACGGTTAACCCAGGTCATCGCTTGGGGGCCTTGCGGATTTAAGTAAATCTACTAATTAAATAGCAGCCTTAGGGGCACTAGGTTGTAAGCGAAAAACCTTGAATGTTTCTGACTTTATGAATTTATTGTCACAATGCAACAAATGTCACAATTGAAATATTTTCATTGATAATCACCACCATTAGGATTAATCAATGGAAGTATCTAAACAACAATTTTTATTTTGTTTATGGTAAGTATAATTTTTGAATTTTTGGAAGCACGACAAACTACGTTTGTCCCATTTGATGTATAGTATATTTATTTTTTCGGACCTGTTGAGGAATATAATTTGTCTTGACTATGAAGATACGTGTGAAAAACAGTACCTCCATATTAATTTATAGTACTATTACAATTTATATTGATTAATATTTATATATATTATAATTTTAGGAGTGGCAATATTTGTGAAAGTTAATATTATTGCACTCGTGTGTTGTATGTTGAAATGATACTTACTTTTCCACACACCATTGACACATTTTATATATTTAGCTTAAACAATTTTATCAATGATACCAATCAAAGGAAAGAAATACTCTGATTTTCTTGTTTATATTAATATCAGAAGTAGAAATAATATTTTCTAAACCTTTTCGTTCAGCTGTGGCACTCTCCAAGTAGTAAAGATAAAAGTTACAGAAAATACTTAATTTAGATCTGACTGACACTTTGATGTTATTGTTACTTAATGATCAGAAAAGAAATTTTCATACATATACTAGATTCACTCGATAGCTTCAATCTTTTGGTCATTCGGTCTACAGCACAGTTTGAATTAATTGCAGTGAAACTATACCTAGCTTTCATTAAACATGTACGTCTTTCTTAACCTCTTCAGTATTGCAACATGTGAATAAACATTAAAATTGTGAATCAATCTTGATAATTAAATTTTCCAATGGATACTTCAACCCCTGAGTAATGGATATTCTTTATAAGTATCAGATTGTTTCATTTATTTCATATAACATAATTCTATCAAGAAGTTAACCCATTTACATAGTACCAAATTATTATTTTCTCAAAATTAAAATATAGTTTTTGTATGTTGTCCTCAAAAATACTTCATTGAAAACAAACATAATTTTTTTTGCTAAAAAGGAGTTGTTTTATACATCTAACAACATCAGGACACTTGTGTAGCATATAGTGTAAATGGTAAAGTTCTGTACACTTTTAATAAAATTTATTTTAGTGAAAAAATATAATATTATTTTTTTTATATATTATATTATATTATTATATATATATTATTTCATATACGATAAAATTAGTTTTATTAAAATCTGCCAACATCTGCAAATAATTTAGATTAGAAGAATCAAGTAAAGTATTGTCAAAATTCAAATTTTCTTTGTTCATAATGTATTGTGAGAATGTTTAAATCAAATTTCAATGCGTTTTGTGATTTTCATATTCAAATCTCAACTTTGTACAAATACAATATAATAGAACGTCGTTTATAAGAAAAAATAAGGACTGAAAACTATAGTAGTCGAGAATCCTGCAGTAATTGAGGTAATCAATTCAGTGAGGAGTATGTATTCTTCTTACGTATGGCTATGACGTAGCATCCTTCAACCATGATGCTTAGTGACCATTTCTTTCACTTGTCGACACCGTGTAATGAATGAGGCTCTCATGCAATATTCGTGATTTTCGATGTATACAGAAAAATATGTTATATCCATTAAAAATAGAAGAATTACTTTCATTAATCACTTTTGTAAATTCATTTCTACATCTATTTTCTACATTTAATTACCTAAAATATATGATACCCTATCATTTAAAACAAATTATTTAACTAGAAATTATCAAATTGTTCTAGTAATCGAATTCCTGAAATGTACTGTTCATATATTTTTACGTTTTAGCCTAAGAAATAAATACAAGTATAGAGCTCTCACTATTAAAAGTTGTATAATTTTGTAACATTCATTCATTTTAGTAAAAAGTCAGGAAATCACTCTTTACTTTTTAAACTTGAACTTGAAATTAATAATATTATATTGCTCTATGGAATCGCAAATATCATCACGTGACAGCTATCTTGCTTTATCTAAAAGTAGATTTTGAATTAAAAAGTATGAACAGTAATACATAAGGTTTTTGGAAGATAATTTAAAAGACAATTTCCAATAACATTCTTTGTTACATGTAATTAAAACGATTAAATTTGGACAGGCGTCCTTTAAGGAGCCTCGTTTTTTAAAGTACTAAAATAAATTTTTAACAAGCAATTATCAAAATCATTATTTTCGAATTGCTAATTTATTCCTAAAAAATTAATTTATTTTTGAAACCTTACTATTTTTTGGGACGGGACACATTTTTTAATAATTTTAATATGTCCAAAGTATACTGAATTTTCTAAAAAAACTTGTTTTTATTGAAACATAGCTTTAAGTAAAAATGTTCTTAATAAAACATCGGCATTGATTTTAAAAATTACAATTTGCAGATAAGTATGTTCAGTTTGATCTTAAAAGTTTACTTAGAAGACGAAATTATTTAATGGACTACAAAATGTTTAAAGAGATTGTTTTCTTCTTCTTTTTGTAAAAGAATATCTATAAATTTATTGACTTTAATATTAAGAAATTGTAAGCTACGATTTTTGTCTATAATAATTAAATTTTAAAATGTCAAAAATGTAATCTTTTTCCAATGCAACTCAAAATATTAAAAAAGTTTAGTTACGAACATTTTTAAGAATAACGTTTTTCTTTCTAAATATTCTGATATCTTCTTATCAAAGTCAATAATATAATCCGATCCTCGATCTCAATTTTTCATTATTAAAATTCGATTTTTCGTCGAGGATGTACATATATCATAAAACGCAACGTTTCGACGAAGCGTCGTATCGAAATTGCCTGGGGAAAGGAGGCCAGACAACGAGAGAAATGAAAACACTTCACAGATAAAGAGAAAAATTTCGATCAAATTACCGAGCTCGAAAATTTCTGATAGTTTTGCCATCTTCCAAGGAAGGTTGAGATAAAAGCTTAAAGGAGTACAATGGTAACATCGACACGACGTAAAATAAACTTGACGATCTTCCCAGCAACTTTCTTCTATCTCTAACTGGTTCGCGAACGTGAGTCTACACATACACTGCGGAGCTCGTAGGAAATTTCAATCGCACTTTTCAATTCGTATCTGAAATTTAAATTTATCTAAAATTTCGCGCGGTACGAGAGTTTACGACATTGCTACGCTGATACGATGCGAAAGTCTAACTCGGGACTACTTCGAATTCGACGGTGATACGGTATTTGCGAAACCTTCTCCCAGGCTTGAGTTAGCTTCTAAAATTGTTGTGTATTTTTTATCTGAAAATATTAAGAAACGTATGGGATAGATTGATTTTCTTGCGTATTTTAATAAAATCGAATATCTACGTTTATGCTGGGCTAAAATTCGCAGTATTATAAAGAAAGTATGTAATCACTAGATTGCAAATGTTCAGTCATATTTTTATAGGAAATAGGTAAATAAATGAAATCTGGACAGAAATTTGTTCTGTCACTGGGAGATTTAAAAAATATATTTTTTATTTTGCATATTTTATATATTGCTTATGTTTTGCATATATTTTGTTAAGTATTACACATTTCATTTATGTTTATCATACGTATTCCTAAAGTTTGATAGTATTTATTGAATGTCTGAAACCTTTTGCTGCGTCCAAATTCAAAATTTCGATAAATAAAACAAATGCAGTTCCGATATTCTTGTATTATAAAAGAGTTTGAAATATAATTGTTAAATAATAAACTCTAAACCGCATTTTATACAAAATATTACGTCCAATTTTCCCTTGGCTTTGAAATGTACAGAATACAAAAAGAAGAAACAAAATTCAAGGAAGGCCATTCTTTGTGTAAAATAAATCGGAAATATAGAATTAAATTTTTTAATATGAGCTTTCATTTCCTAGAAAATCAATTTCGTGAATTTAAAAAGTACTCGTGCAATTAAGGAATATAATACAATTAACATGTATTCACATGATATACATTCATTTTCATTATGATTCACAATGATATGAATGCTATAACATTCAAATTTATAAGCCACATTATCATGCACTCAATTCTATATAGTTTTTATTGTTTGAAATTATTATGCACTTTAATTTCATGGCTAACTGGTTCATTGACTACTTTCATTTTATTTTGTCTTTGTATATTTAAAGATTTCTTTTAGCTAGCACATTCGTAAATTAAGTAGAATTGCAACACTTGACGTAAATCACTGTCAATTGTTGCAGCTCGTTAAAATTTTTACTGTCCGCGAACATGTTAACCAAAACCTTGAGTGCGTGCCTAAATACCAATACAAGTAGTAATATCAAGTATTAGCCAGACATACTAGCTGAGACATCTTCTATGAATTTTTCAAATAGTTTTTTTAAAATACGAAGCTTCATATGAAAAAATTTGATCACTCATTTTTTATTTATTTGTACATAAAAAATCACTGTGTTGTTTATTTCTGTATTTGAGTTTTAAAACAAGAAAGAATTTTCTCCTAGTGTAATCTGATTATCCGTTATTTCTAGTTACATCTAAGTCCAATATTATTCTTCATATTCTTTCACACTCAGATATATTTTAAACAAAAAATTATTAGTCAATCTAGTTTAATAGAAATTAAAATATTTTTCTCTTTTTTAATCTGTGACCGTAATTAAAAGTTTTCAACGTAGTTTTTCATATTCAATTAATTTCTGTCGTCTGTATACGATGTCCGGATCGTTAATTACTTTAAAAGTCTTCTGTATATTTTTCTTTTCCTTAAGAGTGAGACTGATGTTGTTTTTCTTTGTGAGTTTATACAATTTTCTTTACAATATTATAATTTGTATAACAAATGTGCCAGGCTGGAAATTCTTAAATTTTTTTTATTTGACAACAAGTCTATGAATTTTAATTTACATTTTAATTTATCTCATTTAACTCATTAAGTACGAATTTATTGGGTTTTCAAAATTGATGATTATTTTCTGTATGTTATATTAAAAATTATTTTATTAAACAAGGAAAAATAATTTTCTTATAAAACGAACTGGAACTGACAGCTTCTACACACATCTCTATTATTACAAAGTCATAATAATGTAAGATACAGTTAGGTTTCTTGATAAATATAATATTTTTTTGGTTATAATACACCATGAAAAATATTAATAAAAGATTACAGTACATCTTATTTATATTTTCACTTCAAATTTTTAAAATTACATGATATTAAAATGAAATTTAATACAAAAAAAGAGTTTCTCCGAATGCCCTGTAAATGAGTATTAGTCCTTAATGGATCAAACATTAGCGAAGATAATTAAAGGTATTAAACTTGTAAGATTACGTAGGAAATTTTCATACTTGGATACTTGCGATTGTAGAGAAATTTTCATTGAAAAGTAAGTTTGTATCAAATTACCTCAAACATCGTTGTACGTAATAAAATTTGATAATACATTAACTTCATCGCTGCGATGGTCGAATGTCCTTGCGTTCCTGTTTATAATTACGTCTGTAAATTATCATGCCAGCACTGGAACAGACATTATTCGCTTTCGTGACGATCTTTGATCTCGATTCAAGGAGCAAGACCTAAGGCAGGGAATCGCGTAGCATCGTAGAGTTTATTTTACTTTGTGCTCTCACTCCTTTGTGCCTTTGCCCTAGAACTACTCCGGTACTACTAGCGATAACGAAATTGTAGAGCAGCGTAATGTGGCTCAAATTGTCTGCTAGCAACATTTTGGTAATTTCGTTTCCCTAAGCGTTATTAGCGTGCGCTGGCATCATTTTATTGAACAGGTGACTTCGTACAGAAGTTAAAGCACAGGACTTGTCCAGTTATGAACTTCGAAAGTAAATAAATTGAATATTCTCACAAGAAGCGGAGGCTATAAACTGAAATAAACGCGATATAATAATTCTCATCATAATTTTTTATAAAAGAAAAATTGAACCATACAATACAATTTAGAAACTTTGCAAACACTGTTACTGTTTGTGTACTCTTTGTTCTGTGTAACAGAACTGGTACGATCAGAATCGATAAATCCATGACACGAATATAATATAACGTGTAAATTTATGAACTAAATTCTAAATTTCGTCAACACACAATGCAATTTTTGGTGATTTATTTTTAAATATTTCGAATATTAAAATAAATACAATAAAATGAGTGCAGTTTATTTCAATTAGATATTTCAACTTATAATTTAGTCTGGATTCGGTAAACATAATATGATTGTTTAAATTGACAAACATAAGAGTTAAGAATGTGCGTGACTCGGTCCAGATTGAATCGTAGCCCAATAGTTTGTGATACTCAGGAACTCAATCAGATATTACATTTATTTAGTTAGATTTGTAAATGTTATCGTACTTTATGTAAGTGAAATCATATTGTGAAAATTAAAGCAAAGCGAGGAAAGAAAACAGTTTATATTCTGTGAAAACTATTTTATTTAAATTTGCATGAAGGAAACATAATTGCGTTTTTTAAAAAGTACACTGTACATTTTAAGATATAATCATATTTAAAGCATTTATTTAGAATATAGTGTGAGATGTCTCGAAAGAAACGTGGAAACCAAATGTATAAACAACGATTTCTTTAAACGGTGTTTATTCTACAAAGATCGATTGTCAACTCCCTTTTGTTACGGATGTAACGAAGGGCGATACATGAATTTGTTTTTACTTGTTTTATAATGTAGTCAGCGTCGGATCGTCGGTGACATCATATAGCAACGTTCCTATAATATGTTGTGGCGTCGCCTCCCATGCTCGCCACCAGAGGGATCGCGCTCTCACAAGCGTTCGACTGACCCCTCCGTTGCTATATACAGTATTGTCTCTATAGAAGCGACGCTCTCGGGGCTCAACGCTCGGCTATATCGTGGACGAGAAACGATTCTTGATACTTTGTTGACGCCTACTGGAGGCCGGCGAGTATAGAAAAGAACAGCGAGTATATGACAAAGAGGGACTGAGCGGCCGAACATCGCCGAATTTGCTATCGCTTCCTTCGCTTCGGGTCGGCTGTAACGAAACACAGGCGATGTTTATGCGAGCCTATACGAAATCGGTGTTCTAATTCTGACCTCTACCTCTCTTGGTAGAGGTCGCAGAATGAAATACTGATTCTGTATAGGCTCGCGTAAACATCGCCTGTGTTTCGATACAGCCGACGTGGAGCCACTTGAGCGATGCATGCCTTTGATTTCTTATTGCGTTAGTAAATAGGACCTAAATTGTATATCGTATTTGGTGTCATTTTAATTAGAAAAGTGTCACGAATATGTTGATGAAGTTCGAAAAAAGGAAGAACAAAAATAAAGATAAATTTCGTTGTTGATTTAATATTGTATATGTACTAGTTAAATCGTGTCATAACTAAAGTACATATATGTATGTATCGCTCATTTACTGCAATAGTGATATGACTCAAAAAGATACAAACTTGCGAATTTGAACTGTTTAACCAACTTATTTTACTCTGAGTTCTCTCACGATTTCAGCAAATAAATGATAGGTCAATTAAATTACAATTCCTTTTTTCAGACGAGGATACACTTTAAAGAAAGGACAAATGTATATTATAATTTATGAAAAACAATAATAAAAATTATGTTGTACTTGATCTTAGTTAAATCAGAAAACTGTCACAGACATGTTAAAAGTTTTAAAACAAGAAAAGGAAAAATAAAAAATTTGACAATGCTCGACGACCGACCGTCAAACGGGCCGCTATCCTGGGGAACCGCCCATAGGAAGGCACACTCGCCGGTTGAGCGAGTGCTGGGTTCTAACGGTACGCAGTGGGGATAAGTAGAGGGGATACGATATTTGTCTATATCGTGGACGAGTTCTGAGCTTATATAGAGAAAATACTGTAATATACTTTACAGTATCCAGTTGTCTAAGGCACAGCCTACTAGGAAGCTTTATTAATGGGTCCACTAGCAGGCCCGAGACGAAACGCCCTCTCCTCTCGTTTCCTTTTCTGTCTTTCTACGAAATTCTTTGAGATACTACCCACAATAAAGCAGCGCCACAATGTTTTCGTTTACAATAGTATGCTTGTTTTTACCATATACATGTATTATAATATTTTTAATTAAATAGGTAATTGTACTTTTAAACGTTTCAATATAATTTATTATAAAATAAAATATCATTCTTCATAAATGACATACGGTGACCTTATCTTTACTGTATTTGTTCTAATAATAACAATAGATCTTAGATTATTTTCATCCATAGTTCATAAAATTCGTCTAATATGCCCTGTTGAAAGATGAATAAGAAATTATGCCATTTCATCGAAGAATAAGTTGGAAACTTGCAATTATCCTTGATATTTGGAACGGAAGGAATAGCACCACACGATTACCCATTCGAAACCGAATAACTTCCGCTTGAAGGATTCCTTTCCTGGAAATATTCACCATAGTAAACCGCCAAAAGAAGACAGGTCGATTCTAAAACTGATCGATCCGTCTATGATCATAAATGTTGTCGAATTCATGAACCCAGCAAAGGAAGCATATTGACAATTATTATCAATGAAAGAAAGTTTTCTAAAATAATTGACAGTTATGGTTCATAGACATTTTGTAAATTATTTCTAACCCCTTTAAAACCAAATATTTCGTTTGAAGCAAGTAAAAATTCGTACTGATTATTTGTTAGATACCCTTAAGACTTGTGATTTTATAAAGGAAGTGCAGCATATTTAGGCTATATTACATTTCCAAATAGCGCATCACTCTGATCATCATGAAATTTATAGGGAAGAGGGGTAGGTTAGGTTTGGTTTTTATATTTATTCTAAATATAAAATTTTAGCTTCAGCAAATAGTTTTCAAGATATTTTGTAAAAACTCATAATGATTAATGCCAGGCATTTATGAATTTTGTAATGATGTTGTTACAGTTGTATTATTGGAAAATTCAATTATGAGTGTATTTACAATACTGTGGTTACTTCCACGCAATAACATTTATTATAAAACTATTAAGAAAGGTTTTGTTTCAAATTATTGTTTTGTTATGCAGTTACTAAGAACGCAACATATTTTTATTTTGAATTATGTTACAGTTTTAGATTTTGGAAAATGTTATTTTAAATGTTTGATATTAGAAATCAGTAATATAAAAAAATCTACTCCCATTGTTCCACTTCAACTGAAAAATATATCGTCAACATTCAGTATAAATTAGTAGCAATTATAATTTTATAACAGAAAAACTTAACTAAAAATTTTAATAGTAATAATAAGAACATTTATCGTCATACATATTGAGATAAAGTACATGTACATATACAAAACTCTTATAATACATTATATGTTTTATGTTCACAGTAATTGTGTAAATAAATTCGTCTTTTAATAAATTTGTAGGTAAAGTTTTCTAAGATATTAGTTTATATACATACATATATCTTCAACTGTATTTCACAAGAATTTCAGAATAATTTTTTTATACCACTTCTTAATTTCATCGCTCACATGTTATGTTTTATTTTAGAAAACAGTAATCCATAATAAATATAGAAAGGAAAATTTCGCCTATTCATAAATACTAATAAATAGTTAGGTGTTTTTCTTAAACATATTAATTTATCTTGTTGACTTGTCATGTTTCTATTTATGATTAATGTTATATGTATGTTACTTGTTTTGTATTTCTTTTTAATAGATATAATTTCATAATTTATTTTCACAGATGTCTATTATAACATTTTTTTTGTGGTACATTTCTCATTATATTTTAATTCGCTGTTCTTTAGATTAACTTCCATTCCTGAAGAGGGCAGAAATAAAACGTTTCATAACGAAATGCTTGATAGGATATTTTCGTTTGACGTTTCATTTATTAATAATAAGTATCTTATGACTTATAAATAAAAATGCACCTGTCAGTATCTTCGAAGAGACTATGATCAGAAAACAGGCATTTGAAACAATCTGACGCAAGTGTGAAATCATACGTTAAAATCAAAGTTGGACTAAATTTTACTAGAATAACACATAACCGATCAAATTAGTAAATAGCAATGTTTTTGTGACGTTTATTCAATCGATGAGTTTAATTTTGATTTGTTTGTTGCACGATATCCATTTTACAATAGAAATAGTTATTTTTATTTAAAAAGTAAGGCAGGAACAGTTGTTTGCCTCTTATTCGTGATTCGAAATTTGTATCTAGATTAAAAGTGTTGCCAATCTCTGATCTAGGTTTAATCTCCGGTTACACAGTTGGTGTGCCCTACGAAAAGTGTACACAGTTGATGGCGGAACTCGTTTCGCCCGGTTCCTACTGTCGCTATCGTTTCCTTTAATAACACCGGTTCTCCCGAAGCCATAGTAATTTTTGTCAATTCTCGATTGCAATTAAGCGTCTGTGTCACTGTCAGTGTCGTTCCACCATGGTAAAGTGTTTGAAATGTCGATAAGGTATCAGGACTTGGCTTCCCTATTCATTGAAATTGGAAACTACAATAGCAGTAAATTCGGAGCGCGTCGGTGCGTTAAATTACAAATAGAAATAAAGATTAATAACAAGCGTCAACAATTTTGTGTTTCGATTATTCGAAAAAATTGAAAATCGTTTTTTCTTCTATTTGTATTGCACGGGAAATGTAGGAGAAACGAGATTCGATGCGTCGAGCAAATGTACCGTGTAAAGATATTTTATCGATACTTGCATTCGTGCACTTTCAGTAACGGTACCAAACATTCTTTGAATCGTTGAAACGTTTTAAAGAGTAACCACAAAAATCAACGACTGTACGCGTCAATTCGACGCAGCACTTTTAATTACTTACATCTGTGTCGATATTCGTGCCTTTGAAATTACACAATTCGACACAATGCGAGAACATAAATGAAACTCAACGTTCCCACTATATTATTCTTCATTGTACCCAAACCTGTACGAGGTTAAATTTTCAAAAACGGTCAATTTTGGTTGTTCTCAAAGCGATATATTAATAGAATAATAAATCGAATGTAATAAGTACAAGAAATATGTGTTATTTCTTGAGTCACAGAAAAATTAGAAGAAACTACTGCTTACACAAAGTGTATACAAATACCAGGTTTCTTTGCGTGAAAATCTGCTGATTTTAATTTTTTGATTAATCTTGCAAAATTTCGAGATTGAAACACATTCAGTTCAAAGTGCAGTTCCTCAAATCCTTTTTGCAGTCGATGGACACCATTTTGAACATTTATTGTAAAATGAATAAATTTATTATTAACTGAAAACCAAAAATATAGAATTTTGTAATTGCCTTTAAAGTAATAAGTTTCTTTCATTCGAGGTTATTTGAAGGTCACTAGTATGATCCTTGAATTTGTCTTGATGTAGGTTCACTATAATGCTACATTATAAAAAATACATATTCAATAAAAAGTGGTGGTAAAATCTATAAATCATAATATGCTTATCTCTGAATCAAACAAATTCGTCTAACCTAATACATTCTTCATAGCAACAAAAATAACGAAAATATTAAAATATGCAAGACAAAAAAAAGACTCTATTTACGTAAAATTTAATTGAACAGTATTCATACTATTTTTACGAAACCATACACTTTTGCGAACATTTAACTCTAATTATCAAATTCGTGAAAAAATTATACAGTAGAGCTATTAATCTCAAGTTAATCATTTTGGCGTGCGCCACATTCGATCCGTTATTTCGAATTTTGTAAAACTGTCTCTAGATTTAAATTTAGGGCTCCTGAATCAATTTGAAACATATACAATACATTAACACTAAGAAATCTATATAGAATAAGTTTCTAATTCTGAAGACCACAAATTTTAGTTATGCACTTTTTATAAGTGGTAGCTTTTTTAAAATTTTTTGTAGTTCGTGAATGATAGCTACGTGTTTCTTGTATTTTTCGTTATCTATTACCTGCTATCGAATGACCTTGTATTGGGCGTCATTAAAATTGTCTAAACACTTGCTATTTTACTAGAAATAGAATACTATCATGCTATTTAACAATTTTCATATGCAAATTATTACATAATTTTTATATAAAAAGTTTCTTTACATTGTTGGAAATAACAGAGATACTCAAAGTGGACAAAGTTATTGGTCCACTCTGTATTTTATCAAAAATGACAAGTATAGTTTAACTCAGAAACATTCAAAACAGTACAACAGTTAATTTTTAAATACTATTCCACAGTTATTTGTTCATAACTATTAATTTTTTTTTTAAATAACGAAATGGAAGCTGCGGTCTGTAAATAAAACATTCATGCACGTGCAATGTTAGGTCAATGTTATAATGTTTATTCTATGGTGTTGTAAACAAAATAGGTGCACGAAAAATGTGAAGAAAGTACGTTTAGAGATGAAACATTTATTTCTTTTAAATTTTAAATAAATTGATAAATGGCGAAGTAAATGACGTAAACTAACGATTGAACAGAAGAACCATCGATTTATACAGCAAATAACTGCGAGAAACACGGGACCGAAGTTTTGTAGTTTAAAAGCATGGTTAATTTTCAATTCCCAGAAAGGCACAAGTCAAACTACGACGTTCGACTTTGTATCTTGCCAAACGTAGAAAAGGACAGCGAATGATGAATAACACAATATGAAACTTATTAATTTTTTATTTTTTGTTAATGAAACCTTTACTGATATATTTATGAGTATATAGTATATTTGTAAAATAAGACCAAACACGATATAACTTAGATCATATTTGCGTATTTAAGGAGCGACAATAATTCATTTATTTGACATTCATAAACACGATTTTATACTTTATTAGGTTACAAACGAATTATATTATGAAATTTTTTTGTTTTGACTGTTTTTACGAAAAATACCATTCAGATTCATATATTTCGTACATTTAAAATAACAGTTAAAGTCAACTTTTAGAAAGAAAATATATTCGAAGGTTAGTCAAAAATATAATATCACATTTACTATACGATGAAAAAATGATTGAAAAAGCAAAAACAAAATTTGTTCTAACAGGATTTGAACTTGC
Source organism: Colletes gigas (assembly GCF_013123115.1). Classification (NCBI taxonomy): domain Eukaryota; kingdom Metazoa; phylum Arthropoda; class Insecta; order Hymenoptera; family Colletidae; genus Colletes; species Colletes gigas. The sequence continues at coordinate 809,276 of NW_025106675.1, forward strand.
GGCAAACGAAGTTTGCACTTGCAGACAGACATTTTCTCAACCACGCCATGTTAGCTACTAATGATCGTAGTTCTATTTCTGTACATAAGTACCTGCTAATAACTTTAATGTTAAATATCTCAAAAACTATAAGTCGTAACTATAAGTTCAGTAGCGTAATATCTATCATTGAGCGAAAGCTCATCAAAAAGTGAGCGTCAGGTCTCGGGACCTGTCTTTGTCACTGGTAAAGATGACTACCGTTCATTTATTCAATCAACAATGAATAAGATTTATCATAGCCTATTCAAAAGTTATTTTCTATATTTTTCCATTATTTTCTTGTGAAGATTTAGTGGGCCCGCCATTTGAGAATCCCTGATCAAAATGATAACTCCGTATTCGATTGAGTGGGACGTTGAATCCATTCAGGACGTCAGATTCGTTTCTAATTATCCTTGCATCAGACAATATTGTACACAAGCGCAAAAGTCAAATTGGCTAGATTATCTCGTTCTTGTAGTAGGTGGGGTAAACTTAAGAATTCCCTGTATTAACAGAAGTTTTTAGACGGGTCGCCGAGTCTTGGGTACCCAACTTCCGCAGAGAAAACTTTTCTACCATTTATACTATGAATACAAGCTACCAGCGAATCCCAGCTTAATTGGTTGCCCCCGTTTGGACACGAATAGAAGCTATGCAAGTACATTATCACGCTTAAGAATTTAGCAAGCACAAACGCACACCTCGTTCCTTCTGAATTTTATAAAACGTATGAATAATTCGTTTTATTTTTTATTTTTCCCAAGTGAGTCACACTTTTCGATGTACTATGTGGCCCACATAAAATATTACAAGCTGTTTTTTCTAATCTTTTTATACGAAATCAGATTTTTTTAGGCGATTGGTAGAAAAAAATGACTGTCCTCCAAGATTTTTTTAAATTGTTGGTATAAATGTTATATTATTTGGGCAATTCTTGTCAAATTGAATAACATTTACTACAACCACTCTTTCTCATTACGTAAAGCTAAACAGTTACGGTGAAAAATTAAAATTGATTTTGTTAATACATTTAGAAACACGTATTTTAATTATTTCGGTTTTGTATACAAACAAGCACTTTTATTTAAACTGAATAATAATTTCTTAGAATATCTTGTCTACAATGTTAATCTTGTTTCATTTTCCAGAGAAATGAACATACAATTTCAGTATTCACTACTCTTTCTCTCGGATTGTCTGTGCATTTTCCGTTAGTGTTATTAATGTTCGAAAGAATATTTGCAAAAGACTTAATAGGTAAGAACATTATTTTGAACATTTAATAAAAGAACATTATCCGAGTTTTCCTTTGAGGACAAATTGTTTGCCATAACTCTTTAACTATACCTAATTTAAAAAAAGAATATTGTTGAAGTAAATGAGCATTTTCTGGCTCCACGGTAACCTGACGAATAAATATTTTAAGTCGTCGTTACGTACGTAATATTTTAGGCTTTATTATTACGGTACGTATAAGAATTATGTTTTGTTTAATGGTTAACAAAATTGCATTCACCAGAGTATATAAAAAGTATTCGTCCGTTCGTATAAGACAAAGCTTTCCTACTTTTTGTATTGAAACAGAAGGAATCATAGTTTATTATTTTAACACGTTGATTTCCGAGAATTGCGACGATCAAAACACGATCGAAATGTGTCTGGTTTTGCGTAAGCGCTATGCTTCTGGTTATTTCACGTTTCACGCATTTCGCGAATAATACCAATCCGTCATCAACGAAGCGTAGACCAAATTTTAGCACGGTTCGATAGAAACACAGCTTACGCTGCAATCCATACCTTTTTCCCCCAATTTTAGCGAATGTCACCGAGCGTATTTTATTTCCATCATATTTTACAAAAAATAGGAATCGTGTTGTTTTCACTACCTAATGAAAATTTAGTAAATGTGTGTGTAATATGTAATGGAATATACACAGTATCTTCGATAAGTTCTCAGACTGAGGTTTTAATAATTAAAACAACGTTCAGTTTCGCATGAATCATTATTTGTATTCAAAGTACTTTCCTTCTGAGGCAATGCAACGTTCGGCGTGGCTAACAAGGAGGGTGCAAAGCCTTCGGGTCACCGATTTAGTTCAAATTTTACACGTTGGTAGATTTCGTTCCCCTGTTTATGAAGATATAGTATTATAGGGGCAAACACTCAATAGTTTTTTTAAATATTTGCAATTAAAGGTTCGTTACTCTTTACATCGATTTTTGTTCATATCGGTTATCGAGTAGCTTGTTGAGTTGGTGACAGTGGCCCGAACTTCCTACGAGGTATAATGGTGTTTGATTACCGCTAAATGGATACATTTTTTTTCATTTTCCCAAAAGTTTTGTTTGACTTTGTATCAGTTATGTATAAATAAATTGTCTATACTTAGTAGAAGTCTAATAAAACTTTTATTTGATACAATCAATACATCCAAGTATACATATATTCGGTTGGTTAAAAAGGAATTCATTATTTTCTGTGGCGCGCATATGGCCGCACAATGGCGCTTTACGTTGGAGTACTGGTCGACTGTAAGGGAGCCCCCAAGTGAAGCTCGCCACGCGATCGCGGGGACTTTTCGTGCTTGTGTATTACTATTGAAACGGTTTTATAAAACAGATTTAGACCAGTTTATTAGACCTGAATAAATTACATTTTATATTACTATTGGACCACATTTTCACGTTTATTTCAAGACTTTATTTAACATGGTTCGGATTGTCCAACTTGGATCAAATATGTACCGTTTTGTTTTATAATTTGTTGCCATTCGATTTCGTTCCGTTTCAATTTGTGTAGCATTCAAACATCGAGCTTCTTTTTAAATCCAGCTATATGCAAATGGTTTAAAACTGTTTTGTGGTCGATCTTTAGCTTCTGGGCGGTGCTACGACTGCTAACACGTCGGTCTACTTCGATCGTTTCCATGATTTTATCAACATTTTCGACATTTGTTGTGATAGTATCGGGACCATAAACACCATTCACAATTTCAGCCTTCTGGCTTGTATTTTCGCCATCGTCAAAGCAATATTGTAAAATATACCGAATTTTCTCTTCCTTAATTTTCATCTTTTACACCATGTAACTCACAACTAAATCGACCAACCAAAAAACTGTAAAAGAATTTTGTTTAGTACGGAATGTAAAAACATAAAAAAATAGAAAACCAGGAAAAATGATTGTCGCAATAGACCTTCCGCTTGCAATAATTGATAAACCTGTATTGGCATGTTGAATGTTGCCCGCGCAAGTGAATATATTTGTAACATTTGTTGAAGATATTACCAACTGCTTTACGTAAGTAAGGCGAAATATAAACCTATGCGCATGCAGCTATTGCAATATTTCAAGGTGGGACTAAAAATGTCCCACCATGCATTACGGTGCATCAAAATGGAGGGACACTTTTAATCCCAGCGTGCCCCAAAGAGTTAAAACAAAAGTTAATATATGTATAAGTATATGCTCTTTGTTCCATTATTTTTTCGTGACGATAACACCGAAAAGTAATTCTCATCAATGTCAAGAACTTTTGATTGCGTCATCCGATTTTACGCATCCCTTGACAGTTGGTAGGAGACAAATAACGCGTTGAAAAAATAGTAACACGAGATAGATGGCGTTCACGCAGCGCGAGTTATAAAAGCAGTGTGGGAACTTATTCAAGATACTGTATACGTCAGTGTATTAATAGAAATATATGTTTCCTAGAATCTGCATAAATTCTGGTTAAATAAATATTCCTTGCAAGAAATGCAAATAATTCTGTGAACAAACATTCACGAAAAATGTTATACGTTTTGTTTAACTTCGTGAAAGTAGGTAATTAATTATATAATTACAGCGCAGAGGAAGAAGGTTTTTGTTGCTCGTACTCAGCACGTGAGTTAATCCGGGTTCTTTGTCGGTGAATAATTTATTATATACATTCTCATTATTACTGTTCTGACTAGCCTCGTACATTCAAAATTTAAATACACGTACGAGTTACAGAAAAATAATCATATTATTTACGTATTATATTTACGTATTTATTTACCTATTATTATTACAATGTATAATGTATGATTTTCTACTTCCAAAATTATAAATCTAAGAGTGATAATTTTTTTTTAATCTAGAGGGAAGGATAGTGTCATTCAAAGTATAAAGGAAAACTAACATTTGCTATTATAAAAGTAATGGTCTGCTCATTTGATAATAAAAACAGAATTTAATTTAATATAGAACATAAGTATAGCGTTCACTTTCACAATATGTTATTCTTCCTTGTACGTTTGTATGTTATAAATTTGGAAAAATTTAATTTGAAATAGAAATATGTAGTAATTATTTGAAATATATTTTAGTCTTTTATTATTTATGTACATTATTTTGTAATGATCGAAGTATTGATTTATTTGAAATAAAAACCGTTTAAAAAAATTAAGATTTTTGACGATGAATAAATAAATACTTATTCGTCAATTTAACAATTTGTACGTTATTTGTGAATAGAAAGTTAATATGCAGTTTTTATTTTTAGCCATAGAATATACTAGTGAAATTTATATGATTTATGGTGATCTGTTAAGTATCCCGAATATTTGTGATCTACATATAAAAGAATTTATATATATGGAATAGCAATTTATTTTTATTGAGAATGTTTATAATTCGCCCGTGTGTGCAGGGGAAAAGCGAACGGCGAGTGATCGTAATGAATGCAGTGTTTTATTATTCCCACACTGTTGTTCAATGTGGAGAGTGTGATCAGTTTATCGTAACTCAAAATGTATCTCCTTATAAATAATAAATATAATATCATAACTGCATAACTTTAACAATTTTAAAAATATTTAGGAACAAATAAAATTGGATAGTATCAGAGAAATCGATAAACTTTTATATTTATAACTATATTTTATATTTTAAATTACCAACAGTATTCAAAATATTCTTCACTTTCTGTACATATAAGATATTTGAGACTGTCACGAATCAGGTTCTGAGAGTTGGTAAGTACTGGTTAAGACTTCAGGGTGCAAGCCCTATCCTTTGAAGAAAGTGTTCAGACGGTTCGCCTACATTGCAGCAGTCTTCTTCAGGAGTCAAATAACACACTGATATTTGTGTATCAATATCAGTGTGCAATTTGATCTTCGAAGAAGATAACTGAAATGTTGGCTAAATCTGAAATCCGAAGTCTGAATACTATCCTCAAAGGACTCGAATTACACCCGGAAGTCTCAACTTGTACTATACACTCATAGTAAGTAACGTCGTGTATAAACTAGCCCAACGATAGAAACTGGTAGGTCATTCCATAAGTTTGTGCCGTTCAACATTCTCAAATTGACAAGGATAAAATTTGCAATTTAGTAGAAAACAAACATAAAAATTCATAAGAAACGAATAAAGATTCTATCAAAGCTCGAGGTATAATATTTTTGTTAGTATGTAGTAAAACCAAATTTTTTTTGAATCACTTAATAACTGGAGATAAGAAATGGAGCTTATAAAAAATCTTCAGGCTTATTAGTGGATGATTTTGAAAATATCAGTGTTCTAAGAAACAACGTTGAGCAACATTTTAATGAAAAATCGAAGAAGTTATATAATAACGTTGTCAAAGGAAGGAGAGGGAACTGCTAAATGAAGAGAGGTTTACTTTTTTTCATAAAATTCCATATGTTTGAAATATTTATTACTTGACGTTGTACTACGAAAATGGGACGACCCGATATACATAAAGTAATAAAGTCATTAATGTTCTAAAAGTAATTCTTTGTTTGTATATGTATACATATGTATGACACATGGTGTGAAGTTATTAAATGTACAATATTTTCAAAACGAGGTCAAATTACATTAAATTTTTACTTAAATAAAATCGTGATGATACGGTACTTGGGAGAAAGTTAAATAATATTGTAAAAATCAATAATAAATGTGCATTAGTAACTTGTCACTCTTATTAGTATTAAAAACTAGTATGTACATCTATATAAAACAGTAATAGAATTATGTACCAAATTAAGGAGTAAGAAAATGCTATTAAGTAATAAAGAAATTTAAGAAGTAGGCCAAATGATACGATATATAATAAAGAAGCAGTAAATTGAAACTTAAAATAAAATAGAAATATAACAGAAAGTATTTACATATACAAGTACAAAGACATTCGCTACATTATTTTAAATTGTATGCAATTTTATTTTTAAATTATATATTTTTACTTATTGGAATTTAACGATTTTGTTTCTCGGTACATCCCTTCTATACATATAATTTATTCAATATACTGTAATAATTTGTTATAATTGTTATTTCGGGAAATGGAAAACATGTATTGGTTCAATTTCAAGGAGTTTAACAAAATATGAAATTGAATATTTTTTATGTATATATTCGATATTAATATGTACAGAATTTCCTCATTGAGTTAAATACAGAAAACTATGCCAAAAAATACCATATTCCGTTTGAAAAATGCAAACGTGAAAATCTACTTTGAAAATCGAATAATAAAAATGTGTATTATATCATATCACTCTCTCGAAACTGAAGCAATCCGTATAATTTACTTTTCGGGAATAAATTATTTTAAATTATGTTTTAAGCATATTTTACATACTGTGATTTACTCTATAAAATTCAACTAAAAAGGTAATTCGTTTTTCAAAACAACAATGTATCATGAGTGATCGTGATACATGGACTATCTTCACATAATAACATTTACTATTTTCCATACTTGAGGTTATTTGAAGGACACATTGTCATACATCATTGTATTTGCATTGCCATCAGTTATAATACCGCAGCGTTAAAAGTACGTAATTCTGTTTTAGAAAAACGTCTGTGATCTTGAATTATCGTAAAAATATGACATTGAAAAAAATAATTTATTTATCGGTATATTTACATTCACCAAATAAATAATATTTTTCTCTGACATTTCTTTCTATCGATCAAAAGCTATGGCAAAATTTAAGGTACTCGAATACTAAATAACCGTATTCAATATTATTTCAAGATCATGCTATCATACATGTCGTTTTTTAATCTTCATTTCAATTAAAAAAAAATATTTTTTCAAACCTGTCACACGAGAATCCCTTCTTAACCCTTTTAGTGCCAGGCATTTTACGGAGTACATGCGAAGAATGCCACGGGCCGATTTGATATGCGCGCTTATATGAATAGCTTTATAAGGAACAAAATTCCGATTTCCTGGAGGAAAATTTTACTATTTATTCTTCTGAAACTTAAAGAATATGGAATATAATGTTGTGCAACAAATTTTTAGTTATAAAATATGTTTTATTATAAAATTGTTATGTACTTGTGTGTATATAGATTATATAAACTTTGAACTTACCAAGCAACATAATATCTTAGGAATTATGTTTATGTTGTGGAAAGCATGCACCATGCAGACCCTTCTTGCAAATTGAACATATCGTTCGAGTTCTTCTTCGCTTTCCGCCGTCATCTTTACTCCTCGTACTGCATACGCAACAGTCTTTCTCCTTTTTTCCTGGTAATTTTTCCAGTTTGTTGGATTCCGCACCGCTGTTTTTCTTCGCACTTTCCCATTCTTTTGCAAGAGTTTCTACAATACTGATCATAAAACGGAAACGAGTAATAGGCTTTTCCTCAGAAGGGAGACTTTCTTTGTAAATGATGTAACTGTTGAGCATCATTCTCGAAAACACATTGAAGCATACTTTTTTCCAGTATTTTACTGTCCGTCTTTCATCCAGATAAGTATATAACATCATATCGGATGTGTCGATTCCGCCCATGTAATTATTATAACTTTCTATAGCGAATGGTTTGACTGTTTCCTTGGTTTGGCCTCTACGTGTGCGGAAATGTGTGGTACTTTTCGCTTTGGATTTAGAAGATAATAGAATAACTGGAAAACGTTGGGATTTCTTTTCCCTGTAACCAATAGTGAGAATAGGGCCCTGTCGAAAATATTTCGTTACGCCTACAGTAAATTTTTCAGTAAGCGGTTTCGGTATAAATTTTCGGTTTCTGCGAATCGTTCCAGTAATGTATGTGCCCAAATCGTACAAAGCCTTCGCCAGAGGTATTGATGTGAAGAAGTTGTCGACAAAAATGTGTAACCTTTTAAGAAATAATTTCCCATTGTCAATAATTTCATGACTACTGTATGTGCCAAGCCATTCTCTTGGATTTCGAATCTGTCTGCAGCACTTCCTGCTCCTCGGTATATGTAAAAAGCCAAACAATAGTTTGAAACAGAGTCGCATAACATCCACAGTTTTATTCCCCACCGGTGATGGTGTTTATTAGGAGGGTACTGCAACAGTTGTGTGTGGTTTTTGGTTCCCACTAAGCTTTCGTCAATGCTCATCTGCTCGTGGGGAGTGTAGATTTGTCTGAATACTGTGTTGGCATGGTCAATGAGGGGCTGGATTTTACCACATGGATCATATCCAGGTTGTCCGGGTCGAGGAAGATCCTTTGTATCGGCCAAGTGAAAAAACTTCAGAATCAACTGGAAGCGGTTTCTAGAAAACATTTGGTGGAACCACGGATTATACTGCGAGTTATTAGTAGACCAATACGACGAAATGGTTGGTCGTTTTTGTAGACCCATATTTATTACGCGGGCGATGAATCCTTTGAGTTCAGATATCGTAATATCCTGCCACTTTCGTGCACGGGAATTTGGGTGCAGATTTCTCCGTGACAAAAAATTATCTGCATAGGCGTTCGTTTCATTTACTATTGTCTCCAGTAGAATATTGGTAAAAAATAAATAAAAATAGGCAATGGGCGCTGCAGCACGAGGAAGTGTGTGGTTTGGACCCGGTATTTCATTAAATTTGTACTGGGCTTCTGGTGGATTATCAGTATCCTGGAACACTTCTTCCCAACCTGCTATTGTTGTACCCGAATTTTGGCTAAATTCACTTTCGGATGACAATATTCTTCGTCTTCTTGATGAAGTAAGTCCAACAGGGTGGATGAGCGAGTCATCACTATTCGATGATGCATTGCCGTTGTCAAAATGTGATGGCACCAAACTTTCTGCACTATCTTTCTGAACTTGCTCTGCCATTATTGACCGAGGTATTATTTCAAAATAATATATGAACTGACTAAAACCAAATATTGGAATAGAAGAAATCAGGAAAACGCTTCGACTTTCACTAACAGACACCAGAGAAAGACTGAAGAAAAACCAAATGAACTGAAGCATGGTGTGGTGTGGTCTATACTATTGGCATCGGAGATAAGGACCAAGTGTAAACGAATGCCACTTGACACTCAGAGAAATAATGATCTGAACGTAAACAAGCGAGGGCCTTCAAACGAGGCACAGAAAAAGTCCCTCAGCATGTAAGCGCGCTGGGCGGTCGATCCGCCACAACGCATCGGCCCTTGGCAGTTTTCGCATAAGGACCGCGGGCCGATAGATCGGCCCGCTGGCACTAAAAGGGTTAAAATAAATATGGATGACCTTGAATATCGATAAATTTGACGTCGAGAAAATGTCATAATATTTTGTTCCTTCGAATCAAGTAAAATTTATTAAATGCATTTATTTCTATCGCTAGACACAAACAAAAATTATTCGACTGCCCTTTTTTAGGCACCTCTCCTTGTATAACTTGATTCCTATTTCAAAGCTGGTACTTTTGTTACAATGGATACTAACGAAGTTCAGAATCCGGTTGAAAAAATTTCTACGCGAACGTTTCATTAAGGCTTTATGAACCATTTACAAGTATCGAGTGAAAGAGGTCACCGATAAAACTGGCATGTGCCATAAGATCGATTTCCGGACGTCTCCGTTGGGACCCAGTTGCTGCAGATACACGCAAAAAGGTTTGGAATAGAAGGCATTCGTTCGCCATGCAATGGTTCCGTTTGAATGATCGAGGCTTAGCTTTCGATGAACCCTGCGTTTTCCAGGCCGACTGGTCATTCGTTGCAGACAGACCGAGATACTCGGAAAAATAAACGGCGAAATTTTCTCCGTCGTTTTCAATCATTTTATATGTTTGTACGCGAGACCATAACTGTTAGAACTCAAATTTTGAAAGTTATTGATAATAATAAGAAAACGAAGTTAATAATTTTCTCTTTTGTTTTGATTCACTCGTTAACTATATTAGGAATTCCAAACATTGGTTTATGGTAGGATCGACACAAGAACTTTTTGATCGTTGAACTGTACTTTCATATAATAATGACATTGGGCATTTTCTCGTTAAGCTGTTTGTATATGTATACAGGATGTTCGGCCACCTTTGGGAAAAATTTTAATGAAAGATTCTAGAGGCCAAAATAGGGCGAAAATCAAGAATATCAATTTCTTGACTGAGGCTTCATTAAAAAGTTATTAAAAAATTAAATTAAAAAATTTCAAATCATTCTGAAAAAATTATTTTTGGTTGCAGGGCTCAATTACAATCATTTTTTATGAACACACATACCCCTTAAATCCTACCCACTTTCGAGAAAAAATTCGAGGAGGTACAGAAATTTTTAAACGAAATTAAAAAATTGCAAATCATACTAAAAAAATTATATTTAGTTACAGGGGTCAATTACAAGCATTCTTGGTGAATAGACATACCCCGAAATTCTATGCACTTTCGAGAAAAAAATTCTTTACCGAAAATCTAATGTGAGGCCAAAAATGTTTCCCTGCATACGAATCTTTAAAACGTAATAACTTCTGAACGTATTGGACGATTTTAATGTTTCAAACGGCAAACAACGCGTATTTTAGTCTAGAATATGTAAATATCCTAAGAATATTCGAAAAGTTGTTTCTTGACCCCGTAAAGTTAGAAAAACCCCGTAAAAATTGCTCAATTTTCAAATGACCATAACTTCTAGAATAGTGAATATATCTCAATGAAATTTTTTTTTGAAGCAGAGCCCATGGGTACCTACAAAAAAGTACTAGACAACTTTTCTGTAGAGCGTGAAATAAATTTATTAAAAATGAAAAACAAATTTTTAAGAAAAATCGACAGATAGATGATGAAATTTTTCGGCGAAACAAAAAATTTCAAATCGTTCTGGAAAACTTATTTTCGGTTGCGGTGGTCAATTACAATAATTTTTTATGAATAGACCTAACTCCGAAATCCTACCCACTTTTTAGACAAAAATTCAGTGCGGGCGGAACTTTAAACGTTAATAACTTTTTAATGAAACCTCCATCAACAAATTAGTATTCTTGATTTGCGTCTTATGTTGCCCTCTAGAATCTTCCATTAAAATTGTTCCCAGGGGTGGCCGAACACCCTGTATGTCGAAATCCATTAAAAAGTTTTGGTTATCAAAATGCATGTTACTTCACGTTGTGTAAATGAAATTATGTTGGCTCTAATCGATACCTAAATTTAATCGTTTACGTTGAACATTCTTTCGTGTTGTTAAAGTGTTTGTGTGCTAGTTATTAGTTTATATAGTTCAAAGATTTAAGCAAAAAAAGAATGAATAGAATGACGAGACAGAGTCTTGGTCGCCCGAGAAGACCTGATACAAGTCGCCCTAAAGAAATGGCCAACGAAATGGTTGTCCCGATCTAAATGATGACGTTGAATGGTACGCTATAATTTAAATCAATTAGCTTTAACTGGTTAAAAATGGAATTGAATGTTTGCTTTTAAATCAATGGTTCAATTCATTCTCCATAAAATTTACCAACATTGATAAGTTTGTCAAATTAAATTCATACTTTACTTATGAATTCTTATATATATAATTGTTAAATGAAAATACTTAATTCTTTGTTTCAAAATTTATATACCTTGCTCATCGTAATATATGCATAATATTAATTATAGAATAAGTTCTATAATTAATTTTACAACTTGATGCAATGTATTTTTAGTGTAACACCTGTTTATTTTTTATGTGATAAGTAGCTGCCAATATTTTATTACTATAGAGAATACAATTTGAACTTTAAGAAATTATAGTTCTTTTCCAATCGAAATACAGTCTTGCAATGGGAAGTATTTTGTAATAATATTATCCTTTTTTGTTTTAACACACACTTATGTTTTGTACGTAACTCTGAATTTTATTCTAAATAAGTTCATTCTTCTGGTAGTTGTTGACATGTATAATATTTTACATTAGGAAATCTGTTTGAATATTTTATTATCGCATCTTTTCATTTGTTCTTACATTTTGAATTGCGTAACAGATATATGTACTTGTATAATTAGTTTTAATTTCAATTTGTATGTTATCCATTGAAAGGAAAAACTGTGAGTATAGCGTCTTTTACAAAAACTCTTAAGATGGGGCACCATATTGTCAAGATTGTGACATAATGATGGAAATTTATGGAGCAAAATGGTTTAGTGAACGAAACACCACATTTTGGTCATCTTGTCTGCACAAATAGTATCCGTACTTTTTTTCAAGTAAGTACTGAAAATTAAAATTCAACGTGATTCCTTGAATATAAATGTTAACTTAAAAATGCAATGAAAAATGTAAAGAAGTGATTGGGACAAATTTTAAACAACGGAGGCTTGAATGCCTGATGAAATAAAATAATTTTTTTTAATAAAATATTTCGAAAAGTGTAATATTCCGTTTGAAATGGTTATAAAGAACTGTTATGTGCAAAATGACGAGAAAAATCATTAAATGAAACACTGTTACATTAAATAAAATGAATATGTTGCCAAAAAGTAGTCCCCATTGCGGGATTTAACTTTATCCTCTTATTTTCGTTTAAAAACAAGCTATAGCTTGTTCGATTTCCTAGAATCACCATATATTGACAATTTTACGACAATAACTGGTATTGTTAATTTATTTTAGGTTTTATTTTTCGACTCTGTTTGACATATTCCGAGTTAATATAATGTTGACCAGTATGATAAAAGATATTATAAATACATATAAGTTCTTTCACTTTGTTTGAACGAATGCATTGTTCACTGGAGATTAAGCTTATGCATTCATTTTGTCTAGTTGGAACTAACAAAACATCTTACGAGTATATTGTTATTTATAAAAGCATCTTTTGTTTGTTCATAGAGTATACGTTAAAAATTATATATAATTATTGATTAAATTTTATAGGCAAAATAATGAGATATTTATATACAGGGTGTTCAGCTACCACTGGGAAAAAATTTAATGGGAGATTCTAGAGGCTAAAATATGACGAAAATCAAGAATACTAATTTGTTGATTGAGGCTTCGTTAAAAAGTTATTAACGTTTAAAGTTCCGCCTGGAGCACGGCAATCTGCGAACAGCTGCGTACGCGTGATAGTAGTTCTCACTCAAAAATCTGTAAGGCTTGTCGATACGTCAGTAAATAGTTTCTGATGCTAAGTGAGAACCGCTATCGCGCGCACGCAGCTGTTAGCAGATTGCCGTTCTACAAACGGAACTTTAAACGTTAATAACTTTTTAACGAACTTTCAATCAAGAAATTGGTATTCTTGATTTTCGTTTTATTTTGGCATCTAGAATCTCTCATTTTTGTTCCCAAAGGTAGCCGAACACTCTGTATATTTAGATAAATGTATAACCTTCTGTCTTGTTTCATATCTTTGGATTGGTTTATTATAAAATCGTGAAATTTGATATGGTGGTTAACAGATGTACAGAATTAATGAGAAAATAAAAAAAAATTTGTTGAAGGTTGGAGACGATGGGACATATTTTATATAAAAAAATTTGTGTTGACGTTTGTTTTGCTTTATAGTTTAAGAGTGGTTTATCAGAAAATTATGAAAGGTGATGGGGTATTGGCGGCATTAACCCCTTCTCATACAGTGACGAGTTCTTTACATCAACTTGCATAATGAGAAACTATGCTTACAAAAAAATGAAATATATCCAGTAACCATACATTTTGATATTTTCTAAATATATGTCAATTAAACTCAATGCGTTTCTATGATCACAAGTACAATATGTTAAAAAAAAATAAAATATAATTGAACAGTTACATTCAATTGCACGATAAGGGGTTAAAGTTTTAAGAACAAATAGTTTTATATAAACTTGAGTTTAATTAAAATTTGAATTAAAGAAGAAAAGATTTCTTTTTCGTTGATGTTCTTTAACAAATACAGGATAATAATCAGTAAAAATGTGTTTGGTTCGGTTCGTAAAAATATTGCGATGTAAAAAAATATCGAAAGTGGTCCAATTTTGGCTCTTCATCCTATTTGCAAGGAGGAGATGAAACGTTTCGTGCAGGACCTTCAATTGCCTCGTCGAAACGGGACGACGACGCTAGGATTGTGCGTTCGAAGAAATTTTGAATACAAATTTCCGCGAGATCGACGGGAAAAACTTGTCGGTTTATTCGGCGTCCATTTAAAATTCAAATGCGCCACTTTAAACTTCGTTCGTCGTCCCGGGGTGGCGTTATTCTCCGAATTGGAAAATCACGGAAATGTTTTGACGCTTCGGAAAATCGAGAGTTGCGCGCTAAACCGCCGATAATGAAGGGGAAAAATTTTGTTTGAGCGATAATTGAATTCTTTGACGCCACGGGGACGCGTTTGGCTTGTTTCGCGGATTCAAATAGGAATTTCATTGTCGGTGGACCGCGGAAACACTCGCTTCCAGTTCATTCTATCGAAGTGTCGTTAACGAAACGACGTTCGCGCAATTGCAGATAGAAATTTGCGTCGATTGTTAGCCGTGGACTTCCCCTCAGCTCTGCGCATCTAGCGTAACATTTATGTCGATAGTCGTAAGTTTGGCGAAAATGGTCGATCGTGTGGAAAACATCGCTGGTTTCCGGTTGAGATGATTCTTAATTGCATATATTACCGAAATATTCATTGGATTTTCCTTCGTGTTTTCGTATTTGAATTTGAATTTAATACTGTAGTAAATATATCTTCCATATACAACAATGCTTGGATAACTGCGAGTCATTTTCGATTGGATAAGTGAACAGTAGTCATCCCTACCACTGACAGAGGACTCCTCTTGACACACTAAGAAGCTCAACGTCGAACAGACCACGTAGTGTAATCTGATCGGGATTCAAATATCGATAAGACAATTCATAATACATAGTACATAATGCAAAAATGAAACATTTTTATTATTATTTTTGTTTTTTAAAGGAATTTTTACTTGTATTTCTAAAAGTTTTCCGATTAAAATAAAACCAAACACGATATTGGCTTGTGCTTTTCTGAGAACTGAAAATTAACCTTGCCTTGTAACTGCAAGACTTCGGTCCCGTGTTTCTTGCAGTCATCCAAGGTTTGCTGTATTCACACTCAAGCAAAGGAATACAATGTGCGACAAAATGATAACACGCTCCATCATTTTGTTCGCAACGTGGAAGTAGTTTGAGGAGATTGTAACGAGTGAATAATGACGCCCCAAATTTACCTTCAATCAAAGTAAACGCGTGGAGGACATATAAAGATTATTAATGTTTTTTTACAATGGAATCATATATTTTTTAATACATTATTCGATGTTGCTAGTAATTTCCTATGGAAAACTATTAAGTCATTTATGGTGAAAAATTATTACATCAGAAGATATTTCAACGTAAATATTGAAGCTTTTAAATTATTAAATTGAAATATTTTTTAAACTAATGGTGTCCTGTCATAAATAATGCAGTACTTCTTTGTTGGCAATAAGGAGTTGAATCGATTAATGCATTAAAAAATACTGAATGTTATATGAAAGAAAACATTATTTTTGGAATAATAGTATTTTACTGATCTAGTAGAAATATTTATATTTAAATATCTTTTAAACTAATGGTTTTTCGTCATAAGTGACTGAATACTTTTCTACAAGAAATGACGAACTTCATTGAATAGTGAATTAAAAAATCTATGATTCTATGTAAAAAATATTATTATCTATACATATACAAATTAAGTGCATTAAATTATGCTTCCTTCGAAACCATTTAATTCTTGTGTGAAAAATGTTTCAGTATCGTCAATAGTTTGGAAGTTTCACTCAATAGTTTTTAAATCAGTTTTAAATGAACAGAGTTCGACATACTGTATATGACAGCGATGGTTGTATATTTTATATTCGTATATGTTACGAGGTAACAACATTAATTACAGCGGGACCCATGTACGCCCGCCAAAAGGTCTAAAGAAACCACCTGACCCGTAGCAAGAATAAGTTTATGAAGCCATCGACCATCGGTTGTCTTCCACGCCGTTTTATAATCCGCAATTTGGTTCTCTATTTTAGGCTTAAACATTTTTCAGTTTTATTTCGTCTTGCATGGCTTAGTAAGGTCAAGGCGCTTCATAAAAATTATTACCTGCTACGGTCGAGGCACGCGGAATTTCCCGGACGTCATTCAATGGTGCCCTCGGTACCTAACGGTGACCGATGGCTTGGAGGCGGTCACTTGTAATATGTTCAACAAATACTTCTCCAATCAGGGAAAACGACCGCCTTCCCTGACAAAATTCAAAACACCACAGCAGCCAATCCCCGTGCCTCATCCCCGTCAGAACCCAAGGCCGATTTGTATTTAAGGGTAGCTTTTCTGACGAGGAGAGAGATAACAACAAAAAGTTTGAATCGGTTACCATCATATATACATTTTTTAAACCAGGAAACAAAGTTAAACAAGAAACGTGAAGACCGCACTGTAGTAGACTAAGATAGATTATTAAATATTAAAAATAGTTAATTGTATCTCAATTATTACACCAACCACCAAATGTTCAAGCGCTATTAAGTTACCGCTTGAAGCGCATCACAGAATCAGAAAAAGATAAGTGTGCGCCTTGAACAATATAAACAAGTTAACCATTGTCACATTACATGAAATACTATATTCAAAATATTCTGGGGACAACAAAAAAATGAAAAGTAAATGTTTTTTATGCCCTAAAAATCTTTGTTGTATTGAGGTAGGGCTTGATTCAAAAAAGGTTGAGAAACACTGATCGATGTTATAAGTGGAATTTTTATTAATTTTTAAAAAATTTGTCAAATATGGCCACCATCGGAAAATGAATTTTTGTGAACGTTTTTCTATGCTACTTCATGCACTCAATTTAATAATGAAAAATTCTTTTCCTGGAAATGAATTTTAGTTATTGAATTCTGAAAACATTCATTGAAAATGTCATTAACTCCACTTTACTCTCTAAATATAAAAATGAACAAACTTTTCACCATTAAACGACTTTGAAGACTCTAATACACATTCACGTTACAATACAATCCTTCATGTTTTTGTCAATTTCAATATTCATATACATACAGTTACTCACAGAATTAAGCGTACACTTCTGTTGGTAAATAATACAGGCAGAAAAATCCATACAAACGAATATATTAAAGAATAAAAATGAAAAAACTTTTTAAATAAAACCACTTTCGTTATTTTTAACAAAAAATTTAAAAATATACTTATTTTCGTGACATAGAATTGAGGGTACACGCAGCTATTTTTACATTATATTAGTTCTGATTGTCAAAATGTTGATATTATTTGAAGGGGAAAGTCTCGCACTACGTTTTCAAACTGCAATTGCTAGGTAACCAAAAACAAATGATAATCCATTCCGCGTAAATCTACAAGTTGCAAGATGGAAACTAAGAGGAAGCAAGCTGATATTTCAAGACGAAATTTCATTGTACAATTATATTTGCAAGGGAAATCCTTACGTGAGATAGGTAAAATAGTCGATAG
Organism: Colletes gigas; assembly: GCF_013123115.1. Lineage (NCBI taxonomy): Eukaryota > Metazoa > Arthropoda > Insecta > Hymenoptera > Colletidae > Colletes > Colletes gigas. The sequence goes on from NW_025106675.1 coordinate 826,980, forward strand.
AATGCATTATACCATTTAGAAAATAATAAATAAGTTTAGATACGAAGAGAAAATCCGAAATACACCGGGTCAAGGTAGGAATAAAATATTAACGGAGAGTGATGACCGGTACATTTGTCGACAAAAAAATAAACTCTAAAATAAATGTGCGTGATTTAGCAACAGAAGAGTGTCCTCACGCATACAAAAGCAGGTATCAGTGGAAACTGTTCACCGAACATTAAGAAACTATGTCTTTTATGGTAGAATAACATGAAAAGAACCTGCGTTTTTCTGAGTCGAATAGACGAAATTCCTGAGTCGAATAGACGAAAAAGTTTAGAATTCGCGAAAAAATTTGTGAATTACAATGAAAATTTTTGGAATCAAGTAATATTCTTTGACGAAACCAAAATAAACTTTTTTGAACGAGATAGCAAAAAACAAATCGTATGGACACAGCCAAACACTAAATACTAGAAAAAGAATACATGCCCCACAGTTAAGCATGGAGGAGGATTTATAATGTTATGGGGTTGTATTGGTACCAATGGTACCGGAAATATGGAATTTATAAATGGAATAATGGATAAAAGTAAATACCTTCATATTTAGGAAAAAAAACCTTAAAAAATCTGCACAAAAATTAAAAATGTCAAGGGTATATTATTTCCAACAAAATAATGGCCCTAAACATTCGTCTTATATTGTCCAGCTATGGTTACTATATGCATAACATACCAAAAATGTTGAAAATTAAAATCAAAATTAAGAAATTATACTTTCTCAAACATTGAAAAATTTAAGACAAAATTAGGAGTAGAATGGGCTAATGTTCTATCTTCTTTTATAGAAAAATTAATTCATTCACAAAGTATTAATTTTTTTTAATAGTTGTAAATAGTTAAATGAATGGAAGCTGTACGCTCAATTTTATATCACAAAAATAAGAATATTTTTAAGTTTTTTGTTAAATAAATTAACAAATAGTTCATTTTATTTAAAAAAATTTTTACAAAATATTTTCTAAGATATACGAATCTTCTATCTATATCTATCTATCTATCTATATATATATATATATATATATTATATATATAAAAATAAGTTGTCCTATGTTCGTGATTTTATAACTCGAGAACCACTCAACCGATTTTCAAACGAGTACATGCGTTGGAAAGGTCTACTTTCACTGATGGTTTATAAAAAAAAAACATCGAAAAATTTCTACGAATATGCGTTATACGCGCACTTTTATGATGGTGTGTTTTCCCTATATATACTATTATATAAAGAGAGAGCCGATTTTTATGTTCGCCCAAAACTCAAGACCTATTAAACCGATCTTCCTCAAATTTTGACACGATATTTCTGCATACTCTAGGACGGACATAGGCTATGTAGCATGTCTCAGAAGCGCGTTATTAACATGTAATTTATATGCAAAGATTTCATGTGATCGACTGTTTGGCAGACCACGTGACCCCTGTATACGACAGTCTACTTGAGCGCGCATGCGCGTATTCGGCCCGCGCGATACCTCGCCCGTAGCAGTACTGCGATGTTACCGCCAGGTGGCGAAGCTTCTCGAGCGCTTTCTCGCGAGAGAATTGCATTATCGCGGATATATATGTCAGGACGATCGTCTGGTCATAAACTGGTTTTGCACAAGGTCGGGCGAAGCCGAGACGGGGCATGCTAGTAAAATATATATTGCGTTTTTAGTTTTGAATATATCCGTTTGTATTTACACTGGTGGACAAAATAATAAGGCACCTCAAAATTTTTGGAAATGAACATCTATTTGTACATATACGTGGAATATGAATACACAACAAAATAAGGTACTAGTTTTGACATAATATATGAAAAAATTAAATAAATCGTTCAATCCATTTATTATTTATACCAAGAAAATGAAATTGAGTGTGGACAAAATTATAAGGCACTTTCAATATAAAATTACAAAAGTATTAAAATGAAATAAGATTACATAGTTTTTTTAAGTTTTAATAATGTGTCGACTGCCCTTGACGATGTACCACTTAAATCATTCTTCTTGGTAAACTTCTGTACAGATCCTTTATATAATTTTGATCCAAGCTTTCCCAAGCTTCTAAAATTGCAGATTTTAATTCGGACACTGTATTATACTGTTTTCCACCTTCATATAATGTTCGGCTGAATTTTCCCCAAACATTCTCGATAATACTTAGGTCAGGAGATCTTGCGGGCCAATTTAAAACCTTTACATTTTCCGTTTCAAAATAATTTTTTACTATGCGAGCGATATGCACAGCTGCATTATCTTGCTGAAATATATATTTTGTCCCAGCAATTCTGCGAGCGTAAGTGTCTATGTGTCTCTTAATTAAATTTAAGTAACCAGCACTATTCATACGGCCTTGAATGAATTCTATTTCCGTTTTTCCTCTATAGCCGATACCTGCCCATATCATTACTCCACCACCACCACATTGTCTGCGACTTAATACCCTTTGCTCCTTTCTTAAATCGTGGAAATAGTATTTATATCCATCTGGACCATCCAAATTCAGTTTTTTTTCATCCGTGAATATAATTCGTTTCCACTGGTTTTTCCATTGAATGTGCTCTATTGCAAAACTTAATCAGGCGGTCTTATGTTTGTCTATTAACGGCGGCTTTATAGTAAATTTCTTCCGTTTTAAATAGCTTGTTTTTTGAATTACTCTTTTCACTGTTTTAGTCGATACGTTAACTCCACAATCCACTGCAATTTGTCAAGGCGTAAGTCCAGAATTCGATGCTTTTTTCAAAATTAATCTTTTTTCTCTTGAAGAAAAGGCTGCAGGTCTTCCCTTTGGCTTCTGTTTCCCATATTTTTCGGGGTTTTGTAAAAAATTCTGTATAACACACCGACTTCTTTTTAGTTTTTTTGCAATCTGTACTTGATTTTCTCCATTAGACTTTAACTGGAGTATTTTAATCTTCTCATCTTCGCTTAATGCTGTTCCTCGTCTCATAATTTAATTTTGGGTTAAAAAGTATTTAAACACTTATAAACTAACTATTAATAAGTAATTTCTACAAGATAAACTTGCAGAGAACTGCACACTTCAACGTTTTCTAACAGAGTACTTCAAGTGCCTTAACATTTTGTCCACCTGAAATTTCGAAACAATGAAACTCAAAGACCACAATGCACCGTGTTTTGTTTGTCTAGACTGGTACGTGGCCTTGAAAGGAAGTTTCTCACTTATAACATAGTTTACTGCTAATAATTTTAAGATTTTACTAAATACATCTGGAATTTCTTATGTGTACAACGGTGCCTTATCATTTTGTCCACCAGTGTATGTTCCCGTCTGTTTTCCTTATCAACATAGCTGTATGCTCAATTTTATGAGTAACTGTACATTTTTACAGTTTGTGCCTGTCTTTATTTGTTTAAAACTTAATCTACTCTATTATGCTGTCCAATGATATGTACAATGTCTATTTTATGCGTCGGATGAAACCTCGTCTAATGGAAGTGGACATACATATACAGGGTGTTCGGCCACCCCTGGCAGAAATTTTAATGGGAGATTCCAGAGGCCAAAATAAGACGAAAATCAAAAATATCAATTTCTTGATTGAGACTTCGTTAAAAAAGTTATTAAAAAATAAAATTAAAAAATTTCAAATCAGTCTGAAGAAATTATATTCGGTTGCGGGTGTCAACTACAATTATTTTTGGCCAATACACATACCCCCGAAATCCTGCGCACTTTCGAGAAAAAAAATTCTTTTCCGAAAATATAATTTGGGGTTAGAAATGTTGTCCTGAAATTTCACGCGTTTGTTTAAAAAATCACAACTTCTGGACGGATTGAAGGATTTTAATAATTCAAAATTCAAACAATGCGTATTAATGGAGCTCTAGAGCTCCAGAAAAATGGGGCGAAAAAATACATTGGATGTAAGGTCTACTTGTATATCTCGCCTGTAGTAAGAACTACTGTCGCACGCACGCAGCTGTTTGCAGAGTGCCGTTCTACAGGCGAAACTTTGAACTTTAATAACTTTTTTACGAAGCCTCAATCAACAAATTAGTATTCTTAATTTTCGTCTTATTTTGGCCTCTAGAATTTCCCACTAAAATTTTTCCCAGGGGTGACCGAACACCTTGTATGTCGCACACTCCTTTTGTACAAACCGGTGATGGTTCGAAGAGTGACCATACGAACGACTCCGTTTTCTCCGAAATAAAACTCAGTGAATGCGCCTTAGGTTCCACTGCATAGCTGGCAAGTTATGATCCTTACCACTGTTCTTGCTCCTAGATGCCTGCTTGGATTGCTGCGCCATTTACTTCTAATATTTGAATCGTTCGGATACTCTTTGTACCATCGGAGCCAAAAGTGTTGCTTAATCTTCCGTATGTGTTGCCATGTTGTTAATCGATTAGTAGTGGTATCTGATAAATCACGCTCAGGTAGAGCAGTCAATGACTTACCGATAAGGAAGTGTGACGGAGTAAGCGCATGAAGGTCGTTCGGATCGGAAGAAAGTGGTGTGAGACGGCGCGAGTTTAAGATTGCTTCAATCTCTATTAGGTAGGTATTAAGGTCCTACACAACCGTACGATGTATGTGGTGTTTAAAGGTTTTCACTGCGGCCTCCAATAGTCCTCTGAAGTGAGGAGATGTCGAAGGTGAAAAATGCCACGTGATACATTTACCGCATAAACTATTTATTATTGCCTCCCGCTGCTGTTCCCACGCTAGGAATACTTGGATCTCATTTAATTTATTATTAGCACCTACAAAATTAGCATTATTAGCATTCTCGGAGTACAGTGAGTCACGAAAGTATTCGAACGCTCCAAAATAAAAAGTTTGGAGCTTCAAAAATACGAGTCATATTATCAATTACGAAATACTTTTATTTCTGTAATAATATATAAGAATGATGATTACATATATTAAATTTCAAGTGTCTTTGATAATGTCAACACTAGTTATGAAACATTTCTTGGTAACATCGACTAAATGAACGTCATAAAAGTATTTGAACGACGAACCTCGCAAAACAAAACAAACCTTAAATATAACAAAATGTAAACATTGGCGGCCTCAGTTAGTATTTCACGCATCCCGTGTTCAATACTGTAAATTTTAATAAGATTGCAGAAGTTTTAGTAATAATATGCCCAAAAGAATCCGAAACAAGCATCACTAACAGGAAATTGATAATTAAATGGTATAATGAAGGCAAGAGCTATGGCGAAATAGCAAAATTGTTAGGAAGAAGTAAATCTACCGATTACTGCATAATAAAAAAGTTAAAAACTACTGAAATCCTTCAAAATAAAGTCCGTTCTGGCCGACCCAAAACGTTAACGAAGAGGGAGGAGAATACAATTGTGCGTGAAATGATGAAGGATCCAAGAATTTCTTGTCCATAACTTGCAGTACTAGTTACTGATAGTTTTAAAAAACAAGTTCATTCTGAGCAGATTTCATTTAAGGATGATGGTTGAAATGAGACATGCACTAACTGTATGTTCCTTATTTTATGTTGTACGTGCGTTTTGAACTGTTAGTTCTGACTCGGAAGGAAATGTGTCTTTTTCGACGGTATTTGCGGTTTACATAATCTCGGTTGAATTGTTATTGGTGAAAAATGCTGTGAATGGTGGTATATAACTTTGGTTGATTGGTTGTTGCCAGTGGTAGCGGGTGTGTCTATTTTCTAAAATGAAAGAGGAAGTGTGCGATGTAGAAATTTTCCGTTCGGAAAAAACGACCGGCGGTTCTTGGTGTCGATGACAATGACTTCTAGAAAAAATGGTAAAAGTGACCGATGGCAGCTCACGTGTGCTGCAAATGTCTAAGTTCTAGAGGTTCTGGTCTTCGTCGATCGTAACGAACGTTTGGAACAATGAGTCGGTCGGAAACTCGGCAATCGTTCCGACCATTAGCTTTGTCAACGGAAGGAAAGCACGCTAATCCTATCATAAATCCACGAACAAGGTCGTGGGGCCCGGATGCACGCCTGAATAATAGGAATTTCGTATAATTACACTCATGATAAACAATCCGCGGGATTGCCGAAAGAACTAATATGTCAGTCTCGTGCCAACCGTCATAGAGGCAAGACGTATTTACGAGTTGTCGCAAGTGCCTGAGTGAAAGTGAGTGAGAAAGTGACAAATTCAAACCAGTGTGAACTTGTGCGCTTCCAGCGCATGAGCAACCAAGTTTTAGAACAAACAATGACTTCTGAGTACAGGGGTCATGACATCACAAAAGAACCACAAATGAATACAGAACCAGAAAACTCAACTGCACCATTTCAATCAATCCGAAACACATACGCCTCAACGGTAACCAATGGAAACTTTCCGAAAAAGGATCAGGCGCTAACAATAGATTCAATAGAGGGAACTTCGATTAATGATTACACAAACGCACTTGGAAAAATTATCAGCCCCGCCTCCATCCGCTTCATTTCAAGAATTTCGAACAACAGAGTCTGTATTCACCTGGATTCCAAAGACACCGTCACCAAGATAGTAAGCAATCACAGCCATATGACAATAAATAACAACACAGCGAACGTGAAACGATTAATTACTCCATCTCAGCGGATAATACTCTCTAATGTCTCGCCAACGATTCCTCATGACACGATTGAACAAGTTTTTAAACACAACAAAATTAGAATCACATCCAAAATAACCTTTTTGAGAGCCGGTATCCATGAACCTGGCTACACACATATACTAAGTTTCAGACGACAATTATACGTACATCCTGAGGACACAAGCAGGATTCCCGAGTCTTTCACCATAACATATGAGAATACAACATATAGAATCTTCTCCACAACCGACAAACTCAGCTGTTTCCGCTGTAACCAAACAGGTCACGTAGCTAAACAATGCCCGAAGAAAGACGAAGACAATATTACCGCCGATAACATCGACTATCCTTCTCAATTACACACACAAACAGATCCAGAATCTACATCACAACCAATAAGTATACCTACCACCACCACTGCTCCCCAGCCAGAAGAGGCAAAGCCGTTACTAGCAAACAGTATCTCGAACCCAGGTAACAAAAGAGCACATACATTATCCACAGTCAGTCTAAAAGAAATCCTCATTACCGATACTATATCAAATCAAGACATACTAACGCAAACTACCCCACACACTCGGGAAGTCCCATCAAGCAGAAAAAAAAGTACCAAACGTATCAAATTAATAGATAAAATGACCAATAAGATCGAAAATATGCTCGAACCAGCAAAAGCCAAAATTAACGATCCCAAATCAAACTACCCACTGAACTATAATCAATTAATCATTCTCATGGAAAATACACTTGGCGTTGAAAACGCCTATAGCATGGCATTAGACTTCACACAAAATATACCAGGTTTAATAGAGATGTTAACAGAAATTTATTCTCACCTGAAGGAAAGAAGCATAAAAAATAGAATCCACAGATTAACAAAAAAACTCAAATACAAACTGGCTGAACTACCATTAACATCCTCAGAAAATTCATCAGTTAGTTGCACCCCGGCAACATCAGATAACGAAACTGAAAATGAAACTGCTACACACATCAATCCACCATTCCCAACATAACACAAACCTCTAATTAACTTACTAAACCTACCCGTACACAAAACCAAATACCACTAAATTAAAATGCTCACAATCTTACAATGGAACTTAAACGGATTCTCCCTCCGACTACCATATCTACAACTTCTCTTGAAGAAATACCAACCAGACGTAATCTGCCTTCAAGAAACTCATCTCAAACTCAACCAAACAATTCGAATTAAGAATTTCACTACGTTTGTCCACAACAGGAATGCAGAAACCGCTAGCGGAGGAGTAGCCATTTTGATAAATAACTCCTTATATAGTGAGCAAATCCCAATCAATTCAAACATGGAAACAATTTCGACCAAAATATATTCATCCACGAAGATACATCTCTGTAACATATATATACCAAACAGTTACCAACTAAATGAATCCGAATTAAGCAATTTAATTAACAACATACCAAAACCATTTATCATTACTGGGGACTTCAACAGCCATAATACACTCTGGGGCTCAACAAGAACTGATTCAAGAGGTAACATTATGGAAAAAATCCTACTCAACCATAACTTAATACTCCTCAATGACCAAAAACCAACACACTTTAATTCAGCTAATGGCTCTTCTAGCATAATAGACTTAACCTTAAGCAACGCCAACATCGCATACAAATGCAAATGTATTACCACCTCAGACCTGTACGACAGTGACCACTACCCGATTTTATTAAAAGTACAACTAGATCGAACAGTCAACTACCTACAACCAGCCCCCAGATGGAAATTTGAACTGGCCAACTGGAGCAAATATAGTAGATTCATTGAGCTTAACACCCCCTCTCTAGATAATAATGCTACAACAAACTCTTATGATATTGAACAAATAATAAAAGAATTTATCCAGATCATCATCGATGCTGCTGACCAATCCATCCCAAAAACAAAACCTCGACCCGGAAAAAAGCGCTGCACTGTACCTTGGTGGAACGAGGAATGTGAAACTGCAATAAAAAACTACAAACACGCCTTCAACAGATATAAAAAACAAAAGACAATCGCTAATCTTATACAATGCAAAAAACTTAGAGCTAGTGCAAGGAAGACCATCAAAACGAATAAGAAACATTTCTTATCTACAATAAATAACTCTACCCCCACCAAGGTAATGTGGAATAAAATAAAAGCAATTCAAGGCGTCCACTCAAGAAAGAATATCACTACTTTAACTACGCCAGAAAAAACCATAACCAACGACCAGAAAGAAATAGCAAACTTACTAGTTAAAACATTTGCTAAAAACTCTAGTGATAAAAACTACGATAGCAACTTCCTTAAATATAAAACTGAACAAACATTCCCTGAGACCAATAAAACCCCCAAAATTCGAAACCAGGACCTTTTTTTAATCAACGAAGCATTCAAAATTGAAGAATTAAATAGGATACTGAAACAATGTAAAAACACCAGCCCTGGTCCTGACGGAATACCTAACAAACTACTGGTAAACCTCCCCCCAAATGGACTCAAACACCTATTAGAGATATTCAATCTCATATGGAAAAATGGCATATTCCCAGAATCGTGGAATGAGGCTATAATCATCCCGATTGTCAAACCTGGTAAGGACCATCTACTCCCAGAAAGGTATCGACCCATAGCACTAACCAATAACATGTGCAAACTATTAGAAAAAATGATCAACCACAGACTACAATGGGTATTAGAAAATAACAACACAATATCCCACCTTCAAAGCGGTTTTAGAAAGTACCACTCAACCATCGATCAACTAATTAACATAGAGGCTCAAATATGTGACGGCTTAGTAAATAATCACCACACTACTCTTATAGCTATGGACATTGACAAAGCGTATGATATGATTTGCAGAGAGAGGACATTAGATATCTTAAAAAAGCTGGGCTTTCATGGTAACGTCCTTACGTTTATCAAAAACTTCCTGAAGACAAGACGCAATAAAGTTAGAACCAACAACTGTCTATCCGACGCTATGATATTGCAAAATGGAGTCCCTCAAGGATCGGTAATAAGTATAACACTATTCCTAGTATCCATAAATGCTGTTCTTTCCGTACCAAACTTACCAGTCCAAGCATATCTTTTCGTGGATGACTTAACGATAATATACAAAGGAAAATATGAAAATACCACAGAACAACTACTCCAAAACGCACTAGACAACCTACAGAATTGGGCAGTAAAAAACGGTTTCCGCTTCTCTGAAAATTATTAGCCAAATTATTAGCGACATCACCATCCTCGATGCGACAAACTTAAATCGTGATGGGCAATACTTTTCATGTTTCTGACTCTTCGGGCCTGCCGTTCCGAGCGTAGACCCTTGCTATCGGTTTCAACAGGCGGAGTCAAACAGCGCAACAATAGGGCCGCTTTTATGACTTGCCACTCAAGCCGAGACGTCTTCGCCGAAAATCAGTAAATTTCCAAGCGCTATATCTTGAAAACTAATGAAAATCGGGTAAATAAATTGCATGTTAATGAATTCGTCTTGAAAAACACTATCGCATGATCCAAAAAAAAATATATAGCTCCATTTAAAAAACGAAACTTCATCATCGTATCTTTGAAATTAATAACATAAATAAAATTTCCGTTTACGCCAGAATAAAGATCCTATTTTATCCTGCAATTTTCATGTAAACAATTTTTCCGTATCATCAATAGTTATTGCAGTATCGCGACTGTCACACTTTAGCTGGGACACCCTGTATAACCTTTTCCAAGCAACACATACCTACAATAAAGTTACACCTTGGAAGCACAGAACTGAAACAAGTTAATTCGATCAAGATTTTAGGTATGACATTTGATGATAAACTAACCTGGAATGCCCATATATCCAATCTAAAAAGGGAATGTAACAACCGTCTAAACATTTTAAAAACACTAGCAGCCAATACATGGGGAGCAGACATTTCAGACAGGTTCTATTAAACACGTACAAAACTACCATCAGAAGCAAATTAGACTACGGATCTATTATTTATGGCTCAGGAAAGGAATCTACACTAAAAAAACTGGATCCTATACATAACACCGCCCTGAGAATAATAACTGGAGCCTTTAGAACTAGTCCCATACTAAGCATTTTAAAAGAAGCAAACGAACCTCCGCTCAAACACAGAAGAAAACTCCTCTGCATTATACAAGCGATAAAAATATCTACTATCCCAAATAAATCCTCCTTTAAAAATACCTTTTCAGCCCGCTACATCACAAAATACAATAATAAAAAACTGACTCCCAAACCTTTTTATTATAGAGTCCACAAACTTGAAGAGGAACTCAATATAACATTTTTCCCTACTATTCCACAAAGAAAAACCGGAATACCACCATGGGTCATGCACCCCATCGAAGTAAACATAGACTTAACAGTATACAAAAAATCTGACACCAATCCTGTAATATTTCGTAACCTAACCACTGAAACTATAGATCGCTACAGAAACTATATCCATATCTATACTGACGGATCAAAAACTGAAACCGGCACGGGATACGCAGTAATCACCCCGGAATCCTCACTTTCAACCAAATTAGCACCATATACATCAATTTTTACGGCTGAAGCAACTGCCATCAACCATGCTATAAAAATTTCTTACATAAACTCTTATACACACACTATTATTTTTACTGATTCAATGAGCACTTTAGAGACACTAAGCAGCATACCATCGGATAATGACATCCTCCTCCAAATTCAGGAAACAAACCATGAAATCACAGAAAAGGGCCACAAAATAATACTTGCATGGATACCGGGACACGTAGGCATTCCAGGAAATGAAAAAGCCGACCAGATAGCAAAACAAGTAGCCAACTCACCAACTAGCTACCAAAATATTCCCACCCAAGAAGATTTAATTAAAGATATCAGAAATAAGTTAAAATGCCAGTGGGAATCTGAGTGGAGAAACACAGCTCCACCACACATCAAAAACATAGAGGACGCCTTTTTTACAGAAAACACAGCAACTATTTTAACTAGAAAAGAGCAAACTGCTATAACCCGAATAAGAATTGGACACTCCAAAATCTCCCACTCATACATATTATCAAAGGAACCCATCCCAATATGCGAACACTGCAACACAACAATTACAACGGACCACCTAATCCTTGACTGCCAAAAATACAACATTCTTCGCCGTAAACACAAGCTGGAACCTCAACTTAAAGAAAACCTCACCAACAGAAAGCTACACAACCTACTGGGATTCATCAAAGAAGCAAAATTAATTGACAAAATATAAGGAAAAACCCACCCGACCGACGCCGCTAATAACCTCGCAGTGGATGCAGCGTAAATAAACCATCAAATAAAAAAAATAAAAAAAACTAATATGTTTCCAATCTTGCTGATTGATATGTTCTTGAATTTTTCTAATTCTATTGGCAACAAATGTTTTTAACGTATGCGGTTCAAATTTTATCTAATGCAAGACAATTGTGAAACTGGGCCAAAATTCATTGACACGATGGAATAATTAATAGCAGTTCAGAATGTTTGATACAGATTCACAAGTAACTTTGCAGCACATAATTCCAGTCTCGGTATGGAGACTGTCTTTAGTGGTACTATCCTGCAGTATACACACATGTACCGTAGGCCTTCTCCCTAGCATTAGAGAATTCATGTACTATAGAGAGATGACTTGATGGCTAGGCACGTCGATTGGCCGTAGCGTAATAGCGACGCCTGCTCTCACACGCATTGTCATTATTGGTTGAGTCGCTCACAACTACAATTCCATCGCGTGACAAAGGACACGAACAAAACGTATAGCAACAGAGTAGGATAGGACAAGACTGAGGGACTTTGGCGTAACCGTACGCCCAAAATACTACCTATGGATAGAACAGAAATGTATCTCTCGCAGTTATGGAGACCCTACTACTATGCAATGTGACGTCAGAGCGGGCTTCTCTAGTGGGAATAAGGCGGCGCGAAGATCTTGTCCCCTTGCCCTTGCCCTTGCTCCGTTTAGAATGTAAGTGCCTAGCCAAGAAGTCATCTCTCTATGGTACCTAGTTGAATCTCCACAGAATTTTTTATTACTGTTTCGCGGTGTATTGAAAAATTGTTTAATAAGACTAATTGATTCTTGTACTTTGTCCAATTACTTTGTAATTCTTTGGACACGATCTCGTCCCAACCTATGCCGCATTTCAACAATTATCGCATAATAAGTTTTGCACTTACAACTACCAGCTCTAATAGTCTTAATGCTCCGACCTCCGAGATGCCATGCGAGGATGCAGCCACCAGCCGTCACAGGCTGATGACCCCATCCCTGCATTCCATCCCAGCAGCTTCCCCTATCCGCCACCCGGATGACGCGCCACGTAGGGGTTCACCTCCCCTGCCGCGTGGACAACTAAACGGGTGCGTGGCGTTCGATGCCCACTGTCTAAGAGTCATCCCGCCTGAATTAAGTGCCTTAATTAATTGGTTTTGAAGTTTAACCGTAATAATAATTCATATGTATCAATGACTCCTTGTATCGTAGATCTTAGTCTTTTTACAATACGCGATATTTCGGATAAGTTTTTGCAAAAAATTTGAATCATAGATGTGATAAACTGTAACTGTACGAATACTTATTACGCGTTCATTTCTGTCATTTTGTTCATTTTTTTTTATATTTATATGAACAATATAAGTATTTCTTTTGTTTATTTCATATTGTTGTTCTACAGACTTTGGAGTATATATGTAACATGTTTGTTTATAAAATATTGTTTAATACACATTATTATTCAGCATTTTAGTTGTAATTAATCAATGTATGAATACTTTTTATACTCACTGTAAAGTCGACAGTAAGTTGGTAATCTAAAGGCGCGTTTTTTCTATGTTGCTAGAGGTATGGTGTCGGAACAAAATGAGTGCGATGATAATTTTTACTTAAAATTACACGTCGAAGGATTCCTGATTGGTGGAAGCTATTTGAGGTGGTGGAGAAGCTTGCAATTTTGCAATTGGTGGAGTTTTCGTTTGAATTTCGTGTATATCCATCTAAACACTTTTGAAGCGAAGGGCTTGGTACGGTCGTCGAAGCCAAACGTAGACTCGCGGAACAATATAGCCATAAAGCAGCTGCAAAACAGACGCGGCTTCTTGACGCGTTAGTAATCCGGAGTTCCGTTTCTTCCTCAGTAAATTAACGCAGCCTTCGACTTGGGGAGGAAATCTTCGGGTACCCGCGCCAGGGTGGCCTGGGACTTTCCTTCACCGCCGGGTGTGAGGGAGGACTTTTTTCTGCCGAAGTGGGACAGGAAAATGAGTCCTCTTCTCCCAAGTCTATGGCCAATCAATAAAGCTATGATTCCACGGGCGAATCTGCAAACACCCCCAACTGAACCTGTTGGAGGGGATCTAAGCTGAGGAGGAAACGAACTCTGGACACAACGAACACTCTTAATTTGTCTTCTGGTTGAGTAACCATCTCTTCGAAGAAACACAACAACGATTTGATCGTGACGAGTCAAAATTTCTAACTTAGCTCTGACGATTCCTCGATGTTTTCAGTTATCGTCGATGGACCACAGCAGATACTCGGTGCTCTGCTAGTCAAGGACGTGAACCTAACCCAGACTCTCAATCGGTTGGACCCTCGTTGTCGTAGATGTAGACCTGAGACTCTCAATCGGTTGGATTCGGCTCGAAAGCCCAAAAAATGTTGTGTCGTGTCGATTTGTGAATCGCGGACTTAGACTACGACGAGAGGTCAAGACTCGGCTTGTTGAAGATGTCAGAGTACGCTCGATTACTCTGAATAATAATTTCGCTGTCTAGTCTGTAGCTGTTTAGTACGAGGGTCGTTCAATAAGTCCTTAGAAAAAGAAAGAAAAACAAATTATTTTCGGTAGATTTTTTTTATTTTTTAACATAATCTCCTTTTAACTCTGTACACTTTTCCAAGCATTTCTTCAACTTTGTTAAGCCATCTAAAAAGTAAGATTTCGAAAGGTCCTCAAAATAGACGTCTGTTTAGGTAGTGACCTCCTCGTCGACGTGCACCGTTGTTCGCCGAGTCATTTTTTTAAGTTTGGAAATAAAAAAAAATCACTGGGGGCAAAATCCGGTGAATACGGTGGATGTTGTAATAATTCTAACTTTAATTCAATGATTTTGGTCATTGAAACTGCACAGGTGTGCATCCGTGCATTGTTTTTATGGAACAAGAAGTTTCTTGCTTCAATCGACAATAAAAATGAAACAATGTGGTGGATATAACTGAGACTTTGACAGATGTCCAGTCACGATACTTACTAAAAACAAACCATTTTCGATGCTACGAGGGCCAGGTTTTGGATTTTCTAAGGATTTATTGAGCGACCCTCGTATGACTACCGCGGGCGATCGGGAGCCTTACCCTTATGCATATACGCTTCCCTGATCGTCCTTTGGATTTTCCTTGGGCGGGGTGCAAACATCTCCGCCACGTGCCGCGAAACACTCCCGATAGTTCTCGGTCTTTTGAGAACCGTGACCCGTGATACGTGCCTTCTATCGATTTTTGCACCCGGCTCGCCGATCCGCGACGTTTAGCGCAACGCGAATCAAGGCCGCTTCCCTTTGTCACTTGTCGACTTTTCGTCTCGGCGAAGCAATATATTTAAACGTTTGTATTTATTTGAAGACGGTTATAAACACATTTATCATTTCCTCGAAAGAAAGAGGCACAGCCCGATTCATAACTATGTTTATTGAATTCATCATATACGAATAATCTATAGTAATCTATAGTAAATAACACAAATAAATATAACTTTAAAATTAAATTTTAAAGTGCAAGAGAAAAAAAAATATTCTACGGATTCATAAAATTCATATTTAAGCTATTTCAACACTGTTCAAAAACACACACAATGATCCAGTGAACTATCCAAATTAAAAAATACGGTTTTAATAAGTGGTATTCACTTTGATAAAGGTTATCTAAATAACAGAAAAATAATATCACCTTTCATTTAAACAAATTTAGGAGGCACCCCTTTTTATAACAGTCACTACAAAAGAATTTATTGTACTTGATAATATTGACCTGATGGATTAATTTATTTTTATTTTTGATAGATTAATTTAATTTAAAAAAAAAAAATTAAAACATGAAGTCGGTATCATTGGTTTTCAAGGAACCAGCTTGTAACTTTTTATTTGGATCACAAGGTATGTATACTACGTAACACAAAATCATTGATATTTAAATATTATGCACACGTATGTTGCCATCATTTTTAAAATGATTGGTGCATTTACTGAATTTTCTTAATGTTTTCGACCCTAAATATTGTACCTTTTTAATCTGTTAATCTAAAATATAATATCATCTGTCGGCAGAGTAATTTATTCAGGAAAAAGCAAGGTTATGTTTATGTAAACTGATAGTCAACTATCTTAAAACATTTATTCAGGGTGTTTGGCATTTTTCCGTGCACAGTTGAGCAGTGTGTTCTGCAAGTAAAGATAAGACTAAAGTGTTATATAACAAAAAATTAATAATTGCTTCGTTAAGAAGTTATGACAAAAGTATGAAATGTAATGCTTTTTTATTTACTAAACAAACGTATTTACTAAAATTTTGTTTAAAGAGAGCAACTGCTAGTTGAGGCAGGGAGAAATATTTTTAACGTAGAATTATATGGATAACTTAAACATTTCTTTATCAGAGTTTAGTTTCTATCATTTATCTTGGGTGCTGAAATATTCTTTCTTCGATGATAACTTTTTGTTGTCATCAAATTTTGAACTATTGTTCATGTTTATGTTCAGCAAATTGCAAAGAAACTCACGATATCGAATGCTTGTAAAAGATTTATTTTATTTTATTGTAAATTTGTTTTCTTATTTTAATGTCCAGAATCTCAACCGAGTTTCACACTTCATATTTTTGTTATAATTTCTTAACAAAACATTGATCGATTTTTTGTTATTGTAACATTTCAATCTTAGTTTTACTTGTACAACACACTACTCAAGTGTGTACGGAAAAATGCGGAACCCCCTGTATATTAGCACAGTAAGTGTATTATTATTTAAATTCAATGTTTTCCCATTATGTATCCATATTTAGTTTACATTGTTTTTGTATTTATTTTATATTCTTAAGTTTTTGTCAGAACATTCTAAAGAAGACCTTTAATATAGGTCGAAATGTCAAGGAATAGATCTACTAGAGAAGTTACTTTTCTTTTTATTTTTATTGTTATAAAAAACAGGTCACAATAACAGTTCAATCTAATTATGAACGTTTATTGCGTAAGCGATCATTGGGTCGATCGCGGCAGTCGGGCGACGGATGTTTAGGTCTTTGGTCGATGTGGGAAATGAGGGGGTAGCGGAATAACCTTCTCGAGGAGAAACGATCTGACGATAGTTAAATAAAACCTTTTGCGAAAGAAACAGCTTACCGTCTTTAATTCTTCAACCGTTTGTCTGCTATGATTGTAAAAAGCAGAGAATTTCACAAAATATATAATAGACAAAATGTAGCGACAGCGCTACGGGCACTGTACGGCTCTCGGTTTCGAACTGAATAATCCAAGGGATGGACCTTCGTCCTTTTGACCGACGACCCCTCCAGACCCAAATAAAACACTTAATACTAGGTGCTAAAATATCAGCTGATATACACTCGACATCTTCGTTGTCACGTATTCCAACATTTATGACTTTATACCTTGAAACATGTTGGAATATGGAAATTCCGCTATAGTAACAATCGCAACATCTACGTTACTATACAATATAGACATCATATTCTGCCACCTAGGTTTTGTCAAAAGGTACTATACACGCAGTCGACCTATCGGATCAGTCTGGTTCCGGCAGCTTAGCGAATACGTCTTACTTTTGTATTTACTTCGTATGTAAATACTATAAATGTACAACTGTGACTTCTTCAAACAATATCCCACCATCTATCAAAATATTTAAAAATCTTGTTTGGGCAGTTTGTTTAACTATTATATGATCGTATAGAATTTTTAAATTTTATTTTCAGTTTTCAACAAATCCTAAGACTAATTTTAAATTTATCTGCACATTACTTATATTTCCAAAGTTGCTATAATTAAATTAAGCGTGTAATTCAAAATTCTGGGCAGTAAAACGTGACCAACAGAACGTTGACATGAAACTCGTGGGTTATTTGCTTTAAATTTAAGCATTTACTGTTACAGTACGGCGCCTACTATTAAAGGTTTGTTGGTTGTGGATGTGGACACGAGCACACGTCCTAATTTAAATACATGGAGACGGGCGTGCAGGATCTGCTTTTCGAATTGGAAACTGATATTGACGGTATTGAAAATAGAATGAGAGGTGGAATGGCGATCCAGCTGTGAATTCTCTTCGCTCACGAAAACCTTTTGTGACCTGGAATTACGAGCTGGAATTAATTAATAACCGATACCGACAAGATTGCATTGCCCGGATTTACGTTGATGTAAAATAATTTTTTTTTTTTTATCTTTTCTCTATTCTATCATATTTTGTTGCTTCAGGCCAACACATGACCGTGCGATATGTACTAAATTGAATCACGACTTAAAGTAAACAGGAAATTCTGATTATTGTAAAACCATGATGTATTATTAATAATTCATATTATGATGTTGTATTTATGATTCTCATTTGACTCTTTTATATAAATTCATCACATTAATGTTTAATATTTTAAATTTAAAAACACTAGGTTTTTATTTTTGTGCGCAAAATTATTTGCAATTACAGCATAGAAGTAAAAAGTTAGCAACAAATTTATTTTCAAAATTTTATAGACTGTTATCGTATCACATTAATACCATTGTATTATTTTGCAAGCATATGTGTAGTGTAACCAGAGACATCTTATAAATTACTTTTTATAAAGAACAAAATTTTGAATGAATTAAAATGAGCATAAAAATTATTCTCTATGCATCTCGTGCGAAGAAATTCTCCCCTTTTTCAAGAAGGCATCTTCCAAGACGTTTGATAACTACTAGTTAAAATTATTGCAAGTTGTGATGAAAATAAAAGTGAAAACTTCAATAAGTTTCTAGGAGCGTTATAATAAAGACATTAAATAACAATAAAAATTAGTATCTATACCACTTTTTGATTAATGAGTTCTGTTCCGGCTGATGCGGAACACCTTTCGCGAAGATTCTCGAAGGTCCGTTTATGACACGGACAGGAATGTTAGTTTATTTCTCGTTTAATTACCAAGAATATTTTAGAGTTTATTTTTCTATTACCGGCAATTTCATTTTCGCGATAGTAAAGTTTATTTCAGTCACTTCGAGTTTTTCCATACCATAGCCTTTAGAATTTCGTTTCGCTTAATAACCAACCGAATCACAAACTTGGAGCGGCCGAAGGGTTGTTACCGTGCACGGTCAACCTGGAGGCATCATTGGCTGCCTTGCTGGGCCTTCGAGAGCATCCCCATGCGTCCCATTGCCCTCACCCCCGCTCTATCGGGGTTGGCAAAAGGGCGTTAACATTAGTGAAAATCGTAGCCTAAGATTTTGATTGGGAATAAAGACAACCAATCCACTCGCGTGGAAAATCTTCATGGTTTCGTGCGCGGACCCTGAACACTCTCGAATGAGACTCAACAAGACTCGCAAAGAATACACATCAAACAGTCTCAATAGATAGTCGCGCTCAACAGAGCTTATACAAACAAAGTTACAGTCCGCATACATTTTTTGATAGGACTTCAGAATTCGCTGAAGACTCCTCCGAGTCGTTTAATCATCGCTAAATAATTGTCGACGCTGCGACGCATAAACAAGTTCAATGAGAAAGTATGTTCAGGCATTCATAAGATCCAACCCGTATAATATACAGGGTGTTCGGCCACCCCTGGGAAAATTTTAATGAGGGATTTTAGAGGCCAAAATAAGACGAAAATCAAGAAAACCAATTTGTTGATGAAGGCTTCGTTAAAAAGTTATTAACGTTTAAAGTTCCGTCCGTACTAAATTTTTTTCTCGAAAATGTGCAGGATTTCGGGGGTATATCTATTCACCAAAAATGATTGTGATTGACCCCCGCAACCGAAAATAATTTTTCCAGAACGATTTGAAATTTTTGAATTTAATTGTTAATAACTTTTTAACGAAGCATCAATTAACAAATTGGTATTCTTGATTTTCGTCTTATTTTGGTCTCTAGAATCTCCCATTAAAATTTTTCCCAGGGGTGGCCGAACACCCTGTATGTATACATATAAAAATGCTGACAGTATATATATGGTTTTATGTAGAGTAAGAATTAAATAAACGATGCGAAAAAAATAAAATCGTGCCATAACTCTAATGGATCACCAATTACGACAGCGTAAAATCAAAATATACGAAGCACTAGTTCAGTCTAATTCCTTTCTGGCAACATTAATCATTCCATCTTGTTGGAGATTCTGATCGATCATTTTCAGTTAATTTCTAACTTCGTAAATCTGATCCATCTTCTTTCGTAGAATTTCTGTTCCACGAGTTTATCCATTCCCGTTGTATCGGGCACTTTCTATTTCGTGGATTTATCTATCATTTCTCTTCTCCATTCTCTACAGCATCTTCATTGTCCTTTCTTAGCGAATAAGTTTCTTCTTTTTAGTTTCTTCATGGATTTTTTATTTTCTAAATTTATGTATTTTCTTTGTCATACCTCAGATCTCAGTTTCCTTTTTACACTTTTCCTTTCACTTTTGTGTGCTCTACATTACCAGTTCGTCCACCTCAGTTTATCCTACCTTTCGGTTTTTTATAAAGAAATTACACGAAGAACATTTCGCATGCACGATATTTCACATGTATTTTCATATGTACATGTATATGTAGTCACGAAACTAAAATTTATTAGTTTTTACCATATAACAAAACAATTAATAGTAAAAAATACTGTTCGCAACTGGGTATATTAAAACCAACTACAGCAAATCTTGCATAACTACGAGTCACTTTCGATTGGATAAGCGACGGTAGTCATCCCTACTATTTACTGAGAGGAGAAACTCATACATAGTACATAATGCAAAGATGAAACTTTTTTATTTTTGTTTTTTTTTTAATGAAATTGTTTTCAATGCATTTGTGAGAGTTTTCCGATTAAAATAAGACCAAACGCGATATAATTTGTCTTTAACCTACTTCTAATAGAGTATAAGATCGTATTCTCGAATGCCAAAAGAATCTGTTACTGTTACTTGTTAAATTCCCAAATAATCCAAGTTACATCGTGTTTGGTCTTATTATAATCAGAAAAATGTCACACATATATTAGTAAATGTCCTATTAACAAAAAATAAAAAGTAAATAAGTTTCACATTCTATTACTCTTATTGATCCTTTGTTCATTGTCCTTTTCGAACGTCGGCAAGATACAAAACCGAACGCCATAGCTCGGTTTGTGCCTCTCTGGGAACTGAAAATTAACTATGCTTTTATAACTAAATAAAATAGTATATTTTAAATTACTTTCTATCTCTAAAATGTTTTACTTTTTTAGAAATTAGATAAAATTTATATTATACTATACACCTCAAGACTTAACGAATTTAACAATAAAAAACGGTTACGTTTGGAACAAATATTATTAGGCCTTCTAGCAGGCCCTGCCTTAGACAACTGAATATTGGAAAATCGGTCAAGCGCTTGTGAGAGCGCGGCCCCTCTGGTGGCGAGCATGGAAGGCGACGCCACAAGGCTGAAAAATCATGAGGACTAATAATGCCTCACACTCTCTATGCAAAATTAATGTATCATACAAAAAGTACAGATCAAAAAATATATTTTTTAGAATCCTCTAATTGCAATACGTATCTAAGTCCTGCTTTACCTGTTTTCTATAAAATCATGCAGTTGCATAAGTATTCGTGGGAAGTTTCTCTAGAATCCGAACATCACACTTGGCATGTTCTTTTTGTTTTCCTCGACTCCCCACCTTTTTTAACCTGCTTTCTTCGCTTCTCTCTATATTTTATCTGCTTTTTTTCGTACCTATGTCATCTAATTTTATTTTATTTCCACCTTCCAGTCACTTTTCATTTCCCCTTCCATTCTTTTTCCTTCGTTTCTCATTGATTCTTCTCTTTTTCCCCACTTTTCCGTTTCGCTTCACGCGTTTAATCGCGACACAACACGCGGACAACTTTCGGCTCGTTAGGCGGCAGGATTAACTGCAAGAGCGACGGCAACGCTGCTGTTGTGCCATGACAGTCTCATAATGGGTGGGATATTCTTTAGCCGGCCAACGAGCGATGCCCCAATTTAACAGGTGCGTTTATCTACACGCATGCCACGCGTGTCTCGCGACAAGAACACATCCTTTCACTCTCTCCTTCTTCCTTTTACTCTTTGTCTCTTTTTGTTGTCAATTATATCATTTTGTTCATTTTCTTCATTATGTTAAATTTAGATTCTACGTTCTGCGAAACTCTTTTTGCGCTAAAGCGGTGTCTAGAGGCGTACACCCGGGGCAATTTTGAATATTTTTGGAGCAATTAAAAAATTATATTATATTCATTTTTTAATAAAAGTTTACAGTATTCGCAACACAAACAATTATATTAAATCTTTTCTACAGTTTTGCACTGTGATAATTTTTATCACATTAAATTACAAAACTAATATTTGGTTCACTTTCTTGTGTTGTTTGCTATCGTTTTTAATTATTTTAATTCATAAACTTCTTATTATGATAATGTACAATCATTGTGCTACAATTTTAATTATTGTTTCTAATTTCCTATGTGCTTTAGGAATTACTCCAGAATTTTGAAAAATTTATGTATCCCGAATCAATTATTTCTGTTTTTACTCATCGTAAATAAATATTATTTTCCTTGCCATTTGGCAGTATTTTCACTTTAAGAAACTAAAAAGAGTAATTTGTATTGACATCGATATTTTGTTTTGTTAAATCTGATTTTCTAAAACCAGATGAAAAATATATCTAATTTATAATAATAGTATATTTATGTTCTCTTATCTTTTTTTTACACAATTGAATTCACAAAATAGTTATTTTTCATTTTGTCAAAGTTCGGTTCACTTTATATTATTACAATGCATTATCAAAACAAAAATTTAACAAAAATACACATTATTTTTTAAAGAAATCAGATTATTTACTAAACTAAGTTATAATATTAATTACAGATAAAAATAAAAAAACACTGTCTCTACAATAAAAAACTTAATATAAATGAAATCTTCCAAAAAATGCTGAAACTAGTTACGTACCTATGGGTTATTTGCTTTCACAATTTTGACAAATGAATCAATCATATTGTTCATTAGAACTAAACGAATCTAGATATACAAGGCAGTAATATTGTTCATTCCTACTGCTGTTTTATTATTTTTTCTTATTATTTTCGTACTTTTTTCATATTCTCTTGTGATTTATTTTTTATAATTTTCAGTGTATATACCTACTCGAATTCCTTTCCTTCCTGCCCTTGTTTTTTTATTTTTGTTGGGTTTTTTTTATTTTTGTGCGTTTAAAATTTTGTTAAGATTGGATGAACCACAGGACGTTGAAGGTAGACAATCGAAAAGAATGTCTTACAAAAGAATATCGAAGATATTTCATAATTATAAATAAATGCAATAATAATTGGTAATTATTTACTTTAGCAATTCCTCACCAATTTCCATGACCTTCAAGTATGTTGTCAAGGTCACTGTTATGAAGAGTTTTTTTTTATACATGTTACCGCCGCTCGCCCTTCATTTTCGAGATATTTGCAAAAATAATTTTATGTCTGAATTAGCCTCTGGTTGAGTTGGAGAGAAAAAATTAAACTTTATTCTTTACTATTATTATTATTATCGTTATTATTAACAGAAATTGGAAAAACGTCTGCCATTATATAAAAAATAACTTCATTTTAAGGACTTATAATAAGGTACTCAATAATCACTGATGCCAAGGTAATAATCAAAATGCGACTGTAAATACTGAACAGATTCGTGAAATACCGTATCTGTAACTGCTTACAAACATAGTGTCATATAAAATTTCAATCATAATATTTACACCATACCAACTTGGTACAAACCAATATTCAAATTCCAGTATTCAAATAATGTATACTATGTCAAGCTAATATCGGATAATATAATAAAGAAAATTGAAATAGAAAATTTATGCATGGCCGACCGCCTTACGGCGGCCGGTATAAGAAAATCTAACCCAGACCTAATCTATTATATTAGTTACTAGGTAGAATAGTTAGGTTTAAGTAAGGTTAGCCTTAGACTTCTTTATGCCGGCCACTCAAATAGAGTTTTTAAGCATATCCTTTACACGCATCCATTACCGGTCGCCTCGATGTATCTATAGAAACAATAAACAATCGGCGATTCAACGCTTACACACCCACTGCCACAGTCACGTACGTATAGACAGAATTCATTCTAGTAGCAGCGATCTTTTTAACGAAAAGTCTCGGAAACTAAGGCTGAGCGGCGGTTATATGTATAGAGAAAAATCTTCATAACAGTGACCTTGACAACATATTTCAAGGTCATCGAAATTGGTGAGGAATCGCTAAAGTAAATAATTACCCCAGTATTTGATTCAAAAGTTTCAAATTGAAGATTTAAAAAAAGCACTTACCTGTACCGGGAATATGTAGTTACATCGTCATTTTAAAACATTAAGAAAAAGTTACTTTCGAGTATTGAAATATTTTGATCACCGAATTTGTTCATTGAGTACCTACATTGCTAGGATATGTGTACTTCAATCGTTGTTTTGTATCGTACATGTCAAATTTGTGAAAATCGGTGCATTAGATTTCATGTTGTTTATCATGTTACAATTGCTAAATATTTTTTCGTTTTTTTTAAATGTATACTATATCTATATGTTACACTCTTCACATTTGACTAGATGTTCTTAGTAAACCTCGCTTCAAAGCATACAATAAAATGTACTTCCCGTTCTATATCTTTGTCTGTCATTCCCTTTTGTTTAGTTGAGACGTTAGTCGCAACTTGAATATTGAGCGACGTAGAATTATTCTTGCGCGAGTGTTACTCGCAAGATCAGCAGGAATATTCACGAGAACATATGCGACGTTTGTTGTTTGAATAAAGGTTACTCATCATTTTGTACGAACGTGCTGATAAAGCGGCTTGTTCGTGAAACACGCATCGACGGTCCAGCACTTTAAATCCATGCGCGTACTTCACTCGCGAATCGTTTTCAATTTGCATAAGGAGAATATATAAATTGTCGAGGAATTTGCAGAGCCAGAGAATCGTTGTTTATTGTTCTACTCGAATAATCTACGCTCAGTGCATTGTTTTATAATACTCGGTTCATATTTGGCGTTCGCAATATGTTAAAGCGTTAAAGGTAAGGTTTATGACACGATGTGAATTGCTACTATTGGAGACATAGCAATTTCTCGTTTTGGTAATGACCCGTCGAATCCTTAATGTGAAAGACCATCATCGATAGAATTTAATTTTGTTCTTTTGTGGCGTCACCTCCCAACCTCGCCATCAGAGGGGTCGCGCTCTCACAAGTGCCCGACCGATTTCCCAATATCCAGTTGTCTAAGGCAGGGCCTGCTGGAAGGCCTAATAATATTTGTTTCAAACGTAACCGTTTTTTATCGTTAAATTCGTTAAGTCTTGAGGTGTATAGTATAATATAAATTTTATCTAATTTCTAAAAAAGTAAAACATTTTAGAGATAGAAAGTAATTTAAAATATACTATTAATGAGCACGAGGCACAATGATACTCACACATGTTGATTTCCCTTGGATCATTAACACATATTTAAATAAACTGAAAATTTAAACTAGAAACTATCTTATCACTGACTATAAATCAGAAGAAAACCTGAACATTTATAAATAGATACTAATATATACTTGTTGTAGAGTATTCATAATATAATTTTCAATAACATTGACTGTGTTTCTTATAAGGAAAAGAGGAACTTTCCTTCATTGTATGTTCAGCGCGCACACTTATCTTTTTCTGGTTCTGTGATGCGCTTCAAGCGGTAACTTAATAGCGCTTGAATATTTGGTGGTTGGTGTAATAATTGAGATACAATTAACTATTTTTAATATTTAATAATCTATCTTAGTCTACTACAGTGCGGTCTTCACCTTTCTTGTTTAACTTTGTTTCCTGGTTTAAAAAATGTGTATATGATGGTAACCGATTCAAACTTTTTGTTGTTATATCTCTCCCCGTCAGAAAAGCTACCCTTAAATACCAATCGGCCTTGGGTTCTGACGGGGATGAGGCACGCGGATTGGCTGCTGTGGTATTTTGAATTTTGTCATGGAAGGCGGTCGTTTTCCCTGATTGGAGAAGTATTTGTCGAAAATATTACAGGTGACCGCCTCCAAGCCATCGGTCACCGTTAGGTACCGAGGGCACCATCGAATGACGTCCGGGAGATTCCGCGTGCCTCGACCGTAGCAGGTAATAATTTTTATGAAGCGCCTTGACCTTACTAAGTCATGCAAGACGAAATAAAACTGAAAAATGTTTAAGCCTAAAATAGAGAACCAAATTGCGGATTATAAAACAGCGTGGAAGACAACCGATGGTCGATGGCTTCATAAACTTATTCTTGCTACGGGTCAGGGGGGTTTCTTTAGACCTTTTGGCGGGCGTACATGGGTCCCGCTGTAATTAATGTTGTTACCTGGTAACATTGTACTTAAAAAAACTGCACAGTTGAAACTTATATACCTATGTAAAAGAAAAAGTGGAAAATATTTGTAATTTGTTTTCGAATGTTTTGGAATAAGCTGAGCAAAATAATAAGTCAAATAAACTTTATTTATAGTTTCAAAAATAACTTCTCTTATTAGAATTTTGTCTCGATACCTTACACTACATTTTTCAATCATTTTTTTTTTAAATATAGTAACTATATTTAGTGATTGAATAGGATGCATGTTGCCAATGTTGAAATATATGAAACTGTGCGCGAAAATGGAGAAATTACGAGAATAATTTTTAAAGTTATATTAAACAATGGAGGGAAGAAGGGTTAAATATACGTAAGACTCGATTCTACCAATAAAGTGAATTAGAAGTAATTCCTATTTTAAAAATAGTATGGGGCATCAGCGTCTCAGGCTCATAGTAGAACAAGGTATAAAATAAATTGGTTAGAATGTTAGAAACGGCGAATAAAACACGTTACTGTAAGTTTATTATAAGATGTATTATTAGTAAAATCCACGTTGATTCGTGCCACTTTCAAATATCAAGGAAGAAGGAATTGTTACCTTCGTTCTATGTAATGCCTTGCTAAACATTGATTACTACATAACTATTTAGCTATTAGTGAAGTTGTAAGATGTTGTATAACATAATTGAGTACAAATTTAACCGTCTAACTAGTTTCCTGATAGTTTCTTAGACGTCGAATTAGTATTTGGATAATTGACTCAGCTATTTAGCTTGGAATATTGTTCCAATGCACTTTAACAAAAACGTTTCTCCAATTCATATTCCCCTATTTGGTGAAGATACATATATGTGAAATTCATAATCGAAATTCCTACCCGTTACTATTAGAGGCAATGGTTGTAAATTATTTGTAAATTTAAGACTAGAAAACCACTGAATTTTTTATTTTGTCCCAACATGTAGACGTCTAACAGTAGACGTGTTGACCACCTTACAGTTTTGTGAGAATCACTATCGCGCACACACAGCTGTTCGCAGATTGCCGTTCTGCAGGTGGAACTTTAAACGTTAATAACTTTTTAACGAAGCGTCAATTAACAAATTGGTATTCTTGATTTTCGTCTTATTTTGGTCTCTAGAATCTCCTATTGAAATTTTTCCCAGGTGTGGCCGAACACCCTGTGTATGGGCATTTAATGTCCAGACCTGCGAGATTCTACTCTATTATTTTATGAATTTTTTTGACACAGTTTCTTTTTACAAAGGTTTGAATAGACTATTATTATTAAAAATAATGTTATGTTTCTTTTACGTATGTATAATAATTTGTTTGTATTTGTATTATAGTACTACTTTCTTTTTACATTTATTGGTATTTCTCAGCTTATTTACATTACTATAATAAAAAATATATTTAATTTACTTTGCTTTCCTTTTCTAATTCTTACCCGTGAGAGCAAATATGGCCGTATTTGGTATCATTATCATTAAAAAAAGCTCAGTAATGCGATGAAATGAATTTTATAGTAAATTTGTAAATATAACAATTTTATTTTTGTTCTTTTGGTGATTTATTCATAGTTGGGATAACATGGGCGCTCGTTTCGTCGAAACAGTTCTAGGAATTGGTGGGGATGACTTCGCGAACAATATCGAGGGAAAGATTGCGAATATTAGTGAGGGACCATTGTATTTGGGTAGAATAACTTTTATCGTGCATGTACAGTCGTATGTGTGAAACCTGTTACCGTAATTATTTTAACATCCTGTTTTATACATTGTTACATATCATTCATGCATGGGGCTGAAACGTTTGGTGACTTGGGCGTTGGCTCGAGCATCTAGCGAGCAACCCTTTGAACGGGGTTGACTCATGCCGTATGCGCACACCCGGCCCAATTTTCATTGCCTTTTATGGTAATGCCCCGCCTTAGTACTGGGCATTTTCAACTATATAAGGGCCGCGGTTTCTTACTCGGGGAGCTCAGTTTTACCTAAACTCTTGGCACGACGTTACTGTGACACTCAGGGCAAGATCGGGCTATAATCCCCTTCAAGCAACTATCTACGACTATCTACCTTAGCGGTTTATCAGTGAGTGTCCATTAATCGAGTAGAGCTCCCGCGAACGCGCCGCGTTAAAAGCCGATAACGAATCTTTCGCCTTCGAGGCAATTTAGCAATTGTACAACTTCTTGTAAACCCATAGCTGTACTTGAGCATCGTCAAAAATATATATTCAAGTTATTGTTCCTTACGTGTGTTATTCATTCAAGGCAACCCTGAACCATATTAACCGTAAGGCTAGGGGTATCTCACGAACCCGGTACACCTTTACCGCTCGAGGTGTACCATCACGACAGAGAGCAAGATCCTAAAACATCCTAAAACCCTACGTGGCTCCCAGGGTATAAAGCCCCTGGTTCGTCCACTCCTACTAGCGGCTCCCAGGGTATAGAGCCCCTGGTTCGTCCACGTAACCTCCACCTACGGCTCCCAGGGTATAGAGCCCCTGGTTCGTCCACGTAACCTCCACCTACGGCTCCCAGGGTATAGAGCCCCTGGTTCGTCCGGACCTCCTTTCTTTTCCTAACCATACCCAAAACCACCGGTGGAGTACTGCCCCTCGACCGAATCCAGGATCTCGCGCTCCCGCTCGTAACAACATATATTATACAATGTACGATTAATTTAATGTTAACATAATAAGACTCTTAAATATATTGCTCATGTTCAGATACATTTGTCCGATGCTGTATTAAGTTTCGAATAAAATTAGAAGATAATTTATTTATACGAATCACGTCACTCTACAAAAAGAAAAAGAATCTGTCTGTTATGCTTCTGAGCAGTAGTTAAATTAAGGAATCAACAAATAACTGAAATTGAAGTTTTATTAGCTTTATAGTAGACCCGCCCCTATCCACAGTATTAATTAATTGTAAGGAATAAATAGTTCGGTACCTTGTACCGAGGATAGTACGTATACCGAGTATTTACTGTTGGGATTTTATCCACAAATAATTGAGTTTGTAAAAGTCGGGTTCCGCAAATCGATGGAACGAGAGCAAGTCGTTGGAAGCGTTCGGAAAATCACGGTAAATACACACGGCGGTAGTCGAAGTAACCCGTTCGGAATAAATGGGACAAGTTAACGTCGAAAGAAACGAAGTTCCCAATCCAGGCAGCCCGAAAGTTTAATCGGTAAAATCTTAATTAGAGGCCGCATTTATTAGGGCGGAACTAGCAGCAGAATGCGCGCGTCCTCTCTTTGCATCGGCTGGTATAAAGAAGATAACAGTGGCTCGTTTTGTTCGCGTGCGAAACGGATGCCTGGAGTCGCTAGTCTGGCAATTATTAGCAAAGGGCGGAGCTTGAAATGAAATAACAATAAAGGAAGAAAGCATTAGAGTCACCGAATTTCGATTCTGGGGTAATAATTTTTAACGAAGCTTTTCCAACCATGTTGTTTGATGCGACTCGCTAGGAAAAAAAGGCGGAGTCTGGGTTAGTACGTCATTCTGTAGACAAAGACAACAATGGGTACAATCCTATTCGAATACTGGATAATAATTTATTCGTGACAATTATTAGATCGAATAGTTAAATTTGTAATCGTTCGTTAGGAAATGTTTCATTCCATAATTGAAATTTTTATTTTTATTCGATGAGTGGTTTATTTTGGATTCATTGTTTTGTATGTAAATAAGAATTTTGTCCATCTCTGGACAAAGAAGATATCTACGTAGAGTCTTTATTAGATTCAAGAGTTAAATTGCTATCTGATCGTTATGAAATATTTTATTTTATAATTGAAAAGTTAATTTTTATTCAATGAGTGGTTTATATTTATACGTTATTCTGAATTTTTATTCAAATAAGAATGTTGTCTATTTCTGGTCAAAGAAGACGTTTCCTTAGGGCTTCTATTGAGACAGCCTTCAATATTAATGTTTCGAACAATCATTGTTTCCCTGTTTTTCACCCCTGGGGAAAATTTTAATGAGAGATTCTGGAGGCCAAAATAAGACGAAAATCAAGAATACCAATTTGTTGATCGAGGCTTCGTTAAAAAGTTATTAACGTTTAAAGTTCCGCCTGTAGAACGGCAATCTGCGAACAGCTGCGTGCATGCGATAGTGGTTCTCACTCAGCATGAGAAACTCTACTTCGTAAGGTATCGACAGCCTTACAGTTTTATGAGTGAGAACCACTATCGCAGCTGTTCGCAGATTGCCGTTCTACAGGCGGAACTTTAAACGTTAATAATTTTTTAACGAAACCTTAACTAACAAATTGCTATTCTTGATTTTCGTCTTATTTTAGCTTCTTGAATCCTCCATTAAAATTTTTCCTAGGGGTAGTCAAACACCCTGTATAATACAGTCGGAAAATAAGTTTCTTTTTGAAACAAACTTGTTAAAATGTATTAGACAATATCATAAAATGGAAATTTTTCTTTAAATAAATTTCATCACTAATTGACGTAACAAACTAAACAGAATGTTGTTCGATAGAAATTGTGAAATTTTAATTTGAAACACAGGTATCTTAGATTTGTTCATGATACTATGTATGAAATATCAAGTTTCATATTTGGTTGCAACGAGTTTCGCCTGAAGCAAATGTTTATACAGGAAATACAATTTTGTGCCACAATACTTGTTCTTTTTAAAAACAAGACCTTTCCGATAGAAAATTCATTGATTTTTTAAAAGCAACACACATGGTTTCATATTATGTTGTTTTAAGTCCACCATAACTGATATTACTCAAGTAACTACGAATTTATATTCTATTGAACGTGGTTGACAATTCAACTGCCCCTCCGAGATTTTTCATTCTATTTCTGTTCCTCTTCTATGGACACGAAACAAACAGTGCAGTGGCTCGGTTAGTTTAACGTTAGCAAAGTGCACTTCACAAGTACCTTTGTTTGCAAAGTTATAATTTACATAATCTAGGATGCGAAGCATTAGCTCATACAAAAATACACAACATGGATGTAACAAATGCTAAAATAAATTTTTCTAATAAAAAACAAAAAATTAAATATATTATTCTGACATCTGTATTCATATCGATATTATATTTCTAAAGTAACCTTATTCATAAAGTTTTTAAAAATGATTTGGACCAGAACATCGTTTAATAATGATAATATTAGCATTTTATTTATTGATCATGGAAGAGTAGAAGATATCGTAAAAATTATGTCTTATAAACACGTCTCAGTAGACTATCTGAAAATATAATGTCATAAAATGTTATATAAATGTAATAAATAAAACCGTTTAAAATAAAATAAAAAGACCATGATTAAAAAAAAATTTTATCATATTATTTGTTATTACAAGTGTGTATAATATTTAATAATTTGTATTGCAGATTATGCTTGAAATATTTCGAGCATTCTATAGTTTTTCAAATTTGTAGCGTACTTATAGTATTACTTATTACGATACTGTAATTGCATCTAAACAATTCTATTTTATTGTGTAATTATTAAATCTTCGTAAAAATATATACTATTGCCATTTATAAAAAGACTAGAAAAAAACTAATACATATTTATATACTTGAAGATCTAGATGGCAGTAATTTTTTATAAAATAATTTAGAATATTTAGCTGTATGTTATTAAGCCTGCCGTTAAAATAACAAGCCACAGGCAATTTTGGGAGAAAGATAATTAATTAAGTACATTCCTTCTTCGACGATGCGATTTCCAGGTTCAATTAATGTTCATTAAATGACTATTCCATGTTTATATTGTGAAATGATTGAGGAAATTCGTCAGTGCCATTTGAATGTCTGAAATATTGCCATAAGGACTTTCTTTCGTAGTTTTTTCGTTTTATTTCTAGCTGGTAATGAAAACACAACATCATATCATTAATAACACTTGACTTGAAACACTATTGATCCTTCTGAACATTTTTAACGAAATTTTTGCAATTGTTAACTTGTTCCAATTTTTAGTCATCCGTCGATGTGAGTGGAACAAATCATGTACTGTGCGCCGGCGAAAAGTTGGCTAACGAAAGAAATCCAGGTCTGATTGGTATCTATTCATGCAACGAAAGTGGGGATAGATAAAGCAAGCGATGTGCTCCCCTGCCCCCTGTGCCATTCCGCTAGCCAACTTCTCACGTATAAATAGTACAAAATTCATGAAGTTGAAATGCTTGGTTACATTGCGATGGGCCATGTCTTTGCATAATCCTAGCACATTTTTCAGTAATCGTACCGAAAATTATTACTGAATTTTTATTCCATTCCGAATTGTTTTAGTGGTTTAGATAACCTGGATTAGGAATAAATTAAATAATTCGAATATTTCTCGCCACTGTATTCACCAGTTTACATTTTTTTCTCTAACTTTGTACGTCGTATAAACATGGGATTTATTATACTAACCTTACTCTGTGTAAGGTTATTCAATATACATATACATTGTGCAAAATATACATTGTGCAAAATATACATTTTCTCCTTGTGGCTATGTAAAATGTTCTATCATTTTGGTCCGTTGAACTAACACCTTCGTATAATAGAGTTATTTGTGTTTCAGTGTTTCATTGCCGCAAATTGCGGGACAAAAACGTTGAAACGCCTTGGCGAGCAACAATTTTTATCCTCGTTCGTTTCGGACCTGTATACGTCTTTCGTTGTACGTTTCACGCGCATGAAGTTCTCGTTGAAAACGGGAAAGACATTCGAAAACTCGATTAAGCGAGTTGTAGGCTGTCACGTTCGCCTGGAAGTATTGTTAATTCGCGTTCCAAGTATGGAGGCAACGAACGGAACGAGTGCTAGAGTAACCGTTCGATCCGTTTAAAGCGTCACGCCATGTATACCTTGCCCGCGAACTTGTTTCGCAGCACGTGGCAGGCTTCTATTTCGGCCGACTATTTTCGACGATTTTGAGTGGTACGGGGTTTAACGTGCACCGCGTGGAAACGAGCCAAGTTATTTTTGTTTCCGCAATGTACGCACCGTAACAAGTGGCTCAACCTTCCACGGATATCGTTACCCTAATTGCGCCACCAATTAATTATTAACAATAAACTCGACATGGTTGAAGGAAAATATTAAAGACGGCTGTGAACGTGAAACACGGTTTCGTATATATCAACGGTTGTAAAGGTTCTAAAAATAACTGTTCCAAAACTGTTACACAGAGTGTTTCTAAAAGGTGGTGCAAAACTTTGGGTAGCATATAGTACTCGTTGTAGCAAGCAAAAAAGTCTTAATAAATTATTTTCTTGGGAGTCATAAGATGTTTTCATCGGTGTAGTATTGTTTAGCTCTGTTTGAACTAATTCATACGTAGATTTGGGCATATTTTATTCTCGAATAACAACTAAAAGAGTTAGCTTTTCTCGTAAACTAGCTTTTGGATATGGCTTTGCTCATCTGAGTATTGGTTTAAAGAATTCATGAATAGTTTCTGATTTATAAATTAATTTACGAATGAAATGTACATAAAAGTTAGTTTAAGAATCAATTTTAAATTTCTATTCGTTATTTGTGAATAAAATTTGCTCAACTCGATGTATGATTTTCCAAATACAATGTTTTTTACTATTTTTGTTAGCACGTTAAAGACAAAGAAAAACACAAAAAATAGATTGTTTCAATTTAAAGTATTGCTGAATGTCTGGTTTTTAATATTTTTCGATTATTCTAATTCCAACTATAACTACGTTCATATTGAATAACATGCGTTTTGGTTTTTTTGGAAGGCATCTTTTTTTGAAAAACCTTTATTAAGGTTATTGTAATTTCTAAAATAGTGAATATTTTTGTATGATATTCTTCAAATGTAGCTTCAAATATATGTGTTTGAACTGAATACAAAAATATTTCACTGTTTCCTTCCAAAAATTCTAAAGAACCACTAAAAAATTACGTTCTAGAGTAGAACACCTCCTTAAAGAACAATTTGTTATTGTGATGGAAATCAAAAGGTCATTTTTTCGAGATTTCAAGGCTATCGATGTGTTTTTTTAACGGGATTGCATGTTTTTATTATTATATCGGAATAATTGAGGTTTAAAAAATCGAACGATCTATATGTAATACTATAATCTTCGCGTAACATTCAGTACGAAAAATTACGCGAATAAGGAAATAACTACCACATGAAACCCATGCGGTTGAAAATATCGATTCCGGGTAACAGTTATTCACAATAATAGTTCTTTCTAACCGCCTTAAAAATCGAAACCGATATTATTAAGTTTATCAGAAAGTTGCGGCCGTTTGACATACACTTAAAAAAAAAAAGAGAAAATAAAAAAGTATTTTTCTTTGTTACCATCAAAATGGGGAGAAGTTGTTAATATTAGTGGAAATTACTCTGCAAATTGAATATTAATAAAAAGTATACAAATTTATTAATTCCTTTTACTTAAACAGTTAAAACTTTCCGCTAAACCTAACTGTTTTCAACCCCTAATATACGTATATAAAATTGTAGACAAAATTGCGTCGTATACAAGTGATGGCAATTGCAATTTTCTGCGTGAATACAAATTAAAATATTGTTAGGTCTCTGCTTATAGAACATTATGCTATTCGTTATTTAAGCAGAGAAGGGATTCCTCGTCCGGAAATAAATAAGATAAAGTTCATTGCGCGAGCCTCTATTTTTATCAGAGAAGTGGATTTTAATTTCTTCTATGATGTCCAGAATTTGTGTTTTCGAAATATTTTTTAATCCCCCTGTTTAAGAAAGGGAATTCTGGTTCAAATTTCAAAGGATTTCATTATTTTTAAATAATCGAATTCAACATAAGCTGTGGTGGTCATTGTATCGCCACTACACCCTTGCGATGGTATGAATAGAACGGAATGCAAGGTTAACTTTTAAGATCTCTATTTTTTAATTTTCTCAGGGTCTCGTGCGAGCCTGATCGTTCTGGTAAATATGTACTTGGCGTACAGAGCTGTACGAGACGCCTATGTTTTCATTTAAGACCGCGCCTGGGCCTCGGATCATTTCTAGTCTGGCCTAGCAAGGCTCTTCACTTTTATTGCCATCTTCCGCTCTCGTTAACTTTCTCTCGTTTAAGTAGTTTCCATTTTAAATTTTCCATCTTTTTGTTCTGTCTTTTTTCTTTCCCTTTTCGATTAGGTTAAGGTCGTTGTTTATATTCCTGGGTGACGAGGTCGAGAGACACAGTTGGAACAGTTCAATTTGACCCGTCGAGGTAATCGGTTCATAACCTGCATGTTGGAATTCCAAACATTTTATATTATAGGACACGTCATTTATTTTCAATATTACTTAAATTATTTAATTTGGTCATCTGGCCAATGTACCTTTTTTGATCATGTTTGGCCAACACTGCACATGACACTTAACCCACAATAAAGCATATCTTGAATGAGGATAGCTCTGGGTTGTATTTATTTCACCGTCTATGCGATTATTTAATGTTCTCTTATATAATGTTTATGCATAGTTAAATAGCTGATTGCACATAAATAATGTTATATTCTTCTAGATATAACACGAATAACCTACATACAAATGTATAGTCTGTAATAAATATATTTTTAAAATTCATTCAACAGAACATAGTATTTTGTACGTCAACTGTGTAAATAACGAACAAAGATTAATTATTCCTTTTTTTAAGTAAACTTTTGATGTGACTTTTTTTAAATAATTCGTTAGTAATATGTTTTGTGAATTTCGAATATGCATTATAATTTTATTTACAATTATAACAATGAATTCAGAACGGATATACAGTTACATAAATTAAAGGAACGTACCCCAGCTGTTATAATAGTCTAAACACCTTCGTGCATAAAATATTTTACAAAGTCTTATAAGACAAATTTCTCACACTTTCTGAAACGGTAGGTTTTCAAATACCTATGAAGGTATTAAATTATTTTGTTCCTCATATTTTTTAATAACAAGTTTTTTTAATTATAAGTCTGCAAAACATGTAATGCATTCAAATCTTTAATCAAATAAATAGATTGCAGGATTTTTGGAGCTCTCATTTCGTAGGTTATGTGATGAATTCGACAAATATAAAATATAGTATATGATATTTATATATAATAGT
This sequence comes from Colletes gigas, assembly GCF_013123115.1. NCBI lineage: Eukaryota > Metazoa > Arthropoda > Insecta > Hymenoptera > Colletidae > Colletes > Colletes gigas. Next base: position 863,372 of record NW_025106675.1, read on the forward strand.
AAATTTGTATATCTGTAGAAGTACGTCGAAAATAGCACATATTCTAATAAGAAAAAGACTTTTATCTCGGGAGTCTCGATGGAAGAAGCTTTCGTTCGAAATGAGAGCGACAATTCATTTCTTACAAGACGACACATTTCACGCGAAGACATTGCTTGTACACGAAAAAGCACTTGAAAGCATCTCACTCCAGCTTTCTTTCGCTCTTCGATGGTACTAGTTGCCCTACCTAATTGCTGCACGCTTAATCCTTGTCTGCTTACTGAAGATACGGGATCGATATTTGTAACAGGACTTTAATCCCTTGATAATGTATACGCGACAAAAATAATCAAATCGTTACTCAATGTACAAGAAAGATCCAAATCAGAGGCTGTGTAATTTTTTATCGATTAATATTAAAAATTATAAATAATTCAATCTTTGTAATATAAAGTAACGTTTATTTCATGATAATACATCAATAGAATGTTTCATCAATTTTCAGTTTCTGAATATCGGGAGCAATTTCAGAAACATTTTCGAAACTTTACTTTGCCAAGGTGCTTAATTTTTATTTTTAAATAAAAAATAAAAATAACAAGTGCAAACTGTGGTTCCCCTAATATACTTCATTGGATGATCCATCACGTTAGTGACACGAGCCACTCAGCAGTGACACACTTTTAAAACGATACCGTGTCTTTTGAATATGGGTGATAAATATAGCAGCGTATAGATCAATCTTCAGCGTTATTAACGTGCATTTGTTTGTTCATCATTTTCATATTTTAGTTTACTTTCTCCTCAGAATACTTCGTTTTATGATAATGAAACCATGCTATTCAAATATTAAATAACTTCATTTCTGTATAATCAAGCTAATAAATACTTTACGAAACACGACGTGCGTTGTTTATTAGAGAAATATTTCTGTTATTTAACGGAACTATTGTCGAGTAGAAAATTAATTTGTCTAGAACAAAACGATAAGCCACTGATACTTAATATTTAATCACGCTCGAAGTGAATTACTGTTTATTTTTAGATACTCTAGTGGGAATAATATCACGATGGAAATGTGAATAATACTTAATACTTAATTACGGTTAAAGTGAAATGTATGTTTAAATATTCTAATGAAAATAATATTACAGTGGAAATGTAAATGATACTTAATGTTAAATACGATCTAACTGAAATGCATTTTTAGATATTGTAATGAAAATAATAGCACGATTGAAAGAGGAGTCATAAAGACTTCGAAGTACTGTAGAACAGAATTTCTTCAGGTTGTAGTTGGTAGCGTTGGAACGGAGAATATGAGGGGGAATCTCGTGATAAAGTGGTCGGTAGTGTGTAATGGCGTTGTGAGGGACACGTGTGAAAATACCTATGCTCGTTCATTGTTAAAGTAGAAATAAATGTGTTGAAATAATAATGAGTTGTTTAGAATCGTTTAAAATGAACCAAACACAATCCCAACAACAATTTGGACTCGGTTCCGTGGCGTCATTCTTAAATATGTATTTATTGCTAGCGAGATAACAGTAAAAACAATGGCCTAAAACTGTATAAAACATGTAAATGTATGACTAAAATGTAATCAAATAAACTACAAAAAAGAATCATAACGTTAGACGTAACATTCGCTTTAAAAAAAATTTATAAAAATTGCTAAATTTCGCAACTTTCACAAAGGAATGACCCCTTAAAGTGACGTACATAAGTGCACTTGAAATCTCTTTGCCAGTGGTTTATTGACGAACTTCAATATGTTACAAAGTGTCGTCGCGATGTACGTCGTCTTTATCGCTCAAAATTACTCACTTCCATTGTATTCGCATCGTTAAATTCATTGGAAATAGTCCCTTTGAAGAAGTCAGTATTTTTTTCTTTCGTCCCTCAGTTGTATAAAATTTCACGCAAAAGCAATTAAAATATATCGTAGAACAAAAGGACCTTCGAGTTTCTGGTTTTACATAATAAACGAAACTCTACATATGAAAATTAGTTGATATTAAAAGCATTCGTGTGGTAAAAGGTAGGTTTTCCAATAGCATTGTCGATATTTTGACTTTGATGTATTCTACAGAAGAAAGATATATCTTTTCTATTAGTAAATGTAATAATGACAATAGAAAAATGAAAAAGTAGTATTACAGAATGAAGGGAAAAAATGATACATTCTTTATTATATTTATTTGCAGAAAAGTCTACTTTAATACAAATGACCTACTCGAGAGTGTCTTAAAGAAATGTATCTTCTCTCGCTTTGATTATTACGCTTAATATCCATTAATCTCGTAAATTAACCAAAGAGTAAAAGAATAATTCGATTTTTGATGTATTACGCACAAAATGGTAATCACAATTCTTTAAAATTTTTAAAAGACAATTTCTAACCACTTTTGAAAATATTATATTTATCTAAAGCTTAATGTTGATATTTCTAAAGATATTTTTCTTTTAAGAGTCACAAGATGTTTCCTCGAGAACGCCATAAATGGTCCTTTGCTCTCTACGCGACATATTTTTCTTTCGTAAAGTAAAATACCGTTAAATGAACGTTATGCTCACTAAGATTCGTTCCCAGACGAACTTTATTCCTTTAAATCGAAATAAAAAGTAATTGGCCATCAATTCGCATACAAAAGAATCTGTGCTTAAAAGCAACGTTTCCAGATAATATTTTCAAAAACATGTACCTGTTCAGAATATGAATAGACTAATTATTCAAGTTATAGTGTATTCTTTATATTTCTTTCGAATCTTCTAGATGCAAACCCAATTATGGTTGCGCATTTATAGGTACTCCGTGGTCTTTCAAATTCGTTCACCAACAGGGTAGTTTATATCGCTAAATACTTTTTCAAAACGAGTCGATCATAATTAGATTGTTAATTGAAATTAACTATCCCGCGACTCGGAAAGAAGCGAGGTTCTATGAGGACACTCCAATTTCTTTTCCGTCTGTTTGTTAAGGTTCTGGCTATTGATTCTTTTTAGCGTCTGAAGAGAGTGCTCCTTCCTTTGCTCTTTGAACCCCTTCGAAACTCTTGACCCGTTTATGCGCTCGGTATTCATAGTACGATACGAATGTTTACATAATGTTCCACGGTGCTTCATATTTTTAAAGAACTTAATCCCGTGTAGTTCTTTTCATTTTCTACAAACGGAACTCTTGTCAGCTCGTTACAAATTATTCCCTCTTATTCCGATGTTTCTTTGCTTTACCCCGTAACCTTTGAAGACTTTAAACGAAGAATATTTTTTATTTTTTAGCAAAATAATTTTCTTACCTGCGATGAAAATTCGCGCGATGTATTTCGAAGCGGCGAATTCGTTTGAACGTGAATTTTCAAACGAAATAAGAGCACTTTATAAAGTCGTTTAGCGATAATTCGTAAAAATTGAATCGATACGGATCGAATCGATGACAGACTAGCTGTCATACGGTGAAGAGAATCGCAACGAGCCACCCTCGTAATCGAGTATTTGCGGAAAACTCATGGCGTTTTGTAAAGCCGATGATATTCACTTTTTTTGATTGCTAAAAATTTAAAGAGGTAGTCAAATTCCTTGCATATTTCAATCTCAAAATGAATTTTATTAACGATTTCAAATTCAATTGCTTAGAAAGATTAGGTATACTCAACAATTCATTTAGAAATTTGGCGTACAGTCACAATTAAATTCGACGCCTATCTTTTGTCTATACCAGAGGTCGGCAAACTATTTTTCTGAAGAGCTACATACTATATACTTCTTGTCTTTGAAGACCAAGGGACTGAAATTATATTATATAATTCAAAATCATAAGTCATATAATCATCAAAATCATAATCTTCGAACTACGAAGCGTTAACAAGTAAAATGTTAATGAATACGCCCTCCAAAGAAAATTTTTTCTGCCGAATATTAACCCGCTACCACTACTATAAGTGTTGTTTTATCGTTAGGAACTTTATGCAATCAACTCAACGCATATTGAACAACACGACGTTTATATTTTATTAAACTTTTTAACTGTAAAACTGTAGTACATCATAACCGGCTTGCTTTCTTAACTAAGAGCGCCACTGTCGCTTACTACTACTTAACACTACTACAAGTGTAGCTACAGGCAAGAATGTAATTTACAGTTTGAGCTCCATTTCTTTTGTTATATCGAATAAAAAATTATGAACAAAATCATGGATATTCTACCCGAAGGCGTATACGTTTTTATATTATTTCAAAATTTTTGACAACGAAAGGGAATTTTAAACAATTCAAAACATTTAAAAATGCCAATTTTATATCGAAGTTATCAAGAAATCACGTTTATATTTTTACAATTTTTGGATTTTGTTATGGTTATTTATGTGCAATTTTTTCGGATTTTTCAAAGTGGTGGTTCATAGTCAAAAAATTCGATATTTATTTAGATTTCGGCATTTTAAAACTTCTTGTCGGGGTGTTAAAAAATGCCACTTGCACACATAACTCAATATATATTTGGTTATCACACATAAATACAGATATATATATATATATATCTTATATATATATATATATATATATATCTTATATATATATATGTATAAGCATAAAGCCAACAAGATCAAATAAGCATGCGGCTAAGCATGACTACATACCGCCGATAAAACCATGCGACCACCACAGAGATGGCGCTGTAGTGGAACGAGCAAACCCCTTTCACTTCTTTAATCGTTTAAAAATTTCGTTTTGCAGTCAAAAATTATGAAAAAATTCAGAAACGTGTACACCTTCAAATAGAATGTCCATGATTTTGTTCATAATTTTGTACGCGATACAACAAAAGAAGTGGAGTTCAAAGTGTAAATTACATTTTGCCCTGCAACTACCCTAATAATAGGGTTAGCGAGTTAGAAGATGGAACAAATTCTTTTGGTGGGCCTAATATATTGGTACGTTTAAAGTTGAATTTAATTTGGGGGAATTTTACCATACTTTTTCGACTGTACCCTTTTTGTCAATTAGTATTACTTGCACGGAGGCTGGTAAATGCTGCCTATCTCCTTGTCCCAGCGGCGTAAGTGCATCGTGCACAGACACGTAGGCAGTTTAGCCCGGTTGGAAAATGCAGCAGCCCTAGGTGCGTTGCGAACGCGGGAACGTGCCTTTGCTCTTAGGAACCGACGCTTTCAGTAACACGCGTCTACGCTCTGTTCCGTTCCTTTCGCGTGTCGCCGAGGAGATTCCATATCGAAATTTCTCGTGTAATATCCCAGTCTCTGTGTATCGCGGCTAATCCTCCTCTTGCGAATTAACCCTCTCCAAACGATAGAAATTGTTGGTAAATTTCACCCCATCAGTGTTGCCATACAACATTAATTCCGTGCGTGCTACCCTCGGAAACGAACGTTGTAGGTGCAAAAGTATTTCTAATACGAATTACCATCAAAGCAAAGATGAATAAAATTTGATTGGAATAATATGAGACGAGCCCATACATTTAGGCCATTTATCTTTCTTATTATAAAATAATAAAAGTAAAACGAAAGAATTGTAATACTTTAGTGTATATAATAAAAATGGTTATGTAAAAATCTAAAATACTTTTCAAGCGTTTCATTAATATACCAACCTATATTACTTTTATTGCGTTTCCAGCAATTGGATTGTGTTTTCTTTTGTTTGCCTGCCCTATGTTTTATTTGGCGTCTTTAACACATTGACTGTCTAAAATCTTAAAATTGTTTACGAGACCAAAATTTTGATTTCAAGATGAACTCCGTCTCCGTTGCTTATAATTCCAAAACATTACGTAACCAGATTAGCAAAATTTTTCATTCCGTTCCTCTGGTGACACGCGCCACTGCTCCTGGAACCACGTCGAGACACTCCGCTGCAGACCTTCCAGAAGCGACTCCAGCGACGAAAAAACCTTCGCCCCGGTAGCAGAACGAGTCACGATCCCACTTCTGACACCAGTGTTGCGCCGGAGCGAGGCGTTTTTTGTCGAACTCATCGTAACACAATAAGTAGACACAGAACTAGGAACCAAGAACTAATAAACAAGGAATTTTATTAATAGAGTGTTGACAACACGTTCTCACTCTACGAGGTCTCTCGTGATTCTGTTCTTTTAAATCGTTGCAGGTTCCTCTGGCAATCTGAAGGCACGGAATCTCGCTTCCGCTCGTTCGAAGGGGCAGCTTCACATCGTTGCGGAACAGCCTTCACGTTGCCGCAACGATGCATCTTCAGCCCGTCGCAACAATACTATTCAATTTAAACTTGTTTATATTAACATCAGTGTATCGTGGGTTTAGTCTTTGATTCAGTTGTTGACAAATTATAAACTCAACCAACACAGAAAGGCTCCAAGGACAAAACATTTTTAGATGCAATAGTACAGTAACGATTCTTAAAATGAATCCAGACGTGATTAGTAAGTTGAACATTTTCATCTCTCATAACTGGAGAGGTCCTCCTTGGAATCAGTGAAACGTGAAAAACGATACAAGTTTGTCTAAACAAAAAAAGACACTATCGTACAGAGTATTCGAAGGAATAAAGATACGAAGATAGTGTGTTTATAGTAAATGCACTATCGTTATTTTACGCTTTTTTAATTCATCCAGCAAAAATCTGTCCGCGACATCAGGACCAGCGTCTTCAACATTTTTTGCAAATTATTAAAATAAATGAAAGTCTCGATCGATATTGTTTATAAAGTAGGAATAAGTAACCGTTCTAACTGTTCTGATTGGTCGAACTATCTTACACGCGTACTCAAAGGATATTCAAATTCGATTTCCTCTAAAACACCGTACGAACAAATTTCACTTTTGTACAAGGAATCGGTTCCATTTTAATGGTACCATGATTTCAGAATCACTCTGTATATCGTTCTAACCGACGAAGATAACTCAGCAACTGTATATCGCCCATAAAAACGCAGACGTCGAATGTGCGACAAGTTGCTTCCTTGTAATTCGCGAAAGCTGCCAGTCTCTTTGGTTCGATGGTTAATTAGCGAGTTCTCGGCTTAAGAGCAGTAATCAACCGAGACAAAGACGACTCTGTTAACGCCTGTATGGCTCGGCTTTGCACTTCTTTTCCGCTTTGATGCATCCCAGAACACTACTTACGACAGTAAAAAGTTCTACATACTTCGAACTTCGCATGGCTATGCACAATGTTTGCTATTGATAGAATCGTCGTACAGTGATCCTGACCAAATAATTTTATGACCATTTTATGCATCTGTTGAACTAGAAAAAATATTACAACGAAATTTAAGCTATGAAAAACAAAAAAAATAATCCCTTTTTAATGATATCCGTCATAATATATCTCGCGTTTAGTTAGTGTTCTTTTTCTTAAAACTTTTTAATTCAATTGTTAATTGTTAATAATACATTTGTTCAATAGTGTGTTTAATGGTCTTTCAGGTGATTCAAAGTGCGTGATAAAGCATGTTTTGTATTGTGACGAGTAACATAATTCAAATACGTGCCACGAAAAATAAATAATGTTGAAAGTATATTTACCCATTAACAAATAATTGTTGCTTTTTGTATCGTACTTTCATAAACTAAAAAATAAAGGGTATATAATTTTAAAGAAGTTTTATGAAAATAACATTTTTTATCTCATTTCTTAACTTTAAATGCGAACATACATACAGGGTGTTCCGAATTTTTCCGTACACACTTCAGCAGTGTGTTCTACAATTAAAACTAAGACTAAAATGTTATATAACAAAATATCCATAAATGCTTTGTTAAGAAGTTATAACAAAAATATGAACTGTGAAACTCAACTCAGGACATTAAAATAAGAAAAAAAATTTTAAATAAAATAAAATAAATCTTTTGCAAACATTCGATATCGTGGGTTTCTTTGTAATTTACTGAACATAAACTTGAACAGTAATTCAAAATTGAAGAAAGAATATTTCAGCACCCAAGATAAATGATAGAAGCTAAACTATGATAAAGAAATGTTTAAGTTATCCATATAATTCTACGTTAAAAATATTTAATAAATAAAAAAGCATCACATTTCATATTTTTGTCATAACTTCTTAACAAAGCATTTATGAATCACTTGTTATGTAACACTTTAGTCTTATTTTTACTTATAGAATACACTGCTGAAGTAGAAGATAGAAAAATACGAAACACCCTGTAGATGTATATAGATATACCTATAAAATTATTGTTTTTTTTCTATACTTATTATTATGATGAATTAAAATAGTAATAAAGTTACATGTTGGAACTGCAATTTTGAAGAAATTTCGAAGAAAAGGAAAACTTGCTATGAAAAAGAGTTATCTTTAGAATGTTCAATTTTGATCGTTCTTTTCAATTGAAACTTTTATTAAATTCTATTAGTTGTTTCATTTTTCGAAGTTGAATTGGTAATAAATATAAATTAAACACACGTCGATTTAAAAACAGTTGATTTTTTGATGAAATGTCGCTGAATTCCTTGATTCAAACCACCGGGCACTGGAACGTTTCATGCGCGAAGAATTTTCCGTGGAAATCCATGTGTTGCAAGGCGCATTGAACTTTAATTGCACGCGATACTTTGCGTCAATTACAATTCGATTATTCCACAGGAATTGAACAATATTCCGGTCGAATTGGCGGACTCAGTGTTTACACGAGTTCGTATATTTCAATGCGAAACTCGGATTTACTTGGTAATCCGTTTACCGCTTGTTTGTCATCTCTTGTGACTTCTATTCTAGTATCTGCTGTTGTCAAATTGAAATAGTTCAGAAAGCAAAAATTACGCGACTCTTCAAACCTTTGCATTCCAGGAGCAACTCTCACAAAGAACATCCGCAATATGCTCCATCTTCAACCTCGTTTTTGTTAAAATTTTGCAACTACATAAAGAAGATTAGGGGACATATATTTTTTTAGCGGTGGTAAATCAAATTTTAAAAGTGAAACTACTCTCGAAGACTTGAAAACGATACAAGGAAATTAAAAAAAATTCTTGATGGGTTTTGTTTGAAAGTAACATCAATTAACACCATTTAATAACACCATTTACATTATTAAAATTTTGGAAATTGCGATGCATTGAAGTTTTTTTGTTTTACTTTACAATAAGCAACAGGTATGTTTATTTTATTTTTACATTATGCATACTGACAACTAGCTTTTTCATATTTTATTTTCATCAATTCGTTTAATCGTTTTCGAGGTATAACGGAACAAATACTCGATCAACCAGACAAACGGACAAATAAAAATTCTGAAAATTTCTTTTTTTTGTTGCTCTGGTATCGTGAAGTAGACCTAAAAATATCGAAAATTCGAGGGAAAAACAAAATTGCAATACCTGCCCTCACAGATTTATTTCTATGTGTAAGTTGGTTGGAAACGTACGATAAAATGAGTAAATATACAAATTATTTTACACTGTAGATTGTAGTGAATTTAAAAGTGGATGGCAAAATTATTGTACATATTGAAAGTACAGTTTAAAATTGTTAAAACTGGTCTTTTCTATAGGATTAATAACATTTTGTCAAAATAAAACATTAAGTTTTCTTTCCTAACTAACTTCAAGACTTGAAGTGTAGTGAAAATAACTAGGAGCTTCTAAAGTGCAAAATTGTCGTTGAAATTATCACGAACAAAACAAATTTTATAGGAGCAATGACTTAAAGTTGCTATTGTGATAAAGAATTCAAAACTAACATTAAAACTGTATTCAAAGTAATGTAGAGAAGTAGTGTTTTTATTTAAATATTTACACGGAATTAGTTATTTATAGATAATACAAGAAATTACATTTTAAATTAAGTTTATTTTCTTTTGAACAATATAGGATCATTTAAATTAAGAAGAAATTATATTCCTGTTTATTATATGGTCATTAATATGTGTGTGTGTGTGTGTGTGTGTATAATACTTATAATTCTCAAGGATTTGTGTCGTTAACAAGCAGGAAATTTTAGTGTTAGTATTTGCTTTTGCAAAAAATCTTAACCCCATGTCCATTTCTATTAAGACATTATACAAGGTAAAGTTTCTGTTAATCTTTAGACATTGTGACAGGTTAATATTTAACTTGTGTTTGTACTTATGCTGGGTGTTTGGCTACTTCTCGGAAAAATTTTAATGGGAGATTCTAAAGACCAAAATAAAGTGAAAATCAAGAATACTAATTTGTTGATTGAGGCTTCGTTAAAAAGTTATTAACGTTTAAAGTTCCAACTGTAGAACGACAATCTGCGAACAGCTGCGTACGCGTGATAGTGGTTCTCTCTCACAAAACTGTAAGGCTGTCGATGCGTCAGTAAGTAGAGTTTCTTATGCTAAGTAAGAACCACTATCGTGCGTACGCAGGTGTTCGCAGATTGCCGTTCTACAGGTTAACGAAGCCTCAATCAACAAATTAGTATTCTTGATTTTCGCCTTATTTTGGCTTCTAGAATCTCCCATTAAATATTTTCCGAGAGTTAGCCGATTATTAGCCGAACACCCAGTATATTCTATAGTAAAGTGGCTGAAGAGGACTTCTTTCTTGTGTATATGTAGAGGTGAGTTGATTTTATTTAATGTATAATTTATTTATGTATGTCAATATATCCAAAGTCGTCGAAATACTAATTCTTTCAGAGATTGTTTATCAAACGTTTTAGTTTTATTTTTGTTGATCAACGTTAAAATTCATGGATGGTATTATCCACTACATAACGTAAAATGGTACGCAGTTAAAAATGATTGGTGACCCCTGCCTGAAGAAGACATTTCCGTTTTTCGGATCAATATTTGAACTCATCTATGAGAATTATTTTAAGAAAAATTATAAAACATACAAAGTTGAACATTCACACAGTTATTTGCTTATTATTTTACTAAATAAACATAGATTTTCGAAAATTTTATTTAATTATTAATAATGTAGCGAGATGAGTCTTATCATTTTCGAACGTTCAAAACAATTAAATGAAATTTAGAATTTAACTATGTGATTGTGGCTATAGTTTGTACTAGAATAATGGATTAAAATGATTTTTAATTAAACGTCAAGTTTGTAACCTATTATTTTTAATTCTATAAAAAATTGTCTACTTTCATGATCTAAAAATATCTAATTGAAAATATTAAATGATAACTGGACATTGTTAACTTTGTTCAAGGTGAGTCTCGTAACCAGCTTTTTTCTATGTGAAAATTAAGAAGAAAATTTAATAATGCTTTTTATATACAGGGTGTTCCGCCACCCCTGGGAAAAATTTTAATGGGAGATTATAGAGGCCAAAATAAGACGAAAATCAAGAATACCAATTTGTTGATGGAGGCTTCGTTAAAAAGGTATTAACAATTATATTCAAAATTTTTTCATATCGTTCTAAAAAAATTATATTCGGTTGTGGAGATGAATTACAATCATTTTTGGTCATTACACATATCACCGAAATCCTACGCACTTTCGAGAAAAAAATTCCTTACCGAAAATCTAATTAGGTGCCTTCGACGAAAAAAAAATTTCAAATCGTTCTGGAAAAATTATTTTCGGTCGCGGGAGTCAATTACAATCATTTTTAGTGAATAGACATAACCCCAAATTCCTGCGCATTTTCGAGAAAAAAATTCAGTATGGGCGGAACTTTAAACGTTAATAACTTTTTAACAAAGCCTCCATCAACAAATTGATATTCTTGATTTTCGTCTTATTTTGGCCTTTGGAATCTCCCAGTAAAATTTTTCCCAAGGTTGGCCGAACATCCTGTATAAATCGATTCCATGGTTAATTCTGCGTATAAAAAGTATAATACAAAGTACATATAATCATCAACAACTAAATACTTTAAGAGATATTTCAGTTATAACTGTAGGCATTCTTCAAATTTTCAAATTTTTTTTTCGACTACATATTCTTAAAATATTAAGGAACCAAGAATTAAAAAAAATTTTAATTTTTTTGTGTCTATTAAATCAACATTTTTTAATTTTTTTAAATTAAAAGGATACATAGTATAAATAATGTTTGAAATTTGAAAAATTTCTGAAGATATGTACGTTTAAATAATGTACTAATCAGAAGTAAAACGAAGTATTTTTTAAAGACTTGAATTGTCGAAGACTTTATTTTGTTTATTTTATATACAGATTATCTGGAGAAATCTGTTTATGTAAAAACTATCAATAATTCCAAAATATTTTTGTATTGTATCTTTCAGTATATTTAAGAAAAAAATCAATATTTTCCTCTCAAAACCCAGAATACTTCCTTAAATAATTCTGTAAAAGTGTCAGAGATCGTTTGGACAGTAAACAATTTTGGTTCTTTCGTCGTAATGTTTTACCAAGATATACCTAAACCACTAAACTTTCACAATATTGCCTGAAAAAACGCTCACGAAAAAACGATTGCACTTTGTTTTCTTGCTGCCGGACATGATCTTTCGATTTCAATGGAAATAACGGGATCACAATGGATACGGTTCATCCGTGTTGAAAAGGTTAACAAGTATGAGGTGTAAGTGTATCGTTGAGAGCACGAATAGCGCACTTAACACTACGAAGCCTTGTGGGAATTGCTAGGCAATTCCTTGGCGTTAACCAGAAGCAACGCTAACTGTCAGCCGTTATACCGTCACGGACAGATCGTTTGAGCCTTCGCAGTGGAAAATTACATATTACCGCGGGACCGCAATAAGCAATTTGCCCGGTTGGACGCGTATTTCCAGCGTACTTTACCTTCGTAACCGGCCGCGACCGCAATCCACTTAGAGGTATGCACAAAGGGGTAACAAACAGCATACAAGGTGATATTTCGCAGGATTCTACGAGCCCTTTCCGTTATATAATCCTTCTTGCGAGAAAAGGCACGCAATCTTACCGCTTCATAGGTTTCTAGTCATCTTGTAGCGTTCATTCATTACGGGGGCAGTCTCATGTGTACGTTTCAAAATTTAACCATCTTTATTAATTTTTTTGAACTAAATGTTACTTCCAACGCTATAATTTATTTTCACAATTTACTTAACTATCCTTTGGAAATATAAAATAAATTTTTCAATAATTTTTATCGATTTTTCATGTTTTTATTACGCCCACAGTAAACATGTGTTTAAACACTGGCGTAGGTGATTGCAGTTCTCAAGGTTGACTAAATCAAAAAAATCAAAATGATTTTTATTCGGCAGGTTTCCTGTTATCGCTCGTAGCAAAATGATTAATTTATGTTGAAAATTGGCAAAATGGGGAAACCTTAAATTAAAAATTGCAAAATTTTGTCATTTTTTTCATAAACCTTTTAATAAAATTATATAATATATTGTAAGAAGTGTATAGTCCGGGCCACGATATAGCGAGGTGGTAAACTAAACTCTTGAGAGTCGGCACCGACTCTTGCTGCGGATCTTAGAGCCGTACATCACATTCTGCTTGAGGCTGCCAATGATAAATTAATGGTAGCCTACATATGATTTTGTTTATTAATTGTAATTATTTAATGATATTTGGAATTAATAAATGGTGTTTTATTTACAAATAGAAAACATGTAAATACTAGTCACTATCTGAAATATTTGGAATGTATTTCTGTGTCCGTATCTGCACTACTTTTTTCATTTTCTACCTGCATATATTATGAACAGGTAAATTAAGATATTAAATATCTGAGTAAGACCTTTACCTGTTACGATACCTCTAAAAATGGTTTTCTCCAGAGGGTCATTCCATGCGAAATCGGACACTTTTCGGAGTACCATGTCGGATTTTGTTCTACTTTGAATATGTTGTAGTCTTTAGTGATATATAAACGTATCTTGAAGGATTTTTAAAAATTTTAAAAGTTGTTGGTTTTACATCTGTTTGAAATATAGAGCTCCCTTTTTTCAATAAATAATAGCTACTAAAGTAAAGAAGTTATAAAAATGAAATTTTAGGTACTTGTAGCAGACCCATGGGAGTATCAAATAAAAATTATTTCAATTAATAAAAAAATTTTTTTGACTATTTATTTTGCAATTGTTTACAACAAATGTCATTTTTTTATAGCGGGGTAATATTTAAAAATCTGAAAAAAATGGGCATATAGTCCTGTTTGTCCCCTTCACGGACCAAGTTTTAAAAATACGGACACTTTAAAATTGGCCTTATAAAAATTAATTGAATGGAACGCTGCGTCGCGTCGTGGCACGCTGGCTCGACCGGCCAAGTCACGCGTGCCTGCAACAGCCAAGCGTCTATACCTGCTATTGTTACACATAGAGTGTTGGACTGCTGGAAGGTGTAACAGTTATTGGACACTCATTCTTTGTCAATGACACTTAGCATTATACACATTTAAGTTGTCAATGTTCAATGGAAACCACGAGAAGGTGATGAGTATTCTTCCATCGGGAGGCGGGATAGGATATGATGGGATGTAATGGGATTTGGTTCGGTTAAGGAATAATGGTTGGATTGTACCAATGATCATCTACCGGATTAAATTGTTTGTTATAAAATTACTTACCTCATAACAGCTACAACTGTTGATTTTTCACTGTCTGAATACATTCGGGCAGTTAAATGTGTTACTTCTTTGGTTGGAGTAAATGAATGAAAATTGCGTGTTCCACAGATTGTTGTAGCCAGTCCACGCCTTTCCAGCAAGAATTCCGAATGTTTCTTATATTCTTCTGTTGAGCTGAATTCCAAATGTATGTTTTTAATATTGGCAATTGCCCAATCAAATAATTTTTGTGGTGTCGTTATCTGGTCTTCCAACGGTCTTTGTAAACTAGCTCGAGCAACAAGGCGTTTTAAAGAACCACCAATACCATCGCATGCATTTTTGCCATGCGATGTTGCAAAGTAATGCCATTCGGCGTTGATTCCAAAGTCTTCAAAATGGAAATTGAGAATTAATAAATTATATTTATTTTTGTACTGTGATGATGCTCCGTCAGAAAAATATTTGATTTCCTTGATAGTTGTGTAGCGACCGGTCGTGCGCACATGGGAAAGTTTTTCTCTCGTGCAAACGGCCCACGTAATTTACGACTCTCGTTCGTCGAAGCTGTTTTTGAGGAAGATATTTTCCAGACTCGCGTATCAAATGCGTTTAGTAAATTCTTTTCCTAAGTCCCTCAACAGCAAATAGAGACCGTCGTAAATTAGGGATTTCCAGAGGACACTCGACGCGTACCCATCGGAGTTTCGCCAAGTGGGCCCAGCGCGGGTGGTCCGAAGGAAATCTTGCAGTGAGGGCGCAACGTCGTCCCCCTCAATCACCACGCCGTTTCGAAAACAAGCACGCCGTGGGCGTAAGAAATAGGCGGTGATTTGGGAAAAATAAACGGCCCTGATTGGAAAGGCCCAATGCGTGGGGTTAACCAATCAAGGTTGTTTAACAATTTTGCCAGTGCAACCGAGGGGTCGACATGGAGACGAGCGAAGAAGAACACACTTGGTTTTGCGCGCTCTATCCGAGAACATCAAAAATAAAGAAAGATTTGTCACCCCACAAGAAGTGTAGTTCCTACAACAACCTATCCCAACAGTTGTGCCATGTGTTTCCTTAAAAAATTCCACTAATTTCTTCTGGTATACATAAATGGACTGCAGTGCTGTCATGTTGGAGACAATCCGAAATAATTACAAAGTTTTCATGGTTTAAACAAATATCCACCTGATAATATGCAATGAATGTGTGTATTGTCGCCTGTTTGTTGGACCAATGATAATTTTGGATTTCGTCTTGGATAACGAAGGAATAATTTCCCGCAAAATCGCCGACGACAACAAATTCATCAGGTCCTACATTTCTTTAGAATATTTAAAAAAGCTGCTTTGACTTCTTGCAATAAAATCGTGAATTTGCAACTTTGGTAATCGGATTTCTAATTCATCTACAAACTGTGTTGCTGTTAAAAATGTACATTTTGAATTCAACTCAAAAGAAGAATATAAGGAACATTCGGAATTCTTGCTGGAAAGACGTGAACTGGCTGCAACAATCTGTGGAACACTTAATTTTCATTCATTTACTCCAACCAAAGAAGTAACACATTTAACTGCCCGAATTTATTCAGACAGTGAAAAATCAAAAGTTGTAGTTATTATGAAGTAAGTAATTTTATAACAAACAATTTAATCCGGTAGATGATCATTGGTACAATCCAACCATTATTTCTTAACCAGAACCTAATCCCATCACATCCCATCATATCCTATCCCACTAGAACATTGAACATCCTATCCCATTGAATATTGACAACTTAAATGTGTATAATGCTAAGTGTCATTGGCAAAGAGTGAGTGTCCAATAACTGTTACATTTTCCAGCAGTCCAACACCCTATGTATAACAATAGCAGGTATAGGCGCTTGGCGGTTGCAGGCACTGCGCGACTTGGCCGGTCGAGCCAGCATGCCACGACGCGACGCAGCGTTCCATCAATTAATTTTTATAAGGCCAATTTTAAAGTGTCCGTATTTTTAAAACTTGGTCCGTGAAGGGGACAAACAGGACTATATGCCCATTTTTTTCAGATTTTTAAATATTTCCCCGCTATAAAAAAATGACATTTGTTGTAAACAATTGCAAAATAAATAGTCAAAAAAATTTTTTTATTAATTGGAATAATTTTTATTTGATACTCCCATGGGTCTGCTACAAGTACCTAAAATTTCATTTTTATAACTTCTTTACTTTAGTAGCTATTATTTATTGAAAAAAGGGAGCTCTATATTTCAAACAGATGTAAAACCAACAATTTTTTAAATTTTTAAAAATCCTTCGAGATACGTTTATATATCACTAAAGACTACAACATATTCAAAGTAGAACAAAATCCGACATGGTACTCCGAAAAGTGTCCGATTTCGCATGGAATGACCCCAGAGGGAAAAACCTTAATTTATCATAGCTGTAATTTTCAATAAAGATATTAGAACGAGCCTGACCTTCATTGTATGAAGATCTGTTAATAGCTTGCATTTCTACGTTGAGTGAAGTACTGAAATATTTTTTGAGCCAAATATTTATTGAGTGAAATATTTTTAAAAATATTTCAACCTTGGGTGCTTCATCCTCATCTCAGATCACCAGCAAATAGAAGAAAAAAATAATGCAGAACAGAGTGAAGGAATAACTATCAATAAAAGAAGACATTTGTCACAAGACGCACAAGACATTTTTTTGACAGTGTGCAAGAACATAATTACAGTTTATGGTCTAAAAAAGGAAGAAGCTATTAAAAAAACTGCGACACTAACGGAGGTTTCAACGACGAAAATTCGGACATTATTTATATGTGACGTTAAAGAAAGGAAGAAATGCAACAAGCATGGGCAAAACAAAAAATTAACTCCGTTTTTGCAGCACCGCATTCGAAGACAAATTTATTTTTCATACAGAGGAAATCAAAGACCCACAATTGAAACTATTTATGAAACACTTCCACAAACGCAAGGAAAATTTTCGGAAACGTCGTTTAAAAAAGGTGGTTAAAACAAATGGGATTTCAATTTAAAAAAGTTTGAAAAAGAACAGCAATTGTAGACCACGTAAGAATTACAAACTGGAAACCTTTATATTTAACGACAATTGCTAAATATCGTGAAGAAAAAAGAACAATATATTATCTGGACGAGACATGGTTTGATACCCATGAAACTGCAGCGAAAGGGTGGACGGATTCATCTTCGCAATATATTGCGAAAATACCAATAAACAAAAGAAAAAGGCTAATTATTTTACATTGTGGCAGTGAAGAAGGATGGGTGCCCAATTGCTTGAAATTGTGTGGAGTGAATTTAAACAATTGCAATGTGGATTATCACAAAAATATGAAGGCTGTAATATTCGAAGAGTGATTAATCAAAAGCTAATAACAAACATAAATTTTATTTTCAAATTATGGAAATGCTTACTGTTTGGATTTCCAAACCTAAGTTTATAATAATATCGCCTATAACTCGATTCAACGAGAACTGGCAGGAAGTATAAACAGAAAGTTCACGTAATCGACGCTACGGCCACAGATAATAAGCTGCTGAACGTTGCTGCTCAGGGGCGTTTTGTTGCGGCCTCTGAAGACCCTCGCACTACGCATTAAATACAATCATGGTGATTTGATCGCAAATTATAAAATTAAATTAAAAATTATGTTGCAGCAAATATTATAACGTTCAGATTTACGGGTATACAAAATTTATTTCACGAGTAATTAGAACATGTTACGGTTGAAAACTGGAGAAGATGTGTTGAACATGTTGTTCAAGTTATCAAACACAAATTTTGATAATTGGACCATAATATTGATATATTAACCGAATCATTTATAATTAATTTAAATTCTAACAGTTCAAACACAGTACCAACATAAATTGTATATAGTAATAAATAGATAGAGGTTTTGACGCAAAATCGCACGAATGATGAAGATCACCTTGTCCAACGAGATGAGACAGAAGACGGATAGTTCTGTCTTTATTCATTGATACCGAAGTCTTGCAATTATAAAAGTATGTTTAATTTTCAGTTTCCAGAAAGGTACAAGCCGACCTATAGCGTTTGGCTTTGTATCTTGCCAAATGTAGGAAAGAACAGCGAATGAAGAATAACACAATGCGAAATATATTTATTTTTCATCAGTTTATGAGCTGCTCGCGTGCTGCTCGCAAACTGTTCGCCCCTGTGTATTCCCGGCATTAGTGTACTCCCTATTTCGTATCTTTCACGAAGTGCATTATATTTTAGACATGTTAACATGAGATGGTTTATCGAAATTGGTACATTACATTTTTCTTAAATTAAAACCTCGTCTTTCATTGATAAGAATGCACAAGTGCATTTGGTGTAGCCTCGAGTAATGACGACCTGATCTCTTTTTTACAACTTCTTGCCTATTTTATCTTTAGCAAGAAAGAAGTTGCAAATGGCTTTTAAGTGGATGTAAGCTAATTGTCTCGATTCTAAATCCCACAAGTACGTCAGGTGTCCTTCTGCTTTCCTAATTAGATCCTCCATAGGTGAACTGTTGAATTTGCTGTTCGTTTAGCTGCCTTATCTGCTTTTACATTCCTCGGTAAATTAGTATAACCGAGTATTCATATGATTTTAACCTTTCTAAGTTTACTTATTATTGATTTGTTTGCAGAATTGTATATGATTTATCTAGACTCTATTTTCGATCTAATTATCGAATTATCGTTTTTAGTACATTTAAACATTTATTTACATTCATTTTGGAGACTACTGATGTGATTATACCATGTGCACATATTGTCAAATTCCAACCCTAATACTTTTAGTGAATTTGTCTGCCCCAGCATCAAATTGTCAAGGTACAGCTTAATTTTGGCGGGGTAATGTTACCTACTAAATATAATAAAAGCTTTTGTCCCGGAGAATTTGAATCTGATTTTACTTATTCAGTTCTGGAGATTATTTATCGTATTTTGCAATATAATTTACGAAGTTCATACATGTACTCTTCGATATAGGCGGGAAAAATAATAGAACATTCTATACAGATCCTTGGGGGACTTTATTTTGCAAGAACGTTTCATCAGATAAGGTGCTACCATTTCTGATCCCGAAGTTGCTTTATTGTTATGAAATTTCTGCACATTTGGCGACCACGTGCACCTCTAGCGTTTTAACGCTTCTCCCGTCAACAATGGAAATTGGTGTATCGTGAACTGTGCGCCGTGTACCTTCAATTAGGCTTTTGTTCAACGGTACCTTGGGCTCAACAACCACTCGCGCCCTCTACTTCGCGGTCGACTACCTCAGTACGCAACTAGGTGGGCGTAAATTCGCCTTTGGGGAGGACTGACCCATGAAGGACAACAAGCACCGATTTGCCAATTGATTTTACGGCCCATAGTAGGCTGTTATATTTATTAATCTCCTGAACTGGAGAACCGTAAATTTGCAAGAAACCGTTGAACTGCACGACCCGCCGAATAGATATATCGGTTTAAAAATACTTTTAACGCTCAGATATTTTTCAAATTCACGATTTAAAATACGAAAATTAGTTTTTTTTTGCATAAATTCATGTCCTGTGGGTGTCGTAACATGTTTTATGCATTTTTAGCAGTCTACCAGTATTTCGCTTATTTTTATTTAAATATTTTAAGCAGAATGCAGAAGATTATGCAAAAGAATTTCTTGTGTAACGCGTTAATATATGTATAACGCAGCAGTGATACCATAGTAACAATGACAAAAAGAAGAAGGAAAAATGACAATAATAATAAAACTGAATATTATAAAAAAGAAGATACTATAATACAAGAAGGTCAATTACTAAACCTTGATAATTTTCATCATTTTTTAATACGGTAAAAATCAAATTGGACTATATTTTATAGATTTAAAACTTTTTTCTACGATATTTTCTAAGAAATGACATACTTACTATTATAATAACTTATGTGGATATTTTTAACAATAGATATAAATGAGTGAATAAACTGTAATACTTGCATTTATAGATAGGAAATGTCTAAATTCTAATTTGAAGTTGGCAGGCTTGGAGTTTCTTTTTGATTCGTTGTAGCGAATCGAGTTTTAGGAAATTCGAGGAAATCGTCCAGAAGCTCGGAGCGTACCCACCAAATATTCTGGGTGGAGAAATTAGTGTGGGGTTATTTTTATTGTATGGTATGCCTGGTGAGTGAGTGGGGAATGAATGAGTGTGGATGTTGGCAACGCTGGGGCGCGAGAGTGGAACGCGCGGAAGTCCCATGTATCGAGAGAGTGTGATGCACACGTGGAGAGAACATTGTGAAAAATATATATACGTTAATTTGTTAAACAGAAAGAGGCTCATTTAATTTGACTACCAAATTCCTCCCACAATTAGGACTTAAGAATAGTACGTCTGTTTTGGAGATTATATCATACATGCCTTGAACTGTGAAACTGAAAATTTTCGTATTTGTATTGCTTGGATCTTTAGAAATCAACAGACGCCATTCTTAATTATGACAAAATTTCAAATGTTGTGTAATAACAGAGAAAACTGTTAAAGAGAGTGGAGTGAAAAAGATGGACCAAAAAGCTTTAAAACATAGAATTCTTTAATCTGAGATTGTTAGGAAATGTTATTGAAGATATAGAATAAAACTTCAAATGTTATGCTAATTTCTTATAAGCAGTTCTCATAATACTCGTGCAAATAAACCCTCTTTATATGATAAGACAATTTTCTTGTCTATTTTTTATTAGCCTACAATTTTATCTCTGATTCTTAATTTTCTCTCTTGATTCTGTTGTTGTATAAAGGCTGTGATATATTTAAATTGTCCCAGTTAACATAGGTACAACCGGCAAAGGAGTAATTCTGCAAAAAAAGCAAGTTGAGAGTGTAGAATAACATTTTTCACGTACGAGGCTTTGTTCTTGAGAAAATCCACTTTGAAAATTTACTGGGTTCCCGTGCAGTAGAGCGTAACTTGACCGTCGTCATCACAAGTAGAAACAGCGCGTAATGGACAGACACGCCAGATAAATTTTCTCACCTAATCTTGAAAACGGAGCATTCTGCGAAAAAATGTTATTCTACATTTTTTATTTATTTGTCACTGAGAATGATTTCCTTTTTTCCTGTATAATATCGTAAGACTACAAGTTCAGTATATTAAGTTTTATTCGATGCAACATTGATGACTACAGAAGAACAAAATCGTACAATCGATCTCGAAAAACATAAAAGTAATTTATATTTTTGGATTATGGAAAAAAGAATTTAAGTATAAAACACGCTTCTTAAGTGTTTAATTTATTTTTCTATGCATCACCTACATAATTGGGTTTTAAATGAATTACACGTGTACCCGTTAGTGTTGGATGTAAGAATAAATCTTTATTCAAATAAGGAATACCGGAAGAAAACTTATTTGTTTATTCATTATTTGTTATTCGTTCACTATTATTCGTTACTCTTGTATATGTCAAGATGTCGAATGAATGAAATTCAGTACTTAATTTTATTTTCAAAGTAAAGAAAATCAATGGCTGCCAACGCGTAATTGCTTGCAACAGATCCGTGTAAATGTACGAAAAACGAATAAATTCATTTTATTTTACTTTTAGTACTCGTGTATTTCAATACCTATACTCAAATAGTATATTCAAATTAAACAGTACGCGAATTTGAATACAGACATATAAACTACACGTGTACATGATTCAGATACACGTAAAATGGGGATCTCAAATATTTTCATTATTAAATAGCGTTTAAAATTTTAGATTCATTCATAAACCAGCTTTTTCAAAAAGTTAACGGATTCTAATTTAGGAATTAAACGTAAACAAAAACTAGTTTTGCGAATTAAATAAAAATTTATATTCGTTATTTGTTGGGAATTCCAACACTTAGCAGCGGACCCCTTATTTAGTTAAAATTAGTTAAATTACTTGAGTAGCAATTTGGCAAGTACCTTAGGGTACAAAGCAAATTGCCGTACTATTAAGCCGTTAAGCACCGTACCTTGGGACCATACCTGCCTCTTGGGACCGCGGACATCCACCCCTGTACCACCCTTAGTGGGCGGGATTTCGAATATCTGAGGACTGGCCCACGAGGGATGGACAGGGGCTTGATTGGATACCAAATGTCTCCACCTATTTGGGAATCCTTATATATTCGCGGGGCATAGGACTCTTCAATTAGAACATTCAGAACATTCAGAACAGTAGAACATTCAGAACAGTAGAACATTCAGAACAGTTAGAATACCTCAAGAACCTTTGCAAATTAGAATCGAACTAAGGATTAAAATTGAACCAAGAACATTGAAAAACTGTTAACACATATGTACATATTGTAAATAAATTCAAG
The DNA here is from genome assembly GCF_013123115.1 of Colletes gigas. Classification (NCBI taxonomy): domain Eukaryota; kingdom Metazoa; phylum Arthropoda; class Insecta; order Hymenoptera; family Colletidae; genus Colletes; species Colletes gigas. Next base: position 886,160 of record NW_025106675.1, read on the forward strand.
TATTGGTAAATAGTATTGAACTGTCTATTTCCTCAATAAAACGGCTCCACGAACCTTGTGGGAGCCTACATATGGTCCTTCGAGCCGGATACAGTGTTTAATGTGTACAGTATTTGTGAACAATTGTGGACGATAAATCGAACAATAAGGACATCGTGTTTGTATCGAAACACCACGGACGGACATCAAGGAATTCTACGCTTTCGACTTCCACGTAGCCGACGCTGATCCATTTGAGAGACGCTAGGCCCTGACGGACTACAGGACTTGGAACGGCGTTGCAGAATCCACAACGGACATCGAGGAAGCTGATCTGGGAAGCATTCACTGATCACCTCCTTATTTACTCATCTAATCCGTAAGTCATTCTTGCATTTCTCGAATTGTGTTAACAGTAGCAATTATGGACCCAATCTTGAAAACGCACATTTCGGACCGTACGAAGGTGAAGACTGCCTTGACTCGTTTTAAGAAATTTTTTGAATCATACGACCGCTCAACTTCGGTAACAGCACTGGAAATTCATTTGGGAAAAATTTCGCAATTGTATGAAAAATTTGATGGGATACAATCGTTAATAGAAGATATCGTAGAAGGAACCGATCTCGAAGAAAAGAACGCGAACGAACGAGAATCATTTGAAACTTCGTATTGTAATATAGTTGCCGCAGCAAAGGATTATATTGCACAAACGCGAGTACAAAATTTTGCGCACACGAACATGTCAAAACAAAGTACCTCGTCTTCGGGAACTGAACCTCAATTTCGTGTCAAATTGCCTACGATAGAATTACCTACGTTCGATGGGACGTACAGTTTGTGGTTAAAATTCAAGGACACATTCGAATCATTAATCCATAACAATAAAGCTCTAGGTAATATTGAAAAATTTCATTATTTAAATTCCTCGTTAAAGGGCGACGCAGCTCGCGTAATACAATCGTTAGGAGTTTCTGAATTAAATTACGGTCTTGCATGGAAAGCGTTAAAGGACAGATTCGAGGATCGCAATACAATCAAGCACGACCACATCCGTACATTATGGGACTTGCCTGTATTAACGAAAGAATCTTACTCGGGACTTCGGCGGTTACTCGATGATATGAAAAATAGTTTACTCGCACTTAATGCATTAGGAGAACCAACAGAACATTGGGATAGTCTAATTATATATTTATTAACGACGAAGTTAGACACTGTAACGATACGTGAGTGGGAACAAAAACAATCGAACATTGCGAGTGATGTTACATTGCGGGATATGACCGACTTTTTAGAGAAGCATTGTAAATACCTTGAAAAAACTGCAAAGGCCAAGGTAGTACCGTCGAATAAGATTGCAATAATTAATGAAACACGAAACACTCGGTTCAAGAATGTAGCAGCACACGTTGCGAACACGCGGACAGAATGTATACTTTGCAAGGCTGAGCACCCGTTGTATAATTGCACTCAGTTTTTAAAATTATCTCCGGGCGACCGTATTTCGAGGATTCAGGAATTGCGTGCATGCTTTAATTGTCTCCAACAAGGACATAGAAATATGGAATGTACGCGTGGAGGATGTAGGAAATGCTCAAAAAGGCATCACACCCTCTTACATTTAGACAGTGGTGCACATAAACCATCAGTATCGACCAATGTTTCACTCTCGCACAAACAAACACAAAATGTAAATACGGACACTGACACGAACCGTCCTAAAGAACAAATCACTTCACATACGTACATTTCACATTCAAGGGACAATTGTACAATGTTATCCACTGCGGTAGTATATATAACTGATTGTAAGGGACATAGGCAGAAATGTCGAGTATTGTTAGACTCAGGATCTCAGTCTCACTTCATCACTGACGCGCTGATTAAAAAACTAGGACTTCCGTGTAGTACAACGAACATTAGAGTTTCGGGAATAGGAAATTTAGCACGTAACTTACAATATCAATCATGCGTAAAATTAACATCAAGATTCAATGGATTCACCACATCAATTTCATGTCTATTATTACCGAAAATAACCGGAAATATTCCAAGCACACACATCGACTTATCTGATTTACCGATTCCTGCACATATCATGCTCGCGGACCCCCATTTCCATCAACCCGGGGAAATCGATATGATTATCGGAGCAGGTATGTTTTGGGACCTATTGTGCATCGGACGCCACTCTTTAGGACCGAACTACCCATCATTACAAAAGACACAGCTCGGGTGGATTATCATTGGTAATATGACTCGCGCACATCTTACAACACAAACACGAACCACGTGCCATGTTGTAACGAATCAACAGTTACATAATCAAGTAGCGGATTTCTGGAAAATTGAACAATGTATTGATGAAGGACGTCTCATCGACAAAAATCATTATTGCGAGAAACATTTCCTGTCAACTTCAACTCGGGATAACGACGGACGACACGTGGTTGCAATTCCCTTCAAGGAAGAGATCAACGGACTAGGACATTCGAGACAACAAGCAGAACGCCGACTACTTGCATTGGAACGAAGGTTGACCAAACAACCGCAGATTCAACAAGAATATATTGCCTTTATGAGGGAATATGAAGAACTTGGACACATGACGGAACTAAACGAGGAGCAACGTGAAGATGGATTCTATTTACCGCATCACGCCATCATAAAGGAGAGCAGCAGCACCACAAAATTGCGCGTAGTTTTTGATGGATCCGCAAAAACTACATCTGGACTATCCCTGAACGATGTACAGATGGCTGGGCCAGTGGTACAAGAGGATCTACTGTCGATTGTATTACGTTTCCGCAAACATCGGTATGTTCTGTCAGCAGATATCGCGAAAATGTATCGCCAAATACGAGTACGTAAGGAAGATCGTCGCTTCCAAAAAATAGTATGGCGAGAAAATAGTACCTTGCCAATTAAAACGTATGAATTAAATACTGTGACGTATGGGACAACATCCGCACCTTTCCTGGCGACCAGAACCTTGCAATGCATTGGAGAAATTTATGCAGAAGATTCTCCAGCCGCCAGTCGTATAATCTTGGAAGATTTCTACGTAGACGATCTTTTGACTGGCACGGACTGTTTAGAAGAAGCGATCAAATTAAAAAATGACGTATCATCTATCCTGGCAACATCGGGTTTTGAACTCCGGAAATGGGCAACGAACGAGTCGCGTATTTTGAATCCATCGGATGGAATACAATCCCACGTACACATTACATCCGACAAGGAGATAAAAACGCTCGGACTTCTCTGGGAATCGCAGATGGACATACTGCGATTCTTAGTGCAAAAACCATTTGAACATCGTGTCACAAAACGAACAATATTATCGGACATTTCCCAGATTTTTGACCCCCTCGGACTGATTGGGCCAGCTACTATTCAAGCCAAAATATTATTACAAGAACTATGGCAGCTACAAGTTTCCTGGGATGAATCATTGCCCCAACATCTCCATTCACGATGGACAACATTTCGCGAGGAGCTTGGGTCAATAAATAACATTATTATTCCTCGTCATGTATTAGCTGCAGAAGCTGAGAAAATTGAATTGCATGGGTTTTGTGACGCGTCCCAGAAGGCCTACGGAGCCTGTCTTTATCTGCGGACGTTCAACAACGGACAATGGACCACTAAGTTAATATGTGCAAAATCACGCGTAGCTCCATTAAAGGTAATCACTCTCCCAAGATTAGAACTATGTGGAGCAGTACTGCTGGCACGACTTACAAGAAAGGTGCGGCAAGCGTTACGATTATCCTGCGACGAGTACTACTGGTGTGATTCTACGATCACGCTTGCATGGCTCAAATCATCACCCAGTAAATGGAAGACATTCGTGGCCAACAGGACGTCTGAAATCCAGGAACTATCTCGCGGAATTTGGATGTATGTGCAATCAAAGGAAAATCCTGCGGACATCATATCGCGTGGAGTCAACCCTTCGTCACTTGTTTCGGCAACCCTTTGGTGGAACGGACCTTCATGGCTAGAAAGGGACACAGCTACCTGGCCAGCAATAGAACCACATACAACTGAAACACCAGACGTTAACGAAGTACAGTGTGCATTCATTGCAGTAAAAAAGGAACATTTATTCGAACGATTTTCGTCATTCACGCGACTCCTACGCACGATCACATATTGTCTACGGTTTGTAAAAAACGTAAGAATCCGTATTCATAATCGCATCAAGGTAGTGAATAGGTCAGAAGATACTACCAGTGTACACACGGGTTACCTTTCAGTAAAGGAATTGAACGATATCGAAATCCGTCTTCTTCAAATTACACAATCAGATTGTTTTCTGGAGGAACTTAAGAAATTAAGGACTGGGCAAGCGCTCCCAAAATCCAGTACACTACGATCTTTGAATCCATTTCTCGATGAAACTGGACTGATCAGGGTGGGCGGTAGATTGAAAGAAGCCCAGCTTCCCTTTAATCAACGACATCCCGTCATACTGCCATCGAAACATCATCTTACAAAACTTCTAGTCGCACATGAACATTTAAGGTTATTGCACGCAGGCTGTCAAGCGACTCTATCGTCGTTACGCAGACGATATTGGCCGCTTTCAGGTAAAATTCTTATAAAAAACACAATACGAAATTGCGTTCGATGCTTCAGGACTAAACCCGTGACTCAAGAATACCTGATGGGGAATTTACCTGCCGTACGAATTATCCCAACGCGCCCATTTTCTGTATGCGGCGTGGATTATGCAGGCCCGGTATTCATAAAGGAAAAAATACGTACGAGGGTCACATCGAAGGCCTACTTGTGTATTTTTGTCTGTTTCGTGACAAAGGCAATTCATTTAGAGCTAGCTATAGATTTAAGTACCGATGCATTCTTAAATGTCTTGCGACGATTTATTTCCCGCCGAGGACTATGCCGCAGTCTATACTCCGACAATGGAACCAATTTCATCGGCGCGCGCAACGAACTTCTCGAATTAGGCACACTTTTAAGGGACAGTAAACACAATGAACGGGTAACCAAATTTTTAAGTGATAATCAAATTGAATGGCACTTAATTCCGCCTCGCGCTCCTCATTTTGGTGGATTATGGGAAGGAGCAGTAAAGGCCACGAAATTCCATTTGAAGCGCGTTATCGGTGATACGAAACTTACGTACGAAGAATTGTATACGCTGTTAACACAAGTAGAGGCATGTTTGAACTCCCGACCCCTATATCCTTTATCCGACGATCCTACTGATTTATCTCCATTGACACCTGGACATTTCCTTATTGGTGACACGTTGAATGCGCTCCCTGGCCCTGATATTCGACACATCCCAGAAAATCGACTTAATCGCTACCAGCACATTCAAAGAATGTTACAGCATTTTTGGCAACGATGGAACACAGAATATCTCCACCAATTACAACAACGGACCAAGTGGCAGACAGCATCCCCCTCTCCGCTCGCACCAGGGACATTGGTTGTTGTGAAGGAGGATAATTGTCCACCACTGAAATGGAGAATGGGACGGATCACCGAACTTCATCCAGGGAAAGATACGATTACAAGAGTCGTATCAGTTAAGGTCTCCGATGGGATTGTAAAACGCCCAGTAACAAAAATTTGTATCTTACCTATAGACACTGATAACGAAACAGTACCGGGACAAGAATAGAGTTCTATTGCATTTTAATATTTAGTACTGTACACGCACATATCTCTATAGATGTATTTAATTGTATAATCATAGAACTCTATTATTATAATTATGTAACCTTTAATTTAAGTACTGACGTATCTGGATAGATTCACGTCAATTGATTATTAGCCAACTCAAATAATTGTATTGCATATCGTACATTGTAGTTGAACATGCGAGCAGTTCAAGGTGGGCGGAATGTTGGGAATTCCAACACTTAGCAGCGGACCCCTTATTTAGTTAAAATTAGTTAAATTACTTGAGTAGCAATTTGGCAAGTACCTTAGGGTACAAAGCAAATTGCCGTACTATTAAGCCGTTAAGCACCGTACCTTGGGACCATACCTGCCTCTTGGGACCGCGGACATCCACCCCTGTACCACCCTTAGTGGGCGGGATTTCGAATATCTGAGGACTGGCCCACGAGGGATGGACAGGGGCTTGATTGGATACCAAATGTCTCCACCTATTTGGGAATCCTTATATATTCGCGGGGCATAGGACTCTTCAATTAGAACATTCAAAACATTCAGAACAGTAGAACATTCAGAACAGTAGAACATTCAGAACAGTTAGAATACCTCAAGAACCTTTGCAAATTAGAATCGAACTAAGGATTAAAATTGAACCAAGAACATTGAAAAACTGTTAACACATATGTACATATTGTAAATAAATTCAAGTATTGGTAAATAGTATTGAACTGTCTATTTCCTCAATAAAACGGCTCCACGAACCTTGTGGGAGCCTACATTATTTGAAAATAAATGAAATGAAGAAATGAAAATCCTTCCAATTGGTAACCAAGTATCACTCTATAGGCATCGTGTTCTTTTCATGTTTCATGCTCTTTATTCAAAAAGAGTCCTTCTACGTTTCTCTAAATTACAAACGACAATATAAATTACTATACTACTCCGGAAAGTATCAAAGAGCTAGAACTAGAGAGTTACAGTCTATATTAGTTCTTGAAATTAAGTATCTTTGGTAGAGATCTGTAAATTTCAGCTGTAGTATCTCAATATATGTTTACACGAGCCAGTGTAATTAAGTTAAGAAATAAAACAGGCGAAATTAAAGTAACACGTTATAAAATGAAGCTTGACCGTACCGGAAAGTCCGACAAAGTGACTCGACTCGATACGAGAGCAACCCCATTTCCCGCTGCAGGAAACAGCAAATATAAAATCACACCACGCTACAATTCCCCCATTAGCACCGACAACGAGCAAACACGCTCAGTGTATCGCAATAGAACACCGTTGTACATTATTATATCTGCAAAATGTTACGAGTCCGCAGAAAAATCCCGTCTCTTACATCCTTAACGAAATCTTCACAATTGTCGGGAATAAAAATCCATTTTCATAGTTATTTGTTCAATACAAGCGTGGTTCAATAAATGCACAATTGTTGCTGACTTCAGAAACGATTATTTTTAAAAACTATTTCAGTTGATTTTTTTATGCAACGATAATGCTCTTGTTACATCAGTGCATGATTTGCATTGTTTCTGATTCAAAATATTCTTTTAGTTTGTTTATTATTTTTTAGAACAAGATTTACTGAGTCAACATTAACTGGACTAAACGTCAATTATTGACATTTTCATTTTATTATAATTACCTTCTTTTTGAAATTTTAAAATGTTGAACTGATTAAATATATTGATGATTGTTCTCCTGGAACTTTTAAGAAGAATTCTTGAGGTCTAATTGTGTTAAATTTTGATTTATTATTAAGGAGCAAAGATGGTTTCTAATGACGTATTTGAATAATTAAATACCAACAATCTATAAGCATACTGATTTTTATATCTGTTTTTGTGAATTTTGTTGGATTATGTCTTAATATATTTTTAAAAAGTATTTTGCAGAAACAGTCTTCTTAAATAAAGTTAAGAAAACAGAAAAGTTAAAAATTGGGAACTTGAACAGAATGGGAAAAAATTTATTTTTTCAGTCTTTTAATTTAATTTCATCTATTATTTTTTTTGTTCTCAGTTGTGAATATTTGTATCTTTATTGAAGAAGATTCAAAACAAGGTTTGGAAACGTTTGAATAAAAATGATGCTTCAGAAGATTATATTTATAAAATATATTCCAAGTTCATAGAAATTATCTAATGTTAAATAATTCTTCTTTTATGAATTCTGCTGCAACTTTATATTGAGTGATAAGTGTGTCAAATATCCAAAACAGTAGCCAAGATACAATTCTTTTTACACTCGTATTATATTAGTTTATTTATGTTTTTACCAGCAAAACTTTATACAAATAACAAGTAACCAATAAGACCCAACGTACTTACAATTTGTATTTATTCGTTGTAAAATATCTCATTCAATCATTGATATTTTCATTTTTATTATAAGTTGTTAATTTCTTATTCGTTATTCGAAATTCGTATCTGTGTAGATAAAAATTTATTCAATCATTAGTTTTTACTTGTTAATCTATCGTGAAATTTGTCACTTCAGTTCACAGACGATATTTCTTTTTCTGTTGCGTTATTTTACCATTTTTATTCATCGTACAAAATCATAAGCGTTTCATGTTAACGTTTCGCTCTTCGCGATGAAAGGCAATTTGGTACACATTTACGCAAATCGAAAAGTACGAGTAAATCAAGAGTGCTATCTCTGGATCAGCGAACACGATCAGGACACCGACATAAATCCTTCGAAAGCATCACTGAGGCAGATTTGATCTATTTAATCTCTCGATGAAAAATCGTTTCTCCGCGACACTCGTTTTGCTTATCATGTTATTATTCTTTAGCCGAGAACCTGCGAGAATATCTTCTTGGACATCCTATAAAATGTCATAAATTTATCAACTTAGAGCACATTTTTTTCTATTTTTCTTTTAGTCAGATTTGCATAATATTTAGTCTAAGTCTAAGCTTTGAGTAAAGTAATTGCATCAATAGTCGACAGTACAATTTACCGTTATTAGCGGTGTTATTATTAATAAAAATCTTGGGAATAAATCTTGCCATCAACTATCAACTTATGGCACTGCAAGTAAAAACTTCATAATGGAAAGAAATAGAATTTTATTTGTTTAAAATCTTTATGTATTAATGTTTTAAATTAAGACATAAATTACTTCTGTTATCATTTAACCTTTAATTCATAAAATTTAAAAATTAATACAAAATATATAACACTTCTTACTTTCTGAGTGTTATTCCAAAGCGCCTAGTATTTAAATAAAAGTGTCAAATATTACAATTTTTTTTTCTTGATGTGTTAACTACTGAAACGATTTTTAAGTTTAGAAATAAATTACATAATATTCATCCAATAAGAGACAAAGGAAATAGTACTTTTTAAGATAAAATAATAACAAAGGTGTCGACTACGAAAACTATAAGATTTATGAATCATATTCAAAATAATGTTGAAAAGATTCACTCATGTAAAAATACCTGTTTGTTGTTTCTTAACAAATACTAAACAAAGTCTTCAAAATATTATTAATTGATCTCGTTCAAGGGTAATAATAATTGGCTCTGCAACCGCTACCAAAGAAAACTATAGAATAGCTATTAAGCTGTTTGTGACTGGGAAATTGCTGAATTTTAAATTCAAGTTTACAAATACGTTTTGTTTATTCTGATGAATATTACACGTATCCAAAGTTTAGATCATCAACTTCTGAACACTTTATTCAAAACATTAGTAATTATTCAAAATCAAGGTCGATCGATTCATCGATTTGGATGATATTGAAATACGTTGTAGATATCAATATTCTAAGCAACTGTTTCCTATACATATATGTTCGGCTTTAGTTTTCGAGATATGTATTTGCAAAAAAGCAATTCATAATAGTATGAGTTATTCTACGAATAATTAAAAAGTTTATCAAAGTCATGAAAGCGTGTATTCGTATAACATCGTATCGAGCTGCATTCATGTAAATTAACAATATTGTTAAAAAGCTAATGCTTCTAACGATGAAGTCCGGATAGAGGTATTGGAGTTTACAGAGAAATTGATTACGAGCGTATGGTTTTCTTTTCGTCGGCATTTAATGCCGACTTTTTATTTCAAAAATAAATGTAAACAAAAAAACAAGAAAACCAACTAAGTATAAATATAAATGAAAAATAAAAATAAAAAATGGGAAAGTGACGAAGCTCGAAAAATTATCGTCCTCGTCGTTACCTGTACCTGGCGTGGTTGTCGAACTCGCCGGGTTGAGGTAGACCAGGATTCCTATAATCAGAAAATCATGGCTATGTGTACGACACACGTGAACATGTTATACGTATCTATGCCGCGCTTGTTTCCTCACGCTCCTGGCTTCGTTATTCGTACGTACAGGGGCGGGGAATTTCGCTTGCTCGTAATATACGAACTCGCTAGCGGACTGTATTTTATTTGGCGTAGATAAAGAATTAATTCCTTATCTATGTCGAGTGCAGTCGATTACCTACTGGACGAGGTTGCAAATGGAGATTCTAGGCTCCAAATACACTTTTCCCGTGAGTCTGTCCACTGAGTCTATGCGTCGAAACGCAGCACAGTGCAACAGCCCAACCGTCGATCTGCGCCTACTCTTAGACGTTCCAACAGACGACTTATTAGTCGGGGATTGCACTACGAAGCCCGACAGCACGTTGTAGGAGTAAGGACTCGAAGACCGAAAAAGTCAGGTGTCCTCAGCGGACGCCGACCCGACTACAGTGGACCCACCTGGAGGTACATCACGTAGGTGCCTCCTTTAGGTGTCTCCTCAGCTTGGTGGTAATCACAAGAAAATCGAAATGTAATTTGTCAACTTTCTTGTGTCTCAATCGTTTAAACGATCGAGACGACCACTCAATTCTGCACGGAAGGATCGAACACCCTACTGGTGTATGTTCTCGATCACTCCACAGGGGATCGAACATTCTACTGGTGTATTTTCTCGATCTCCTATCGCAGCATTGATTTCGTGGAATCTCGATTTGGGAAATCCCGTACGAGATTCCGGGGTGTACTTGACCGAATCTCAAAATGATCCGTTCGTCAAGGAAAAGGCGGATGATTTCCACACTTTTCTCGAGTTTAACGAATTCTCAGCTGTGCGAGGTCAATCAGTGGACCCGCACCAGACTGAACATCTACTCTTTACACCCGTCAAATACAGGCAGAACCGTTCTGAATTTAAACACTCAGACCTTTCCTTTCATAAATCTTTCTGCTCGAGTGGAATCGAGAGCCGATCCGTTCTAGTGAGAAGTCTACGTGGGGCTGCGCGGATTGACAGCCGAAGATGCGGCCGCGTTACGCTAATTAGTCGTTACGCGGCGCTGTCTAGATTTCGGCAGTCTTCTTCCGTCTAATTCTTAGCGCACTACTCTCTCACGGTACTGACGTCATCTTCACCATTAGCACACTCGAATCGAAGGTAATGAGTCGTTACCGATGCTACAAAAGCAAGTAATAAGCACGTTTTTGTATCACTGCTCGCTGTACGAATTCTTCTAGAGAGAATCTCAGGATTATTACGTACGCTAACAGGATTAACAGTAATCGCGGCCGAGGACAATCGCTCGGCATTATGCAATCTTTAAACAAATACTGTAACATGATAGTTTTAAGTTTTAAAATATTTAATTTTTATATCAATGCATTTTTAAATATCTTGTATATCATTTTCGGAGTGACATTATATTTACACTATTTTGTCTAAAAATCACATTTATTTTTTGTGTTTTAACTAGTAATATTTAGCCGATTCAAAATATTATATAACAAACAAATGCAAGGTATCTGTGAAAATAAAATAAGACATTGGAATACTATTTATACACGTATAATATGTGATTTATGGATGCAGTAAATTTTTATATATTTCATCTACCAGCGAAAATATTATAAATTGACGCGTATAAAATAAAATTAATTATAACTAATATAGATATTTTACATATTGACCGACTTTATATTTGCAAAATTAATGTTTCTATAAACTTTGTTCTTAATCTTACTTTAATTTTTATAATTAGCTAATTAGGAACAGGATTTCTGCACTTTTGAATAAACGAGGAAACCCATTTCATTATTCTTTTCTTAAATTTTTAGTATAAAAACTTCCTCTAATCTTTTTTGCAAGCACACCTCGTGCAAGTTTTGTTCCAGTGAGTGATGGAATTCGTTTTTCAAGAATGCACTCCATTTTCGGTTTCAGTTTTTATTACGAATAAAACTGAAACATTGCGCAAACATCGTATTCGTTTTTTCGTATCTCCGCACTTCCATGGCTGTTTGTCGAATTTTTACTGCTCTCCCATTTATTTACTCTCCTATTCGCCGGACGCGAACCAATTTTGTAGTCGAAACAACATGTCCGGTATGTTCCCTGTTTTCCCCGTCTTGCGCATGTTTTTGAATCATTGGGCGTCTCTTCCCATCGTAATTTTTCATCGTTGCAAAAATAAATCGTTTTTAAGATGACGATTCGTGGCAGTCGGTTTGTTCGGCCTTAATAAATCTTGCAGCTGTTCCGTGACCCTTTGTTTTTTCTAGCTAAGTCAGGAATCATGTTCTGGGTTCACGAATTCCTTTCTAAAATCGATGTTCCGTCCGAGTGTTGATTCGTTGCATTCGACCAACCAACAGTTTAACACGTTAGCTGAATACTCGATGTTGATTATTGAAATTCCATATAAAAACTTTTAGTTCAGAGGAAAATAAATTCGTTATTCAGTTTCACCATAAATAAATCGAGGAAATTATAGTTAAACTTGTATTTATTTTGTGAACGTTTCGATTTAAGTTCGAATCACACATAGATATTTACATATAATTCGGACTTATTCCATACATTCACAAATGAAATTTATGTTTGAATTTGATTTCCTCAATTCGATTCTGGTAAAACTGAATGAAGAGTCTATTAATTATTCATGTTTCTAGAATACTCTGAATCATTTTTCCGAAAAAATTATAAAGGCTGTTTATTTGACAAGGTGTCCAGTTCTTTAAGTCGTAACACCCCCTTTTAGTTTAATATTATAGAGATAACAAAACGACGCGGCACTTTGATATATTCAATTTAATTTTTCTTTGTATTTTAATGATTATTATTCATAATGTATCGCTGCTGCTAAGAACAAAATTATATTTTCAGAAATGTATTTTGTTCTTTTGTACAATTAATTTTGAAGACTTTACAAATATTTTAAATTTTCAAAAAAGAGTAAAAATAGTATTTAACCATTGCTTGGCCATTAATGGACTGAAACAATTCAGGCGTTTCAATAAATCGTGCGATCCAACGTCTTGCAAACATTTTCTCACTCTGCTAAGATAGTTCTCGTGTTGCCATCAGCGGTACTATGTTGCGTGAAAGAGACATGGCCCTCGTCTAAACCAAAAGTAATTACATTTTCGTGTAACCGCGCGATATATTATTCATTTGCTGTCGGAGCATATGACGCAGGCACTAACCTTTGTTGTTAAATCAGAGTTGCTTCAAGTATTATTCTCTTTAGATTTGTAGACATTATTGCAGTACTTAAAAATAATTCTTTTTAATAGAAAATGTAGTCTATGTTGATTAGAAATCATTTTTGGTACCTATCAATATTGAGACTACAACTTTGAATTTTTAATATTTATTACTGTAATTTAATCTTTGATCGGCAGACATTAGGCTCATTTTGATCTAAATCTAATTTTGTTATTTCACATTTAATTTTTGGCGTTGTATATATTTATAAATTCTTTAGTCGTTATTATCGTTCATTTTTACAAGTTCATTTAAGACTAATAAAATATTGAACTAATCTTTGGTAACTAAAAATTAGTGTACTTTTGAACACCATATTTTTGTACAAATTAAATCATCATATGACATTACAATGAAACATGTAACGCTTATATACGATTCTCAATTAACCATTAAATACCTAGATTTCAGTTATTTAGTCAATCTATAAACTTTCTTTTCTAAAATAATGGTTATTATTCATAGATCATTTAAAATTTTAAAGTACATGAAATTTAAAATTTGATTTTGCTAACAGGTAAAAGGAAATCTCAAAAAATGTTGGTAATTTATTCACTTTGTATAATATTTCCAAACATTGTTTATTGAAATATTTAAAATATGTATTTGGTGACAAAAAAAGCTTAAATATAGATATACATTTTATTAAGGTTTAATACAAATTGATGCAATATTTGTTTAAAGATTTTTATTTAAATGATTTGCTGTATAATGTTATATACTATTTGATTAAATAGATTGTTCGAATTTTCATGTTTAAAATAATGAAAAATCTAACCGAAACCAAAATTGACCTTTTATACTAATTTGATTTCTTTTTTCTTTGTTTCAGGTAAGTTATGAAAACATAATACAGACGAATTCACGACTAACCACCAAAGAAATATCTCATTACAGGTATTTATCAGAATTCATCATTGTTAATAAATAAATATGAGGTTATTTAATAAGTATGTATCGAGTTTTTTCGATATGTATTTAAGGTTGAAGTAAACAGCAGGTTCTTTTTTTTGCTGTCTCTACTAGTTTTTCTATTATCAGGTTATACTATAAGTTCCGTTACTGTACGTATTATACTTGTAAATCTATATTGCATCATTTACAAGTTTAACTTCATTTCTTTTATTTGATTCTTTCAGTTCATGATATAATTTTAATGTTGTTAGATATTGTTAGAAAATAATCTACAAAAGTAAATATTTACTCTGAAAAGATAATATGGTTTCACTAGGGATGATGTAAATCATATTTATAACTATTCAATTTATAATTACTATATTGTATTTAATTAATGAACGTTTATTCTATCGTGAATTTATATTATTGACACAACATCTCTAATAGCGTTAATACGTTGACTGTCATGCTTGCTTTTCATATCTAGAGACGCATTCGTCATTTACTAAAAGCTTAGTGTATTAGAGTTTATTCATTATAAATGTTTGGAAGAAATATTGTGAAATTGTAGATAATCAACGTGTTAATTATTATTATCATAATGTTTGAAAGAAAAGTTGTCAAAAATATGACAAGAAATAGACGATAAAAATATAATAATTTGGCCTGGAATCGGATACCTTGGTAAAATCAAAATTAAATTCATCTGTGGGAAGTGTGAATACCACAAATTATTTAAATTTGATGAAACAAAATGATAAGCATGCAGACCACATTTCTGGAAGTAAAACTTGCCCAGATTTGACTATTTTACAAATGAAAATATATTTGTCATAAATATGTCATAAATATAATTGACAATTAGTGAAATCAACTTACATAAATAATATACAAAAACAGAATCGTCGTTGTGACCTGAACTCGTATTATTGTTTAAATATCGTTTGTCACGCTTCACTGGCTCCAAGAGGGATCCCCTCAGTTGGAAGGTATAGACATGTTCAATTTACGAATCACGCCAGAGGTTCATTTTAAGGATCATTACTGTAGTTCAAATATGAAAGTTTCTACTGTACTTTGCAACCGAGCTATCACATCGCCGTTAGCGTTCAATCGTTTCTGTTTTGTTAGACAAGAATACTGTCATGTTGTGTTTTTCTAACTCTAACACCACCATAACATTCATTACGATTAGACAATCGTGCATCATTAAAAAATTAAATATAGCACGTTCTATTATATTGGTCTGGCAACTATGTTATTTGCGGATTTCACTGATAGATGGCTTCAATTGAATTGTTACGTGTTTGTATGTATTCGAAACGTTTAAATCGATATTGTTGTCTGATAGCACTTTAATTGTCATTCAGAAAAAACATTGTATCGATCGATTTTATGGTTTTTTTGGCGTCGGTTGAACAATGGAAATTAAAAAGGAGCATTTTCATTATATTTTGTTGTATTACTTCAGCAAAGAAAAAAATGTATCGCAAGCTCACAAAAAGTTATTTGCTGTGTATGGTGACGAAGCCTTAAAAGAACGGCAGTGTCAAAATTGATTCGCTAAATTTCAATCCGATGATTTTTCACTCAAAGATAAACAACATTCAGGCCGTCCAATTGAAGTTGATGACGACCAAATCGAAGCATTAATCGACTCGGATCGTCATAGTATAACACGTGAGATTGCAGAGAAACTCGTTGTATCACATACATGCATTGAAAAGCGTTTAAAACAACTTGGCTACTTAAAGAAACTCAATGTACGGGTTCCTTATGAGCTTAAAGAAATTCACTTAACACAACGCATTAACATCTGCGATTTGCTTATAAAACGTAACGAAAATGATCCATTTTTAAAAAGATTGAAAAATGGGTTGTTTACAACAATGTCGATCGAAAAAGATCTTGGAGCAAGCAAGATGAACCAGCTCAAACGACAACCAAAGTTGATATACATGTAAAAAAGATTATGTTATCAGTTTGGTGGGATTACAAAGGAATCATCTACTTTGAACTTTTACAAAGCAACCAAACGATCAACTCAGATGTGTACATTACTAACTAACCAAACTGAATAATGCAATTCAAGAAAAGTGACCAGAATTGGTAAATTGTAAAGGTATTGTGTTCCATTATGACAATGCAAGGCTACCCACATCTTTGGTCACTCGGCAAAAATTATTGGAACCTGGTTCGGATATGTTGCCACATCCACTTTATACAGGGTGTTCGGCCACCCCTGGGAAAAATTTTAAGACGAAAATCAAGAATATCAATTTTTTGACTGAGGCTTCATTATACAGTTATTAAAAAGTTAAATTAAAACATTTCAAAGTATTCTGAAAAAATTATTTTTGGTTGCGGGGCTTAATTACAATAATTTTTGGTGAATAGTCATATCCCTGAAATCCTATCCATTTTCCAGACAAAAATTCGAGTAGGTACTGAAATTTTTAGACGAAATTAAAAAATTTCAAATCATACTAAAAAAAATTATATTTAGTTACAGGGGCTAATTACAAGCATTTTTGGTGAATAGACATACCCCGAAATCCTACATACTTTCGAGAAAAAAATACAGTACGGTCGAAACTTTAAATGTTAATAACTTTTTAACGAAGCCTCCATCAATAAATTAGAATTGTTGATTTTCGTTTTATTTTGGCCTCTAGAATGTCCCATTAAAAATTTTTCCAGAGGTGGCCGAACACTCTGTATAGTCCTGACCTTGCACCGCCAGATTATCATTTATAATACATGGTAAAAATTTAAATAATGATGATGATATCAAATCACACTTGGTTCAGTCTTTTGCCAATAAAAACCAGAACTTTTACGAACGTGAAATCATGATGTTACCTGAAAGATGACAAAAGGTCATTGTTAAAAATGGACAATACATTCCTAAATAAAGTTATTTCGTTCCATGAAAAAATTATCTTTTATTTTATTAAACAAATTCGCAATTACTTAGTCGCCTAACCAATAATAGCTCGTCATTTATAATAGCATGAGATATCTCACGATGGGGCAAACTTCGAATGCTGCAGTTTCTAAATTTGATATTCATCCAGTTTGGCTCAGTAATGCATACTCAGCCAAAAAACGGGGTTACAATTATAGTCCTAGTTGTGTCCCGGGACAATCGACTGTCAGTCTACTTCAGAGCGACCGTCGTTCATCTTTTCCATTATCCTGACGGAAATTTCGGGTCACGAAGGCCTCGCGGGCACTCGAGGACCAGGTAAGGCAATTACGTAATCAGTTTCCGTACAGCTTGCAAATATTATTCCGCAAGCTGGCGCGTCCTCTCACTACCTATAACGTCGTGGGAAAGGTTGGGATAAGATTATCCAGAGAATGCACGTTTAATCTTGCGAGTGCGGCTCTGGCGAGGGCCGTGCATGCAACCCTCTTCTAGTATTCTGAAACGTGAACTCTCGCGTTATCCGCGTGACGGAACAAACGCGTGCGGGCTTGCGGATATTCCGTCGAGCGCTTAACCGAAATTGCGTCGCGGGGCGATGCAATTATGGGGCGTTTAATAGCGGGTGCAACGTGCGTTCAGTGAAAGACACGATGTTATTAACGAATGGGTAATGACCGATGAAATTCATGGATATCGCGGTCACTTTCGTTGTACGTTTTATCTTGATTGCGGATAATTATAGGCCTCGTACGCATGATTTCGGGGCAGAATTCGCGTGGAGCAGCACGTGGGTGGTGACGATCGCTTGTGGGAATTTTTTCTCGCAATCGAAGATCGAAGATGGAACGTCAGAAGTTGAAAATGTTTCGAAAATAACTGTTTTAAACTGTTTTATATCGGTTCTGGTAAAATAGTCGTGAAAAACATTTATTTTAAATAATTGTTACGTAAGATCGATGCAGTAAAATTCCATTTTTTGGAACGAAATTTTAGTATCGTATTATATCTGTGGTCAATTAGGAAAATCTGATTATGTTTAAATCTGGTTATGTTTTCGTAATCTTTTAGTACCTACAAATGTTTCAAAGTTTCATGAACTGTGAAAAATCGGTATGTTCTTAAAAAGTACAGTTTGTTTTAGTATTTACTTGATATATTCAACTTGTTCCGTTTATAAACGCAATTCTATTAGTTCTTTTCCTTTTTAATCGATATTTAAATATTCGCAGATGACAATGATGGTTTCTTAAATTGTTATTATTCACTTGTCTCTCCTTTATTGCTTTATTGAAAAATCAAACAATACATTTTGAAAATTATTTATTAAAAAAAGCATGGAAATTTGAAATATTATATTTTAGGTTTCGTGAAATTCTACAATATTATTAATGATCCATCGGTGATGACATAGAAAAATTCATGACAATCTTCATCTACAGGACATAAAATCTCTTCTGTTTTAAGAGAATTAATGGTGGGTTCCTTTCCTATACATATAAGAGAGCACTATATTAATCGAATTTTCTGACATTGGTTTTCTGCCTTCTTCGAAAAGATCTTCGAAAAATCTTGTTTAATCATTGTCGAAGTCATTGATTTTCAGCCTTTTTATTTATATTCTGTCCATTGAGCATAAAATTTTGTCATACAAGATGACAAAATAGCAAAGAATATAAATATACAAAAGCACCTTTCTATAAAAAAATGTTTGACATATCATGAACTGTCATCATGCTTTTTTCTTTTAATACATGAAAAAGAGATGTTATATTTTATAAATCAATATAAAATATTGTATTTTCTTTAATCCCATATAGTTTGAAAAATAATGTTTACACTTTCACGAGTATTACATGAATATATAAAATTATTATTAAAAATCACAAGTTTCAGAGAACAGTTATACGTATTTTGGATTATTTTTAAGTTTGGTAACTAGTTTATTTAATGTTAATATTAATTTTAATATTAAGAGTTTCGGAGAACAAACTTTCCATTCCTACTATGTATCTCATCTATATGTACATAACAGTATTCATTTTCAAAATTAAAATTGTTATTATTGCTAAAATCAAATTTAAGTTTTGAGATTTTTACATAAATAACTAGTGCATGTATATGCATGAAAATAAAATTCTACTATTACGTAACTAAAATATTGTTGCACAAAGAATCTTCAAAAATTTTCGTCAGAAGGAAGTATGAATATTCAAATGAAGGTAGATTATTCCAAAATATACAAAAAAGGAAAAAAGAAAACTTGTTTTCATAAATATTTTCCCGCTATTAAAAGGTATGCCTCGCATTCCTGCAGATATAGAGATCCAATTCGTTGCGAAAATGAAAAAACTTTTAAACCCAATTTCGAACGAATAACTGTTATATTGTGAAACAAAGAGCGTGAGTAAATAAAAATGAAGTCATGTCCATTTTCTTTGTGCTCCACGATAGAGCGTTTTTTAGATCGTTATTTCTTTTTCCAAATTAACTCTTTCAGTTTAGAGTAGTCTTGTGGAGCTTGACAAACCCAAATCGACAAATATTGCTTTATAACTATTATATAATAGTAAGAAAAAATATCTAACGACTGGCATATCGTACGCATAGAAAAATAAAAAGATATGATGAAGTCCACTGACTGCCATTTTTGGACCATTACTTGTTCAGAGTAATTGAATTGCAATTATACGGCAGTTACACGGTAATTATACTGTTTAACGATTTACGATTATGATTACACGGTAACTACACGATAATTACCGTGGAATTACAATGTAATTACAGTCCAATTTATCGAAGTAATTGTGGCAAATGTAATCGGATTACATTTCGCCCAACAGTGGTTCCATTTGACCTCAGCAAAGCACTGACACGATTTTCTTCGACCGAAATCAGTTCGTTATGGTTAAAATATTATTTGTCCTCATTATTTGTTTATAATTCTGAATTCGTGATCGCAGATGCAACGTACCATAATCGTATCAACTTTCAACTGTAAAGATATTGCTTTTTTGCACTTAATAGAGTTTCATTAATAATATATTCGATTTTTACTTCGTATCAAAGTAAGATGCAAAATGTTGAAAATTATTCAAAGGGACAAAAACCTTGCAGTTTATTGCCTTTCTCTATTGTCAGGCAGTGTATTCGTTTCGTTTTGATGTGCCGATTTTAGTTAATTGTTTTTTCCTTATTATTTTCTGTAGCTGTATATTACTTGTATATGACTTGTATTGTATATTGACTTGTATTAATCTAGATGTAGTATGTTTTATCTTCAAAAATAGTCAAACACAAAATAGATGATTGCGTTTTAATCTTAATATGTTCTTTGTTCCTTCATAGTCGTGCTTTTTTAAAATTGTATTATTCTGGTTTTGCTAATTTGTACCTCGCATTCAAATGGCACACTTTAGGCAACTCTCAGAGATTTTATTTTCAAATGGCAAACAAAGATCAAAAGTAAGGTCAGTGCTGTCTGTCGATCATGTATAATTTTGTTCTTTTTTTTTTTTATTATGAGCAACGTACTATTTTTCTAAATTTTTCTAAATTTTCTACGAAGTTAAAGTTTCGTTTTTAGATAATTGAAAACTTCAAAACCTGAAATTTAGAGCGTTACTTATGTATGTAGATAACCTCGTTAAAATTGATAAATCTCATTAAAATTTATTTTCTGTAACATTTCACTTTGAGAATTAATTTTTTTTAAATCATTTCAAATATTGTGGCAATTGATTCATGGCAATATTTTCTTTAATATCATCTGACGGTCATCGCTTACAGGTCGTTGATGTCTCGATCTCGACTATCATACTATGAAGTTAAAAATACGTAGTTTCATTAAAAAACAACGATGACCTTGATTTTTGATCGAAAATCAATTTGTTTTTAAATTGGAAAAATTGCAATTTCTTAAATACTTAAATACTGATTAACTTTAATAGGAAATCTTTTTTTGTCAGACCATCTGAAGGGGCTGAAAAATTGTATGGATTAATTTGTGCCTCAACCTGTATATGTGTCCATTTACAGTAAAAAGTTTATTGCAAAATCTTAAAGGAAGCATATGATTTCAACAAATGTATTTTATAAATACATTTTATAATAAATAAATACAAAGCTAGGGTACAAATATATATGAATCAACTGCGAATCTTTATGCAATTAAAATATGTTCATATAAGCAAACAATACATATGATACATAAAAATATATTATATAAACATATGCAGAAAATCATATATAATAAATATATTATTATAATAATAAACTAATTTCATGATTGCTAATTACTATTATGATTTATATTACAATAAACAAAAGAATTATTTCCACATTAACGATTGATAATTAATTACGTTTATCGTCAAAGATTGATTTATATGCAGAAAATGTACGTTCAATAACACATGACGTGATCGGGGGATATCTGAATTTGCTCCAATAACGTTCTTTAATTTCTATTCTTTTATAACCGGTATCACCTCTAAAGTTTCTGCGAATTTTGTTATAGTTTTACATCCAGGATACGTATGCATATACATGCTTCTGTTAGGATTGTTTTGGTTTAGGCCAGTACACTTCATTATTATACTTTAACACATTTATTTCTAATTTTAACAATGAACGTACATATCTCTCCGCGTGTTCCCTCTCAACGCCATTACACACTACCGGGTGCTCTGCCACGGTATTCCCCCTCATATCTCCGTTCCAACGCTACCAACTACAATCAGTAAAAATAACTACACATTGCACTCATGACTATCTTTATCATTATCCATTTTCGTATTAACGTCAATCGATGATGTGATTGAATTACAGTCTTTCATTCCATACATATCCAATAATTTTTCAATATAATCCCTCAGGTGTAGTTCAATTTTTTCTTTCTCCTGCTCAGCTTCGATATGTTATTGAATGTTACTGGTCTCATTATCGATAAACACATTTAAATTTTGATTTTGTTCACGACAGATTTACTTTGGTTATTCGATAAATACTATCAAACTTTAAAAATGTATATGGTAAAACTAAGTGAAATATGTAATTTACTATTGCATATGCATTTAAAAAAATGTTTTCAGAATATATGAAATATGCAAAATATGTATAATAAACTAGGTCCCGTAACTTTATTTGATTCCTATAAAAATATGTAATGGCATAAAGATCCACAATTTACTTATGGGACTGATTGTATCTAAACTAGAACGCTTCTAACAAAAATTTATAGCCGCTTGAACACCTTCTTGAAAGATTGTAATCTCTCTGTAGAAGCGTCGCGTACCACGTTGCGAAACCCTGGGTGCTAAATAGACTTTCACCTTCCCAATATGAATGGTTTCTATGGGCTGGTCATTGTACGCGCCGAATCTCCAAACAGTAACAGCACTTAACTCTCTAAAGCCATCCAACATCCCCTACAATCCGCAAACTCTGGGATGCAATTCTCTCCGTGTCCCCGGTGTCGACCTCAAATAATCGTCGTCAGACAGACCCGTGCACTAATTCGTAGCTGAGACAAAGCGAACGGACGCGGGGCTGCGAAAAGGCTCCATGGAAAATCGCAAATACGAGAGCGGGGTGTTCTCTTGCGCAAAGCTGTGCTTTCTCAAGGTAACCCGTGCACGGTCCTTAATTCCTTATCAAGGAGTAAGTGGGACTGATTAAACAGATTTCGTCCTCTGTCGCGGGCGGCGAGCTTCGCTGAGGGAATTAAGTTGAATTACATTTGTAGCAGCGGCTCGTCGCCTGAAAGGGGCGCGGAAACGAGGACCGGAGACGTGAAAAGAGAGAGGGAGAACAAGAGAGGAACGCGACGAAGGAGGTCTGCGAATGAAAGAATCTCCAGGTCCCGGCAGGGATTAATTAAATTGTTTTTAAAGCAGCCCATTTGCGCGAATGCTTCTATGAATATTAACGCTAATTAATTAGTCCCACGAATCGGAGGAACGCCGAGCCCTTTAGGCCGCTGATCCCTCGTGAAGGGACGACCTCCGCCTGAAAATATTCGCTCCTTTTGCCAGAAATTATTTAAACTCTCTGCTATCCTCCGGGGAACCAATTAGGCGACATTGTAACGATGCGTGTTCGCGCGCAAAAAAATAAATCTTTTCGCGCGATCTTGGTGATCGTAGAACTAGAAAATCGTAATAAATTTGTGGTCAAGAAACAAAATTTAAACTGAATTGTTTTATTTGTTATTTTCATTTAAATTTTAAATTTTAAATTAAAATTAAAATTTTAGATTTAACTCATTGCCAACAGCTAATATTTTCATAAAATTTTCTGTGGCAATCGTATAGAATTACTCTAAAAGGTGTGCAATAAAACTGCGATTACTTTTTTTAAATTACTTTATATCGAAATGAAACTTCTTCAATTTGGATATAAGTAACTTTAGCAGGATTGATAATGTTCGAAAATAAAAAGAATACCGTTATAATTCATGCTGGTACTCGAGAACGTAAAATCTCGTTTCCGGTAACCAGCGTATGTCTCATGAAAACGAGATTTCTCGTTATCGGTCGCCAATGTGTTAAGCGAAGTAAATGTGTCAGTAAAAATAAATAAGTTTTACATTGTGTTATTCTTATTTATCCTTCATTCGTTGTTCACTTTGATCATCGATAAGATACAAAGTGAACGTCGTAGCTCGGCTTGTACTTTTCTAGGAACTGAAAATTAACCAAGCTTTTATAACTGTGAGATTTTGGTCCCGTGTTTTTCGCATGTATCCAAGATTTACTGTATTTACACTTGAGTTTCTCGCCTAAAAAATAATTTTTTCCTGGACTGCAGTTTAAAAACTTTTGTTGCGAGAATGGTTAATTTTCTTAGAAACAAATTTAGAACATTTGATCACATTTAAGGTCATTGCACTATTTCATGGTGATGCCAATTATTAGTACACAACTATTTTTAAATGTACAAAACATGATTTTAACAAATTGTTTTATTATTACATTTAAATTGACTTCGACCACATTCAAGATCATTTATACTTATTTTGGAATATCAGTACCAGTAATCCACCTACGATTTATGAGCACATAGATAATAGTGGTTCATATTAAACATTGGGTCACATATTCCTTTATCTTGTAACCTATTTATTTTAGAGATTCCAGAATGGCAGCGAAACTTAGATGACGTATTAATTCAAACTTTGGATTATAATCTAATTAATTATTAAAAGACATTTTAAATTTATGTATAAAATACAAATTGATAACTTTTAACAATATGGTAGACCGCACGTGATACTTACAATGATTACCATATGTCTACAAGTACATTCCTGTGCAGAGATATTAAAATAATGAAATTATAAATACATGATCATTTTAACATCCGACTTATATGCATATAACAAAACTTGTTTAGACGAAGACTGTACAATGATAATTGACATAGCAACTAACATTATTAATATTATTTTTATTATTTGAAATGAACATAAACTTTTTGAAACATCAAAATCAGTAAAATTCATCTCCTTTCATATGGGTTTGTCATAATTTCGCAAAAAATTACGTTGCTTTCACGCTATTTTTTCCTAGATAACAATTTTCTTTTTCAAACGTATCTGTATTCGTTATTCGTTAGTGTCGCTAAAGTTTTTGCAAAAACGTTATACATAATTTACATAAGCGATCTGCTAGTTAATTGAAAAAAATAATAAGGTTCATGGGTGAAAAGCGAAATTTTACTTCAAAATATTGCAATTTTAACGATTTTATATACATATATACCATTCACATACTTATTCCAAAATTATATCCTACTGTATTTAATTTGATTCTTCCATTAAAACGTTTAATAAATCAGCCTTATTTGAGTACAGGTGATATTCGTATAACACGGGTGTTAGTTTCCAAAAGAATGTCGCGTTATAAAGTTCAGATTACACAGGAAAAATAGGCTTACGTTTTAAAAACGATTTTTTAAAGAAAATAATGTATCTATTTAAGTAAAAATAAATATATTTTTATTTATTTTTGTCATACGCTTGCATTGAAGCGCGTTCAAAATTCATAAAATTAACTAATCCTTCAATAAATACTAATTTACGAATGAAACGCGAACGGATGCTAGTTTGCAAATGTTTGTAAAATCTAGTCACGAATAAAGTTTAAGTATATCCGAAGTTTTATATTGATACATATTTGTTTGCTTCGTTAAAAAAGAAATGTTGAAAATTTCTCAAATTTCACAGCTTTAAATCATAAAATGTAAGCATTGTACTTTAAGTTTGCTGACGCGAACGATTTGCCAGGCATATTTCGCGCGGAAATACGTTCGCGACGCACGGAAGGGGGGGGATAAAAAAGAAGAAAAAACACGCGTTTGAAACGTTTCGATTTGGCCGTCGGCGGAATGATTTCGCCGTGTCTGTTTGCCAAAGATTGCATCGATGGCTGGAAATAGATTCCCGGCTGCGTTATTTCAGAAAATGTTTTCCCAGGATGCAACAATAGAAACGTTACCCGCAGAAGTAATTTTGTATCGATCGCCGAGGCGTGAAACTTTTCTTTCTTCTTCTTCTCATATTCGTGCATAATCGAAAAATATGCGTTAAAACGTCCGAAATTAGGCTCAACTAAATATATTAACAATATTTTGCCTATAGTTCGGACTTTTAAAGTTTTTTTTAACACGTTGACTACCAGACCAAACCACTTAAATTGTCCACGAACACGAAATTTTGTTTTTAGACAGTTGGAAACTAGCATATCCACAATTTGTCATAGAAATTATTTTTACAAAAGTTGTATCTAGATTTATTTTCGTGAAGATATAATCTTGAGAATTAATTGTTTTAGTTCCTTAGTGAAAACTTATGTCACCCATATAGGCAATTAATGTGTTGTTGCGTTGACACTTGCAAAAATTATGAAATTGGAAGATCCCGCAAATGCCCACTTATCGGGATAGTTGGGATAAAAAGAACGATGATTTTCGTTGACTGTGAGGGGGCTGGGGGTTCGAATGACAAGCCCACGATCTACCCCAACAATTATTTACACGTTTATTTTCACGGGTGTGGGGGTGTAGCCACACGTAGGTTAATGTAGTGTAACAAACTGACTTAGCAAACGCGACTACGTCTTTACCAGACTGGGGCGTCTATGACAGACTGGCCGTGAACGCGTCTTTTACCGACTGGGAACTTTCTTCCAACGTCCCTTCAATATATACACATTCTTACCCTAATAGCAAAGGTAGAGAAAAAGAGATAGGACAGAAAGACGGAAAAACGAAACTGGACAATACTCAGCGTAGGAAAAGTTTAGCGAAAGAGAGTCATAAAAGTCAAGGCACTCGCTGGGCCCCGGTCGGGGTGGTCCGAGGCCCAGGCGAAACCTTAAAGGAAAACAGACGCCTCGCACGACTCTGGTCGCCAAGTGTTTAACAGGACGACCAGGCTCGCACGAGACCCTGGGAAAATGGAAAAATAGAAAGTTTAAAACTATCCTTACATTCCATTCCCATTCATACGCTGGCAAGGGCGTAGTAGCTATACAATGGCCGCTAAAACTGTATTTATTAGACTGACAAGGAACCATCGCGAACGGTCCGGCTTCGATTTTGATGAAACTTTGTACACTTATAAAGCAGCCAAAAATAATCGACACGTATTTTTTTTTAGCTGCGGTAACTCGAGTTTAAGGGGTGAAACCACCCCTAGAAGTTTTGGCTCGAAACGGCTATCTCGAAAACGGAAAGAGATACAAAAAAATTGTTAATGGGCGAGGTTAATGGTTTCTTATGTACAATAACCTGGTGTTAAAAAATTTTAAAAAATACAATTTGTTTATAACAAAAAAAAAATTATTAACTTAATTTTTCATTTTATTGAAATTTTCATAATGACAAAAAATGACGAGCATTTTATTCCAAATCCAATGGTATGCGATTTTTTAAAATTGCCTCCTACAGTTTTGCAGATTTTGATGATTTACATCTTGCGCGCACATCCATTATGGTAGTAGCCGTTCTAACTTTGATTTTAATGAAGCACTGTAGGCTTGCACTACTTCTAGAGGACAAAATCGGGAAAAATACAAGAATACCAATTTGTTGATGGAGGCTTCGTTAAGAAATTATTAACGTTTAAAGTTCCGCTCGTACTGAATTTTTTTCTCCGAAATGCCCAAGATTTCGGGGGAATGTGTAATGACCAAAAATGATTGTAATCGACCCCTGCAACCGAAAATAATTTTTTCAGAATGGTTTGAAATTTTTTAATTTTGTTGAAAAATTTCACACATTCTCGAATTTTTTTCTCAAAAGTGCGTAGGATTTCGGGGGTATATATATTGACCAAAAATGATTGAAATTGACTCCCGCAACTGAAAATAATTTTTTTAGAACTATTTGAAATTTTTTTTTTTCGCTGAAAAATTTAGGCACCTACGCTCTGTCGATTTTTCTTAAAAATTCGTTTTTCATTTTTAATAATTTTGTTTGACGACCTACAAAAAAGTTGGCCAATACTATTTTGTAGGTACCTATGAGCTCTACTTCAGAAAAAAGTTTCATTGAAATATATTCACTATTGTAGGAATTATGGCTGTTTGAAGATTGGACCATTTTTATGGGGTTTTTCTCATTTTGCGGGATCAAGGATCAACTTTTTGCATATTTTTGGAATTTCCACATATTCTACGCCTAAAAACACGTAGTTTGCATTTTTGTAAATTAAAATCCTTCAATCCGTTCAGAAGTTATGACATTTTAAAGATCCGCATGAAATTTTCGGACAACATTTCTGGCCATAAATTACATTTTCGATTAGGAATTTTTTTCTCGAAAGTGCGTAGGATTTCGTGGGTATATGTATTGATCAAAAATGATTGTCATTGGCCCCCGCAACCGAAAATAATTTTTTCCTGGAGGATTTGAAATTTTTTAATTTAATTTTTTAATAACTTTTTAACGAAGGCTCAATCAACAAATTGATATTCTTGATTTTCGTCTTATTTTGGCCTCCAGAATCTCCCATTAAAATTTTTCCCAAGGGTGGCCGAACTTTTCCAAATCCATTGGTATGAAATATTTTAAAATTGCCTCTTACAGTTTTGCAGATTTTGATGATTTACATCTTGCGCGCACATCCATTATGGTAGTAGCCGTTCTAACTTTGATTTAGTGCAAGCCTACAGTGCTTCATTAAAATCAAAGTTAGAACGGCTACTACCATAATGGATGTGCGCGCAAGATGTAAATCATCAAAATCTGCAAAACTGTAGGAGGCAATTTTAAAAAATCGCATACCAATGGATTTGGAATAAAATGCTCGTCATTTTTTGTCATTATGAAAATTTCAATAAAATGAAAAATTAAGTTAATAAATTTTTTTTTGTTATAAACAAATTGTATTTTTTAAAATTTTTTAACACCATGTTATTGTACATAAGAAACCATCAACCTCGCCCATTAACAATTTTTTTGTATGTCTTTCCGTTTTCGAGATAGCCGTTTCGAGCCAAAACTTCAAGGGGTGGTTTCATCCCTTAAACTCGAGTTACCGCAGCTAAAAAAAAATACGTGTGGATTATTTTTGGCTGCTTTATAAGTGTACAAAGTTTCATCAAAATCGAAGCCGGACCGTTCGCGATGGTTCCTTGTGAGTGTGATTTGAACTGTATTTATGAAAATGTTTCTGTTTCACTAACTGTTTGTGAATGTTTGACTGTTGGAGTACTGGAACCAAGTGTCGGTTCCTTGGTTGTCTAGTATTAACGAAAACTCCGACGCCGTCTCCTCCCTTCCAAGCACCCTTAGAACGATGCCCTTGGAAAGGGGTGCGTGTCACGTCGGAGTGAAGACGTCATGAACGAAGTTGGTGAAAGTTGCCGTTATAAGGAAATAAATGGTCAATATTCAATGTAAATACTCGGTCGTCTCAGGTAGACCTGACAGCCCGAATTATTATTTTTTTTTTTTAATTCATGTGTTACGTCGCATCGATCTTCAGGTCATTAGCAACGACTTGGTGCTGGGTTCTCTTCCTTTGGTGTAGTTGTATTTTGTGGTAGATGTTGGTTTCTTTTAGATATTTCAGGGTATTTTCTATATGTTTCTGTAACTTCAAGGCTATAGGTGATGTTATCTTGTATTTTTATCTTCTGCATTTATATAGTAAATGGTTGGTCGTTATGATTTTGTTGCATAGATTACAGGTTAATGGTTCGGTTTTTTTCATTACGTACTCGTGTGTGAGTTTACAGTGTCCTGTTCGTAGCCTTGTCATGATTATTCAGTCTTTCCTCTTCACATTACTGGTGGGTAATGGTTGATAAAAATCTCGTGTTATTCCGTGCGTTTTTGTTTTTTTGGACAAGATCTATAATGTGTTCCATTCTTGTTTTGTGGCGTGATTTATTGCAACAGCAAGGTCTTGATATGGGATTTGTCTTGGGGTTCCATCTAAGAGGAACAGTGTTGCTTCTTTGGTTGCAATGTCAGCTTCCTCGTTGCCCTTGATTCCCTGATGGGATGGGATCCAGGCAATCGTTATGCGTTTGCCGTTGTTGGTAAAGTCTGTGTATAGGCGTTGAATGTTTGTTATGGTTTCGTGTTTGGTCGTGCTGTTGGTATTTCCCATTCCGTTGATTACGCTCATGGAATCTGTAAAAATGATGGAGTTTTGGTGGTTATTGTTTAGTCTATGACGTAGAGCTTCAAGAACTGCGTAAGCTTCTGCTATAAAGATTGATGCGGCTTTTGGAAGATAGTGTTTTTGGTCTGTTTTGGATGCATCAGTTTATATTTTTTGGTAGTTCAGGTATTGCTTGCATAATTTTTAGAAATTGTATGTATGTTCCATGTCACTTATTTGATCTTCAGGAAGTTTTGCAAGATCTACATTTATTTCAGGAATTTTTAAGATCCATGGAACTGTTTTCTTATGACTACGTACAATAGTTGACGACGATGTGATTAGAGCTAGGCTACTGAACTTGGTTATTCTGCAATAGAAAGAAATTGATGGTTTGGGGTTTTTCCTTATTAAGTGCATGTATCTATTTGTACATATGTTGTTGTACGTCGAGTTATCTAGTATATTTTAAACTTATGTATTTCCTTCTTTGTTCAAGTGATGTTTGCTTGAATTCAAACAGCATACTGCTTACTGAGCTGGTTCTGTAGCTTTCAGTGGCTAGTTTTAGGCCCAAATTATTGTTACGCACCGTAACATGTATTAAGGGGTTACACCGCAATAAAATCATATCAACTCCCACAAAGTTCGTGAAGTCAATTATTTAGTAAATAAAAAAACACTTATTTGTAAACACAACAATTTATTAACAAATTCTATAATATAAAATCACAAGCAAGTTAACAAAAAATTGATTAATGTTCAGATTATACACAGTTCAGTTCAGTTCTTGTAAATATCTATGTTAACGTACAGTTTAATGTTTTCGTGTATAAATCCCTGCAATTATCGTAAATTCTTGTAAATTCTGAGTTCAATAATTGCTTAAATATTTGAAATCGATTATGGGAGGTGACTTAAACTATAGGGCAAACAATTTGCAGGGCAAAAATTTGGCGACATCACGCACGGTCAGAATTTCCACAGCTGCGTGTCAACACACAGCCCTGACATAAATCTCCAAGTTTCGAGCCGAGCGAAAGTGTCGCGTAAAAATCAAATCTATTGTTACAAGCCGTAGCAGTCGTCAACCAAAACTCGCAGCCAGGCAAGGTTTATGATAGGAGCAACGCTCGTCGGCAGCGTGCACAGTCGAAAACTCTGGTATCTGCAGGCCAACCCAGCCCTTTCATAAACTGACGATTCACAATTTAAAGAAAGTTGCGAAGTTTCACCGGTCATCAGGCGACCAGGAAAAACCTAACGTCTTCCCGTGACGTAGACACTCAGACGCGATACGCACCCCCTTTCAAGGATCGCGTAAGGACGATTTGGAAGGGAGGAGACGGCGTCGGAGTTTTTCTTAACCCCTTGACTTACGATTTAATTCCAAATAATTTTTCAAACGTATACTATTTAATTTTGTTTATATTTGTTCGTACAAGGAATGGGCACGAAAAAAATAGATTTGTTTTACGAATATCTCGTGAATGTAAAAATGTGTTGATTTTAATTTATAAAGCTTGATGACGAGTGAGTGGCCTCATAATTGTGAAACTTGACATCAAGAACTTGCCACGAGTCAAACACGTCATTATATGGCAAGGGATTAATACAGAACAACGCACATCATTCTCATATCACTCGAAACTCTAGAACTTAGTTGCAATCTTGTTGATTATACAGTACCGTGTAATATACATATACAGTTAAGGATAAAAGTAAGTGGACAGATGATGGAATCGAACAAATTTTTCAATACTTGTTCAGGCTTCATCCAAGTAAGATTAAGTGTTGAACAATATAAAAATGCTAAAAACAGCAGACATTTCATATCAAATTCGTAATTTAATTCTTTCGGACTGTTGTGATATGTTAAGTTACCGTGTTATGGCCCAGAAGTATAAAGCATCAAAGAGAGCGGTGGAAAAAAATATTTATTACATAATACTGTAGACGCTGTGGACGAAAACGTTGTACTACCACACATGAAGACCGTCAAATTGTTCGAGAATCTCGACGAGAGCCAACAATCTCCTCACGGCAGATTTTAAATGCAGTAGGATTAGATGTGTGTAGTATTTCCAAGAATTTACTATTTACTTACTACAGAGTTCAACGACCTCGTGTCGTCCTCAATGAAAAATAAACAAATGTTTCGAAGCATTATGTCTTTTGAACCAACTACCTTATCGACTTAAAACAAAATTCGTTATATCACTACTAATATTTTATTTAATACTTTGAAACTTAATTTTTGTTCATCTTCAGAATATGAGGGTAAATGAGAATAAAATATATTAATGCAATTGAAGATTACATATATATATATATATATAATATGTATATCTGTCGCATTAAAAACATTGAAACATTGAAATAATGATGCTATTATTGTAAATTAGGTACATATTAAATACATTTATTGTCTATTCTTAAGAAATAAATAAATTATTCTATTTTTCAGTTCAAATTAAATTACAATTATCTATTATTTTTAGGTACTTAAAATGATAATTATTATCCCGGTGAATCCGTAGAGTCTGACACGAAACTAAATATGATCTACTAACAATCTATTTACAACTATTTTGCAATTGGAAATTTGTGTTTACTAAAATTTGCCATTTAATTTATGTTCAATTATTAGTATTAATCAATCGTATCATTTGTTCAGAAACCAAGCATAATTTGAGTTATAATGGGTTAGATGTGTATAAGTTTTCAGATCGTAATTAAGCAATCCCTTTATTGTTTTCACATTTTCGCCAAAATAACGCAGTCAATTTCGAAAGCATTATCTCTTAATTGCGCAACGCAGAGGAAAATATTAAGCTAAATTGCGTGCAATGCATTTCCATGAGCGCAGTGTGTGCACGTAGTGAATAATTCTTCCTCAAATTTATCTCTTTTTTTCGTGAGACAG
This sequence comes from Colletes gigas, assembly GCF_013123115.1. Taxonomy (NCBI): domain Eukaryota; kingdom Metazoa; phylum Arthropoda; class Insecta; order Hymenoptera; family Colletidae; genus Colletes; species Colletes gigas. Next base: position 918,702 of record NW_025106675.1, read on the forward strand.
CCGTCGTGTGTAGCTACGTTTGCTTTCATGGCGGGGAACGCTCTGTCGTCATGACGCGAACCAAACCACGTGGACTCCTCCGACTTTCTGAAAATTTTTCATGTTACCCCTCCGTAAAACGAGACGATGATACATGATGTTTTAAAAGGAGCACGACTGGGTCCCATATGGAACCCCGCAGATGCTGAACATGAGAAATACGTCACAGTGTTTGGTGAAAAATATGACGCATGGAACGTATTAAAAGAATATTCTAATCTAGTACTTTCGAAAAGTCTATTGTTTTTCATTTTATTAGAAATTGAGGTCTTCAAAATATACTTTTACATTACTTTATTAAAAATGAAAAGAGTTGGAGATTGTTATTAACGAGACGTTCTTTATTACTGAATAATAATCCATCAAATTCTCCGTTAAATCATTAGGTTAACGTTCAATTGATGATGTCAAAATGACATCATATGTCAAATTTAGATTACGAACGAGACATTCGAATTTCAAAATTGAAATCGCATGGTCCAATATGGTCGGTTTGTATGCCTGGCAATAAGACATAATCGATGAACATGATAAAGAAATTACAGTTTATTTAATTTGACTCAACATATGCGTTAAATTATACTCGAAACTTCAAATTTTGAAGATATTAAAAATTGTCAAAGTAATTATATTCATAAATTGTCTCGTAGCTGTGATTTTTAACAGTCTATAGTGACACTAGGATATTTTTCCTAGCTTTAGGGAATTACACGAAACAGTTGGTATGCGATTGTTATATCATCTGTTGACAAAACATATAAGGTCAGAACGCGAAGAAACTGATCTCCTATGTGTTGTATTCGTGTAAAAGTGTAAACGAATAGTTACTGAGAATTGTTTCTATTTAGTTGATTATTATATTATCACAAGTCTGTAAGCAGAAACAGGCATTCTGGATTGCGAAAATCATAGTTGCGTACTTCAGATGTATGTAGTTACAATTTCTGTTCCCATTTATCCCACTATATATTATTAAGGACACAACACTTGTAACACCTTTCAAGCTATGTGATAATGAGAAACTATTTAAAGACGATACTTCTCTGTAAGCGAGAGGGGTCCTTCTTGCATGCGGGATTGAATTTCGTCTAGTATCTCGAATTTCCTTTGAAGTACCAGTATCGTAAACATCCACGGCCGATTCGTGAACGTGTGTCTGTGTGTGTCCGCACCACCATACGTCGCGCAAGCTATCACGGGCGGTAGCAAGCTATTTTAGAGCTGTTGGAATCGATTTTGAATCGTTACTAGAATAGATTCGCCAAAATATCGAGGTCTACAAAATTAATCTGTTGAAAACAAATTCAAAAAATCATTTTTCTAGTTATCAACTATAATAATCACAGAAATACTTGGAATATTCACATCAGGCATCACGAAGAAAAAAAATCAATCGATATTAAGTAGAAAATTAATTATTGCTTTATGAACCATTTATGCAATAGCAAAAATAGTAAATAGATTGATGATTTATAATATTGTCTACTTTTGAAAAGTAGCGTTTAAATGGCACAGAGATGTATCTATAGAAACAAAATACTGTTTAATAACAGCATTTAACAATAATAAATTATCTCATTTACTTTTCAATAATTCTTTAAGAATGTCCAATAAAAAAAATGTGGAATTTCCATACCTTTGACAATTTGATTTTTTACGTATTTCCGTGTTTTCTTTTACACCCCTTAATTCGACGATTTAATTTTTTTGTTGATATTTTTGCCATTTCTGTTTACACATGACTAACATTTTTCTAACTGTATCCTATTACAGTGATGCAATATTCATTTTGTGACCAAAATGTGTAGTTTTGACATTTTTAAAATCAATCCATTTAGCACTCGTAAATCTGCCATTTAAAATTTTTGATTTATTATATCAGATTAAAAATTAACGACCCAAAAAATGGTTATAAACCATAAAAACCAATGTTTACGTTATTCTAGTAACTTTGAAGCATACAAGTCAACCATATTGGATCATGCGTTCTGAATTTTGAAATTCTAATGTCACATTCGTAATCTGGTTCCCAACCCTTATGAATTAATTTTCACGCAAATTATAAAAATGTTTTTAATTTTTGCCAGTTACTCGCGATTCTATCCCATGGAGCTATACAGGGTATCCAAAAAAGTTGGAACCAAACTTATACTACGTGTGACTGAGATCAAATAGATGAAAAATATTCATATAAATTTATGGTCGAAAATGCTTTATTGAAAAGATACAAGCTTATAAAGATATTTATGATTTACTGTGGCTATTTCAAACATTTCTTATAAATGCTAGAATGAATCATAAATATCTTTAATAACTTATATCTTTTCAATAAAGCATTTTCCGCCATAAGTTTATATGAACTTCTTTTATTTATTTGACCTCAGTAACACTTAATATAAGTTTGGTCCCAATCATTTTGAACATTCTGTATGTAGCACTAAATACATATATGTAGAGACTCGAATAAACGGAAGTTTATGTATGAATGAATCCAAATTTTAATTTACTGTCTGCAAATAAAATTTGTACAACTTTGGTCGCGAGGCGTTCACGACTAGTAAACATGCACCTTTATGTTCTGCGAGTGGTTTACAGATTTAATTAATTTCTGTCGTGAGCTCGTTAACTCGTCGACTGTCAAGCCGATTTCATAAAATTTTGCCTAAGCATTGCTTCGCCTCTTTTCATGATTTATAATACATGTTCAACCCAAAATTTTTATTTTAATCAATTTGTTTATTTTTATACAATTTTACAAATGTAATTGAATTAAATTGCACAAAGGAATAAATTTAGGAAAATAATTATTTTAGAACGATTTGAAAAATTTTTTTTTCGCCAAGAAATTTCAGCACCTACCCGATTTTTTTCTCGAAAGTGGGTAGAATTTCGGAGGTATGTGTATTCACCAAAAATGATTGTAATTGACCCCCGCAACCGAAAATAATTTTTCCAGAACGATTTGAAATTTTTTAATTTAATTCTTACTAACTTTTTAACGAAGTCTCAGTCAAGAAACTGATATTTTTTATTTTCGTCTTATTTTGGCCTCTAGAATCTTACATTAAAACTTTTTCCAGAGGTTGCTGAACACCCTGTATATAATATATTAAATATATGATAATTGAAGACCTTGAATTTCGAGATACTGTGAATAAAAAGTTTGGCATCAGGGTTTTATACAGTTGATTGTAATTTTTATACTGTATCGGAAAGACGCGAAATAAATCGAAATAAAAAAAGTGAGGTATAAAAAGAAAATGCACAAACAAGATAAATCACCAAAATCTCGAGTTGGATTAAATCAGCTCTAGTACAGGATCTTGAACTCAGAACAATTGCGTAGAAAAGCCCCTGCTGTGGAACAATTTACGACTTTTCTTTCGTGAAATTGACCAGAGAAATTGTAACCACTCGCGAACGATCGTTCATGCTCTACTATTGTCGTGAAATGAAATAGAATACGTAAATGAAACGACATTTTACAACGAAATTGATCTATCATCTTAATGAAACGAAGAATTTTTTTTAGTTGACAATGTAATTTGTGTTTCTTCGTAAAATAAAATTAACCAAAACGAGTCATTTCAGAAAGCAATTTCTTCCTTGTTTATATGTTAGTGCAATAAAATTAGCAAAATAGGTTTTGTCATATAACGATTTTTAAAGATAAACACTAAATATTATAATATAAGGATGATGGCAAAATTAAAATGAAGAAGAAATGGTAAATTTATAATAATATTTAATGATAATAATAATAGTTTGTAGGTAAAACAAGACACAAGTTGTTCGATGCACTTGTTTCCTAGAAGTAAGAAAACTTAGAAAGACCAAACATGAAAGTGATTTCATCAAACGTTAAAAATTGTTTAATGAAGGAAGTATGAAAACATTAAATAACTGTTTAGTCTAAATTAAAATATAAAATTGTCCATAGCGAGAAATTAGAAATAATAGTTTCAAAATATATACTACGTAGAACTTAGTATCAATTTGTGAATTCAAGATATTAATTCTTTTTCTGTAACTGTCATAAACTCATTAAAGTACACGTTCATTAGTAAATATAAACAGTCGCCAGCAAGATTTACAATCATTGGCCATATATTTTTCTGTCGAGTTATATTGGTGATACACGATCAGATTTTGTTACCTTTTAGGAGAATTTTGTATGTATAGTTTTCCATTCTTTTAATCACTTATCAATTTTCATGTTTCGTCGTCCGCCAATTATGTGGTAACAAAATTGTTCCTCGTGTTAACTCCGTATTTAGTTAGCGGAGTTGATTATGGAGCAAATCAATTATTTTTGATTTGCAAGAACAATTTTATTCAATAACAATAAAAGCAATAACAATAACAGATATTTATCAAGATATTAATACTATTATTGTTGTCCTATCACTTGTAAGGTGATATATTAATAAAGTCCAAATTTAACAAGTAAAGTTCTCAATCTCATTTAACATGTAGGAGTCTCTTATTCGCCTCCGGTGCGAAAACAAGTTCAATGTCCAATGTTCGTGAGAAACCGTGTTCTTTAACGAGAAACCAAGTTCGTCTGATGAAGATACATCGAATTCTGATTTTGTCCATGTGTTTGGAATTCCAAACATGGTATATTGTAAGACGCGTCATTTATTTTCAAATATTACATAAATGCACATAATTTAGTCATCTGGCAACTGTACCTCTACTACCTAGTTTGACTATAGGAATTGTTGTACACTAGAGCCATAGCCATAGCGATAAAGCGATTAAGCCAACGCATTCTTAATTAATTTCAAGGAGTAATTTGGGCCCATCTATCTGCCCCTTGGGACCGTGGACGACTACCCCCGTACAAACCCTCAGTGGGTGAGATTTGTAGTTTCGGGAGGAGTGGCCCACGAGGGATGTTTAAACTTCTGATTTATAAATAGAATCACCGCCTATTTTTGAACTCGGTATATAATCAAGGAACAGAGCCGGACGAACCAGTTACAAGAGTTACAAGAGAATAGTTACAACAATTACAAGAGTTACAAGAGAATAGTGTACAAGAATACAGAGTGCAAAAGCGTAAGAGAATTCAAGTTTGAACGGACTAGATTTTCAAGAACTAGCGAACCTTTTATACATCAGACGTTACATTTCCTGTTAACATGTTCATCTGTATATCTTTGTTAATAAATTAATGTGTTTGTAAATAGTTATTATAATGAACTATTTGCTATATAAATCGGCTCCACGAACTTTGTGGGAGCCAACACCATGCGTCGTGTCCTAGAGGAAGACTTCGGATCTCTCTTTTGGCCTCCTTTCTGGAGGCAGAACAAGGCCCAATCCGAATTTAGGACAGTTTTTGGATTGTGCAACGCCCACAGCCTGGTTTGTTTCATCCTGCAAATCAAGGTCTGCAGGACGTTGCACCATCCCTGCGTTTATTTATGACCCGGTATTGTTCTATGGTGCTGGTGGTCGACACGTGAGGGTTTGCGTTACGTCAATTGCCGTCGAGGGTGGTCTAACCAGAGAAAACTGAAACCGGCATCCGGCCAGACCTAGTCCTTTAGAAATTACATGCAGTCCGTGAAAAATTGCGACTTCCTCAAAAACGACACTGTTCAATGTCGACTGCAGCGGAAACCCCTCACGTGGTGGCAACACCTCGATTTAATCAACGAAATGCAAAATGTATGCTTCCAGAGATGATTCTGAAATTAGCTTTTTCACTGAATTATTAACTTATTCATAAGCAGGAACGAATTGGAAGGTTGGTCGAAATTTTTTACTTGTTTTCCAGGAAATTGTGTTATAAAATGTCATCAGTAATACAATAACGTTTTTACTCGGAAACATATTACTTTCATCGGTGAAAGATAAAACTGTAGGACACTGTAAAATATAATAATATTAGTGGACGTAATAAACAAATACGAACAGTAATATAAATTTTTATTTTATGTCTTGCTATTATTTCAGTATATTTTCCAACAGATTTTACATGTTTTAAAATTGAATTCACGGAAACTGAATTTTTTAAAAATTGTATAAAATTTCATATTTGTAATTATTTGTGTCCTAAGCTATCGAACAATAATTAAAGACAAATGGGTACTATACGTAATTTATAGGAACAGTAAATATAATTTTTTAGTTTGAGATACAGAAAAAAATATTCATCGAATTTCGATAGTTTAAAATGTAATGCTGTAGGCCAATAACAACACCTTTACAAGAAATTTTACTTTTACAACATTAGTACAAATATTTAAACACATTACTTATGAATGGGATCAACGTATAAGAAACAGTAATAACATTAATTCGAGAACTGAAACTTTTTGAAGTCTTACATGACTGAAAATATTTTGTTTTTTAAAACAGAAAATATTCCAAATGTTTCTAGTCAATAAAGGTATCATAAAAGTACTGAATGTAATTTAAAATTAAGCATTTGAATACAAGTTGTAGTACGTAAGTTACTAATAGAAATTAAATTACAGTGGGAAGATAATTTCTAAAGTTAGACATTTGGAGAGCCATACGTATTCATAATGTTATATATATGACATTATAATCTGGTCATATACGAAACTGAGATACAGGTTTAATTAACAATAGCGTTTATGAGGGTAACGAACACCGTCTGCGATTTTACTTGGAAAGTTTGCGGGAATCGTGTAACAATGCAAACTCGTAGCCAGATTTCGCGATAAGTACTTACATAGATCTTTTTTGCACTAAACAGTAACATTTCCATGCAAAATAAATAATTCGAATTTAATATTGACAATACTTCGCTTTTCTTCTTCTGCTAATACATTCGTTAATGTTTATTTTTTATTGTAGACTATTACAATAAATAAATCAAATACAATAAATCAAAAGTTTCATCTTTGCTGAAAAAAAATTAAAAATAGAATGTTTATTGAATTTAACGTTGCAAATGTTTTTGTATGTTTGATATGAAATGTTTATTAATTGAACAGCATATAACAAAAGTAACTCTCGTTAATAATACCATCGTATAATAAACAATATTATTTTATTTTTCAACCTATTGATATACGAATTTTTTTCTTCAATATATTTTAGTGAAATATGTTATTTATGAAAATGAATATAAAAATATAGCAAATTCAATATGATGGATATGTTCTCTAAAAATGTGTAAATTGATTTCTCCTCAACATATGTTACTAATACAACAATAACAGGGTGAATAAAATTAATTTAAAAATTCGAATTTCCCATATACTCTTTACAAATATAATTTTTTAAAAATATTCTTATGAGATTGAATTCTATATTTAAAAATACACAATTTAAAATAAAAAACGTTTTCCTGCGCTGTAAAATATTTTTTCAAAATGTTCTATCCATATAAAAAATTTATGATATTCATTTCCTCAAATAAATATAACTTCTTTTAAATTTGTTTAAGCTTTAAATCATAAATGTGAACTCCTAAAATTGCTTCATTAGGATTCACTCTATGTCATTCAGTATAATCTTTCTTGTGAAATACTAATATTAAGTACTCTAGTGAAAGATAATTGCAAATAGAAAAGTTCTTTAACTTTTTTTGAACGTTTGAAAATTGTATTTTTAATTTTGTATGCATTAAAAAATAATGTTATTGTTCTCGAAAAAATTATCCAAATTTTATGAATTGCTATAAGATAGAAATTTATATTAATGGCTAGAGTGCGGAAATTTATGCACATTCATATTTTTATCAATAAAATTAATCTACTTGGGGCTTTCTAGACAGTTGTTTCAATCCCTATGTTTGGGCACAGAAATATGTGTTTAGCACTCATCCTTTTATATTTATAAATCTGAATCCTGCGTTTCAGACCGTTTTATTTTTAACCGCAATAAATTTGTATAGTCCCTCAGCAAGGCAAACATGCACGGTGGATTCTAGTTTATTCCGGTATCGTTGTTTACCAGTGGAACGCAATTCTATTCGTCACGATTTGTGATATTTTTCGAACGACGGAATCGATTTCTGAATGGCCGCGGGACCTGTGGCGAGAGGCACTTTCCAGCCCCTTTTGCGAGAAGAAACACGACGTGAGCTCAGAGTTTCTGGCACTGTGAATGTCTCCCGGCGTGCAGCTATAAAATGTTCTCGCTTCGCAGCCAGCTCTCGACCTGCATGCAGCTTTTTCAGTCACTTTACTCTATATATTTGACTTTTCACGTCGAGTTGAGCACCACGACGAGGCGTCAAGTGTCTATTTAAGCCTAACAGACAGAGATCGGTAATTAAAATATTAAGTTCTCTTCATATACTATAATTTGATACGATGAGGTATGATAAATAGTATCCTTAAAAGGAGTTATTCTGTAATATTTACAGTGGCAGGGAAGCATTAAAAATGATCTCTACCGATTTTAATGAAAGGCAGGGTGATAGATCTATATCTAGAATAAGCATAACTAATATTTTAATCACAGACAATCGATCAATTTTGAGAAAAATAGATATACAAATTTGGAAATACCTTACTTGTGTTTAATAATTGTTAGTAATAAGACAGTCGTTTGTCAGAGTATAAATAAATATAAAAATATTTATGTACATATTTTGTATGTGTATATGGGTACATTCATTAGGGTGAAATCTATTCTAGAAGCAACAAAGAACATTTTATATGATCAAAGGATTTTACAAAATCTGTATACTTATTTTTTTCAAAATTGACCGATCATCTGGCGCTAAAATTTTAGTTACGAGATATAGATTATAGATATTATAGATATTAAGGTTTCCTTTGTAATGTTTAGGATAATGTACTATGTACAAAATATGTATAATTCTTTATTTCCTTATTTAGTAGGAATATAGAATATATTTTACAGAAATAAGTATATCACACCATATTTACAGTTTTGCACGGTGAAAATTGTGATCAAAATTTGAAATGCGACAATTGGAGAAAAAGCAAAATGTCTGAAGAAAGAAAAATGAAACACAAAAAATCATTTATCACACCAACGGTTAAAATTGAAGGTGATTTATTAATGGTGTTGGGTTGTTTTTCGTGATATGGGATCGGAGTCTTAGTATCAATTGATGGTATTACGAATGCTGATAAGTATATTAGCATAATCAACCAAAATTTAGAAGAGGCAACAATAAAAATGAATTTCGAAGGAGAATTTGTTTTTCAACACGACAATGATCCAAAACATGTTCCCAAAAAGAGTGGCAATACTAAATATTAATTAGTAGTTATTGGCAGTGTCCAGTTACTTCTGTCTCTCTGTAATTGTTTGATTTTTTGTTTAAACCTAATTTGGGTTTACGCCGATTGTTAATATTTATTTTAATTCGTTCTGAAATAATCTATACACTATAAGCATAAATAGTAAATAAAGCTTAAACATGTAATTGCAATGCTATACGTATTGATTAAATTTCATTGATATCCTTTTTCATCATCTGTCCACTCTTGTCCCTGACTGTGTGTATTGTGGAAGGAATGAGGTCAATTATGTGTAATCCGATGTTGTTTTGGATAATAATGAAATATATATTTAATATGTAGGTAACATAATTTTCTGCTGTACACAACTCTCACAAGACAATGAAACCGACGCGTAGATCCCCGCGTGTGCCAGTGCTGCCAACATTAAGCCTACTTCACACTACATTCACTCACCAGACATGCAACTAATAAAAATAACCCTACATATATTAGCGACAACGCCGTTTTAAGAAAGGAGACGCATTTGTTTAGGCCAGTGTATCAAACAGCGTAAGCCGTTTCTTAAAAATCTTATATCGTGAGCAGCCGGAGCCATAAAGGTGCCATCGTGGTTAGGTTCGATAGCGGCTCAAGTGGCAATACGTCGGCGTGCCACTGCGATTGTAAGTATCGCGGACGTTGTGTGATATTGGGGTGATGGCAAGGAGCCCGAAGATTTGTTGCCAGTCGCCAATGGACTGCGTGCAAGGATGCTTCGTGGAATATGATAAGAGATTAAATACAGAGAGGGGATGGTCAAGTCATCTTCTGGCAAAAGAACCCTCTGAGTTCTTACCCTAGAATCTTGGTGGAAGATAGTTCTTATTTCATTTTTTAATATGCTGTGGCGTCGCCTCCCATGCTCGCCACCAGAGGGGTCGCGCTCTCACAAGCGCTCGACCGAACCCTCGGTTGCTATATGCATTCCTCGAACGACTTCTCAATATCCCAGTCGTCTAAGGCAGGGCCTGCTAGAAAGCCTTACTGATGAGTCCACTAGCAGGCTTGGACGAAACGCGCCCCCTCCTTTCCTTTTCTGTTTGTCCTACGAATCTCACGAGTTCCTATCCACAGCGAAGCAGCGCCACAATGCATAGAAATTTATATAAAAATGTTAGAAAGTGGGGTAATTATTCATAAATAAAAATTTCAATACATACCGAAATTATGAAAAAAAGAAATCAGGAGTTTAAATTAAATTTAATTTGGAATTCGTTTAAGAATCACAAACAAATACTTCAAAAATATAATACTGATCATTTCGACAAGCATATATGTACATCAAAAGTTTTATGAAGATACCATATTTTTGCTTATAATAAATACATCATTTACTTTAATGGTTTTAAAATGATCGAATGTGGTTGGAAAATGTTTAAAAAATATGCTCGGAGCGACTAAATATTTTCGTTACCGTTAGTACAGAACAAGCAATCACTATTATGTTTCTATTTATGGCTGTTGGGGTTTATTCGGAATTCATTTCCGAGTATTGAAGAGGAGAATACACGGTGAGAACAATTAATGCGGATTGCGATTTTCAATTCAATATTTTGCATAATGAATAACGGCGAGTTGTTTATAACGATGAATGAATGCATACTGCACGAGAAGCGGAAATGGTCGAGTTGTTCTACTTAAAAACCGCACAGAATTGTGTTACTCTCCTGGACAATAGTCGAGTGAAATCAATTAAATCGTGGTTCCAGAGCCCATTCAACAAAGCGCGATGATATTTCTATTAATTAATGCATGTTACAGTAAATTTTATGCGTTATTTATGTATTGAACTTACGGAGTACACAGAATAACAACTTCTATTGAAGAAAATTAATTTCTGTAAATCAAATGTTATTTTCTTTTAATTAAATTTATTATATATTTCAAAATAACTTTTGAAGACAAGCATTTCTCAGAAATCAAAAACTTATTTTTCAACATAATTTCTCAATTTCATATTTTCTCGTACATATCAGAACGAAACATTATTTTATTGTTTATTGTATTCAGCATTACTTTGAACTTTTACATTACAATTTCAAGCAATATATAAATACATCAAACTTCTCAAAAATTAATTTTTTTATTACTACAAATTTTAGTTTATGGTTATCATTTTTACATATTTAACATGATGCATATTTTAATCCAGTAAATTCTTTATTAGAACATAATATTCCTATTTACACAATATAAAGGAACAATATTAAACAAAATTATTAAATACCTAGGAGATAGTATACTGTGTCCTGTAAATAGTGTAAGAACCGGAAATGGGGTAGTTGAGACGATTCTGAACAACAATTTCCTTTGCAAAAATGTCGGATGGGACTTCGTTTTTGAATTATTAACGAAAAACACTGACCAATCACGGCGCTCGCCTTCCGCGCGCTCAGGGCCGTCCGACCTCGGAGAGTAGTCGCGCTGGGTAGGTAGCAAGATGCGCGTTGAAGATACATCGAGGAACGAATACAAATAATTAAAAATACTACCACTGCAACTGTTACCTAATTCGTGAATTACTACGTAATTAGTACGTAAATTACTAAATGGAATTTATTAATTATTTATATTCGCTGTTTCCGAGGAAGAAGGAATAAAATCTCGGAATTTTTAAAAAATTAACCTTTCGCAACCGAGTGACGCTTCTCGCCAGAGTGTTTTAAAATTAAAATAAAAATTATTATCAGATAATTAAAATAAATACGGTAAGAACCATTTGTAACCGTTTGTTATTAAAAACTGTAGGTACTGAAAAAGTAGACTGGATTTCTGCGTACCGAAACATTCCTCGAATGCAAAGGGTTAATAGAGAAATAATTAAAATTCGACTTACCCATTCATCTGCAAGTTGACCTACTGCGCTGACAATAGGGCCCGGCCAATGCACCACTGTCGGTCACGGCAAGGTCAAAAACCCCAACGAAAATCAGCTGATGGGACGGACCGGTCGCTGTACCTGCTTCTCACCCCGAAAACACTTCACAGCACGGTCACTAACCCTTTTCACTTTCACATACCGATGCGTTCCGTTGCACCCTTCTTCGATTGTTGTTCCTTTTCGCTGGGATAATCGATGCGATACGTGCGGGCGGCTTTCTCCGCGTTCCCCTTGGACTCCGCGAAAACGAAGAACGTACGATAATACTCTGCGTTTGTGCGTTCCATCGCGTGTGTCCGCTCCTGTTCAGAAACGCGTAAGTTCTGTGAAAAATTTTGACTGACAAATTGCATTTCCCTCCCCGAAAAAGTTCCAGGTACGGCAACCCATTGTCGCGCGACTCGGAATTACCTGCGATCGGCGAACGTGCAGACCATGTTTGCCGCAAATGTTTGCTGCTAACCGTACGGTCGACTCTTCTAATAGAATTTTCAAGATTCACCGTGAAATATGCTATATGAAATTATGAGCATGAAAAAGTAGCAGTTTTTAAGTATATTTGCAAAGATGTATGTCAAACTAGGAATTATAGAAACATGGATCCAAATTGTGGTTTTAATATACGGTACATTTGGAAACTTAATGACACTTGTATCAATTTATCAGTACGATTGAAATTAATATTCGATATCGTTAATGGCTACTTATCATTGTTTTTAGAGTACCGTGTACTGTATTAATATCATACATCTGGTCTCCATCAGAGCGTAACACCAATTAGATAATGATCAATTAATTGCTCAACCGGTGCTCTGTAACACTAATTTCCCATAATTACTCCATTACAATAATTATTCACTGTACTGTTAGTTATCTGTACTTCCTGGTACGAACATTGTCACAATTCATGGTATAGAAATCTCCCTTGTGATGTCTATGATACGTGATGTACTGCTATGCCATTGTTCGTGTCTCGATTCATTTGTCTACGCTTTTTTATTTTTCCAGCTATTATTAGCAGAGATAAAGTACAGCTACATATTGGTCAACATTTGACATTTCCTCCGATTTTATGCATTTCTTGATATTTAGAGGTACTTTGAAATCAGAAACAAAAGACTTCGTTACCAAATTTTTATCAGAAAATCATATTTGGTAGAAGACTTCTATGAGAGGAACATGGATGATATAACAATTTTGAAAATAGGATTATATTTTTAAAATTATTACTTTGTAGCGATTGCTGTAGGTGTCTTCAAATTGTCTTTATTATTTCGAAAAATATGTTTCTATAATTTTAACTGCTGCAATTTTCAGCAACTGGGCACTTTTGGAATAATGTTATTTGAAATACTTTTTTCAATAACCCGATCTTTCTTTATGAAGTAAGTTTGGAAATGAGAATTGTGTATTTGAAATAATAAAATACTGATATATAATCAACATTTTGTAAAATATCTAACGTTTCGAAATCGTTTAATACATTTCAAATTTCTTTGCGTCATTAAAATACTGGAGTGATAATGAAATGTAGAAAAAAAGAAATTGGTGTAACGAATATGTGCATTTATAATTTCAAGTACAAGATAATTTGTATACTCACTAATATATATATTGTTCAATAAGTTCCTAGGCATAAAATCAGTCATATATTTTCTTAAATGACAAATATTCATTCGTTATGTAAACGATCATACTATTATTTCAAAGTTTATTTAAAGTACTAGTTATTTCAAGTAAATTAACATTTTGATTATTTTCAAATAACCTTACAGGATATAAAAGATACAAATGTTATTTCTTATTTTCATTTCAAATAAAAATTATTCAGATTTGAGTGAGAAACTCTACTGGGTACACCTAGTGAGTATTGCAGAATAGAAGAAAGATTTTAATTTGTGGAATAATACCATCATATATAAATATAGTTTATCATATAATAATACATTAATTTTGTGAAGAAATAGGTATAAATCCCTCGATAGAATTCTCTGAAGTGACCGCCTAATTCATAATTCAAGAGTTCGTCTTCTGATCGATGTTTTAGAACTTTCAGCTACACTTTTCCTTATGGGCTCATGTTTTCATCAAACCCATTTGATCGATACCTTTCTTCAATACATCTCACTATAAGATCCATCGTAGCTCTCATCGTAGAATCTCTTTCTCTTTTACTTGCTGTCCTTTTCTACGTTCGACAGTCTATTAGTACTGTTTTTAGAATTAGAATCAATCCATCTACTTAATCTTGCACTAACTAATCTTACACAATTTTCAAAACATATTACATGACACTCGACTGAGGCAATACTGTTATGCCGTGAAAGGATTGTAGGGCAGGTTCTCTCGAGAAAATGACGAATCTTCCTGTGCGCAACTTAGATTTATTTATAAGCCACAACAAAACAGGCGTTACAAGTTGTACGTACAAACACTAAATGTGCCAATCAAAATGGACGAAGTGAGAGCAGAGGAAAAATGTAAAGAATTTTTAGGTTCTGAAAGTAGCTATGGGAGTTATGGAAGGGGATTGATCCAGGCATGGTTTAGAACGTTTTGGATGAAGGCAGCAATGACACAGGGTTCGAAGAGCAAGAATGACGTGGTGTTTATGAGTACGATTGGTACAGAGTCTGCACTTTTTACTCACAAAAATGACTAGGAGTGATATTTGCGCATAACAATGTGATAGAATTTTGTTATAGGGGATTATGTAATCTCCATAGAGGATCATGCAAAAGACTTTAGACAGATTTATAAGCTTCCAATCTATCTATATATCCGATAAATTGCATTTGAAGAGTGTAATTTTTATGGCCATTACTATACATCGCGTCACCATGTTAGAACTCCTCCATCAATCTCTCGCTACAGTAATGATTCTTAAAATGAACATTGTTTCGGGTTAGGTATGTTCATTTTTCATACAGCGGAAGTAAATTTTGACACTAGGAGATGTTTGTACACAGCAACATCTAAGGAGGATTCCTCAAATTTGGAAGGATAGAAATGTTCAATTTATGAATCACGTCAGGGGTTCACTTTAAGAATCATTACTGTATATTAATTTGCCTTGAGAGCAACGATACGATGCAAATGGAATCTTAGTTCGCAAGTGCTGTGCCACGACACATATTTCCGAGGCGAGAGTTGCGTTTTTCGCTCGAATCGCGTCTCGGTGGGGAAACGTTGAACGGAAAAGTTGTATTGACGCGCGGAAAATTTCACGTCTTTTGACGCGTCGACGTACGTTACGCGCGGTGCCATCGGCAGCCGTGGCTCCACGCGACGAAGTTCTCACGGATAAAGGACATTTTTGGTAAGAAAACAGGTTTGAAAGTTATCGCGTTACGAGCGTTACGTTTCGGCGCCGACAATGTATGCATTGGTTTTCTGCCGGAGGAATCGGACGAAGATGGATGCGCGAGTGTCGCATGATTTCGACGCTGCACGATGGAGTAAATACAGTCAGTCATAGTGAAAATTGTACAAGATATAGTACACTACATAATAGCTGAAAAATCTATATCCTAAAAATTTCTGTAATAAAAATGTGAAAAATGTGTCGTTTGAAGTCGTTTCATTTCATTCATCATATAAAATAAAGAAAAAGTAATTATTCATTTGGTTGGTCGATATGTTTTATATATTAGTACATATTTTATCCCATTGAATGTTTTTTTTATTTCACACTGATAAAATAGTAGATTATCTAGGAGTTCAGTCTGTGGACATTTTGGAGCACAAATGACAATGCAAAAAACTTGTATCTAAAAATTACTTTAGCTAATATATAAATTTTATTTTAATTTAATGAATTATTATATATACATATATACCTATCAAATAAGCCAATTTTTATTAATTTATGGCGAACAGCTTCTAAAGAATTTTCTGATGTAGATACAAAATGATAAAATTATGCTGTCTGGTATATACAGATATTGTACATTTTCAAAATCAACAGTTTCAAAAATAAATCGTTATTTAAAAGAATTTCATTGTTCATTTTGCATTTACTTTTTAGTCTAGGATTGCTCTGTATTCGATAGTACTATGTACACTATATGTAGGACGTAAATAATGTAATAAAATATTTGCATACTTATTTATTTATTTGATATACTTATTTCTAAATTCATTTTCTTCCTATGCATTATTTTCTTTTTTGCAAAATTGCATAAAGCAACGACATTGAGACGTTTTTAAATGAATTTAGTTGTTTTGAAATGAATAAAACATTTTTGACATTTCGAGAAAATGGAAAATAAGTTAGACGAGTTAAAAAATTCGGTCGGTTCGACGTTCTTAAGTTTCATAAAGTACGACGAGTCCTCTTGAAAAATTCGGTAACCCTGCCAAGTACAAATTTTGATCTGTAATATCCATTGACTGGTCCTTTTAGAATTTCTCGTCTTAAACATGAAACTGTAAATAAAATTATTCTATCATTAACAATTTTTGGGAAATATAGGTTTGCAGAAAATAATAATTTTTGACAATCATGAGTTACCGCGTCAAAATTAAAAATGTTAAAAAGTTCAATTTTGTCACAAACGTTAAGGAAGGAGTTTCTTAAACATACCAGTTTATATATTTATTAAATATTGTGGTCTTGAAAAGTATCAAAGTTTCAAAAAAGTGTGAATTTGCGTACGAATTTACATTTTTATGAAAAGTTTAATAATAAGGCGGTGTTTCAATCTGTTTATCAATGACTTGCTTTTTGTTTATCCAGTCTACATTAATATTACATTTTATCTTGTATACATATGTACATATAAAATTGCTATATTCTGCAATTTCGTTTTCGTTTTTCCTAAATTTTATGCAATTTATTTATTTGTTTATATTAAAGAATAATTTCGAAGTTGACTTCACCGAATACATTTTTAATTCTGTGTAAACGAAATTGTACGTAACGGACAATCGGTATAATTCTTTTTAGTTTTGCAGACATTCTGCACGATCTTGTTTCGCATTAAACCACTTTCTAACCCCTTTGCAGAACGCAATTTCACGGAACAATTTTTCTCATTTATCAAAGCGGAAAGCTACTGACAAATTTAAATTTCATTCTCGGGAAATATCATAGCATCACTTGTTAAAGCATTCTACGTTGCTTCATCAATTTGTAATTGGTTTCGCTGTGTTCAGATCGAGAAACTTTCATTTAGCCGAGTATCAACGTGAATTCTAGCTGTCCACATCCTTCATTGGTTTTTCGATTATAACAGGTCCGCTGAACGTCATACTTTTTGATTCTAGCAAATTCTTGCGTTCCTCGATTCGTTGAATTTTCAAACTGATCTGCTATCGAATTACCACTTCATATCTGACCAATCGAACCACGTCAACAGCGATTAAAATGCGACGTTATTGACGGTTTAACCGTTTGTGAAATTAACTTTGTTATATTTCCAAAAGAATTGCTCCAATAAGATGAGTTATATAAAAGAGTTAACAATTATTTCCAATCGATTACTATTTATTTAATAATATATGATTATACATAATATTTCTATCATAATAATAAATCTATTATGTATTATTTAATTTAATAATAAATCAATAGTATTTATCATAATAATAAAGCTGAAACTTTTCCATTGTTTTCGATTTAGATATTTAATTTTATGGAATCCTTGCAGTAATCAAACAATTTTTTATTTTATGTCGTGAAAAATTAGATAAAATTTCTTTTGATTATCTACATAATATAGACTTTCATATCACTTTTTTGCGTATTGTATCATTTGAATCCTTAACAATTTTACTTAATAAATCGTGACTCGGAAGAAAAGAAGCGATTAGAATACATAGAAGCGAAAGATTAGTCTCTGTATTTCCATAACATATAACAATAACTTTCAGCGTCAAAGTAGATAAAAATTAATGTTTTAAATACTCGACAATCAGTTATATTATTTCTTATTAAAGTATGTTTGTTCTAAAAAATATTCATAATGCTCCACAACATTTCTCTGATTTTATTTTAAATATATTTCTATTTCTAGGAAAACCTAAAAAAAGGAAGGGTTGAAAACGTTAATATTAAATGCTTATAGGACATTTTTGTAAAGAAAGAGTGACTTACCCCTACAGCCTGATACTTTAGAGTTGACCTTGGTTTCATTGATGACAACGCTACGTTGATGAAAGATACAGTCGTCCGTAGAGTTCTTTTTATCTGTTTGTATCGGTCGTGATACTCCAATCCACGGATCCCAAAGGATTCGCAAACAATTCTTTGACTCGTGGAACAACGACGCCAGGCATCGTTTCCTACGGCATTATCATTCAACCGCCTATCCAGTCAACTATCGAGGGTCTGCGAAATAAAAGAACAAAGCAGTAATATTAGGATGACCCAGAAAATATTACACTTTTTAGTCATTTTGCTTTCTAGTTATTTTTAAACAGCCTACACAAATGGGGAACGTGTTCTTCGTATACATATACAGTTCATTTGAAAATTTTTAATGTAAATATCTCAAAAATAACAGATTTTAGTAAAAAATGTAAAATCCAAAAGTTTCAAAGGAGAACACAACTATTTTATTTATTTTGTATTTGTTAAGCGCTTTCAAGATTATTTGAAAGGTAGTCTAGTTTAAAAAAAATGGAAACCTATATTTTTATATACAGATTTTTATTTTACGTAAAAAAAGAAGAAATTTTGTTTGAAACATTTTTTATCAAATTTTATCTTTCAAAATTTTTTAAAATTGCTCTGCTTCTTATGTGTTGAATCTGTGAATAATAAGGAAAAAACTTGTCGTATCTTAAATGATTTAACTCAGATCGAAATTTGGAGTATTTTTGTTGAACGCCCAAATAATTCAATACGGATTGTGTCACGCGCTCTTGATGTATCCATTGATTCAAATCATAAAACGTTAAAATTAAATAGGTTTCATGCGTATGTGCAAATACATCAAGCGTTAACCGAAGATGATATATTTGTAAAAAAAATTAGTGATTTATTGAATATTAATCCGTTGTTATTGAAATGTATTTGCTTCTCTGATGTACTTTCAGTCTCAATGATTCTGTGAATAAACACAAATGACGATATTGGAGCGATGAAAATTCGATGAAAAACATACGCAATGGAGACAAAAAGTTCATGTATGGTATGTTAGGGGATTGTATTATAAGCCCAATACAATGGAATTGATGGCAATTTGACTGGAAATAAATATTTGAAAATACTTGAGGAAGTTATTTATCCTCTTATAGTTCAAGCCCTCAAAATCCAAGTAGACAAAAACGGGAACATGGAACTTGGGGAAGATCTTCTGCATTTTCAACAAGATGGAGAATCTCAGAGTAGAGCATATAGTATATGTCAATAATTAGATTAGTAGAAAAGTACCTATTGAATGGCCGCCTAGATCTCCTGATTTGATACCATTTTTTAATGTGGGCATTTAAAATCTGGAATATTCAAATCAAGATAAGAAAATATTGAGGAATTAAAGAATACAATAGCACATGCTAAAATATTCGAAAGGAAACTTTTAAAATATTGAGAAGTGAATTTCACAACAAATTGTATTACTGCTTAGCACAAAATGGAGAGAACATTGAAATTAAGTTACGAAGATAGGAACATTGTTATTTTTTTCGTATTATAAACGATAGTCTATTGTTTCAAAATTTTGTTTATGTTTTGGAGGCGTAAGCGACTACTACGATTCTTTAATTAGTAACAAAGCCACGTGAAGAGGTGTAATTGTTATCGATTTATCAGCATTCACTCATAAAAAAATAAAAAAGTAAAAAAGTAAAAAACAATAAAAAAGACTTCGTTTAAAAAACAATTCTTCAGTTTTACTATTCCCGAAGTAGAAAATGGGAAATTAAGGTATACAAAGCAACTGTATTTTTTGGTGACTGAATGATGAAATATGTATTTTAATACTTCATTATAAACGTTCACTGCATAACTGAACGATTAATAACGAAAGATACTTTTCACAACTAGATAAGTTAAAAGTCACTATCCAAAAGACATGATCATCATATTTCAAAATCGAGCTATTTTCCATCGTTACAATGTATGTACAATCTTTTACAGGATGTTCTTTACTTTAACGGTAATATTTTAGGAACATAAGAAAAAAAAGAAGATTGCTTGTAAATTATTTATTATATCATTTGAAAGTGATTATCTCCTAAATCGATTTGATATGGAATTTACTACATGTAAATGTTGCCTTATTTGTTCATGATATCTTTTACAAGAGTAGAGAATTTGTTTCTATCGAATTTCTGTACCACTCACAAAATTCAACTCGTTTTTCATAATTAATATTTGCCTATAACATTGTAATAAAGCATTTACAAGCAAACTACATATAACATTTTTTTCTTATTTTCAGTTCTAAATTATTCTTCTAAAATATTGTCGTTAAAGTAAGGTACACCCTGTATGTATGTTTAACAACAGAATCAAAATGATTGCATTGTAATCACTAGGCCAGTGGAAAATCGTTCAGAAACACTAAAGGAACAAATACACACGTATTCGAATTTTTTTAATAAATAAAGCTATGAATTTTATAGTGGAGACTTATTTAAATTACCCAAAAGATAGTGTACCAAGTAAGTTCTATATAAAATAGACATTATTTAATATTTTTATAAAGAAACGGCAACGAAGTTATTATACAACTTAATAGAATAAAGCCGTGGTTTTTTTGGTGGTTATCGCGGCGGATAAAGTATCTTGCCAGGCGAATATTGCGCCGGAAAGTTTCGACTCGACGTGGAGAAACGTCAAGTTTCGAGGAGGGAAGGAACGATTGTTCAAACGAGTCGCGTTAATTCGAGTTAAGCACGGTCCTTTCACGGTTCGGTCAATCCAACGATGGCGGAGGGAAAAGTAGAAAACCGACGAAGAAGACGAACGAGAGGGGCATGGCGACGGGTGGGCGGTACTTCCTATAGCGGGATAAAATTGATTGATGCGCTGTTTCCGTCGTCAGACGTCGAAAGTAACGTCGTTGGCATTGTTCAAGGAAACGCATTAGTCTAAATTATCAGCGAAAGAAGGACAGTTGAAGTTTGTGAAACACCATTGATTGCAGCTTGAAAACCGGACAGTTTCGAGGATTATTTCACTATCCAGTTCGTGGATTTAATTTATACGATTTAATTCATTTTTTTATTAACCAAGAACATAGTTTTCGTTCTGTTATTGTTTAATGTAAGTAATCATGATACGATTTATACCAATCTGGTACTATCATATCGACATTAATATAAAATTTATAATTTGTTTGTTTGTGATTTCCCTATGACTTCTATGTTTTCTCAACCCACCACCTTCATTTCAGTGCCGGATTGGGCCTGCGTTTGTCGCATGGGCCCCGTTCCAAATGCCCAGGGCGAAATCGCCAATGGATCAGTTGTTTTTCATGAACATAATATATTCATGGTATACAATTCGCAAGGTATAAGTTGGGAATGTGAAGGTTAGTATTCAGACTAATGCGTCACTTACAATAGTGAATGGAGTGCGAATCGTCTATCATGAATATATTATGTTCATGAAAAACAACTGATCCATTGGCGATTTCGCCCTGGGCATTTGGAACGGGGCCCATGCGACAAACGCAGGCCCAACACGGCACTGAAATGAAGGTGGTGGGGCACATTTGCCGTCCCAATCTGCTAGAGTATCGCTTACACCCCTCGGTTTTTCCTCAGGTGCCTACCCGAGGTCCCTCGGGCCGGATGGGCTTTTACTACCGGTTTCTTTTGTTCAAAACCACAAAATCTCGAACTTTGAGGCCATTTTTCGACATTATCCCATCTGATATCGAAGTTAAAAATGGTATCAGTCGATTCGCCTTGGCGAGACCTTTCCAACGGTGTATAGCATATGCTGTACGCTCTTGGGTCAGTAAACCCCTCTATGACTTAACATTGTTCTTTTGTTTGGTTGATCTTTATGTATGAATGAAGAGTCTAGGTTGCTTACTTTGCGGATGTATTATATTATATTATACAAGGTGGTCCACGCAACATGTATACCTCTATAACTTCCAAAATATACGTTGATTTTTTGTAGGTGAAGGCGTTTCGGAAATTTAAACGTCAACTTTGTTTTTTAAATGGAATACTATACTTTTTGCTGTTCTGCAGAAATCTGTGATAAAGTTGAATTTGCAATTTGATATTACGCAAAGAAAATTTTCAAGAAACAAAGTGAAATTAATCGTTAGCTATTAGATTTAGGGCTAATATAGTTCAACACTTCTACTCACAATTTGATGTTCTTGCATATTTTGATATAAAAAAATACTTAATTTAAAACAACAAAGTTGACTTTCAAATCTCCGAAACGCCTTCATCGATAAAAAAAACAAATGTACTACATAGTATACCCCTTTAAATCATGCAACAATGTTATACAAAACTTTTATACAAAATTTTTTTCAGCAACGCATACTTTAGAAATTATAGAGGTGCACAAATTCCATGGACCACCCTGTATATGCATATGCATTCATGTTGTGCATTCTAAGTGATATATAACTCTAATCTAATATAGAATCTGAAATTTAAATAATGCATGTATTTAACTTTATTTCAACACTGACAAAGTAAATGCCTATGTTAAACTTAAAAAAAGCACTAGATTTTTGAGAAAGTGCGTTAGTGCAAAACATAGCCATCTGTCGATCTTGATAGGGCAATATATTAGTTATTTATATTTTTGTTGTATTCTTCGATATAAATTTGTTTCTATATATTGTAGAATGATACATTTCTGTCACTGGAAGCGATCATACAAAATTAGAATTAATTTCAAAGTAAATTTTGGAATGCCACTTCTGAATACTAATACCACTTATGATATACTTAATGATTATACTTACAAAGACACTAGGTGAGTTATTTCGTATAATTTAATAATAATCTAGTTATTATCTAATAATGTCCCCGAGAAAATACAAGTAGATTATTATACTAGTGTAGCTGTCAACTGAATTATATGAAATTAAAAAACTCCAAGGTTAGAAAAATGATGGCACATTGAAGAGATAATAGAGATGGTTTTCATTAGAAATTTTGTACATTATTGTTGCATTATACATAGTAACAAAATGTTTAACGCATTGAAATAGTCTTAGTTGAAACGAAAATTGGTACACAATAAAATATTGACAGTCCCCAATAATTGTATCTAATATGGGACATCACCCTAATGTCATATTTCAATTTTGATGAAACTTGGTATACTGATACAGTATTGAAAAATATTAGACACTTACAGAACATGATAATTTATAGAAAATGCAGTGAAGATAAATAAGACATAATATATAATTTATAAGATAATATTTATGTCACTGTGTACGTATGTTTGAAAATATTATAATCAATTTGTAAAACAATTGATGTGAAAGAAGATAGATGAGAGAGGAGTGTTAAAGTAATAAAGTGATAAGTGATAAAGTTGTTGAAATAAAGAGTTGCTCTTATTTTTACTCAGGAGTAATTTATCTATTAATTATTAATAAAAAAAAATATACAATTACTATTTATATTACAGAATTAATTTTTAATTCTCTTTTCAAGTTAATAATTTAAATTATACAGAAACAAAATTTGTGTCATCATTTCATGAAAGGGGTTTCATTTATTATTTAATTCACTATTAAATTGACTATTATGTTCGTTTAATCGTAGAAACAATCATTGTTTTAGGACGAGATATATAAAAAATGTCGGCAGGTTTAATGTTAATTTATATATTTTCCCAATTAAAAATTTTGTGTAATAATGAGAAAAAATATGAAATTTTCTCAATCGTCAAGTTACGCCTTCACAAACCTCAACTTTGGGGGTAGAAAACATCTCCTAAATACAAATATCAGCAGCTAAGAAAAATACATGTTTCATATTTTTCAATGCTTTATCAGTATACCAAGTTTTATCGAAATCGGAGTATAACTTTTGGATAATGTCCATCATAAAGTTAATTAATTTTATTGGGTATCTATACAATAAACGATCCTTTAACACCTTAACAAAATAATAATCTACCAAATCACACGTTCCAGAGCGACAAGGTGTTGCATTGAAAGGACGACCAATCGTAAACACAATGTTAATTAAGTTACCGAAATCGTATTGATCGCGAGATTAAACAGATTTGCTCGGGACATCCCCACTAAGGATGCCTCAACCTATTGTACGACCATACCATATTACCTAATAAATACAGGGCGTGTTTGAATTCAATTCTCAAGTTACAGTGGAATGCCTATTATACGAATCTCCATTATGCGAATATTCGCCCAACTAATCGCCTTACTACTCGAAAATTTTATTATATTATATTATATAAGTAGATCATGTTTGCATAGAGTAATTTGATTATTGAAAGAATTAGTTATTAGAAGTACTTAATACAAATAATAAAAATTTACTGTGTCGTGAAGTCTGATTTATTAAAATCATAACATTTTAATATTCGCGAGGTATTCGTACAACAAATCTGTTCTTTTTTGTGAGCATTGCATGCATGGACATATTTATATTAAATATATATAGAAATAAATAAATAAATATATGTATATATAAATGAAATTCTAATGTAAACTTTGACCAATATTAACACCTTATCGTGTCATTATGAAACGTAGACCAAAGTATAATATATATATTTTTATATCATTTTCATACATGTCCTAATATCATTAATATTTAGTAAGAATCATACGAATTTTTTAATTTTACTTTTTGAAAAATGGAGTCACATATAATAATATGTATTTTGTTCCACGTTTTGGAATGACGCGATGAGGTATTTATAGAATTACTATCGGAATTATATAACAAAAATAATACTAACAATATATAATGAAATTCTAATATAAATTTTGAGCAATTAAATAAATTCCAGGATTAATTTTTCGAAACAACGTGATTTTTATCATGGTAATGCAGGACGACATGTGGCAAGAAGTAATAAATAATTTTTTAAGTTTAATTAGGAAATTTTGTCACTTATTGTACTTTACAGATACTACTCCATCTCATTATCGTTTATTTTCTATATTGCAACACTTTTTAATGGGATAATAAATTAAACAATATGAATGTACTGAAGACAGTATTGAATAACATTCTAATGGAAAATCGAAAAAGCTTTATAGTGACTGTATAATGGTCTTGTCGAAAAATCCAGTGTGAGTTACGAAACCAGAAATTTATTACGGTTTTTCATAAAAGTCAATAGTATATTTGAAATATTTTTAAAAATTCTAGTATAATATTCGACATGAACTTACAAGATGATCTAATGGTTTGTCCAGCATTTTGTGTTTATTTTTACACGAAGAATTCCTTATTTCTTGGTCGCATTATGAATTCTATTGTAGGAAGTGAGAAAGATCAGTGCCGCGTTAAGGAGAATGTGGTATCATGAATAAGTAGGATGTCGGGACATTGTCGAGTAACTTTTGCTCATTGTTATATTTACTCACGGTCCTTATAAAGCTTGAATAGAACGACTGACACAATATTCGATTCATCCTAAGACTGACTTTTCCTTTCCTCAACAATACACCTTATTTCTTATTCTTCACGTATGCGTATAAAAATGATGTAGTCGTTTAAAGTGTATTTTTTTCCATTATAAAACGATCTTTCTTATCGAGAATCAATCGAAGAATGTATAGTTAATAAAACATTGGTTCATAAATTTTTAATACGAGAGAGCTAGAAACAAGAAACGATACACTTTATTTCTTATTTTGCACGTATTTGTATAAAAATTATGTAGTCGTTTAAAGTGTATTTTTTTCTATTATAAAACGATCTTTCTTATTGACAATTAATCTGTTTCGATCGTGAAACAATATGCCCTCGTGCTTTGTTTCGCGATCTGTGCGTATTACACAGTCCCGTAATGCTATGTTCCTTTCCGTATTCACGAAGGACCATCCAAATAATTGGGGAACCAAAAGGATGTTGAAAGCCCGTTGCTTCCAAGTTAGAGCCCCTTGCTCTTTGAATTTACGCTCGAATCCTCGTATTGTCGCGGAGACTGTGGTCGAGTTGTAAGCTTGATCAAAACGAATCTAATCTAAGTTCTTAATTTTACCTTTAACCTAAATTCCGATCCTCAAAAATAGCCGTAAGTCATGTTCGTGTTGTAAGCCCCGTGATGTTAAGGTTCGCTAAGAATCCTTAACACAATCATCGTCGAAGAATGTATAATTGATAGAACATTGTTTCATAAATGTTTAATACGAAAGAGCAAGAAAAGAGGTGTACTTAGCAAATGCGAAATGAAAGAGATGAATCTACGATATCGATGAATGAAAATAGGCGAGAAAATTCGCGAAACGTTGGAAACTCTCTGTGGAGCCACTAACTCGATATTCGACCGAAATCGATGTATAATCGGTTCCCGAGGAAAAGTGTCAATACACGATAGAATTCATTTTCGAACGAGTTATACGCCGTCGTTTTGCTGGTTGCATTTTCCGGGCGGATGCAGGCTGCGTTTTAAATTGCACACCTGGAACCAATGCGAAGCGCATCGGCTTGGATTTAATCGATCCGTGAACCGCGTTTCTTTCCCGTTGATGGGTAATACAAACGGTTTTCAGCCGGAAATCGATGGCTTGAATATTCACACGAATTGCTTATACGTCAATATTGCAAGAAACAAAGAACAAAAAATTGAACGAACGAAACATTGCATGTAAGTTTTGCATGGTTCATCAATCTTGATGTTTATTTCGTTCTACAATTACGATAAAAAAGCAGCTATTTCTGTAACATATACACGGATATTTTTATTGAATTTCGTCATATTGCCAATTTTTCTTTTAAGTAGAGTATATATTCATATTAATACATTAATCAAATTAAATGTGAATTGCTAACATATAGTATTTAAGAGTTCTGTAACTTTAGGTATGAAATAGTTAATTAAATTCCATATTTTCATCACAAGGTCTGATTAGGTTTTGAGCAAAACCTTTTTATGGATAATAATGTTTTGTAGTTTTCTTTAATTGTCTGGTATACATTCGTCATTTGTAAAAATTCTAAAAATTGTTTTGTGCAAATCTTAAAAAATATTAAATTTCATATAAAACACGTTAAATAAATCGTAATAGTGAAATAATAAATTTGATCACTGTAACATCAGTACAATGTTTTGTCTATCTTCTTTGATAAAGAAAAAATTCAACGTAGTCTTATTTGTTGCATATTGAAACAGCATTGATAAAATACACCATAAATATTTTAATTGTTATATTTATGAGAATACTGTCCTATTTAAATAATTATTTTCATCAGTGAAACTAGTATTAAAGTGACTTATATGTCTCTGTTAATTTAAATTAGATTTTTGGTACTATTATCTAATAGAATATATAGTAAGTGAACTTTAAATTTTAAAGAATTCATGAAGTAACCAAACAAAACCTTGGAAAGTTATAATATTACCATGATATTATTCTTCACATTAAATATGATATTTAGTTTCCCTAAATGAAACATTGTATTACTTGTAGTTTGAATAGTTGCATATAACTTTGGCGTAATTTTATCGAAAATCGTTGTCCATAGTAACTCTCATTCAATATAACTCTCATTTGTGGTTCATGACAAACACGTGTTGAGACAGTTCATCAATATGAAAATCAAAGGTATAGCCGAATAAGGAGGTCAAATGTGCCCTCAAACCGAATTGAACGAACGATGGGTCATTCGATAGGTTATCCAAAAAAAACCCTGTGTGCCAATTTTTAATTTGAAATCTCGACCATGGGGGTAGTAATGGGGTGAAAACGAAAATCATGTTTTTGTACAATTTCTCTTGACGTATTGAGTAAAAAAATGTACAAAAATTCAGAGACATTTCGGGTACTGGAGCTCATATTTTGGGAGATTTTCAGATTTTTTGATTGAAGAACCAGGTAGTTGTGTGCAAATTTTATTTTTGCTGAAATTAATTTATAATTCTGACGTGCGGTGCACAAAATACGTATTGTAAAATTTGGATCGCCATGGCATGTCATTGTTATAATATCGCCACAAAATTTCAATGCATTGTGAATACAATATGTTTCGAATACAATTAGTCGTTCTTTATTTCATCTGTGTTTTGAAAAACATTTATAATTCTTGAATGCAGTATCTTTCAGCGCATACATTCAATTGCATTCTTCATTACAATATACTGTATTGGGTTTTTATATAGTATCCAATGTTAATTTACAATTTAATAAAAGTTTTAAAAATTGTTTTATCCATCATGGATGTCAAATATATTATATTCGTATAGTATATTCGTTTCTAAATTATATCAGTCTTTTTTAAACGAGGAAGAGGAGCATTTAATACAGGGTGTTCCACAATGACTGACGCAATAAAAATGAAAATGCCCCTACATGTAAAAGGAAAATGGAGCTTCGTTTTCGAGAATATTGAATTTGAATTTACATGAACCAAGCCCGTGCTTTTGTGATAAATATTAATCTCATAAATTTCTCTATACCTCCACGTCATGTTTAAACGTGAAACATATGGAGTTAATAATAGGAAAATAGAAATTTTAATTATAAATTAATTCTTTCAAATATTGTATAGAAATGTAATTAATATCAATGTTAATTTTAACATCAAGCGTGGAGTTAATAATAGAAAAATAGAAATTCTAATTATAAATTAATACTTCCAAATATTGTATAGAAATGTAATTGATATCAACATAAAATTTGATAGCTGTTAATACTTTTAACAAAATTAGAGTTAAAAATAATTGGTATTGTGGCGGCCAAGGCACCACATACGCCTTAGCCGTTCGAAGCCGCTACAATGTATGGTTGCACACGAGACGATGGTTGCACACGAGACGACCAGAGCCGCGTGAGCCGAAAAGCCGTTGTCGTCGTCTCTGACCGTCTTTTGTTTTTGAAGGCCTCTTGGTACGGTGGCGATGATCGTACCAGAGAGTCGAGCGTAACCCGCACCACGAGTCACGTCGTTGTACGACAGCAACTATACAATTGTGCGGAACGGAACAGGGCGGAGTCATTACCTTCCCGATCCCACATTGGTGACCCCGACGTGATCTCGCCGCGCAAGTAAAGTTTTTTTTAAGAAAATTTGGACATTTTTCGTATACGGACAATATTAGTTAGGGTAGAGAAATAAGTGTATAGTGTTAAGGACATAAGAAAAGGACACGGTCTGACAAATAGTAAGCGCGGTGTGTGTGTGCGGTGAAACTATTTTTTTTTTGTGACTAAGACTGGTAAAATGACTGACCCTAACGTTAACGCAGGGACATCCGCGGGTGTGCCGTTGGCAGTTGATCGCGTCGCTGTACGGATACCCGAGTTTTGTCCGGGAGACCCGGAGATGTGGTTTTCAATGGTAGAGAGAAGTTTTGAGGTATCCAATGTAACGTCGGAGACCACGAAATTCGGGTACATTCTCGGCGCGTTAAGTGCGCGACACGCCGCGGAAGTAAGAGACATTATCATGAATCCCCCGGCCGCGGATCCGTACACGACGCTAAAAAATGAGTTCATTCGCCGGCTTAGTGCGTCGCAGGAACAGAAAACGCGGCGGTTATTGGAACACGAGGAAATCGGGGACAGAAATCCATCCCAATTTCTTCGTCACCTGCGCGGATTGGCCGGTACGGCTTTTTCGAACGGTGTATTGCGGACGCTTTGGATGGGCCGACTACCTGCTAATATGCAGGTGATTTTAGCCACGCAGCGGGACACCCCGCTGGGTAAGGTGGCAGAGTTGGCAGACGCTGTTGCGGATACGATGACACCGCGGGTACAAGTCACGGAGGCCGCGATTACGGGCGTATCTGCATCCTGCCAAATACCCCCGCCGGGCCCGAGCATCGAGGCCATGTTAAACATTAAGATGTCACAATTGGCTCTTTCCTTGAGGCAGGAAATTTCTGCCATCCGTGAATCCTTGGTGGACCAGGGGCAATCTTCCCGTCGCAGGTGGACCCACCGAAATAATCCAAACTCGCGCTACCGCAGACGATCTCTATCGCGATCGCGAGAGCGGCCCGCGCGAGGACAAATGGACCATCAAGGGAAATGCTGGTACCATTGGCGGTTCGGTCCGGCCGCGCAGAGGTGCGTTGCACCGTGCAATTGGAACGCCACGGATCAGGGAAACGATCTGGGGAGTCGTTGATGGCGGCCAGCGACACAAATCCAGCATCACGCCGCCTCTTCATCTTAGACAACAGCTCGAAGACGGAATTTTTAGTGGATACC
The DNA here is from genome assembly GCF_013123115.1 of Colletes gigas. Lineage (NCBI taxonomy): Eukaryota > Metazoa > Arthropoda > Insecta > Hymenoptera > Colletidae > Colletes > Colletes gigas. The sequence continues at coordinate 949,172 of NW_025106675.1, forward strand.
GGGGCCGATTTGTGCGTTTTTCCGCGCCGCCTGCTAGGCGGATTGCGAGAAAGATCGGAGTACCAGCTGGCGGCGGCGAATGGGAGTGTAATTAACACCTACGGGACAGTGTCGTTAAACCTGCACCTCGGCCTACGACGGGATTTCGTGTGGCGATTCGTGGTTGCGGATGTTACAAAACCCATAATCGGGGTAGACTTTCTCGATCACTTCGATCTTATGGTGGACATCCGCAATCGTCGCCTCGTCGATCGGACCACGTCGTTAACGGTCCGCGGAACACGAGCCGAGGATGAAACGCCGTCGGTGAAGACAGTAGCAGGGACTACCGTTTACCACCAGCTCCTGATGCAGATGCCGGAACTTACACGGCCTAGCGGCACCCCGATGAGGACTACGCACCAAACGGTGCATTACATCGAGACAACCCCTGGAGCACCCGTTTCCAGCAAGCCGCGGCGGCTTGCACCGGACCGGCTCAGGGCTGCCCAGAAGGAGTTCGACGCGATGGTGAAGATGGGCATCGCTTGTCCTTCGAAGAGCGCGTGGTCAGCACCCCTTCATATGGTTCCGAAGAAGGGCGAAGAAGCTTGGAGGCCTTGCGGTGACTATAGAGCGTTAAACGCACGGACAATTCCCGACCGATACCCCGTGCGTCACATTGAGGATTTTGCGCAACAACTGAGTGGCAAAAAGGTATTTTCCACAATAGATCTCGTCCGAGCTTATAATCAGATTCCGGTTGCGTCGGAAGACGTCGGAAAAACGGCCATTACAACGCCGTTCGGGCTTTTTGAATTCCCGTACATGTCGTTCGGGTTACGAAATGCCGCGCAAACATTTCAGCGCTTTATCGACGAAATTTTACGCGGTTTCGATTTTTGTTACGCGTATATAGACGACATTTTGGTCGCCTCAGAATCCCAAGCCGATCACCTGCGCCATTTAGAATTATTATTTAAACGATTAAAAGATTATGGCATTGTTGTTAATCCGAATAAATGCACGTTCGGACAGGAAGAAGTTAAATTTCTAGGCTATCGAGTAAATGAAAGCGGCACTCAACCGTTGCCCGGCAAGGTACAAGCCATAAAGTCATTTCCCCTTCCGAAAAACGCGAAGGATTTGAGGCAGTACTTGGGAATGCTTAATTTTTACCGCCGTTTTATCCCAGATGCCGCTCGCTTTCAAGCACCCTTGAACGACCTTCTAGCCGGCAATTTAAAGGGCAAGACCTCGATAGCCTGGACTTCGGAAGCGCGTCAGGCTTTCGAAAATACCAAAAATAGTTTAGCAAACGCAACCCTGCTTTCTCATCCTGCGGTCAACGCTCCATTGTCGGTTACCTGCGATGCTTCTGATTACACCGTAGGAGCTGTTTTACATCAGTGCGTCGGCAACGAACGACAACCATTAGCATTCTTTTCTAAGAAATTAGGATCTGCCGAAAAGAAGTATTCAGCTTACGACCGGGAACTACTTTCTATCTATTTAGCAATAAAACATTTCAAACATATGCTCGAAGGCAGACATTTCACGATTTTTACAGACCATAAACCCATAACTTTCGCTTTCAAACAGAAATTAGATAAATGCTCTCCTCGACAATTCCGATACCTAGATTACATTGCGCAATTCTCTACAGATATTCAACATATTTCCGGTAAAGACAACGTCGTTGCCGATGCACTGTCCAGAGTGGAAACGGTTAACCACTCGATTAATTTCGAAGAATTGGCAAAATCGCAAGCCCAGGATGAGGAGTTGCAGCGGTTGTTGAATAGCGAATCTAGCCTGCAATTACGCAAAGTCTCGTTGCCTGGCACGTCTTCCGAAATTTTTTGCGATATTTCGACTAAGAATGTAAGACCTTATGTCACCCCTCCTTTCCGACGCGCAGTTTTTAATATGTTACATGTATTATCACATCCAGGTATTAACGCGACGATCAAGCTCATAACGCAACGTTATGTTTGGCCGTCGATTAAAAGAGATGTTCGCACGTGGACACGTTGCTGTATACCGTGCCAAAGATCAAAAATTTCCCGTCATGTGACTGCACCATTGGCTACATTTGTTAAACCTTCTGCGCGATTCGAACACATTCATTTAGACATAGTAATTTTACCGGTGTCCGAAGGTTTCAGGTATTGTCTGACCTGTGTAGACAGATATACGCGGTGGCCGGAAGCCTTCCCCATGGTCGATCAGGAGGCCCAAACCGTAGCTCGAACCTTTTATGACGGTTGGGTAGCGCGGTTTGGTGCTCCCGTACGGATTACCACCGATCAGGGTAGGCAGTTCGAATCCAAATTATTTTTTGCGCTGAACAATTTAATTGGATCCACACGTCTTCGCACAACGGCGTATCACCCAGCGGCCAATGGGATGGTAGAGCGTTTTCACCGACAGCTCAAGTCGGCTATAAGGTGCCACGGATCCGACAAGTGGACAGAAATACTTCCGACGGTTCTACTCGGTATTCGTTCCGCCTGGAAAGAAGACCTCGGCGCTACCTCAGCGGAATTAGTTTATGGCGAGCCATTAAGATTACCGGGAGAGTTCTTGTCTTCGCATTCAGCGGAAGGCACAGAAAATGCTTCCGATTTTACTAATAGACTACGCAACCATTTTTCTAAATTGAGTCCCTCTAATGCTTCACGCCATTCCGTTAATCGTACATTCGTTTTCAAAGATCTTAGCAGTTCAACACATGTTTTCATCCGAACAGATTCAGCCAAAACTATTTTACAACCCGCTTATGAAGGTCCATACGCCGTAGTGCGCCGAGGCGAAAAAACATTTACAATAAACATTAGAGGTAAGGAAATAAATATATCAATTGAAAGGCTAAAGCCTGCTTATATGTTAGCAGAAAACAGACCGGATCCCGTGAGCATAGAAAATCAGCCGGTCACACAAACAAACGTACCTGACAATGCGCCGGTTATACAGCAACGTGTCACGCGTTCAGGTAGACGCGTACGTTTTCCCGAGCGATTTCAAATTACGCGGTAGTACTTAAGGCTTGCGCATTATTATAATAAGTATCATATACCATTTATTTTTTTCCATCACTTTTATGTACTTTCATGTATTTTTAGGTATTACGTATTATATATTAAACTCCATGTAAATTCCTTTTTTTTTCAACTCTGTTCAAATACTGTAATGTAAATCTTAGTTAGGATAACGTATTTTATATAATAGAGTAAATGGTAGTGGTAATGTAGTCGGTCAATTTTTCGTAATTGTGCCAATTACTGGCAGGGGGGTAGTGTGGCGGCCAAGGCACCACATACGCCTTAGCCGTTCGAAGCCGCTACAATGTATGGTTGCACACGAGACGATGGTTGCACACGAGACGACCAGAGCCGCGTGAGCCGAAAAGCCGTTGTCGTCGTCTCTGACCGTCTTTTGTTTTTGAAGGCCTCTTGGTACGGTGGCGATGATCGTACCAGAGAGTCGAGCGTAACCCGCACCACGAGTCACGTCGTTGTACGACAGCAACTATACAATTGTGCGGAACGGAACAGGGCGGAGTCATTACCTTCCCGATCCCACAGTATGTTATAAAGTACAAAACGATTCTGATGAAATCATACAAAAAATTGGACGAACCTAAATTTAACAATTGAATTTATTAAATAGAATTTTGGAGAGAGTTTATTTTGAGAGACAACTGTACTTGAAAACCACGTACTTTGTGGGACAATTGTACATTATTTATAGAACAGTTGTAAAATGTATTGAAGAAAAGAACAATCTAATTTTACTGTGCGAGGTCTGCCAAAAGTTTTCCTTTATGTAAAAGGTTCGCAAAGTGGTAGAGTTTGTGAAAATATCGAAGTTTTATTTGCCAAAAAGGAGGTGATTTTATGCGGAAAAGTAAGACGAAGGTGTAGAATAAAGTTTATTCATATAATGTTTCTTTTCAAGATAAACGAAATTAAAATTTTTCGAGTACACGTCCGATTCAATACAACTTGACTACAGTGTCTGACTATAATTTACTATTTCTACTCGTGCTTTTCCTGTAATTAAAAATTAGTTAACCCAATATTTTTCTCTCAGATATGACGCACTAAACGGGATTAATGGAGTATTCTAGTCTAGAGTTTCATTTTTTTGATTGTCTTAGTGATTTTTATACACTAAAAGTATAAATTTTTTAATTTTGACATTTTCCATACATATTTATTTATGTTTTACGAATGTTCACAACTTTTTTCAAGTGAAAATAATCAAAACTGACTCTATTATATGTGATTGAACATAGTTACTTTTAAAAAAATGTCTTACTGGTTGACACGATTCCGATTATTCTGCCTACCTAAAATGAAAAAATCAAAAGGTTTAGTATGATTGTGATTCTAGTGTGAACCAAAATGAAAAAAAATAATGCAAATTTACAAAATGGTAGCACTTTGAATTTTGAATATCGATTTTCTTGACTTTTTCATGTTTAGCGAACTAAAAAAACAATAAGGAAAATTCTTTTTTTATAATATTTTTTTTTAAGAATTTATAGTAGACAGAAAAGGAATGTAGATCTACATTCAATTTTAACGCTATTGATAGTTTTAGGTGTTTACAAATTCTGTTCCATAAAGAAATTGTTAGAGAATTTTGTTACTAATGTTCACTGAATTATTGTTATTAATTCGATTTTTCTTTTTTGTTTCAGGTAAGTCATGAAAACTCGACATAGATCAACCTACAGTTAAGTTTCAAAATCATATTTACTTATTCTTAACAAAGACATATAATGTTATCTCGTAAATATGTAGAATGTTAACAATTAAACAAACATATCTACTTTCATTTTTTATATATTCTCATCCTTCTACTAATTTTTCTGTTATCGGGACACTTCATATGTTCATACACAATTATGTTACTTTTTGTATTATTAATCAGTATTGCTTACGTTACTAGCTATGTATTCCTTTCTATTTCTTTTGATTCATTATATATTTTCCTGGTTTATAATTTATATATTTTCGAACGACGTGTACTTTTATTAATTAAATTAATGTCTTTCTTTTGTTTGATTCGATTTCATGCAGCCTTTTAGCATATTTTGTATCTTTTAATTTTATAAAGTATACAGTCTCAAGCTGTATGTATTTTAAGTATTTAAAAACAGGAAACCGTTATTTTTAGAGCACAAGGTGATAAAGCTAAACTCTTTTACCGATTTATCTGTTGTTCTATTGTTGAAGTGTCAGCCTATTTTCTATTTTATCCGTGGACAAAATGCTAAAAAAATGCAGACTTAACAATCCTTCGTTTATTAGTCCCTAGAATGATATGTATATTTAGATATTGTTTTATAATTTTGACACACCTGTCTGTATATGAATTATGCAAAATACGTTAATCTTTTCACTGCTGAATAAGTCAGTGTTAAAACAAACTTGTATGCTCAGTTATTCGTACAATTTATATTAATAAATATGAAAATTAAATAAAGAAGTAAACAATTGTACATTTTGATGTTATCAAAACTTAAAAGCTTATATACCTGATGGTACATCTTTATCTGATGATTCTTTATCTTAAAAGTCTAATATGATATTTGTACTTTTGAAAAATTAAGAATTTTGAAAGATTAAAAATCTTACTTTATACTGTAAAGAGGCAAAAATCTTTCTACAATAATCTTATGTTTTTACTAAGTTGTTAAAAAACTAACAATCGTTAACCTTTTTCACACTCTAAACTTATCAGTCCCCGAATAAACCAGGCTTTTAACATTTTCTTATAGTTTGTCAACAAATGTAAAATTTTATACTACGCATCATGATAGCAGCTATTATTTCATCCACGAAGTTAGCAACTCTATTTATTACGTTATTTCGATTTTAATTGATCTTTTTTTTTAATGGAAATTGCCTCTCCTTCTAGGAACGTTATTTTTATATTTTTAAAATAAATATTTATTTTGACAATCAAAACATTCTTATACTCTTCTCTGATGAAATTTCAAATTAAGATCTAGTTCCTTTTTTAGATCGATAAAAGTGTTTGCCGTTTTGACATTTTACTTAATAAATCGTGGTTTTAAATTTTAATTGGCACTAAATTTACAGAACGCGTCAATTTAATGTATTACAAATTCCATATTTAAAATTGCTGAACTCATAAATATTATTTGTTAGTAAATTATATTGAATTTGATTAATGTAATGATATGAATATTCGAATTAAAAGGAAAACCGCATTTTCATGTAACCGTCATCATAATGAGTTTCAAAAAAAAATGTGGAATCAATGCCCATAAATCTAGGGTTAATTAAAGTGCACGCTATTTAAAAGTGTAATAAATCAGAAAAATACATAACTCCATTTTACTATAAAGCATTCTCGACACATAAAATATGGAGCGGACTGTTAATGGGCTTGCGTTTGGCTTACGACTTGGCTAAATATATTAGATTAAATTGCTACCGTTAAAACAGACAATCACGTCGTTCCATTAGCTAGATTATCTGAATTGTCCACTTGGCCACGGTAATAGAAAAGTTAACTTCCGTTCTACATCGTTACACTGCACGGTTTCAGCACGATCCAAGAACGAGATGCAGAAAGTTCCACTTGAAAGCATTTCACCTGCACCCCCCAACTTCAATACAAACAATTTAATATCGACAAAATGTTAGATAAATTAAACCCTTATAATACTGTAGGATCATACGGACCATGGAATGACAAAACACGTTGATATTTTGAAGAATGAATATATTTAACAATAACGAAATAAACGATTACAGAATTACAGAAATACAGAAATGCCTTGAACTACGCTTCTCCACGTCTCGACGAGAACTGACTTATGCCGAACGTTTCTCGACCTCGTCAACTCGTCCGTTATTGCGACGCCACGGTATCGCTCGGGCCACCTGGGTCCGCGCGAGTCCTTTTTAGTCCCGCCGCCAGACATTAAACGCTGCCGCCGAACGCTCGCGGAACGAAGGCACACGGAAACGACACAGCCGCGCCCGAGAGCTTATCCTTTACGCACGGCCCTATGATTCTCTCTCCTCTCTCTCGAATCATTCTAGACACGCACTGAACCCACAATACTGTAATTTACAGCAACATACAAAACATAAACCCATGAAAACCCAGTATATCACTGAACCATACATTCTGATAACTATAAAATCTGCAGAAATACACATATCTTAGAATTTAGACATTTCTACAAATTTTCCAGATTTGTGTATTAATAATTTGAAATTTAAAAAATCTGGAATGTTACTTGGAACGCAAAATGCTAAAGAATTGATTTAAAATAAAAATCTAGTTGGATTCTTTGAATTTTACGAGAGTACAAAGACCTCTCTGTAAGCTCTAGATAACAAGAAATGTGGGTGAATTATATATATTTTTTTTCAATCACGATTCGATGAGATATTTTTCTAACGGAAATTTCGTCTTCGAGATATTCCTAGTCTTTTATTTAAAAGGAGAATGGAGCTGGATTTGCAAATGTTGAAAATGGAGGCAACACTTCAACCCACGGGAAACGGGTAAAACAGTCTAGAGGCAGTCGTCGAGTTCTGAAAAGTTGGCATCGTTTCCAGATTTCAGTTGTTCCAACGAAAAGATCGGGGTTGGGCAGGTTTATTCCGAGCTGCCTCGTAAGCAGGTCGAACGGTACGTCTTCCGGTTTCCGTTACGACGTAATTGATCGAATTCCATTGCGAAACAGGAACGGTAAATTTGGAGTTCGACGACAGGGTACCACAAAATCTGAATATGTATTATATACATATGATTATCGAAGGAAGGGTTGAGTTAAAGATGGTAATCATCTCAGATTCGTTCAAAGAATTTTGAACTTGTGAGATTATTTAGGTTACTTTATTCAAACTAAATTATCAATGACAAAAATATTAAGTACAGCAAGTTTTTGATAAATGCGTGAAACACGGGACCGAGTCTCGCAGTTATAAAAGCTCGGTTAATTTTTAGTTTTCAGAAAGGCGCAAGCCAAACTACACCAATTGACTTTATATCATGCTGAACGTAGGAAAGGACACCGAACAAAGGATAAATAAGAATAACACAGTGTAAAATTTATTTATATTTTATTTTTTATTAATGGGATATTTACCAATATATTTGTAAGACTTTTCTGGTCATAATAAGACCAAACACGGTATAACTTGCATCTCATTTGCGTATTTAACGAGTGACAAGAACTTATTTTTTTGGCACTCGCAAACACGATCTTATGTTCTATTAGAAATAGGTTTTAAACAAATTATACCGTGTTTGGACTTATTTTAATCAGCAAACTCTCGCAAATACATTGGTAGAAGTTTCATTAAAAGAAAAAAACAAAAATAGAAAAGTTTTCTCTTTGCACTATGTACTATGTATTATTATCTCATTGATATTCGAGCCCAGCGGTCCGCTCGACATTGAGCTTCTTTGGTATGTCAACGGAAATCCCCTCTCTGTGGTAGGGATGACTACAATTCACTTATCCGATCGAAAATCACTCGCAGTTATCCAAGTATTGCGGTATACAGGAATGAACAGTGTTCGATGCAAAAAATAATAATTGCTTTCATTATTCCTAGTGTTGTATTGGTCCATCATCGTGTAATTGAATTTTTTTTAGAACTGTATTGGAACTTGCAAAGTGCATTTGCACCCATTCTTTAATGGAACTTTCTGATTTTATTATATGAATCGATTCTTTAAATTATTGCACTCCTCTACATTAAATATCCAAATTCATTTTTTCTTCTAGGGTACTAAAATATACAGGATCAAATTTTTGTCTCATTTTGGCATACAGAATTAACCATTGTGAAGAATTAAATTTCTACCAAATTAATAGCCAAATACCTTGTACATGATTTCGTCGGAAATTGTAGAAATATTATAGAGGATTATTGTTTAGTTTATGTTGAAATAAATAAGTATGCAGTTTTATCCTACTTGTTGGGCAATACTGAAAATTTCATTATTGTTGAAACACCTTATTTTCTTGGATAACAAAATATGTTTTTCAAACAAAAATCTCATTTTCTGATTGTATAAGGTTTACTTAAAGCTGGCAATGCTGAGTAAAATCATTTTTACTCTCTGATTTTGTATAGGTACGAAAAACATGTTAGATATGTTTATACAGAGTGCTCGGCCACTTCTGGGAAAAATTTTAATGGGAGATTCTAGAGGCCAAAGATAAGACGAAAATCAAGAATATAAACTTCTTGCTTGAGGCTCCATTAAAAAAATTAAATTAAAAGATTTCAAATCATTCTGAAAAAATTATTTTTGGTTGCGGGGATCAATTATAAGCATTTTTGGTAAATAGACATATCCCCGAATTCCTACGAACTTTCGAGAGCAAAATTCAGATAGGTGCTTGAATTTTTCGGCGAAAAAGAAATTTTCAAATCGTTCTGAAAAAAATATTTTCGGTTACGGGGGTCAATTACAATCATTTTTGATGAACAGACATACCTCAAAATCCTACCCACTTTCTAGAAAAAAATTCGAGAAGGTCTGAAATTTTTCGATAAAATTAAAAAATTTCAAATCGTTCTAAAAAAATTATTTTTGGTATGAAGGGGTCAATTATAATCATTTTTGGTCAATAGACATATCCAATAAAAGTGGTCCAATTTTCAAACAGCCATAACTCCTACAATAGTAAACGTATCTCATTGAAATTTAGTAGGGAATTATAGCACATGGATACCTACAATAAAGTATTAAACAACTTTTCTATACAGCGCCAGCAAAATTTATTAAGAATGGAAAACGAATTTTTAAGAAAAATCGACAAGGAGGTATGTGCTAAAATTTTTCGGCGAAATTGAAAAGTTTCAAATCGTTCTAAAAAAATTATTTTCGGCTGCGGGGGTCAATTACAATCATTTTTGGTGAATAGACATACCCCCGAAATCTTGCGCATTTCCGAGAAAAAAATTCAGTACTTCCGTAAGCGGAACTTTAAACGTTAATAACTTTTTAACGAAGCCTCAATCGAGAAATTGATATTCTTGATTTTCGTCTTATTTTGGCCTCTAAAATCCCCCATTAAAATTCTTCCAGGGGTGGCCGAACACCCTGTATGACGTTTTTCACTTCTTTTAGTGTGTAGAATCTGATTTTTGTTGGTCATAACATCCTGTGACCTAATTTTTAATTGCGTTGATCCGGATACTTTCATTTGTCACTTGTTGCATGCTGAACGGGAATTGAAATAAAAATAATCCGAAAGGAAAGCTTATTCTTTTAATCCAATACATTTCACGAAAAATAATTTCACTCGCCAGTAACGCGTCCTTCCACTGTTGACGGTTCCAATTAACAATGTTGTAAAATGTGATATTAAAAATTCAACGGTAAATAAAACTTCACACGTTTCTGTTCGTACTTCGGACCGATGATAAATGAAAATTAATTTTCAAAATGCGCTTTCTATTCGTCCATTGTCGCGGAACATTTATGGTATTTGAATTTTTCTGAAATCATTGTACAAAATGTTTGCTTTGTGTCAAAATTGAAGCTTCTCTTCCAACTTGTAGCAAATTTAATTGATAACAGAACTTCGATCTGTACAAAATTCATAGTTCACTAGGTCCGTCACGAATCATGTTGAAACGTTGATTTTTCGAATTTCCTGTTTGCTTTTTCTTTGTTTTTCATGTTTATTCGCTTTTTTCCATTTTCACGACTTTTGTCCGCTTTTTCTGACATTTTCACCTCTGTTAACAGTTATCTCCATTTTTACTGCTGTTTAAAATAATGTCCAATTTTTAACGCTGATGGCGTTTTTAACAAAATTAGTTGACGTTTTGGAGAACATATTTTTCAAAATGCAGAAGAAAAATTTAATGTGTGAATTTTGTTGATTAAAGCTATTGTTATCATTAGTTCTCTATTATGCAAATTACAGGAAAGGGTATGTTTTATATAGCTAACGTCTGCATCCAAGTAATCTAAATTTCTTAAACTCTAAAAAAAATCTTAAACTGCCCATATTCCAAAAGATTTTTTGATTTTGTCTTACATTCAAGTTTCACAAATTCTGTCTTTTCTATCGAAACCCTAAAATGTGTCCTAAAATCCATGTTATTTATATGATCAAGAGCTAATCAAATTCAACAAAGTTTTATTATTAGAAATCTAACTATGTTGGCATTTCATTATTCTTCATTTTTATTAACTTCTCTATACATTCTCATTTCATGCAACTTTTCGAGCAATCTGTTCATTATTTATAAACAATTTGCGCGCTACCAAGATTTGCATATTTAAAAGTAAAATTTCCTTTTATTTCTGACAATGAATTAACTAATGATTTAAAATTTTAAATTTCTTCAAGTTTAATACGTAATATAAGTACGTTGGTAATGTACATCGTTCGTAATAATTAACACACTTACTATTTCAAAACTAATTTTAAATGATGGAACTTGAATGGAATAAAGTTGTTCAAATATTTGAAAATACTGAATTTTCTCAAGTTTGATCAAATATTCAAGTTACTTGGATAATCAAATACAGGTAGCCCTCCTACGACACGGCATCCTATAACACGATTCAGAAATTGCGAGAACCTTCCTACAACACGGCATCTTATAACACGGTTTCGCTTTAACACGATAAGAAAATTGCGAAAACCTTTGTACAACACTATACTTCTACAGCTCTGGATAACATGATTTTTGCTTAACATATTTAAAAACTAAATTACTTTACAATAATAACGCGAAGGAATAATGAACTATAAGTGGCTTTACATGAAAAAATATAAGCAAATTATAATTTATTAAATTAAGGTTGCGTTAAATTAAAATAATATTTTTTGTTTTGCGTTATACAAACATTTATATTTTTCATAAAAATTAAGTTGCTTATGTAGAATTAAAAAAAAATATTTATTTTTAATGAATTTTCGGAACGTAACTCCTCTTTTTGTACTGGCTCTGGGTCTCATATAACACGATTTCACACAACACGGTATTTTCTAGGAACCTATCTACCGTGTTATAGGAGGGTTACCTGTACTTGATTTAGAAAAAATGAGTTTTGTCTTTGTTTGAATGTCAAGTACTGGTATGGCTCTACCATAAAATATTTCATTAATTTCCGTTCCATTTATCGCATGTGTATATTGCAAACTTCATTTATCGCCATGTCGTATGATTTTTAATTTCCATGTTGTCTCGTTAACCAACCTATGTAAACATACAAAGCTTATAGGCATTTAGCCCGGCGTCCAACGTTGCTTCGATCGAAGGGGTGTTACGCTGATCCGACGGTAAGCTTTCGTTTCGAGTACCCCTTAAGGCTCGGATTAATTGATAGACAAATTAACTCGGGTTAACTTCGTCCGGTCGTTTGATTGATTGCAGGTAACACGAAGGAAATTTCTCGTTAGGTTTTGATTAGTTCTATTGTTTCATCTTGGCGTCTCAACGGCGAAATCGAAACTTGTCGAAGTTTCGCCGGAATTTCGCCCATTAGCTTGTCTTCTCTATGCTTCGTCAACGAGCTCGGTTACTACCTCAGTGGCTTCCTGCTTGTTACGTTGCTTCTTGCCATGACGTCTCTGTAATTCTCGTTTGCCTTTTCTGCAATCGTTATGCTCTGCACGCTGATTGGATAGACTCCTGTATCGTTAAGTTGCCACATAAACTCGTAGCACTCTTCCTTCTTAGACTGCAAGGGATGTGTTTCGTTACGAATCCTCCTCAAAATGATTTGATTTGGTGTTTCACGAGTCCCGACACGCCGACTTAACTTTGTGCAGATATTTTAGTTCATACATAGTTTGTTTGAAATGTTTCCGAACTAATTTTCTATACTCGGTACAAGTAGCTTCACCTGTTGTTTAACTAGGGAAAAATGTAGTGACAATCCTTACGAACATGCGTACAAAATTTTAACGCTTTTGGTCACTTCAGTCTGAAGTTATTTGCGGTTGCGTGTGTTGCGTTGATGGTACCTTGTGCAAAATTGCGAGAATGGAACAAAGAAGCGCAATTAAATTTTGTGTTCAGCTTAACAAGTCTTTCGTAGAAACTTTTTCTATGATTCAAGAAGAAACTATAAATGTCACATTTTATCTGGAAGTAATGAAGCGCCAGGTGCGTCGTATCCGGCGAATCCGGCCAGAGTATCGGGATCCGGGCAGTTGGACTCTCTTGCATGACAATGCAACGTCACACACCGCAACACTTTTGACGCGTTATTACGCCAGAAATTAAATCACCGTCTTACCCAATCCCTCCTACTCGCCTGACTTGGCTCTGGCAGACTATTTTTTGTTTCCATAAATCAAGATGAAGATGAAAGGTCACTTTTACGAGGATATTTCAGGGATTACGGAAAAGGACTTTTCCAGGGCTTTTGAACAATTGTACGAGCGCTCCAAAGAGTGTATAACTAGGAAAGGGTTCTATGTAGGTTCTATGTAAATAAATTCATTTATCTTTTACCACGTGTTCTTATTTAACTTAGTTCGGGAACTTTTCAGACATACAGCGTATGTGTCCAAGTAGTAGAACGTATAAGAATGCTCCGCAGAATACAAGTGAATTCGAATGTGAGTTTGTGCTAAGAATCGGAATGACGAATATTTTTTGGTCGCTTCTTTCGGAACCAGAATTTCTCTTTCATAAGAGTGACAAATCTAAATTTTTCCTTATCAACGAGTGGTTGAACGTTAACCAATGAGGACCTTATTAATTTCCCCAAAAATGGCCAACGCCCATGAACCACTGACAGCTCTCAGGACTGTCGGAGCGATGTATACGTCACTTATGTTCAGAAAAACTCGGGTAACGGTGCCTGTAACATATACAAAAATACTGGTAAATAAGGAACTTCATACGAATTTATGCATAAATACTAGCATACAGGGTGGGCCGGAATTCGTAGTACAACCGAGCAGGAACTGCGTCTACGTGAAAAAATAAGTGGATTCGTTTCGAGAAAATCGACTTTAAAGTTTGTTTATCTTTGTGAACAATTTAGTTGTCGTCCATTCTTATACCGCTGCTGTTTTCGTCCAAAATAATGTTTACAAACATTAACAATGATGAAGATCGGTTTAGGATAGAAGTCATAGTTTATTTAAATATCATTAATTCGTCGAGAAAGCTTAAAGAGGACATTATCAATAATACTTGTAATATTGTATTGTAGTGTTGCAATAGAAAGTAGTAAAATATTAATTATAAGTAGAAACACTTTATACTGCTTTAGTAATGTTTATAACACTCATCTTGGACCGAAACAAATGCGATAAAAAAGTAGACAACAACTAAATCGTTCATAAACGTGAACAGGCTGTGAAGTGGATTTTCTCGAAAACGGAGTCCCGAATAAAAAAATGTTGTACCAAATATTTTTCTTATTTTTTCACATGGAATCGCCCCCTGTTTGGTTGTACTATGAATTCCGGTCCACCCTGTATATGTAACTTAACCTTACGAATTATATAGGAATTATATGCAAATTTACAAATATTTGCTTTTAGTTGATTTGCAACGTGACTCAGTTCTATTCAAAAATTTGACCAAACTGTCAGTTTTTTTATCGTTCGTTGAATTTTTTTGCCCGTGGTGCAACGGATCAATGACACTGATTCATAGGCACGAGATTTTGTGTACCTCCCAGGAATATCGCCCGACTGTAACACACCGATTTTCATGAAACTTTTGCACACAGTTAAACTTCGGAAAATATTTGTCAGGTATTTTTTTAACGATTCGATTTTGCGTTTACAAGAAGGGATCGCCAATCGAAAAAACTATTATGTCAAACGACTGGAAAACGAATAGAAACAGGAAAAAATGTTACATATGAAAATTGCTTGGTCTTTTAAGCGGAACAACGCGACACAAGTCAAATCCACTCAAAATCGCTGGTAGACCTATTACACCTAGAGGAGTCATTTTTTCGGTAAATATTTCGTATACGGTGTAAATTCTCTTACTGAAAACTTGTTAGTGCAAACGAAAATACGAGGCTCACAATCATGCATTTTAATTTTTTCAAATTACCGTTATGTACACAGAAAATTTTTCATTTTTTCTGTTTGTCTCAACGAATGCCCTTCGTTTTTTAAATTAATTATTGTGTGATGTATTGCAACTGGTGTTTTCATTGTATTTTATATTTTGAAATCTGATTCGATATGAAATACATTTAAAGTAATTTTTATATTTATTAATGAATATACATATACATTTATATAGTATCAACATTTATTTGTTAAAATTACCTTAAAATTTTTCGTAGTGTACAGAAACTTATTTGACCCTGACATTCATAGAATGAATTTCGATTCCATTCTTTTAAAAAACTAACAATAATATCATTACACAATATCGGTGTTATACAAATTTCAGTAATTTATTGCGCGAATAATACATTAATAATGTTATTTTAGAAATAGTGCAATATGAAAGAATTATGAACGTAGTGAAAACTTTTTGCAATCACTGTACATGGAAGAATAAGGGTACAGATTATCCGGAGCGAATAATATTAGATGCTGCGTTCTAATTATAACATGTTATAATTATATTCTGATAATAAGGTGGCACAACTTTCGTAGCTTCATTATAAGTTGTAACAAAATGTTCACTTTAAATGAATTTTATTTCATACTAAATATTTTATGATACACTAAATTGTTAAGTTTAGTTTATTAAAAATCATGGTCAATATAATTCTTTTTACGGTATTGCTATTTAAATGCTTTCTAAGTAAACGAAATATGTACAAACAAGGGAATTACTTAAATTTCACACATTAATTTTGATGAAAATACAGATTGCAGTTTTTAAAGGATATTTAAATGTATTAACATGATATTCCTTTCTTCTATTTGTGGTGGCAATTTTTCTCACGCAGTAGATTATTCAGGATGCAGAACGCAATATGAATTTCAAAAATATTAAAACTTTGCATCTTTACAATCATGTATTTCTGAGATTTTTATTTCATATGTGTTTCAAATTATTCATATTTCAAAATTTAATTTGGAGTTTACAATAAGGAATTTACGCTAAAATTAATCAACTATCTATAAGAAAAACGATGGAAAAATTACTTGTTTACAACGTTTCGTTTAAATTAATTATATTTTGCATAAATCTAATTACGTGGCTGAACTTGTAATACGAAATTACACCACTTTTATTGTACAGGCTTTTTTTATACTGCATAGTTTTGAAATACTAGGACAAACACATTTTCCACTTCGAACATTGGGGCCTAAACACAGATGAAACAAAAATACGTGTAAGAACTGTAATTAACATAAATTTCATTAAAAGTGGTGTATGATAATTGAAAAATTGAGTATTTATTAGAAATAATAGTATACATCTGTTTATTTAAATGTGTGCAAGGTACTTCACGTACCAGTGATTACGATTTTTCAGGTACTTTCAATTACCTAATGAAAACTTTTGAAATGGAAATCAGTCAATTTTTTGTCGGCTGCAAATTACTATGTTAAATATTTTTGAAAAATTGAAGTCATCTTCTACCTTGCTAGTAGCAAAACTAAAAAAACTTGTTTTAAACAAAGTTTGATCAAGAAATGCCCTGTATAAAAGTTTTTTTCCTTATGGAATAAAAATTTAAATTTATATTTAAAAAAAATAAAGTTAACTTTCAAATAACCTTGAAAACGCTCAACAAATAAAAACTAAATACAACAGTTATATTTCCCCTTGAAAAATGAGTGAGTTTTGTATTTAATATTTTTCTCAAAAATACGTTGTTATTAAGATATTTAGATGTAAAGTTTTTAAATGAATACCAGATACATACTATTTTTGAGTCAACATTTTGAATCATCTTCAGTGTAACTATAATATGTTAGAAGTTTTACCCTTGACGGTTCTGGGGTAAGTCCCGTGCCGTTCCTCACAGTGCTCTTACCGGAAGGTCCCACGCCTTCCCCACTCCGTGGCCAGATCCTTCAGGACAAAGTCTTTATTTTTCTAGCAGTACGACGTCAGGTCGTCTGCCTCTTTTAACTACTCTCTCTCTATCCCTGAACAATCAATACCTTGACACGCGCTAGCTGGAGACCCAACGCGGTTGTCCGCTATCGCGTCGCCCGACGCCAGGCCTGTTTAGTCTCATTCGCTCTTTAGGCCACATGCACCCCAAAACTCTGTCATAAATCTATCGTAGACTGAGTGTCCTTTGGTGGTCCTTACTTTCGATTCTCTTGGAAAATGCATTGCCGCTAACAAATATGTATAATAAATTGTTAAAATCGATGAACGCTTTAAGAAATCAATTTAGAAATTACAAACATAATCTTTTGTCATTTTTAACAATCCTTTATTTATTATAATTTATCATTTCCATTTTTACTATTTTTGTTATTTTATCTCGTGTACAAATCGTATTTTCCAATAATGGTTTGGATAGTAGAGGTTCTACTGTATTTCATTTCATGCGTTCACTGAAATTTCAACTCTGATAAAACAGATCAGAATACAGCTATCGTCGAAACAAATCAATTTGCCACTATAAATTTAAAATAAGATATTAAATTCTGTATTTGGTACACGACGTGGACAATGGCGTTTCTCTCAATCCGCGCGACAATAAAATGCTCATTGTGCAAGCAACGATAAATTCATGGCCCTTAAACGAAAGGATCGATCGTGTCCGCAGCGACGGCCGCGGGAATCCATTAAAATTGCGCGAACCGAAATTCAATTTATTCGCCATTCGCGTTGATTCGATCCCGAGAAAGATACAGCTGATAAGATTAGGCGCTTTCCATGGACTTTGTGTGTTGCACGACAGTTTAGTCGATGTGGTAAAGAGCACTAGCTTATATCGGGCCGCTCATGTTTTTCCAACTGCTCCTTGATTCGACGAGTTGGTTAAATTTTATTCATGAATAACGAATAACAATTTTTAATTCGTTCTTACATCTGTGGTCCGATAGTAATATCAAACGTAATTTATTCAGGTCTACTACCATACAGCGAAATTACAAAGGTAGCGAAGAAGGGATGTTTTATGAAACTGTTTTGATAGTAATACGCAAGCACGGGAATTTCCCACGACCGACTGGCGAGCTTTACTTGGGGGTTCCCCTACGGTTGACCAGTACTCCAACATAAAGCGCCATCGTGCAACCATAAGCGTGCCACAACATCAACTTCCGTTTACATTTCGTTTGTAAATTAGAATCCACTATTGATTTTTTAAAACTAATTTTCAGATGGACAAAAATTAGTGTACGAATAAAAAATATTTAATCATTATCCGCGCCCAACTCTGCTCGACACGGTGGTGCAGAATGATGTTTGATTGTATTTTAATGAAAAAAGTCCTACAACAAAATATTTACAAGGCTTCATTGATGCCAGAATTTTTTTTTCTTTGTAAAGAAAGTTTATTGCGTCAAAAAAGCAATTATAAATATACAGGGTGTTCGGCTACCTCTAGCAAAAATTTTAATGAGCGATAGTAGAGGCCAAAATAAGACGAAAATCAAGAATACTAATTTGTTGATGGAGGCTTCGTTGCAAAGTTATTAACATTTAAAGTTCCGCCTGTAGAATGACAATCCGCTAAACAGCTGCGTTCGCGCGGACGGTTGCGGCAGGCGAGTGCTAGTGGTTCTCACGCAGCATGAAAAATTCTGTTTACCGACATTATCGACAGCCTTAGATTTTTGTCCACTTATGGGAATGCGAACATCTTACGTTGAATAAGATTCAACCTGTCTTATGAAAATCCAGAAGGGCATATCAAAACTCGCCCGACGAGATTTTCACAGAGAAAGGGTGAATGCCAGTTCCAATACACAATGTTGTGAACAAAAATCACCCACATGCGATTATACACGCCCCACGATTGTCCACAGTGTCCACAAGTATCCAGTGTTTACATTTTTAAATTGAAGTGTATTTGAAAAATTAATAACAGTTTTATTCGTAAGTAACTCGGAAGAATCGTGATACACGTACACGTAGACATTCACGAATAACATAATCGCGGTACGTGATTATTGAATTGCATAGTGGTTAGTGCCTGAAAGGATTATTTGTGGATACTTGTGGGCACTGTGGGCAATCGTGGGGCGTGTATAATCGCATGTGGGTGATTTTTGTTCACAACATTGTGTATTGGAACTGGCATTCACCCTTTCTCTGTGAAAATCTCGTCGGGCGAGTTTTGATATGCCCTTCTGGATTTTCATAAGACAGGTTGAATCTTATTCAACGTAAGATGTTCGCATTCCCATAAGTGGACAAAAATCTAAGGCTGTCGATAATGTCGGTAAACAGAATTTTTCATGCTGCGTGAGAACCACTAGCACTCGCCTGCCGCAACCATCCGCGCGAACGCAGCTGTTTAGCGGATTGTCATTCTACAGGCGGAACTTTAAATGTTAATAACTTTGCAACGAAGCCTCCATCAACAAATTAGTATTCTTGATTTTCGTCTTATTTTGGCCTCTACTATCGCTCATTAAAATTTTTGCTAGAGGTAGCCGAACACCCTGTATACACATGAAGTACAATAAATCTAACAGTACAAATGCATCCTAACGAATAGAACGATAAATACAATTTACACTAATTTAACGCTGGATATTACTAGTATAATCTTTGTATAGAAAAATGACATAGCAAAAACTATACCAACATTATTAAATTAAGTTACAAAGGTACTTACCACTGTACTATTGAGGAATTTTTGTGTTTTATAAATAAATCTTTCATTAGTTGTTAACTCTAGCTATAATAAAATTTATCAACTAATTTTTAACTCATATTAATTACTAATTTAACCACCAGTACTTGTTAGTGTTGCTCCTGTATTTATCTGTTACGTCAGTGCTTATAAATTTGTAGTTGAAACGTATGTCTGCACTATCGGATGGTAAGTTTTTGTCATATGTTTTTTTATTGACGTGATATATTAGTGGAATGTTGTTCTTGTTTTGTACGTAACCTTCTCTACCTACGTAAATGAACGACTAGGATATGTTGAGCCGAAAATTAAACTATTTAACACGTTGACTGCCATACCAAACCCCTCAAATTGTCCACGAAAATTAGCATATTCACAATTTGTCGTAGAATTTATTTTTACAGCCTCGTTAAAATTCAAGAGACCTATCTAGATTTATTTTCTTTAATATTGAAGATGTTTAAATTCAATTTAATATCTAATCTTGAGAATTAATTTTTTAGCTCTTTAGCGTAAAACCTAACCCATATGTGGTGACGTGGCAGTCAATCTGTTAATTGGATTCTATATAGGTTTATCTAGCCTTTTAAGATGAATAAGTCAGTTCATATGATTTTATACATTGACGCCCGAGTTGAGCATTAATCAAATGATAATGAATTATGCCAATAGTAAATAAAATAGTGCTAGTATGTAATTAACAGTGATAATATGAAATGTATAGTAATTATGTTTTGTATATTATTATAAAAAAAAAATGTATGATGGTGGTCCGAAACTTTGGCCACTTTAAATACCTTTGTTATTTTTATACATATCGAAGAACTTTTTCCGCAAAAGTTGTATGGTACGAACGAAGCCATAACATGACCATAATAATGTTTTTGTAACTTGGAATTTCTAGGACATTTTTATTATTGCAATTTATTAAATCAGAAAACCACTGAATAATTTTTGTTGAAAAAATTGTTCCATTAGATTAAATGCTGAAAATGCGCAAAATTTTGTGTTAATGATAAAAGTCTTGGATCAATTTTTTATGTAACAATAGGTTTCCATGGAACACATGATTGGAATTAAATTTTTATTAACATGTCTGTTACGTATAAAGCGTCATCAGGATATTGACATTTTGTAGATATTATTTCATTATTTATATATATATCAATTTATTAACGAATATGTTATATACATAGTATAATAATTACATTTAATTTCTATTAAAAAAATTTGTAAAAAACTAATATATATAATTATAAATAGTACCTGTTTATTTTTAATTGTTATATCAATTTACCTGATCTAACCACTGGTCCTAAGGAAACAAAATTCTTTGAAAGAATTCTAGAACGCGCAACGTGGCCGATTTTTATTCGACTGAACTATTTTAGTCATGGTGAAATAACGCCCGAATAAACTATTATACGGGTATCGGTGTTCGTGTACATATACGCAGCTAAATAAACGCTCGATTTACCGTCTTGCTTCCACTTCCACTTCCACTTCTAGCCTCGCTTCGCACCGCGGACAGAAATTCACGCTGTGTTCCCGGAGGGTTCTGTGGCCTGTCCACCGTGAAAACGTGGACAGGATACACTTGAAATAAGAGGTCAACCACGAGACGGCTGAAATCGCGGGCCACTCGGAAAATACACTCGCGATAAATGCGTCACCTACATATTTACATCTTTTAGAGCAGGTTTACGAGGGAAGGAAAACAGAAATACTTGGAGCTCACGGGAAGCTCGTGGTTTGTGCTTCAAACAAAACAGCACCTCCCCATAGTGTTTTCCTAGGATAGAATATGGTGGTAATCCAAATGTTGATGTCGCAAGTATCTAGCAAATGACTGTATTACAGCCGGCTACTCAGTTACGTAACTGTCACGATGCTCTTGTGGTTGAATGCTAATAAGGAAGGCTGGCGATGTTCATCCTCCTCGATTTTAATAAAACTTCGCAAGTTTGTAAAGCAGCCAAGAATAATGGGCAAGTGCTTTTTTTAGCTACGATAACCCTGCTGTTTTATTCGTTATTGGTATATACCTGTGCTGTTCGGGTTTATTTAACACGGTATATGTATAATATGCTGAAAACAGTAAGATAATACATACATAAATTTGAACTGTTTCATTATAACAAAGATAATGTTACCTTATAGTATATTTGTGGAAATAGTTTAACAACTGTAAAAAAAATTATTTGTCACTTGAAAGTAAAAATAAAAATTGTACATAACAATACTTTCAGGTTTTTTTTATAATACTATGTTAAATATTAACATATATAGGGTATAGTTAGTTAGTATAACAGTATGGGGAAAAGTTGCTTAAAATATTGATATCTAAATATAACATATTTTAATATCATCCAAATCGGTGAGGCGGTCATGATTCCAAATAATAACCAGATTAAATCTAAGGGATGAAATTATCCTTCAAAATTTTAGTTTTTTTATGATACCTTGAACATTATTGGATATTCGAAGAAGATGTTTAAAAGGATTGTGTACAGTTGTTGATAGAAAATAGCACGATCTACACATTAATAGAACAAAATTGATAGAAAATGTAAGAAATCACCGTTTATTTCATTTTTGAAAAGACGATAAAATAAATTCAGTTAATTTTGAATCTATCTCGGTGATTAACATTTTCAATTTGATTTATTAATATGATTATTAGCAATTTCGAAAAAATATTAAATACTTTGTTTTGAGTAAATTATATATATTTTCAATTTATTATTTTAGACATGACAACTTTTTAAGATCTATAAGAGATAACGATAACATTTATAATAAAAATGAAAAATTGAGATGCGAAAAGAAGATATTTATTTTAAAGTTTGCATTAAAAATTTAATTTGTCTTTTTTTTTAATATTATTTACCATTGCATTAACATCAACAGCGATTATTAGCGGCATATTAAATAAGTGTTAGTTAGACGTATATTTTACATCGTTCAAAATGTTTATATTTCCATAGAATTTAATTATATTTAAGATTGAAATTTTTTGAACGAATATTAAAAACATATTATATTTGCCAGTGCACTGTCAAATGTTTATACATTTATATAACAATGAATATAGGAGCTATACAATAAACTTGCATATTCGAACATTTTTGATTGGCTAATGATTGGTGATTTCCTCTCACTAGCAATTATACTTCCTGCAATTCGAGTTAATAATTATTATAGTCATATAATATATTCATTTTTTGATTTGCTGTAATCATAACGATGCCAATAAATAAAATAAAATTAATATTGGTGCATAGGAAATCGATACAAATATATAAACTGTGACACTGTGTTTTTATAAAGCAAAACTTTGTTTTCGTATTATAAATAACTGTACAGTAAACAATAGTTTAATACTGGCTTGTCATTCGTGGGATTCATTTAAATTTAAAATGTTTAGTTCATATTTTAAAATATGAATGGATAACGCTTTGCTTCGGAACCAATTCCATTTTTTAATCAACGCAAATTATATTTAAACGTCTATTTTGTACATTAGTTTATTTCACAAGTAAATAGAATTGATGTATTGAAATGAAAATAAAATAAATAATTTGAATGAATCATATCAACTGTATTTTCACACATATTATACACTATTTACATATTTTTTAATGTTGTAATGATTAACAAAGAATCTTCCGTTTTGTTCTTTTTGGTTAATGAAAACCTCTAGTATATATTGTTTTGATATATTCTTTTAACGGAAATTATATAATTAAATTATTTAGTAACTTAATAAATATGAATTCCGAAAGTAAGTGTAGAAAACAGTAATATGATTACAATCATAATTTTGTAAGCTATAATCATTACGATATTCTGCACGAACATAGTTGACAGCCTTAGCTGAACATTATTTCCCTCTTGAGGTAAAACTGTTTAAAAGTTCATTCTATCAAAGACTGCATGTGATCCACTTTTGCTCTGAATCTACTAGTAGTCCATTATAGTGTTTGTACTTTTAATTTAGTTTACTGCTGTATTCAGATATAAACTCAGCCTAACTCTAAGTCAGCATGTGTTGCTAGCGAAATCTTGTTACTAAGAACTAGTACATGTAGCCAGGTATATTAGGATTGCATCTAGTATATCGCAATATCGATTCCTAATGAATTAACTGACAGACCTAAAATTATACTTGCAGTATTAATAAAACAAACAAAGTTATGGCATTGTGTCATTTGAAAGGATGCAAAGAATATTAACAAATATTTAAATAAAGGAATTTCCGGTATTTTTAAAAACATGAATATGAAACATTTTCTTAAAACCGCCGTAAGTATATTAATTTCAGTTGATAAAATGAAATAGAAGAAATTAGATAGAAGATAAATTATTAATTCAGAATATTATCCAATATAAATTCCAGGAAGTGAAATTGATATTTAATTTAATCTTCTGAATCATATGTACATAATATCTTTTTATTTAAACAAATAGTTCTATTTTATTTCATAAATGTTGTTCATTAAATTAAGTAATGCTAATTTATGACGCATTTATGATACAGTAATACATTTATGACGCATTCCTTTAAAAAATCCTCCCAGTACTGTGCCGGAGTCACTTTTGACCCCTCACTTCCCTCATGATATACACACAGTACTAAATCTCGCGATTGCAACTGAGATAATTGTACGGGTATACGCCTACGCTTTGTGTTTACTATCTCGACTGGTGGGACTATCACTGTTTTATACGTACATACATATGTATACATGAGCTCGAGTTTCGAGCAAAAGAAAATATATCTGTATTAGTGAAATGTCGGTGTGAGTCAGAAATGACTCCGACACAGCTGCGAAGTCAAGTATTCGGAGAGTTACTTTCTGCATCGATGGTTGCGTCGATCACAAAGACACGAACTCCGAAGTTAAATTATCATGGTGATATGACGAACCTTTTGACGCTACCTTAACGCGAGTACGTGATCCGAATGGCATCGCGAGTAGTTGCTCTCACGATAGCTCAATCGTCGCACTTGCATACGTGATATAGGTTACATTGTAGTGCATTGACTGCAGTCGAACCTCGATAATACTAGGGGAAGTTCCTCTAAACCCGGATGGAACCTAGTACCGGACAGTAGTGATATCTTTAAAGGTTGAAACTCTGTACAATCGCTATTTCGCGTAAACTATAGTAGCGATAAAATAAATAACGATCAAGTTTCGCCATTACTATACCTCTTAATTTATGTAATAGAAAAACGTGTACTTTTTTAATTACCTTTGTTTTTTTAATTCAGTGCACTAGTCTATAAAAAAACCTTTTTTTATGCCTTTGCTATCCCCTGGTACCGAACAGTACAAATCTGAATTTTGGCTTATTCATATTCGTATTAATGGCTGGCTTCAAATGTATGTCCTAGAATTTATTTCTGAATAGGAATATATTCTCGGACATTGATTATGTGAAATCACATACATACAGGGTGTTCGGCCACCCTTGGGAAAAATTTTAATGGGAGATTAGAGGCCAAAATAAGACAAAAATTTAGAATACCAATTTGTTAATCGAGGCTTCGTTAAAAAGTTATTAACGTTTCAAGTTCCGCCTGTAGAATGGCAATCTGCGAACAGCTATAGTGGTTCTCACTTAGCATGAGAAACTCTACTTACTGACGTATCGACAGCCTTACAGTTTTCTGAGTGAGAACCACTGTTACGTGTACGCAGCTGTTCGCAGATTGCCGTTCTACAGGCGAAACTTGAATCGTTAATACCTTTTTAACGAAACCTCGATCAGTAAATTGGTATTCTTGATTTTCGACTTATTTTGGTCTCTAGAATCTCCCATTAAAATTTTTCCCAGGGGTGGCTGAACATCCTGTATATTTCACATGAAGAAATAAGAAATTAGCAAGATTTGGCTTCTACGATAAAATTTGAAGATTCTAGAGAAAAAGATGAGAATACATTAGACGTGCAGCCATCTACTAGTTTTGTTTATAATATTTACAGAACAATTTTGAAAGTATCTCTCTTACCCAATGCCAATAAAAAGAGAACTAAAACAAGAGCAAGAAGATGTGAAAGAAGTGAAATTCTGACCTCATCGCTCAAAAAGTAAAAATGCTGGAACAGTCGAGACTCGAAATCATATGCCGATTGTTGCAAGGTCGAATATCAGCTGTTGTAAGAGCAGGAAGGAAAGGCTCATACTCATCTTCTTTTTCGATTTCCCGAAGTTGCGCAAAGTGCCGAATTCGCGTACACACAATTCGAACGGTAGTATATGTCTGTTTTCCCCACCACTCTAGTGGTGTCTACTAGTGTATAGTCCGGGCCACTATATAGCGAAGTCGTAAACTAAACTCTTGAGGGTTGGGACCGACTACTGCTGCGGCACTTAGGGCCGTACATGATATCTTGCTTGAGGGTGCCTTTCTGAATGTCTTTCTGTGTCGGTAACTGCACTACCTTTTTTCATTTTCTACATACATACATATATTATAAGCAGGTAAATTAAGATATTAAAGACTTGAATAAGACCTTTACCTGTTACGACACCTCTAAAAATGGATTTCTAAAAATGGCGACACTAGATAAAACATTTCTTCGTACGGCCCTGACTATGGTCTAAGGCCCTTAGCTGCTCGTATTTCTGTCAATTCACTTGTCTCGGGAGCTGAAACGTGTAAACTTTGACACCTACTCGAGTTTACGACCTCGATACATTGTGGCCCGGACTATACTACTAGTGTCGCCGCCAATGCACTCAATTATGCGAAATCTAGCTACGCTGTATCCACCAAATGTAACGATGTGCCCGCTACAATGCCCGCGCAATGTAAGATATTTTTGTCCGAGGCAATCGCTCGTCCAAGGGCTTTTCAGAATTCAAATGAATCAGTGCGGAATGAAAATCGATCGTCGACTTCATGGAAGTGCATTCTAACAGAGGATCGAGGATTCCAGAGTCAGAAATCTGCATATATCGCGAACCAATAACACACGTATTGTTGCCGCCACGTGAAGGGTTTCCACTGCAGTCGACATTGAATAGTGCCGTTTTTGAGGAAGTCGCAATTTTTCCCGAACTGTATGTAATTTCTAAAGGACTAGGTCTGGCTGGATGCCGGTTTCAGTTTTCTCTGGGTTAGGTTCCCAGTTAGACCACCGTCGACGGCAATTGACATAACGCAAACCGTCACGTGTTGACCACCAGGACCTTAGGACAGTCACTAGGACCATAGAACAAGAATGAATCATAAATTAACCTAGGGATTGTGCAACGTCCTGTAGACCTTGATTTGCAGGATGAAACAAACCAGGCTATGAGCGTTGCACAATCTAAAAACTGTCAAAAATTCGAATTGGGCCTTGTCCTGCCTCCAGAAAGGTGCCAAGAGGGAGATTCGGAATCTTTCTTTAAGACACGACGCATGGATAAAATCAAAATTCGGTGCATCTTCATCAGACGAACTTGGTTTCTCGTTAAAGAACACGATTTCTCACGGACATTGGACATTGAACTTGTTTTCGCACCGAATGCGAATAAGAGAATCTTATATGTTAAATAAGATTGAGAATTTTACTTGTTTTTGGAATTTATTAATATATCACCTTACAAGTAATAGGACAACAATAATAGTATTAATATCTTGTTAAATATGTATTATTTTTATTGTTTTTATTGTTATTGAATAAAATTGTTCTTGCAAATCAAAAATAATTGATTTGCTCCATAATCAATTCTGCAAACTATTGTAAATACAGAGTTGACACGAGGAACAGTTTTGTTACTACATAGTTGGTGGACGACGAAACGTAAAAATTGATAAGTGGTTAGGACGCAAGGACATCATTCGTTGCATCTTCAGTGGAAGAATTTGGACATTGCTGATTATATCACCTTACAAGTGATCGGGCCGCAATCATAGCATTTCTCTGTTATTGTTAAATGTTTATTATTGTTATTGTTTTTATTATTTGTTGAATAAGTTGTTACTGCAAACCAAAATTAATTGATTTGCTAAATAAACGACCCGCAAACTGAGTACGGAGTTAATACGTATACTCGAGCGTTTATAGGTTGAAATTGTAGTAAGCAGGTGCTCGTAAGCCCGGACAATTTTACGTTTCATGAGCTTCTGTATATTAGAAAGTAACTTTGTTTTAGGTAATAAGTAGAGAAAGTGCAACATATTTGAAATATCAGTGTGTTTAAGACGAACAAAAAATTACAAAATAGAAAGGGAACAACTAAAATTGCATAATATCATACAGAAAGTAATCAATTATTATACTTAAGATTCTCAGAAATAACGAAAAACAGGAAGTATTTGAAATTTTGGCCTATTTGAAGAATAACTAAAGTAACGATTTTGTCGTACATTTAACTCTAACATAACTTTAAAAATTGTTAAAAACATAGAAATTGCGAATGCTTATTCGTTTGTGTAAGATGGCACATCATCATTTAAAAAACGAAAGATATTTTAACCTATCAATTAGCAATGTTACAATTATAGTAAGCTATAAAAATCATTACCTTGTTGCTATGAAATGCCTTCCTTACTCCTTTGAATTGAGTTAGTGTGATTTTTTTCATTAAACCAAAAGTATTATGTAGAAGAAACGCCATTTTTAAAGCGTTTCGATTTGTCATAATCGATATAATAGCCTAATTTATGGGAAACGTAAATCTTCGATTATGTAATCGCATAGCCACGACAGGAAATCATTTTGAGACTTTAATAAATTCATTTCCTATGGATAACTAAATCAAATTTCGTTTTTGTTTTTTTTTTTAATATATTCAGTAAATGAACAGTTATCACAATTTAAAACGTTCGGTCTTTTTTTTACTACATTTTATTAGCAAAATAATATTTTTCTACTTAGTTTACAGAAATCACTTTAATCAATGCTGAAGACAAACTATAATTAATATTAATATACTATACTATGTTAGTTTCCTTATAGAATGAAGTGAACATAGCAATAAGTAGTAAATATAAATATTAGATCAGCCCAAAAATTTGTTTGCATTTTACGAAGTTTGTAATGGTAAATGAAATAACACTATGTATTTACTTTTAATGATAACCTGAAACTTTTTCCTTCCTAAAACATTCTGCTGTTTCCGGGAAATATAGTTATCGTTTAAGTAAGAAAGTAAATATTTTCTTCATTTAAGAAACAAAGGTGTATTCCATTTTGTACAAGTATTAATATCTCTGTAAAACATTTTCCACGTTGAATATTAGTACACTATTTTCTACAAATATTTGACAGTATTGATGTCTTATTAATTATACCTAATAATAGTAATGTAAATATGCACAAACTTATGTACTGGTTTCATATTTACATATTAAAAGTAACAGAAAAAATGTAAATTATCTACAAAATTGTTAGAATCTCGTTTTAGACTATACATGGACAAGTATATTATAGCAGAAACTTATTGCACCACTCTGTTCTCTCTGCTCCATAATTTAATTTGAACAAAATGTACACTCTGATGGTCTGAGACGTGTATAAAGTATGAAGTAGAATTCTTGTCTGCCTTTAAAGTGAAAAACCAATACTCTGATTGGAAGAATTTAGGTACGAAGGCGTGATTTCAACATACTGCAGGAAATCGGTTTGAATACAAATGAAAATCAAGTGTTCCAAGAAACAAGTGCAAATAGAAGTACCCACACTGTTATTAAACGAAACGTAGGAATTTGAAGATGACGTATTGAATTAAATTCGAGGGAATTTAGAGTAAAATTAAAAGTATTCTATTACAAACTTTTTGTTGATGGAGATTAATGTTGCATCAATTATTTTTTAGTGAGTTAATTTTTAATTGAGTTCGGAATATTGAATGTTTCGCATATTGGAACTAAATCATTTGTTAACGGATACAAATGGATTCTCTTAGTATGGTCTATTCTAATTCTCTGCAATGGTGACTTTGTTTCTCCTTTGTAGGGTAGAAGCAACCATGTATTTTTCGAAGAACGAGTACAGATAGATTTTAATTCGGTAGATGCTGTGTTTGTTTCCATTCCGTATCCCATTGGTTCAAAAACTTTGTTGCGTTAAGTTTTGTACCATGTGTTTCATGTTTTATCGTAAGTTTGTATTTACTATAACAAAAACGCGAATTAAAGGTGGAAAAACGTAAAGAGCAGTTTTCGGTGCGAAACAGAACGGAATCATTAATTTTCAGGCACCGAGTGTTGCACAAACCAGCAAGTAGAAACGTTACATCGCTGAACACGTTTCAAAAAACAATCACATGTGTATAAGGATACATTCGAACTCGTGGAAATTCATTTTACGACCAGCTAGATCCCATACTGTGGATATAAAGTAGTGGCTATTTCGAGGAGACTAACCCTTCATTTATGTTCCTTTTTTTTTCTTGGTAAATGTAATCTTCTATCTTGATTCCATGAATCGCGTTACTCAGCCGTCTTTTTTCCTGCAATTCTGCTATAGGATGTACAGTTTTTCATGAATTTGAAGTTGCAAAAAAATTTTGAATAATTCATCTCAGATCTTGTAAATTAATTCCATCAAAATGAATTGAGACAGTAAATAAAAAATAATAAATATTAATGGCTGGACAAAATAAAAATAAAGTGAAAGTAAAACATCTTATATCTTACGTTTTGTGGCCCTTATTCAAAAATTATTTTATTCACATTACAATTAATGAAAATTAAATTAAAAAGGATTAAGTTTATGAGGCTCAGTGTAAGTATGCAAAATGTTTTATTAATTTAAATAAAATATCTTAAACATATTTATCAAACAAAGTTACATAATGTTTGGGATTGGTATCACTGTAATTGTAAGTGTTTAGTTTTCAAATTGTAAATCTGAATAACATATAACATTCTACTTCACTGTTAAGTATTAACACGTCGATTGCCACGCTGGCCATTGGTGATCGACATTTCAAGCTTTCAACTTTTCTTCCAAACGGTTGCAATGAATGATCCTCAATACTTATACATTTTTAAATAGTATTAGTATTTTAAGAATGCTATAAAATTGCAAATACACCATTGAACTACTGAATTTTTTTGCTTTTGAGGTTAACATTTGAACAAACGTCGAATGCATTTTTATAAGTGAAAAACAGGCATGACAGTCAACCTGTTAAATGTCCAAAGTGTGTCAGTCTGATGTTTCATTATTCGTAGAAAATAATGGAAACATGAAAGGAAACATTGATCTTTGAAGAAATAAATCGAAAGACTACGAATGAATGCTTTATAAATGTGTATTAAACTAAATACATAATTACTTTTATTCACATTTTGTTGATGGACAGACTTAACGTTCAAGGGGAAGCGTGTATTCGATAACATCGTGTCGAGCTGCACTCATGTAAATTAACAGTCAAGTTAAAGTCTCGCGACGCAGTCTACGCAGGAATCCGTGAAATAGCCAGCCAATAATTCTGATGGAGTTTGCCACAGATGGCTTTTGCGTCACTAAACAGCGCAAGCGATACCGTTGTTCTACGGGCCCACTCCCGATCGAGCCGTTATAGTAATAACATGTATTAATCAATATTATTACAATATTACATTATATAGATATATCATATGAAAATAATCCCACAACAAATTCTATGACAAGAATTGACAACTGGCAGTTGCCATTAACACACGCGGCAAACAAGTAGAATTAACCAAACAAACCTTGCGTTATAATTAGACGCAATCTAGATTCGAGAAAGAAAATATTTAATATAGATAAATTTAGATAATTTAACTATTTTTTTTTACTGATACATTGCTCGTTCAAGTTTATCGATTCTTCATTTTAAACCTACCACATGTCTTAAATACAAAAACTTGTTTCTCCTTTTAGGAGGACGTTTCAACAAATGTTTGAAGATTTGATGGTGAATGTACGAAATGCAAAATGAATTATTTAAAAAGAACAGTGCAAACTTTGAGTCAATATTAAACGTGTTTATTGGCGCATTATAATTCCTGTCTGTTGATCTATAAGCTCATTATAATTTGAACGTCCGCGAAATTATTTATTGTATAAACAGCGCCATTCGTCGTGCAAATAATTTTCTGGCGCAGAGGTAGAACAAGAGAAACAATTCCGAACCAACGCGTGTGCACAGAGATAAATTTAGCAATTCCTAATACTCAGATTCACAGCAGAGCGTGAAACGTATTTGTTTGTCTCTCTGTGACGAACTTCAGGTACAGACTCGAAAATGTGAAATATGTAAATTTACGTCCTTCGCGTGCACACTAGGTTTATGCAACTGGAAAGCAAACACTTAAGCGAGCTGCAAATACGGAGATTACAATTCTTGAAAGGGATAAAATTACGATCCGACGTGTATATTTCTTTTGTTTCGTTAATTTTCTTCCGTCGTAATGGACGGAGAAGAGTGCAGAGACGAATATATCGTGTAGGAGTGTTCTTCAGAGGAATAAATAGGAAATGGAAACTAGCTTCCTTTGTGCAAACTTTTGAAGTTCTTAAATAATATAAAAATTGCAAACTACGGTAGTGAGTGCACTGAAAGCTTCGCAGGAAAGAACAGGCACACAATGTCATATGTACGTATATATGTAACGTAGCTTGTATGGACGCAAACAGGAAAGAAAAATGCATGAGGAGTCAATATACCAGACATGACAAAATTTTTAATACCATTCTTTTTTCAACAATTAAAAAGGACATGAATTTTAATAAGAATTTTTTAAGAAATTTTGTTGGTGTACATATGTTCAAATTTTTTGACACAATAAGTAACGTCAATATTTCAATATTGATAGAAGAATACGAAACGTTAATTTAATGGAACTTTAATTTTAAGAATCAGTGATATTGCATAAAATGGAAAATTATAATTTTAGTTTCATTTGCTAATTTCATAATTACGAAAATTTCTACATATTTTTAGTATTATAATTTTACCATTTCACTTGACACTTTGTGACATATTTTTAAAATCCAAACATTTTTAGAAATATATTAATGCAAAAATTTATTTTGTAAACTTTCTAGGCCACAGTACCTTCTTAATATTTCAGTATTCGTAGTTTTCTCGTTAGCATGCAATTTTTATTCTTCAATATGTGAATTAATATTACATTACTATATTCATTATTATTATTATTATTATTATTATAATCTTCGTATTTCATTTTCACAAGGAAAACTAACTATGATCTATATAAAAGCAGTCTTCAATAAGGAAAGCGCTATTGGGCAAAGACAAACACCATTTTGAAAGTAAAGGTAGACCACAAATTATGAATTTATTTCATCCTTGAGTCATTTGTTAACTATTCAATCAGATTATATTTGGTAAATTGGAATAATTCAGTTAATCCATCAAAAGTTCTTTGACGTATAAATATGGTAATCTATACATACATATACATATGAATAAAAACTAATAACTTATCTTGGACAAACTATGTTTATCATTAATAAAAAAAGGAAGAAATACAATACTAGTAAAGATACCTACGACGTAGCCTACATGAATTAAAAGAGATGTAAACAAATAATAATAACATAGGTACAGTGTAATTTAAGCACATAATCATTATTTAATCAGGAAAAGCAAAATGTGTTTTTACACGATTTGCAGTATATTTATTAACTTTTTCTAATAAACAATATACTAATGTACATATGTGAAAAAAGCAATAATTATCTAAATTGACGAATGAAAAATATGCATAGTGACGATTTTGTTTCTTTTATATTTTTTTAGTTTTGCGAAAATGATAAGATATAATAGAAAATCGATATTCGAACAACAGAATCTTGTCATTTTTTTAATTATTGATGTTTTTTATTCATTTTAGTACTTACTATAGACAAACTCATGGTAATTAAATAGTCCTTTTTCCTTTCAAATGTGTAGAACAGTCGAAATCATGGAAATTATAACACTATGTTAATTTAATTTTGAAAAATTAAAGCAGATTTCATAAATATCAATAAATGTAATATTTTAACAAAAAAGTTGTAGTTGTAGTTTCTTACAAAAAAATGATCAAAAAAGACATAAACATACGTATTTTACAGTAATGTAACATATTTTTAAGATATTTTCTAAACAAAAGGTTTTTCGATATAAATAGCTGAATACTTTTTGTATTTTCCAAAAATGTGTTGATATGTAAGCTAGCTTCAAACTGATCAGAATATATAGTGGGTGGAAAAAGTATTCGTACAGCAGTCAATTCTAACAAAAACTTTATAAAACTTCGTTTATTACAAAAGAAATGTTAACAAAAAAATGCATATATATTCTTAGAAATCTCAAGAATAAATTTCATTAAAAATAAATTCGTAATATTACACGATTCCAGTACTCCATTGGAAGATTTACATGCTTGATTGCAAATTGCAGTTACTTATTTTTTTTAACTTTATTCATCCAATACATATCTTACGAGCGACTTTGCTGTGGTATTCTCTATCTCGTAAAGAATTACGCACTCCAGTACTGCACAAATTGATGTTAAGGATACTGTTAACTTCAGCTGCGATTTTTACTGCACTAATCTTTGTATTTTGTTTTATTTTACGAATTATCCATCGGCCGACGTATTCATTTATTTTCCGTGTACGTCTACGTCTTGCTTTATTCTTTAAAATTTTTCTATCTCCATATCTGTCAATAACTCCTTGAATTGTAGACCTTGGTCTATTCACAATTTCTAAAATCTCTCGAAACGTTTTGCACCTGTTATGCAGATTTATATGTTGAGCCGTTCATCATCGCGCGGGAATAAGCACGTGGCCAAAGTGGTGACACCTATAATAAAGTTGAAGATCGTGCGGGGATTCCCGTGGCTTTTGTTCGAGTCGAGTCGCTTGATCGAACCGCATGGTCGGTATTACTGCAATTTATTTTATAGTAAACTATGTAATTCATAAAGAATAATTAAAGTCGTTATGTTTAATATTTAAATATTGTCTATATATATTTATTTAATCAGTTCCTATGCAAGAGGACCTGATATTTTTCAACATTATAATAGTTTTTCTTCCACTTTCAGTCAATTCTTTACATTTTTGTCTCATTTTAGTACTATTACAGTTACTTATATTTGAATTGAGATACCTACATATATTGACAAAGTCTCCAGATATACTTATCATAACTATGTTGACATTTCATACAATGTTATGAAAGAGGAAGTGTACCAATACTTATTATATTTTCAATCACGTTCCAGACTTTTGTTAATATTTTCATAGAAAATATAAATAAACAATTTATTTTTCATGAAATTTGTTCTTGAGATTTCTAATAATACGTATATTATTATTCATAATAAATAATATTCTATAAAGTTTTTGTTAAAATGATTCCTGTACGAATACTTTGTTCACCCACTGTACTTCTAATATGACTGACTAATAATTTGGCCAACCCCTCTACTATCTGAAGAATGAAAAATTTCACACTGTATGATGTTGCAGTAAGAGGAAGTAACATCGATGGTTGATTTTGTTGAAAAATATCAGGTCTCCTTGCATAGGAACTGATTAAATAAATATATAAATGTTAAACACAACCACTTTAATTATTCTTTAGATATTACATAGTTTAACATAAACTACATTGCAGTAATGCCGACCATGCGACTTGAACGAACGACTCGACTCAACGCGAACAAAAGCCACGGGAATCCCCGTACGATCTTCAACCTTATTATAGGTGTCGCCACTTTGGCCGCGTGCTTATTGCCGCAAGATTATGAACGGTTCAGCAGATTTCACCCTCCAAACATTTACCAGTCATCCAATTCACTTATTGCACTTACAATTCGCGAATAGGAAAGATCAACTTAAGGGATTTAAAAGCAACGATTGAATCGTGGTTCACCAAGGACGATTGGAGAATGATCGTGGAAAATGGTTTCGCTCGGCTCACTCGTCTTTCGCGTTTCGCTACCCGTAAATGTTCTCCACGTATCTTCGCCGTGGCCGATCTTATCCCAGCGCACTTGTAAAGAGCGCGTGGAGTTAATGAGACGGAAGAACGAGCGCCGCGATATTGCAAGTTTGAGAAATGGCCTCATAAAAGCGTTACAACGCCGCTGAAACGGTTGGTGAAGGGTACGAAGGATTGAAATGTTCACGAGCTGCAGGACAAAAAAGCGCTGTCATGAGCTTTCAGGATGTACGATCACACCGCGCGTAATTACACGCTGGTAATCCCGGGACAATGGTTATGCGTTTTATAACTGGTATTAAAAAATAACGGGGCGTTGGAAATCCCGTTGAACTGTAATTCGTTGGTTTCGGGCACTGGTAACTCCAGATAATTTAATGAAACGTGCGTTAATTCAGTAACTTTCCTAAATTACGTTCCATTATCGGAACAAAGGGACAAAGATTGTGTGATTTAACGATTCTGAATTTCTAGTTTAATAGCTTCGATAATACTCGACTGCTTCATTTGTAAGACAATAAACCAACGTATAATTATGCTGGTTTGTAAATCGTACAAACCCTAATGAGCTTTGGACCAAGTTTACTCGAAACGTAAACTGAATTATTTCATTATGAAACTTATTAATTACTCGATCACGTATTAGTTTGTTACCAGTCATTTTACAATATGTTTACTCCCTCTGAAAACTGCTAGTTTACAAATCAACAACTGTAGACTCATTCTGTAAATTTATAAATTGCTTGTAACATGAATGTTAAACTGTCATTTAGTTTAAAAGAAATTGGAAAGATTTTAGGAATTTATGATTTCAATTATCAGAAATATATTTGTCATAAAAATTTGTTGGAGTTATTTAAAATAATTTTAGTATTCTGTAATTACTTTACATAAGGTGTTAGAGGTAGAGGTCATATGAAAGTGGCGTATGTTATTTTGAATGGGATCATATAATTTTTAATGCAACACTGGATACAATTTTTCCAGATGATGAAATATAGTAAAACAAGGTAATCTATGTTTTACTTATTTATATTGTTTGAAAAAAGTCGTCCAAATCAATATCACCTTTATCCTTTCAGACAAGTAAATATTCACACTATCATCACTTTATAGTATTCAGATGAAAATATCTTATAAACTAATAGATTTTTCTACATTTATAGCTTAATAATGTTTTATAATAAATTATGAGCTACATATAATAATATTGACACTCTTCATATTATCTTTATGCGTCAACCTACAGAAAAGCTAATTACACCAGATTATGTTTCCCTCGAAATCATTTAATCCTTTTGCAAACCATTTCTTCTGCAATGAGTAATTTACAAGTAATTAGCATTTGTAGATTAAAATCGAATATCCAGTATATATAATTTTTAGGGCTAACAGAAAAAAGAATAAATTGTGCTTGCACTTGGTTCAAAGAGGGAATATGCTACAGTAAGTTACTGAAAGAAATTCAGTTCATGGGTCCAACAGCTTCATATCACTTGCAAATAAAGAAACAAACTGCGAACTCGTCGTTCAAAGAACAGTGTTCGTTAAATGTAGGAAGAAACGTGCCTTCTAGAAAGAAAAATCCATTTCTGAAGGACCAGTAACGTCGAATAAAAGTTTCCATAATTGTGTTCGTTGTTATCGAAAAACAAATAACACGATCTTAAAATTTACATAAAATTTGTACTTTACTCTTGCGTCTTATATTTACATCATTGTCAGTGTTTTTGGTAACGTATTTTACCTCGTATATCCCTCGTTATTTTCTCGTCTCGTCTTGCTCAGAATTTATCTACCTGTTTCGATTCAATTCGTACGAAACGTCAAAGATGTTAGTTCCTTAATTCGTTTCGATGCTAGCGCAATTAAGTCGAGGCAACATCGAAATTTACTTTTCTCCCGCATAAACGGCATTACCGTTTCGAACGATAGCCACCTTGAAGGTACGTTTCATCGTGGCTTTGCCAACGTTTCGCGAGAGTGCGAGGCGATGCAAGAGAATCGGAACGACCTAGCGTCGGGCAGATGTTCCTTCAAGAGCACTTGTCTGGTCGGGTGAATTATCGACTGCGCTACTTCGACCCCGATCCATCGGATCGTCTCACATGCTCGAAAACTCTGGAAATTTCGCGCGCCTCTTCGCCCTTTCATGTGGTTCGAGAGTGATCCGGCCAGCGATCAGAAAATCTCATGGCGTCTCTGTCTCGTGACGATTAGGGCTGAAGTTTGGTTTTTAAAACCTGGGGCTGAAGGACGATTAGAGGCCTTCACATCTCTGTTTTCATTATCAAAAGGGTCTCTAATAGGAAAATATATGAATAAAATTTAAATTATAGATATTTATACATTTTTGTAGAAAAATGATTATTTTTTTATTTTTAGAAGTCACATCTCAAAATTGCAATTGGTATTGCTGATTGTTCGTATTAATAAAGACTCTTGAAGTGCAAAGGGCCAAATTAATGTAGCTTATAAGTGTTTAAAATCAAAGTTTTGGTCTTGTAAACAATTTTATATTTTTGGTCTGACTTAACGTGATAAAGAAATTACATTTCCGATTGCTGATTGCTGGTGTATCATAAAAAGAAACCTAACATCTCTGTTTTTATTATCAGATAAAATTTTAGATGAAAATTTTATTCATATATTTTCCCATTAGAGACCCTTTTGATAATGAAAACAGAGATGCGAGGTTTCTTTTTATGATACATCAACAATCAGCAATCAGAAATCAAATTTCTTTAACACGTTAAGTGTCAGACCAAAAATATAAAATTGTTTACAAGATCAAAACTTTGATTTTAGACAATTACATTAATTAACCCTTTGTACTTCAGGAGTCTTTATTCATACGAACAACCAGCAATACCAATTCCAATTTTTAGATGTGACTTCTAAAAATAAAAAAATATTCTTTTCCCCACAAAAATGTATAATATAAATATTTATTCTAAATTTTATTTATATATTTTCTAAATTCAATTTGTGTTGTCATAAATGTAAATTGAATCGAACTATGGTACGTATCATTTGTCGCCATAGCAGCACCAACGAAGTACAAAACTTTAAAATGTGTCTTAGTACTCATTTTCGTAACCTCGCCAAAATTCATGAATCCTATTCAAATGTATTTCCTTTAACATTGTAGCTTGAGAATTAATTGTATAAGTTCCAAAGTGAAAAGTCCTGTCATACATGTATGGGTGATGTCGCAGTTAAGGTGTTAAGGGTGAATTTACTTTAAATTCTCCAAAAAGATTCTCTAAAAAGTATCTCCGATAGCAACGTAACTATCGTTAAAGAATGTCTAGCAAAGAAAATCATTACTGTTCTTAACCACCCCCCTTATTTATCGGATTTGGTAGTTGCAGACTAATTTTTGTTTCTCAAAATAGAATCCAGCTTTGAAGGAGCGCCATTTTGATTTCGTCGGAGAAATCCACAACAATGTAACGCGCGAGTTGTATACAATGTTCTCTCATTACTGTACGCTGGCTTAGACCCGTGGCGCGAACGTTATCGTCTGTTTATATTACAGGTTCTAAAATCGTTCAGAAGTCAAATGTATGTAGCTCTTTTACAAATTGTGTGATTCTTGTATGCTCAACTTTAAAATAGCAGAGGCTGATTTGTTGATAAGTCTATTGTTTTGTATCATACGTTTCTAGTACGTTCAACATCCGGACTTTATGTATTTCTCTTCCTTATTTTTAAACTTCGTTTTC
Organism: Colletes gigas; assembly: GCF_013123115.1. Lineage (NCBI taxonomy): Eukaryota > Metazoa > Arthropoda > Insecta > Hymenoptera > Colletidae > Colletes > Colletes gigas. Next base: position 988,573 of record NW_025106675.1, read on the forward strand.
CACGTTTTCCGGGAAATATAGTTAGTCTTATGTATGAACATTTAACGACCATGTTTCTAACGTTTGCCTCCTTAATGTAGTTCTAGGAATTGGTGGGGATGACTCCACGAACAACATCGAGGGAGAAAGTAACAAACATTAACGAGACAACACTGTAGTAGGCCACTCTATCCCTCGATATTGTTCGCGGAGTCATCCCCACCAATTCCTAAAACTACTTCGAGAGACAAGCGTCCATGTTATCCATAACTTACGTAATGTTCTACTACGAATAAATCACTGAAGGAACAAAAATAAAATTTTTATATTTTCCAATTTATAACTATGAAATTAGTTTAATTGCGTTACTGAGTTTTTTCCTATGGAAATGATATCAAACACCGGCCATATTTGCTCCCACGGATAAGAATTAGAAAAGGTGTTCCGGCCGAAGCGGAACAATATTCTATAAATCGGGCCGTCCGCAACCGATTGTAGGAATCGGGCCGGGTGCAAAAATCAATAGCGGGCACGTGTCGCGGAATACCGTTCTCGAAGAATCGAGAAGGTTCCGCGGCACGCGCGCGCGAGAGTTTTGCACCCGACTCGAAGAAAAGTAAAAGACGATCGGCAAGCACATATAAAAAGACAGGACCGCGATCGCCCGGGGTCAGTCTGAACACAACAAGACAATCAGAACGTCCATCAATCAAGGTTTATCAATCAAATCGAACTAGTTATTTTAAAATTAATTTATTCAAATAACACGCCGCGACGGCCGCGAAACCGTAAGGTGAACTGGGGAGTTACGAACCCGAGTAAGGAAAAAATCCGCGCGGTCACGAGTGGCGAGGTCGCGATCACGGTCGGGTTGCAACAAAAGGACTGCAAAATAAATCATATACTTTTTACGATGGTAATGCAAGTAAGTTAAGAAATACCAATAAAAGTAAGAAAAAAGTAGAACTGTTTTAATGCAAATATAAAAAAATTATTATATCTATAAAAGACACATAACATTATTTTTGATAATAATAATCTTATTCAAACCTTGAAAAGAAACTCTTAAGAACAAAAAATGTAGGAAACGGAATTAAAAAATTCATAAAATAATGTACACAACAGAATAGAGTAGAATTTTACAAAAGAGAAGAAATGTTTCAGTTATCCACATAATTCTACGTTAAAAATATTTTTTCGTGCCTCAACTAGCAGTTGCTCTCTTTAAACAAAATTTTAGTTTTGTTTAGTAAATAAAAAAACGTCACATTTCATATTTTTGTTATAACTTCTTAACAAAGCATTTATGAATTTTTTGTTACATAACACTTTGGTGTTATTGTTACTTGTAGAACACACTGCTGAAGTGTGTACGGAAAAATGCGGAACATCCTGTATAAGACTAACCAGACTTCTTTGAAAACGATAAAAACAAAGATTGAACATGAGGACGAAAAAATACGATTCTTGGAATAGGCCCTCCCTCGATAATGTTAGCGAGGGAGTATTGTGAAAATTGATTTTTACTTTCATTAGACTTGTACCACCTACATCTATCCCCTGACCACTCCAGGTGATGAAAACAGAAAATTACTAGCCCTCTCAACGCTCTCCATACTACCAAGGAAACGTACTTGAGCGACCCAATATTGATTTCGAATACTATTGCGAGTAAGGACGTTTTCTCTTGGATTTTTTCTATTCGGTCGTGTCCAGAGTTGGACAAATTTTATTCTCGAATAACGAATAAAAATGTTAAATTTGCTTGTGAACTAGCAACCGGAAATGAAATTGTGGCCTACATAGTAACGTATTTCTACATCTCCTTCCTTTAATTGATTATCTTTCCTTCTCTGCTGGATCAGGTTTTGCTGAGCTCATTTTGTTGAGTGGTGGGGATAGATTGTAGAAATTCAACCATACATTATTGTATTTTGCATTTAATATTAATTACTTTCACTTTTGAATATGTAATTACAGCAATGATTCTTAACCCTTAAGTGGACTTCCAATCTCAACAGAATTATTTTACTTAATGTTGACTTTTACCAAATTAGTAAGTGGAAATCAACTTTCCTTTAAAGCATTTAAAAAATAATGAACTAAGGGAGGATTGCATAAATTTTTAAATAATTACATTGACTTTAAACTTGCGGATGGCCGCAGCAGCCTTAAAAATCCACTTAAGGGTTCAAGTGAACCTCAGACGTGATTCGTAAGTTCAGCATTTCTATTCCTCTCAACTGACGACATTTAAAAAATCGATACTAACTGGGATACTGACGATGATTTGTATAAAAGTCAATGTTTTTTTTTCTCTTTCATGTTCATTTTAAGAATCATTACTATATTCGGTATAGTATGTAATGGTATTAATCCTGTAATGATTCTATCTACGCGTGTTTTGTAACAAGTGTTTAATGTAACGAGTATACACAAATGTGTATATTAACATTGCTAATAATCCTGTGGGATTTCAATAACGCAATGGAAAGAAAAGAAAAAACATATGAAAGGAATAGATTGCGGAATTTTTTTTTTTTAATGTCTTGTTTATTTCATGACTATCTAATGGCATTCTTGTATCGAAGAGTGCGGTTGTCGAAAGCCAAATTGATGTTCTCGTATTCTGTTTAAACATGGAAAAATCGGTGTTCAAACATTTAATCGATAACATATATTTGTATAATTTAATCTGCTCCTATTATATTAGCACGAAACTAGAATTATTTGTGCAAGTTCAATACAGAGCCAATTTATTTGCGAATTAATTAGCAATGTTAGTATTGGTAGGTTCAATATGTTATTAATTGAAAAGTATCTGTTTAATTACATTATTGAAAATGGTCTTCCAGGAGAATTTCTAATAAATCGAGACATTATATGAAACTTGTTAAAAATGAATATATAATAAATTAGTTTTATGAGTAGTATTTGCAATTCTTTATTTAAATTTTTATGCATGCAGAGGGACAATATTTGGTCCGTTTGGAAAAGTGTTTCAGTATGTATAACTTTATATTCCTTGAACTCGGAAAAAGACGTGAGTGAAATATATTTCAGAAAAATTCTGAAAGTTTACAGGCTCGTGAAAGAAATATAGCTAAGAAATTCATCAGGTGTGTTACATTCTATCATTCACTCTTGAATTACTTGCTGAACAAGTAATCCCCTTTCGTTCACACATTTTCACTATCTCCTTAGTTAAGCTAAAGAGACTCTTTCACTTCAACTCTCATTCTTTTGTTGTCAGTCTCGTTTTCTGTGTGTCGTCTCTTGTTGGTTTTCATCGTCAATAAATCATTCATTTTTCTGTCCCATTGTATAAATGATATATCTATATTGGAGTGTTTATTGAGCCATTGAATCATTTTAGGCAAATATTTAGATTGTGATATTCTGCACCTCATGTAAGTTAATGATACATTATTGTTGAGAGCTCGTACAATGTGTTGCACGTCCAGAGCTCTTCTTGCACGTCTGTTGATATGCAAGGCGTTGGTTGTGTAGTGGACTGTATTTCTGTTGGACGTGGACCCTCTCTCGTTCGTACGGCGTGTATGATGTTAGACGTTTTGTAACCTTCTGTCTGATGATGTTACATTTCGCGCCTTATATCCTAATGCAAGAAGTCAGCCGCATCCAATCAGTACCTTTTTCGTTCAGGATTGGTGCGCTGGTACTTCTTGCATTTCGTGACGCGAGGGTGGACCGCGCGTCCCAGGTATTGGGAAATACCCTGGCCCAACGGTCAGGGCCAGGTCGCGAGGCCGCTGGAGCGGGCCCTTTATGGCGGTTATTATGTACTTTGGTTTGCATTGACACTAAAGCCATTTAGCTAATGGCTTGTAGCATCAATGCAAACGCTGAATTGCCATTATAAATGAAACGACATGTTTCGCGACGCAACAATTATATTGGAGAGATCTCATATCTTTATGATCCGCAGAATAATGCCTATAGTTGATTAAGTTTATATTATTTACCCCATAAACTGGCTCTAAAGCTTTTCTACACGTTGCATTATTGTCAAAGTAGTCAAGTCTAATTGTCCTTCGCCTGTCACAGCTAACATCGTCAAACAAGAGTGTCGTAATGGTCTTATATGAGGATATAAAAGCAGATATGACATTAATTTAGATCTCGTCATAAGTACACAAGTATCATTTGTTGGATCCCAATTTTGGCATATCGTTTTCAATGTCAATCTCATCTTACTAAATATATCTGAGACAGGTCTACTAGGCAGGCACCACACCTCTGCCGTAGCTGATGTGTCAAGTCTGTTCTGTACATTTCCTTTCTTAACAGGACCTAGATCATCTCCTATTATTACTTGGTCATAGTTATGACTACAGAACTCTAATTCATTGAATTCATGCACAACCTTGACACCCACTTTGTCTCCCGATCTAATGTTTTTCTTCTGTCCAGTCAGCGGTTATTCCAAACCATCTGATATTCTTTTAATGAGTTTTCTGCCGCCTATAATCACAGTATCATCTCCATCAGAAACTTGTGACACACGCATTATCTCTATTGTTTTCGTCTTAATCGTGTCTTCGGGATCATACATGTTTATATCTCGATGAAGCCTTGAGGCAATTTGACTCTGACCGACCTTATATGTAATCTTTGCTATTGTTTCGCATAATTGTTCTAAGGGTATGCCAGTGCATTCAGATATACCAACAATAGTATTACAAACGACCAATTTTGTATTCCCCATAGACGTAGGCAGTTCTCCTGATCCTCTCTGTCCCGATCGTACCCATACTTCTCCATCGTCATCTGTCACAATAGGATATGACATTTCCATATAACAATTTATGATTGCGGGTCTCAAGTGTTCAGGATAAAAGCCAGCCGTCCATATCGCTTCCAATAATCTTTCTTCAATGGTGACTTTTCTTCGATGCAGCTGGTCTCCCAAAAAACGTCTAAATACGGACTAATGCAGGCTAGTGGTGGAGATTTATCGATAGTTGACACCATCGATAGTTTTCAATTGTTGGGTCACCAGCCATCGACAGTTATCGATAGATACCGATAGTTTTATATAAATAGGTATACGGCCATAGATACAACATAGGTATAATTAACATATGTATATACGTTTGTTTGTTCAAAATAAAATTGTAGAAGGAAATTTACATCTTAAATATGATCATTATTTTTTATGCTAAATTTATTTACTAATTTACTAGTAGACTGACAATCAGTTGTCTCTAAAACTTGTATTGATTGAAGTAACCTAACCTGTTAAGATTTCGATTGTTTTAATTCTGTGTTAGAAATAAAAAAGGTTTCTATTTATTTAAAATAATAAACTTGTATTTAATTACTATGAATTTGACAGCCATTCATTCCTATTAAGAAAAATTAATTCATCCACATTGTTGGGTTTTAATCTTGATCTGCGGTCATTTATGATTTAACCAGCAGCACTAAAAATTCTTTCGCTTGCTGTGGAAGAGCCAGGGATGCATAAATATTTAAATGCTAGCTGTGTTAAAACATTCATACCTTCATTAATTCCCTAAAAAGGATACAAATAATCAACAGGAAATTACAAATTATAATCAAATATTTAAGTTACCTTCCAAAAAGCTAAAGGATCAGATTTCTCTGAGGCATTTTCTTTTTCTAAAAATTGTCTTTTCAAAATTATAACATCTGCTGTTACATTTTTATTCTTTTCTCCAATTCTGTGTTCCAAAAATGAAAATAAAGATTTTCGTGGTGGTGATGTTAATGGTGATGTTATTTCTGTACTTTGTAGTTGTGTTGCTGTTGTTTCTCTTAAAATATTATTCATTTACTTGTTCCAATAAAAGCGAGGCTTCCTTGGAGTTTGTTGGATTCCTGAAACGTTCTTTTTTAAACCTTGGGTCAAGAATTGTTGCAATTCTTGTTACAGATCTTAACTCGTAACGGAAGAGTCTTTGTATTACAAATTCTGTTACTTTTGCACAAACGATTTTTCCTTCATCGGTTTTCAAATCTTGAGTTATATTGTTTAGATAGTTATATATTCCATAAGTCAGGGGTATAATCATAGAAATCGTTACAAAGTTGGAACCAGATATTTTCCTTGTTGCTTCTTCAAAAGGAGACCAAATTTTTTCTAAGTCTTCTAAAACAATTGTTTCATCCACTGTTAGTGGCGGAGGAGCATTACGTAATTTAATTAGTGCTTGATTCAGAGCATCAACTATTTCTAAAATCCTTTTGACCATGTAATATGAACTATTCCATCTTGTTGATACTTCTTGAATTAGTTTATATTCCGGAGTTTTTGTTGCTCGTTGTTCTTTCTTAAGCATCTCTGTTCCAACAGTGCTGCTTTTAAAAAAGCGAACAATTTCCTTGCATTTTGTAAGTATTTTTTTATACACTCCAGGTCAAGCATATTCTGCATTATTAAATTCAAAGTATGTGCGTAACAAGGTAAATGTCTCTTTTTGAAAATATCACATGCCTTAATCATGTTAGCTGCATTATCTGTGACGATGCAAGAAATTTTATTTTCAATTTCCCATTCTTTGCAAATTTCTTGCATTACTTCTGCAATATTTTCTGCAGTATGATTTTTATATAAAACTTTTGTTGCTAAAACAACATTTTTTAATTCAAAATTTTCATTTATAAAATGACATGTGATTGTCAAATACGAATCATTATTCTTCGCTGTCCAAATATCTGTAGTTAACGCAACATATTTAGTCTTGTTTAATATGTCTTTCAATTTTTGTTGAGTCTGTGCATAAATATCTTTCATTATATGTTCCCTAATCGTGAATTTACTTGGTATTTTATATTTAGGATCCAAAAGTTTTACAAATTTTCTAAAACCATTATCATTTACGATGTTGAGAGGCTGGAAATCAGTTGCGATCATCAAAGCTAACATTTTATCTAATTCATTTTTTCTTTCTGAATTGTTTTCATATTCTAAAGATTTTTTAAAAAAAGAGTTAATGGACATTATACTGGATTTTGATATTGCTTCATTATTTGTTGATGATTCTGATTCAGAATCTTTTTCTATATTTGGATGAAATCTTCTAATGTGATCTGCTAAATTACTTGTATTACCGCTAGTCTTATATTCCTTGCAACAAACGATACATTTTGCTATTTGGTGATCATTTGATCTTGTAAAAGACTTCCAGACGTAAGAGATTTTGCTTTTTTTTTTAATTACAGCTACAGCATCAATATTCGATTCATTGAAGTCAGTGTCTTCACTTTCATGTACATGTACATCTTGTTTTCGCTTTTTTACTGTAATATTTCCTGATCTATCTTTCTCTACAAAATATTAATAATATGTATAAAAATAAAATATAACAATTGTTAATATTGCACTTACCAGTTTCTTTTGCTTTTATATTTAGAAATTTTTCCATTGTAAAAGCAGAAAGTAGAATACAATAATATTTTATATTTAAGAGAGGTAATAAATTATACAGAAAGTATTCAACATACAAGTAAGAAATCACGCAATTAATTAACAATCCGTAAAATGCACGTGCAGGCAAAGAAGGCTATATAGTGTTTTCGCAATGACAAAAGACTAACAGTAGGTAGTATGAAACAAATGAATCTCATCGCTTGCAATAATTGAAATTTTAGAATTCGCGGTATCACCTCTACAATCGATAGGGAAACTAAGCTATCGATAGTTTTCGATAGTGAGGACCATCGATAACTATCGATAGTACCATCGATAACTATCGATAGTACCATCGATAAATCTCCACCACTAATGCAGGCCATGCACAATGGCTGATTTGTAAAGCTTTCGTACAATTCTACTGTGTCGAAACATCCTAAAGAACAAGACTTATTGCCGTCTAACATCGCCAAATGATAATCACCGTCTGACTTATTGCCAAATGCTCGGTAACCAATACGGCAATCATATGCGGGAGCGTTAACATTTATAGCGACGTTGGTGCTACATTGCTTGACATTGAAGTCAAACTGTGTGTCTAATCCATCCGTACAAGGTCCTCCTCTCCCGTTGCTAAGATAACCCCACTCTTTACAAGAAGGCTGTAGAGAACAACCGTGAACAATACCTCCCTCTCTCTCTTTCCCAAAAGAATGATGATGGACGGAATGGCCTAAACTAATAGTTTTGTCCCATAAATCTCTGATTATCTTCAGACGTTCATTAGAGTATAAAAGATTTTTCTTTTCCAAGTCCTTTTCCTTAATTTCGTGATTTTGTTGCAGTAGAGACTTTGCAGTATAATCATAACTACGGATACATCCTTCTAAGTTGGCTAGGTAGCTTGTAGCAGTTGAATACATTTTATATGCTTCAGATAACAAGTCACTCATAGGTCCATCACAAGCTGATAGTGCATCTATGCAATCTTGCAAATAGTATATATGCTTGTCAAAGTCTTTCAGTTCCAATTGTTCATAAGCAGGAGATGGTTTGATACTAATCTGATCCAAGTTCCCGCTACCAGCCAACAATATTGCAAGATCTCCTCTATTGAACGTATAGTTCTTACATAAGGGCTTGCGTTGGTTTTCTCCTGATATAGATGCGGCGCCCGCCAGATCCACCAATATTGCAATAATTATGGCGATCCCAACAGCAGATAACAACCCTGTCTTTTCCTTCTTCTTTTTATCTCGCTTCTTCCTGGTAATCTTGGGTAATCCTTGATCTATAGCAACATTAAGCAAACTTGCTTGTTGTTGTTTTATTTGATCTAGTTGTTGGCTGAGATCTTTAGCCATTTTTGCGATACTGTCCAACTCAGTACCCACTTGAGCAGATGCAGCCTGAACTCGTACCGCCTTCTTCACTCTCTCACGGTCTCCTATACTAGATAAGGGAACACGGCAAGTGAACGTCAATGAAATGAAAATCCAAAGACAAACAAATCGATGACTAAAAAGTAATAAAATTTTGTAACACAAAATTAATGAGCAATCTTTTGACACAATTTGTTTCGGCCGCGAAGGACTATGCCCTCTTGCTATGTACTGCGCGGACCGTGCGTATCACACAGATTACTGTGTTCCCTTTCCGCCGTAGGCTCGAAGGACCACCCAAAATACTTTGGGAAAACCGATGATGGTAAAAGCCCGTTGCTTCTGACTAAGAGCCCGTTGCTCTTTGGATGACGCGTGAATTTTGGTATTCTCACGGAGACTCTGCTCGAGGTTGTAAGGCTCGATCAAACGAATCTAATCCTAAGACCTAAAGCTACCCTTAACCTAAGCTCGGTTTCCCCTGCCAAGGTGACGAAAACGCGCAGCGCGAACCGGTGGGAGGATTGGTCAAGCCAATCCTCAAAGTTGTCACCTTGGCAGGGCATTTCCTGCATTTTGCAACATTCCTGCCCACCCTGCTGTCCAGTGTCCAGGTACACCATGCAGGAGTGAGCGAGAACGTTGCCCTTTTTATAAACAATTTGGGAAAGCGAAAGCCCCCAAGACCCCGGTGGTCTGCAGATGTGCGCTCCCGTGGGTTTACGATACGTCAATCGCTATTGAGGCAAGGAAGCTCCAAGGATTCCATGTCTCGTGTGTGGTTTGGAGTTTCCTTAATGACCGTAACGTAATTTAGCAAGAAAAAATGTCTCGGAGGCCTAATCCTCAAAAATAGCGGAGAAGTCTCGTCCGTATCATAAACCTCGCGATGTTAAGGTTCCTTTAGAATCCTTAACAATTGGGGTTTGTAACGTAAAGCTGCATCTAAAGTTCCACATCGTCTAAAATTATATTGACAATTAAACAAATAGACGCGTAAAAAGAATCCACTGTACAAGAAATACACCATTTTTAAAAAATAATGAAATAACATAATTCGTGTAATGGTAGTAATAAACAATAAAAAAAAAACATTTCTGTTACCTGTATTTCCAAATTAATTATAGTTTTTATAGAAAGAAGGAACTGCAGCAGTTTCCATATATCGTCACTCAACCAATGTGATATTGATATTTCTAAAAAAGCCAATTAGAAATTAGTTGTAACATCACAAATTGGAATTTCAGTTGTTCTCGTGCATAGTTTATCCATAGCACAAGGAAAATCAGATTGTTGCTAAACGAGTGCGGAGACACATAATAATTTATCACACAATAATTATTTTCTTTAATCAAAATATTAATTTAATAAATATAAAAAGTGTGAGTGATAACTGACAAAGCAGTTGTTTATATAAGAGAATTCCTCTATACTGTTAAAAACAATAAAAAGTTGATTGCAAATGGTAAATACTTCAAACCTCACACTATTAGAATTGCTATTAAAGAAATGTTTCTTTCTATATTACAGTAAACGAATTACATATGGATACGTTACGTACTTTATGTTTCTAATCAAAACGATACAATTTTTCTAAGCCATTTAGGTTTTCTTTATATAAGTTTACACGATATTATATACACTGCGGAGCATAACTATAGCACCACTAATATTTTTAACATTTCCGACCTGTAAGAAAATAATTTGAAACAACCAATTATATAGTATGAAAAAGCATTGTAAATAATGGATTTTAGGTGAAATTCATTGAAGTTGTCTACTTATATGTCAAGATTTAATCGATAAACGTTTGACGATCGGTGCAAAACAATAGAACCAGTTCATTTTTAACGCACTTCAAGGGTTTCTGTTGCAATTTTTTTAGTAAACCTGGGAATTCTTAGTTAATTAATACAATGCCACGTGACAGCTACCTTAATGAACAAGAGCAAGGTGCAATTTCAGCGTACAGAGAGCAGAAAATGGGGATACGTGAAATCGCACGTAAACTCGGGCGATCTCATAAAGTTGTACTGAATTTTTTACGCGATCCTACTAAGTATGGGAAAAATAAGAAAGGGGGACCTAAGAAGAAGTTATCCCCTCGTACTGAAAGGCAAATTGCTAAAGTTGCGAGCAATACGTTAAAAAGCTGTAAACAAATTGTGAAGGAATGTGATCTCGGCGTTTCTCGTTGGACTGTCCAACGTGTCCTTAAACATAATTCAAACATTATAAGACAAAAAATGATGTCTGCACCTACACTTCTGAAACGTCACAAAATAGCCAGGCTTGAATACGCACGAAAAAACATGAGCAGAAATTGGAATAATGTAAGTTAAGTTTAGACATTCATAAATCGAGATTTTAGCTTCATATTCAATATTCCTTATTTAACTTAGGTTATTTTCTCTGACGAAAAAATATTCAATTTGGAAGGTCTAGATGGATTTAATTCATATTGGAGGGACCTTCGTAAAGAACAAAAATACTTTTCGAAACGTAATTTCGGTGGAGGGACACTTATCGTGTGGGGTGCATTCTGCTCCTGTGGCAAGCTCAGGTTAGCTTTTCCAACTACACGAATGAATAGTGTGGAGTATATTAGAATACTCGAAAATCATTTATTGCCTATTATTCATGCAAACAGTCAACATTTCATGGACTTATCAACAAGATAATACTCCAATCCATAAAAGCCGACAAACCACAGCATGGTTTGAAACGTTTGATGTCAATGTATTGAAATGGCCTGCATGCTCCCCAGACCAAAATCCAAATGAAAACCTATGGGGTATCATGGTACGGCATATTTATGGAAATAATCGACAATTTTCGAACATTTCGGAGCTAATAACAGCAGTTATTGAAGCGTGGAATCAAATTAGTGAAGAAACTTTGAAAAAACTCATTACAAGTATGAACAATCGTATTTTTGAATTAATACATAAAAAAGGAGGTCCTACTCATTATTGAAACTGCTCACTTTAATAAACTGAATTAGAAATTTAACACTTTATAGCCATTTAACCTTATTATTACGTTCCAAATACATTGGTGCTATAGTTATGCACCATTGTAATATTTCATTTATTATCATACTTCATGTTAAATAAATGTTATTTTTGTATTTTTTCCATTAATTATAATTTTTTTCTAGTCCTTTTCACGTGGTATTATTAACATTTAGAAATCATTAGTTACAACTACAAAACTCTTGAAAATTATAGTGGTGCTATAGTTATGCTCCACAGTGTATTATTCTCTTTTATAACATGTTGTTAATTATATGCATTTATGACTATATTTTTATCTTACACCTTTGATGATTTACTGTTTTCTGAACACTCTTTACTGTATTTCTAAACAATCGACTCTACTTTCGCTACTTCTTTTTCTGTTCATTATTAACATTTTTACTGAATCGAAATCAACCTAGGATCACAACGTTTGAACATATAATTGTTCAAATTATGATTGTTAAATTATTTTTGAAATATTGGCTCACGACTTTGTATACAAGTTAAATCTATATTACTTAATTGTACATTCCTTGTTTTGGTCTTTATTCATATACACATTACAACTTCCATAAATTCCCAACACCTATTTGTTTTTTAATTTACACTCTTCATCAATTTCAAATATCGTCGATTTGGGCAATGAAAGGGGAGCGGAACTTTCTCAAGGAGAAGCGATCATTTTGTTGATGGCAATCGAATAAAAACCTTTACGAAAGAAGCAGTCCACTGCCTTTAACTTTTCACCCTTTTGTCTCCTATACATGTATAATATATATGTAATAATATTTTCAACGTGTAACGAACATTTTTAAATTAAGAATGACTCGTAATCTCGAAATTGTTATACAACAAAATGTTTGAATCGACTAATTTCATCGACACTGACGTTTCTTCTTCTCGTATTTAAGTAACAAGCGTTGTATATAGTTAAGAATTAACAATTTACAATACATGTTTCCAGCAGGTCACGCGTCGTCGGTTTCACTCACTAACAGAAAATTTTCTGCTTTCTTTTTTCATGTTTTCCTTTCGGGCCACGCTTTCTCATTGGCCGTGTCAACGATTGTGGTGGTGGCAATGGCGACGGTCACAACGACGACACTCTAACAATCCGCATGGTAACAACGACACGCTGATTAACTCTGGTGATGGTGACCACGATGTGTCGCGGCTATGGTGACCACAATGTCTGGTACACCGTGGTGACGGTGACAACAATGACACGTTAATAAATCACGGTGATGGTGACCACGCGCCATGCTAACAAACCATGCTACTGGTAACCGCATTGATGCACCAACGTTTTGTTGTGCACCTTGTTGGGTCAATTACTTAATTGCGCTCATTACGTATCCTTTGAATGCATCTAATTACATGTACTTGGAACTCGCTACTGCTTCTCTGCTATGCAATAATTATTTCTTTGACTGCCATTACCATTACGATTTTCACTGCTACCGTGCTTTACACATTGTGTTTCATTACCACTATCTCTCTACCTCTTCGTTAACTTCACCATCACGATTCTTTTAATAATTACCAATTCGCGTTACCACCATTCTCGTATTGCGTTTTAATTGCTATTCCTCGTTGCAATTGTTATTATTTCTCGTTACTGCCACCCTCGTTTTTCCTCCTGCGTCTTTTCATTTCTGTTACATTACTGTTACCATTTTTTACCATTACAAATACACTTGCAAATTTTTAATATTGTTTAATATTCTTTCTTTCGAACTGTAAATTTCATCGATACTTTCTACGTTCAATTCTTGTGTCGTGACTTTTATTCCAAAACATCCGCGATTAATGTAAAAATGAAAATAAATTAAATCGCGTTATTAAACATGACTACGATCCATCAATGAACGAATCCATTAATGTCATTGTCACGTTTTCTCGGTTTAATCAAAACTATCGTTCCACACCTTTATTAATATTTCTATTACAATTACTATTATTTCTCACTATTACAATCTTCGTATGTGCTCTGCGTATCTGGACTCTACTATTATTACTCCTTCATACTGTTATTTTTACCATTGCAAATGCAACTATAAATATCCATAAAATATATTAATATTACATCATTTTCTTTCTTTAATGTTTCATTACTATAATTTCTCAATTTTTGTGAATTATGTCAAACAAATAAATTAAATCATGTCGTTAAATATGACTGGAACTCGCCAATGAACGACGTTGGTGCACAATTGTGTTCATTTCCGTCATCGTCCCATTCTCTCGTTTTATTATTTATATTACACTTGCTATTATTTTTCGTTATTTCCACCATCCTTTGTTCTCTTTATTAACTTCACTACTGCGGTGCGTCTACTAATTACCATTTTGTGTTATAACCATTTTCATATTGCGTTTCAATCACTATTTTTTGTCGCAATTTCTATTATGCCTCATTATTATCACCCCCGTTCATCCTCGCACGTCTCTCCATTACTACTTCCGACCCTTTCTATCTTGGCTTTCACTCTTTTCTGTTATTTTTCATTTTATCCGCCAATATTAATATCTACTATCACCATTGCTATTTCAAATATAACTCTGAATATCTTCTAATGAAAATTGTTAATGTTATATCTCCTTTCCTAATAATTTATCAATTCTTTCTATGTTCAACTTCTATTCCAACAACTTGGATCCTTCTTGACCGTGGATAATATCAATAAAATAAATGAAATGATCGGGCTACGAATGATCTCGTAACGCTGTCGTCACTTTTCGCCATTTTGTTCTTACTGACGTTCCGCGCATTTCCCTACGTAACGCCACAACATCTGCGGTTCCGTGTGTAAACTCGCCACCAAATTCCGCAAACGTGACCCGCCATTCGATCGGCTGCCGTGTGTATTTCGCGTGCAAACGAAACGGCGCCGCTTTCGCGGGTGTCATCGATACATCGTCGTTCGACCGATCCTCGATTGATCCACTCGTTAATTACCGCGAATCTCTCCGAACTGATCACCATTGCGGTGACACCGTTACGGGCCATCGATCGACCCCTCCGCTCTCGTGGTTCCTTCCTTCCGGTCGTTCCTGTGAATTCGCGCCCTTTTTGACCTCCCTTTCATACGCCTTCCTTTTCAATCCCTTTTATTGCAACTCTTCTGTGCCATTTTAACATGCTCGCATGTTTGTCATTGTGCACGTTGACATTTGATATCGCTGCCTACAATTCCGTCAATTCTTCTGCATTTCTTTGAACCATTGTTAAATTAAATAATTTTGAATATCGTCGATTGATTTTTCTACATTTCACCGAACAATTCTTAAATTTAATAATATTGTGGAATAATTCTGCGTTTCATTTAATCGTGAACCACTTTTCAATTCATTTGCTTCGGGCCATTTTTATCAATTTTCCTTGTTTCGTTAATTCTTGATATTCGCATTCCACGTTACCTCGATTGAATAATTCTTTTATTAATTTTGGTTACTTTTTTCTTTTCATTGAAAATTAATTTTTCTGTTCATCGAATATATTTCGTGATTTTCTTTGCTTCGATGTCTCCATTCACCCGTTCTAAATCTATTATTACCAACAATTTTCATCTTTTCCAATTTGATCCTTCGATCGAATAATATTTATTGCCAATCATTCTTTCGCCTCTATTGGCTTTTGCATTTTACGATCACGATATTAAAACGACAGCCTTGTTGTCAGGCACCCTGAAGACCTACCAGCGCGGAGCCTGCGACGAGGAATTGATGTCGCTCATGTGTCCACCTGGCACGACCATCTCCATTGCACTCGCTCAATATGGCAGGGCAGCCGCGAATCACATCGACAAGTGTAGCATCTACGACACAACGAATCACAAATGCGACTGGCCCGATTCGCTGCAGGTATGTGTCAAAAAAACATCTATCTATCGAATTGATTATTTTAACTATTAGATTAGTGGATTAAAAACTGTTAGGACGACGTCCTGATAAAAAAAAAAAGATAATTTTTCCGCCTCAGATAAATTGTAGCTTTAACCCTCCGAGTACTGAACTTTGAAGCCTGTGCCGGAGTCATTTCTGACTCACACAGACATTTCACGAATGCAAATATATTAGACCATCCTATAAGTTCGTGTCTTTCAATATTTTCAAATTGATGAGCATTAAGTTTGTAAATCAGTAGGAAAAACAAAATTCGTTGTAATCTAAATATTGTTTCATTTTTTTCTGAAAATCGAAGCTTTCCTAAACCACTTAATAAGTGGAGATCAATTCTGTACAACAATCTGCAGGTTTTATAGTGGATAAATAATTTGAAAATGTCAACGGACTGAAAAACAGCGCCGGACAACATTTTAATGTAAAGTCATGATTTTCGTAAAATTCCATGCTATATTTGAAATATTACGTATATTAAGCTGGCGTAGCCATTTGAAAAGGCCAAAGCAAAATTAATACGATATTTTTTTGCTATTTATTTGCTAATTATTTGCCAAAGAATTAATTTTTTTGCTCCAGCCGTTTTTGAGAAACAATGGCTACGCTACCGTAATATTAAACTGGCGTAGCCACTTATTGTATCTCTGTACGTAAGACAGAC
Source organism: Colletes gigas (assembly GCF_013123115.1). Classification (NCBI taxonomy): domain Eukaryota; kingdom Metazoa; phylum Arthropoda; class Insecta; order Hymenoptera; family Colletidae; genus Colletes; species Colletes gigas. The sequence continues at coordinate 1,004,917 of NW_025106675.1, forward strand.
ATCAATACCATTCTTGCGGCATATTTGGTTGCTAATTTATTGCTCTTAATCCACTGAATATTAATTTTTTTGCCCCAGGCGTTTTCGAAAAACTGTGGCTGCTGTAGCTCAATATTAACCTAACATAGCCACATGTTGTATCACAGTAGGTAACAAAGCTATCGATACCATTCTTGCGGCATATTTTTTTGCTAATTATTTGCTATCAATCCCCCGAATATTAATTAGCAAAAAAATATGCCGCAAGAATGGTATCGATAGCTGTGTTAGGTACAAAGGCGCGACACGTGGCTATGCTAAATTAACGCTGGTCCAGCGCGGTCGTCGTTTCTCGAAAAAGACTGCAGCAAAAAAATTAATATTCGAAGGATTGATAGCAAATAATTAGCAAAAGAATATGCCTCAAGAATGGTATCGATAGCTTTCTTAGGCTCAAAGGCGCGACACGTAGCTATGCTAGATTAACGCTGGTCCAGCACTGTCGTCGTTTCTCGAAAAAGACTGCGGCAAAAAAATTAATATTCGGGGGATTGATCGCAAATAATTAGCAAAAAAATATGCCGCAAGAATGGTATCGATAGCTGTGTTAGGTACAAAGGCGCGACACGTGGCTATGCTAGATTAACGCTGGTCCAGCGCGGTCGTCGTTTCTCGAAAAAGACTGCGGCAAAAAAATTAATATTCGGGGGATTGATAGCAAATAATTAGCAAAAAAATATGCCGCAAGAATGGTATCGATAGCTGTGTTAGGTACAAAGGCGCGACACGTGGCTATGCTAAATTAACGCTGGTCCAGCGCGGTCGTCGTTTCTCGAAAAAGACTGCGGCAAAAAAATTAATATTCGGGGGATTGATAGCAAATAATTAGCAAAAAAATATGCCGCAAGAATGGTATCGATAGCTTTGTTACCTACTGTGATACAACATGTGGCTACGTTATGTTAATATTGAGCTACAGCAGCCACAGTTTTTCGAAAACGGCTGGGGCAAAAAAATTAATATTCAGTGGATTAACAGCAATAAATTAGCAACAAAAGATGCCGCAAGAATGGTATTGATATCTGTCTTACGTACAGAGATATAATAAGTGGCTACGCCAGCTTAATATAACGGTAGCGTAGCCATTGTTTCTCAAAAACGGCTGGAGCAAAAACATTAATTCTTTGGCAAATAATTAGCAAATAAATAGCAAAAAAATATCGTATTAATTTTGCTTTGGCCTTTTCAAATGGCTACGCCAGCTTAATATACGTTGAAATATTGCTTTAAGTTCTAGTACAAAAGTTGGCACGAACTTATGAGACCATTTAATATTTTCTCTTGTTTACGTTAAAGTATACAAATCTAAAGATAGAAGAAAAGATATAGTAAGTGAAACAGTAGTAAATAATAGATAAAATAGAGAAGATAACAATGAGTCGAAGATAAAATGGAGACATTAATTTTCCGCGTACTAGACTTTGCAGCCTGTGCCGGACTCATTTGTGACTCAATTATTCAATATATACAATTATTTCCGTCGCAATAGCGAGACTTAACGCGTATCTCGAGGGAAGTGACGAGTCAACAGTAACTCTGGAACAGTACTCTGAGGGTTAATCCCTTGTACCTACTCAGATGTCGCCTCCAAGGGGGCATAAGGACATTACTGGCGATTATAGGACTTCGAGTGGAAAATGTTTAAAAAGTTTAAATATTTCCTGAAAGTTTTTCATTCAAATTGTACTAAAGAACAAATAATGAAATGGAAAATATGTCTAAATATGGGTGAGAAAATATCATAGACGGAGATAGCGATAAAGAACAATTTTAAATGAAGGTTTTCTTTTTAGATTAGGCATACCATTTTTATTTATTTTTTGCAGACGTCGTTTCCACATATTTACGATTTAGCATCGTTAAATTGTTCTTGCTATATTATCAAACTTATAGCGAGTAAAACTAATTTTAGAACTATATTCTGCAATACACTACAGGTAGATAATTGTTATTACCCCGATAAAATAACTCGGATAAGTTGATATTAACTTGAGCACACGTTACTGGGGAAACTCTATGTTATAATATTATGTAAACTCCAATCAACGCACGACTTTCATCATCAGCGTTTCGAAACATCGCATATCGGGTTCTCTCCATTATATTACTTCCGGAAACTTGCTAATTAACACTTCAATTTGTTAAGTATAAATGGTACTTAAACGTTGTACTATCTTCTCGAAGTTACCATCCACTATATTACTTACAAGGAACCATCGCGAACGGTCCGGCTTCGATTTTGATGAAACTTTGTACACTTATAAAGCAGCCAAAAATAATCGACACGTATTTTTTTTTAGCTGCGGTAACTCGAGTTTAAGGGGTGAAACCACCCCTTGAAGTTTTGGCTCGAAACGGCTATCTCGAAAACGGAAAGAGATACAAAAAAATTGTTAATAGGCGAGGTTAATGGTTTCTTATGTACAATAACATGGTGTTAAAAAATTTAAAAAAATACAATTTGTTTATAACAAAAAAAAATTTATTAACTTAATTTTTCATTTTATTGAAATTTTCATAATGACAAAAAATGACGAGCATTTTATTCCAAATCCATTGGTATGCGATTTTTTAAAATTGCCTCCTACAGTTTTGCAGATTTTGATGATTTACATCTTGCGCGCACATCCATTATGGTAGTAGCCGTTCTAACTTTGATTTTAATGAAGCACTGTAGGCTTGCACTAAATTATACAGTAACAAGTAACAAGTAACAATAACAGTAACAAGTTTCTTAACAGCAATGAAAGGATTAATTATTTTTATTGCCCACCTATTACATCGTGGCAAAGGTGGAGCGATTTATAAATTATAAATATATGCAGTGTGTATAACAATTATTCTATATAGTTCCGACAATAGTGGTACTCATCGAAAAAATGTTTGAAACATAAAGATTTCTTACACCATGCGCATTTAATTATTGCCACGTCACCGCAAATATGACATGTTGGCTCATTTTCAACAGAATAGCAGTACTCAACAGGATTCTGGAATGTATTTGGCTTTTCATCTATATATCTGGATTTATACCAGGAGTAGTTAATAAAATTTTGGAACCTTGGCGATGAAAATTGATTGTGGACCAGAGATTGAAGTTTAATTATATTATTCCTAGCGTGGAGATTAATGTCGTGATTTAAAACGAGAACTATATCGGAAAATCGGCGGACGAAATTTTTCCAAGTGCGGAAACCGTAAACATCCAGTGGTTCAACATACTTTGTTCCACCTTTTGGTATTATAAAAAGTTTTACATTTTTACCCTCGGGAGTAACTTCGTTCACCGTCTTCTTACAGTGACCACTCCAGGAATCAAGAATTAGAACTGTTGCGGCCCCAGTATTTGCGAAGTAAATCTCTCTTAACCAGGTCTTGAAATGGTCCGTAGTTAATTTGCCTGACTTTGAAGCTACAAGATATACATTGTCAGGGCGAAATAAATGTTGTTCCACAATCGGCCCGAAATGTCCTGTACTCTCTTTCAGTACAATAAATAATGGTGACAGTAATTGTCCATCAGCTGAAATGGTTGGCTGGATGGTGTAACTATGAGTGGTGGATGACACTGATTGAACACCTCCTTCTACGATTTTTATACCTTCTTCAGCCAAAGTGCGCCCTGAATGTAATTCCAAATTAAAACCACTTTGATCGGAATTGTAAACATTGTGTGGTTCATTTCGGGCTATATATGATTTTACTTCATTCACGAATGCGCTGCATTGCAAATGAATATCGTCTTCTCGATTTACCATATTTGTGGTTACAAATCTGGTAATTTTTCTGGACACTAATCTAAACATCTTTTTAAAAGTATATAGCCAAGCCTTTTTTGTGCCACCCTGTTCAACTTGTAAAGCCCATTTACGAAGCATTCTTTAGGATTTCACGTGACGGAATTTGGAACGTACGGTGTCTAATTCTAATCGCTTCAACTTCCCGCTGTTCCAGTACGCCACAGCTTTCCTTTTATATTCGAATGGGATGTATTCCTTATTCGAATGACATACAACGTCTTGTTCGTATATGTTTGGAATATTCGGTGTCCTATTTTCCTCCTCTTCATCTACCCACAATCAGTTCAAATCAGCATCCTGATTTTCTTGGTCGATAGGCGTCCCGTCCATTTCAACACACGTTTCATGTTCAACCAGGAATGCCGTGTCTTCGACACTTCTTACAATTAAATCGAATAATACATCCCTTAAATTTTCTTCTGCGCTATTAATTGGCGTGGGTCCCTGGTTCCACTCAACAAACGCAGCAGACAGTAAAGTTATTACATTAATAGGATTAATATTTACCATCTTTCCGAATACAGTAAAAGCTGGATATATGCAACAAAAGATTGGCTGGATAAGTGCAACGTTTAAATGCCCAGAATCGGCACCTCGGCTGTATGGATAACCAACAATGTTCTACACGCTTATAAAGAGCTAATTGCAATATATATATATCCAAGTTCTCCCACTTATCTACCAACAAATATTATTTTCACATGACAAGGGCAATCAATTTAATTAACTTTACGATATGTCACGTTATCAAAAGGTATAATACAAACTCCATTTCAATATACCCATTTTATCATGATTATTACAAAAACCGTCTCGATTTTAAAGAATGTTAAAAACAACAGAGATACAGATGCACATACTAATCTCATTTGACACGTATTTTTATTATACAAATTACACAGAATGCTTTCACAACAGTGAAGATTTAGATAACGTGCGTAAACTGCATGATAGGCGAGCCGCAGAAATGACAATATTTATTTATTCAATTTGTATTTTAAAGCAAGTACATCATGAGAATAATAAGTGTATCTTTATCTCCTGGTATACACACTGTATGTATTTATAATTTATAAATCGCTCCCCCTTTGCCACAATGTCATAGGTGGGCATAAAAAAAAATCTTTTCATTGCTGTTAAGAAACTTGTTACTGTTATTGTTACTTGTTACTTGTTACTGTATAATTTAGTGCAAGCCTACAGTGCTTCATTAAAATCAAAGTTAGAACGGCTACTACCATAATGGATGTGCGCGCAAGATGTAAATCATCAAAATCTGCAAAACTGTAGGAGGCAATTTTAAAAAATCGCATACCAATGGATTTGGAATAAAATGCTCGTCATTTTTTGTCATTATGAAAATTTCAATAAAATGAAAAATTAAGTTAATAAATTTTTTTTTGTTATAAACAAATTGTATTTTTTTAAATTTTTTAACACCATGTTATTGTACATAAGAAACCATTAACCTCGCCCATTAATAATTTTTTTGTATCTCTTTCCGTTTTCGAGATAGCCGTTTCGAGCCAAAACTTCAAGGGGTGGTTTCACCCCTTAAATTCGAGTTACCGCAGCTAAAAAAAAATACGTGTCGATTATTTTTGGCTGCTTTATAAGTGTACAAAGTTTCATCAAAATCGAAGCCGGACCGTTCGCGATGGTTCCTTGTTAGTATAATCTAGATTTCTGGTTAGTAACATAAGCAGTGAGATAAACATACAGCAAGATTAATTTTTCGTTGAATGGATATGGAAACATAAATTTTTCTGCATAATTAGATAGAAAAAGTTGTTTATGTTGACAAATTTTTATGAATTTCAATTAAATTCCAAATGAAATTAAATAATGAAACATTTGAATATATGTATATTGCAATAGTATTTAAAGTAGATTTCAGATTTTAAAAAAAGTCGTAGAAAATAAAGTATAATATTTGGTAGACAGAGATCTCAAAGTTTTACTGACAGAACGTAGTTTAGTCAAAGAATTATTTATAAATGCAAGTCAATTTTCGGATCTGTTATTATAGGATATCGAAGAAAATATGTTTTTGTTACGATTTATTCGAACTTTATAATATATTATAAATAAGTAAAATATTATATTCAACAATACTTTATTTAATTTTACTAGTCTGGAATATTTCGCGATTTCAATGAAACTAATGTAAGTCTATCTTAAATTGTTTTGATATTTTGTTATTTGTAGTTTTACATGTTGTATAGGTGTCTCGATATTATTAAATATGCCATAACATAAACAATTTTGTTTAAATGAAAAATACTTTTCCTGTATTATCAAGAATTTTTTAACATAATATACAAAAAATTAATATCAATTTTAAAGAAAAAAATAATTGATCACCAAATGGCTTAATTAAATTTTTATATGAAGAGAAAGTTATAAAGGATAAAATTGAATAGACAATTAACAATATTTTCTTGAATATTTTTCACCAATCGATTCGTCAACAAATTATTTTGAACGTGTTTATTCTCTTGTACATTATATTCTTTCACTATACAGTCTAAATACAAAATGTCAGATTATATGCAAAGAAAACGTAAAGTATTATATTAGACTCCTGATCACAAGAAAGCTAAAATTGATCTGTCACTCTATGATAATTAAGTGTAAACATTTCTTTGATGCAAAGCATGAGTATTCAGAACAGTAGTGTCAGATGGGACGTCGTGCATGTTAAATTTCTTTCTAGTCGGAAAATTGCCAAAAGTATTTCGTACGCCTTTCGGCGAGACTATCAAAGCTTTGTGAGGCAAACAAAGCTCCGCGAGGCAGTAACTCGAAGAAGTACCATCGTAAAGCATTGTATACCGAGTAGTCTGACTCGGCTTTACAGAAAACTTACTGTTGGGAATTCCAATGTTGATGTTTCGCTCACCTTCCCTCTCTTCTACTCTGAAAGTTTATCTGCCATCTTATATTTATTGGCTTCTCACGAAACCCTGATTTCTAATCCAGAAGAAAGACGCGGACGATTGCGTTGGCGCCCCAGCTTCTTACACGAAGGAAGAACTGAACCGTAAGGAATCGTAAATCGGATCCACTTCACTGGGTTAACCCTTGTACGGTTCAACCCTCGTAACCTCTGCTTAGGTTTGTAAGCTCTTGCAGTGGAAACGCCCCCGAAAAAGATTTCTACCGAGACCCTTTCACCACCGAGATTCCTTATCGAGCTTTAGTGTCTCGTGCACGATGCAGTTCGATGACGTTTCCGAAGTTTCTCTTCCTCTCTAGTTACAGACTCCAACTTTCCCATTGAATTCGCGAATCTTTCAAGCTCTTTGCTTAACTCATAAGGGGATACCGCGAATTAAATTTATAGACGCCAATTTTTATGAAACTTGTCATAAATTGATCCAACTTGAGAATTGTAACAGCTTCCGATTTTAAGGGGGTATTCTATATCCGGTTGAACGAGAAATGGCAGAAAATACAGTCTGTTTAATAAGAACGCGGACGCGATATTTCTGAAACTTGATACTTATTGAGAGGGAGGTTGTGTTAGTTTAAACACTTGCAACCTCTTTTGATTACGCATTCATTCGAGTCCTTCAATTTCAATCGCGTCAATGCGATATACAGGGTGTTTGGCCACCCCTGGGAAAAATTATAATGGGAGATTCTAGAGGCCAAAATAAGACGAAAATCAAAAATATCAATTTCTTGACTAAAGCTTCGTTAAAAAATTATTAAAACATTTCAAATCATTCTGAAAAAATTATTTTTTATTGTGGGGATCAATTACAATCATTTTTTGTGAATATACATACCCCCGAAATCATATCCACTTTCGAGAAAAAAATTCCCTACCGAAAATCTAATGTGAGGCCAGAGATGGTTCTCTGAACATGTGTATCTTTACAGTGTCATAACTTCTGAACAGATTTTAATGTTTCAAACGGCAAACTACGCGTATTTTGGCCAAGAATATGTAGAAATTCTAACAATATTGAAAAAATTCTTCCTTGACCCGATAAAGTTAGAAAAACCCCATAAACATGGTCCAATTTTCAAACAGCCATAACTCCGGCAATAGTGAATATATTTCAGTGAAACCTTTTTCTGAAGTAAAAGTTTAAACAACTTTTCTGTACAGCGCCAACCAAATTTATTAAAAATGAAAAACGAATTTTTAAGAAAAATCGACAGGAGGTTGCCTAAAGTTTTCGCCGAAAAAAAAAATTTCAAATCGTTCTCGAAAAGTTATTTTCGGTTGCGGGGATCAATTACAATCATTTTCAAAGACCTAACAAAGATAACAAATACAAATTTTGTTATCCTTATAATAATGACGTCCTTTAAACAACCATAACTTCGTTACTTTTACGGGTTCAGGCATAAAGTTTTGCAGATATATTTTTCAAATTATATTCTTTAAGAAAACACAAAAAAAGAAATTGATTTTTTCAAAGATCAATTTCGTTGATGCCTATGTAACTCTTAAATTAAAAAGGATATTGTAAAGTATTTCAAATAAACATTGTACTGTTTCTAGAGGCCTGTAAATTAGTAGAAATATTCGATACAACATTTTTGTAAGAAACTTAATTTTTGCGACCTCCATTTTTATATTTTTACTGCGAGTTTAAAGTTCTCCAAATACAAAATTTTTATTCGATATTTTTCTTAATGTGTTTTGTGATTTAAAAATTGTTTAGACACAAATTAAATACATAGTAAATACAGGCACCATTCCAGTATCAATGGTGCAAACAAGAAGAGTGTGGTTCTAATAAAAAAATCGTTTTTGAGGAAATTGAGTTTGTATTATAAATTCATTATACAACATGCGTGCAACTAGTAGTCTTATTCTCATTCTTTATTTTCGATTTGTTTTTGCAAGTTCTTATCAAACGATCTAACACACGTTTTTCTCCCGTTTACGTATAATTCTATGATGAAGTTTGAATACAACATTTTGTTTAATATATAAAAATAGAGTATAAAAATATGTGCATGTCGAAGTAGTCAAATTAAAATATGTAAGTGAAGTAGTAACTATTATACAAAAGTATATGGTCATTTATGATATGTTGCACTTGGTAGTGCTGGTTTATACGTTTTTAGTAACAGAATTTCACTTAGCATTAAAAGTACGATTCAAGCTCTGAAGAAAATATTCGTTATGTGACTAGATAACGCAATTAAAGTATACTGTTATCTTTATTATTATTTAATTAATTGCATGTAGTCTGCGGTATGGTATTTTAAATAGCTTTCACGATTTGTGTTGTTATATTCATTTGAAATAAGAATTTGAAACAGATTTTAATTTATATATGTATCAGTTGCTATGGTTTGAAGAAAAATGATGCAAAAAAATTTTTTAATAAAATATAAGTTGTATAAACTTAAAAGTTATATAATTACTAACTTTTTAAGGTGATAAATAGAAACTATTGTAGATATTGACATATTTTTAATATATCAAAATTATACTGTGTTATTTTGAAAAATAACTTAACACATGAGTAAAATTAAATTTTAGAATGAAAAATAAATGAAAGTTTTATAGGAAGAAAAGAACAAATTTTTCACTTTAAAAATTGCCTAAAATTGACGTTCACAAACGAAAATGCTCCCCTATAATAATGAATTCAACGATAATTCGTAATCCAACTAATAGAAATACACGACGAAGGAAGGAAACAGAACACGTGGAAGAAAATGAGTGGGATAGAGTGATAGCGAGCGTCGCATTGTCGCAGGTGCAGACTCAGAGCGTCAAATATTAACTCAACGTATCAACGCGATGTATTATTACACATTAATTAGTAACATATCATACTAACAACACTAGGCCAGTATCAGGTACAGTTTCCGAGATACTGTTACTAAAAGTAAGTTAGAACACGTAATTCCTTGCGATTTACTGTTAAAGTTTGAATAAAGAACGTCAAATTTTATGAGAGGACATTTTATGTTACGATTATTCTTTGAATAAATAGAAAAATATAAGAGATAGATTTATTTTTTATGTACGAATCTAACCTCAATAATACAAGTAATTAAAATGATAAAACAACATAGGCAACATCACTATAATTTTAAACTGAAAACAACATTGTTTTTTAGTATATTATTCTTAGACAATAGTAAGTGACACCTAGAACAGGACAGCGCACAAAAGATGATATAAAATGTGAAACTGCTTCAAAGTAATCTACAATGGTTACAAATATAGTTGTCTGAACATTTTGTGATGTTAGTACAAACTTCATGGCAGATTGAGCATCCAATCTTCGTTCTCTAGGTAGATTACATATATGTATAATTTTAGTGCCTTCGTTTTTCTCTGTCAGGACTCTGGCTGTTTTCCCTTTGCTTGGTTAGTTTGCTATCTTCTTTTTTAAATTCTTCTTGTATTTTCTATCTATTCTAGGGTAGACCAATGACAGTTGTAACACGTAATAAATATTAACACAAGTTTCACGTATATAATGTAAAATGACATTTAGAACAGGCTCATCCATCATGCTTAGATAGCATGATATTAAACAACAGTATAATGAAGGAAATAACTTTTTTTACTACTTTAAAATTGCAGTTAAAATGCTCTTTTAGCAAATTTAATCGTTCTTCCTCGTTTTCAATCTTCAATTTGGTATTTCATAAAGAAATAAAGAATTTCTGATCGTTACACAACATTCATAAGCGCACCATTAATGAAAACTTCCAATTAAAATTTATAAGTGCAGTTGGGAGTAATTCTATCACTGGCAGTCGGGGTACAAAAATATCCAAATATCAAGAAGCAAAAAGGAAGAAGATAAAGAATATTATTGCGTTACGTATAAGAAATTATATGGCACAAATAAACCTAATAACAAATGGGTTCAATGTTATATATTGTCAGGATTCAACACATGAGGAATGCACTGACCAAAATGATTTATATATTTGTCACATTTGTGACGCCTAATAATTTTTCACGTTGCTATGTAGCAAAACGTTAATTTTGTCTTTTCATTGTGGTTTCTTCTAATAAATGTCTTCATTTTCTAAAATTAGACGTGTGTTACTATCGTCTCCATGGTGTCTTATAACTGATCCGGGATTCGGGATTGTAACATTTTCTTCGCATACCATTTTTATTTAATAATTCAGATATTCTTTTAAATATAAATTGACTTATTTGGAATTACGTGGATATGTAATTAACATACAGGGTGTTCGGCCACCCCTGTGAAAAATTTGAATAGGGGATTCTAGACGCCAAAATAAGACGAAAATCAAGAATACCAATTTGTTGATGGAGGCTTTGTTAAAAAGTTATTAACAATTAAATTCAAAAATTTCAAATCGTTCTGAAAAAATCATTTTCGGTTGCGGAGGTCAATTATAATAATTTTTGGTGAATAGACGTACCCCCGAAATCTTACCCACTTTCTAGAAAAAAATTCGAGAAGGTGTGAAACTTTTCGATGGAAAAAAAATTTCAAATCGTTTCGGAAAAATTATTTTCGGTTGCGGGGTTCAATTGCAATCATTTTTGGTGAATAGACATAACCCCGAAATCTTGCGCATTTTCGAGAAAAGAATTCAATACGGACGGAACTTTAAACGTTAATAACTTTTTAACGGAGCCTCCATCAACAAATCGGTATTCTTGATTTTCGTTTTATTTTTACCTCTAAAATCTCCCATTAAAATTTTTCCCAGGGGTGGCCGAACTCCCTGTATACCAATTGGTATGTGTTAACGAAATCCATTTGTTAACATATAACAAAATAGCTGTAATTCAATAATCCCATATAAGTAGGTAATATGTGCGTACTGTGGCAGGAATTTGGTTGTCAAATAAATGAGCCTCTTTAGTTTAATAAAATAACGTATATATATTTCACACAATATTCTTTACACGTGTGCCTCACACTCTCTCGATACAAGGGACTTCTGCGCGTCCCCCTCTCGCGCCCCAGCGTTGCCAACATCCACACTCATTCATTCCCCACTCACTCACCAGGCATACCACACAATAAAAATAACCCCACACTCATCCCCCTTGGTTTTATTTGTTATTAACATCCATGAAACCTTTAACATTCTTCAACAAGTTGGGTCCGCTCAAAGCCTTAGTCAAGCAATCCGCCTTCATCCGATCACTTGGAACATGTAATACTTGCATGTTATCTCTCTTTACAGCTTCTTTAATAAAATAACATTTTCGATTCAACAATTTGGATTTAGTTTTAAAATTGCCCCCATTCGCTAACTTAACTGCATTCAAGCTATCACACCTAACTTCCTTTCTTAATTCTTTTCCCAATTCTATCTCATTCAACAGTCTATCAGTCCATATCACTTCTTTCACACCTTCTATCATCGCTTCCATCTCACTTTCCGTTGATGACAATGCCACGACAGTTTGTTTTTTGCATTTCCAAAAAATCAAATCACTATTTCTATAGATTAATACTCCTGTAAAAGATTTTGCATCTCTTGTTTTATCCCATGACGCGTCAGTTTCACAAACGATTTCATTCCTGGAGCACTTATTTCCAAATGTTAGCTGATAATCAATTGTGCCTCTCAAATATCTCAGCACTCGTTTTAATCCTGTCATGTGCATCTCTCTGGGATCAGTGTTGAATTGTGACAGGCAGTTTAGTGCATATGAAATATCTGGTCGTGTGTGGACACTCAAAAACATTAGTCTCCCCATGAGCTCTTGATAATCTTTTATGTTGCATCTTTTGCTTGTTTCATAATTATCCATCTTCACGTTTAGGTCTATTGGAGTTGTAGCCATATTGCATTCTCTCATCCCGTACATTTCCAATAATTTCTTTATGTATTCTCTTTGATGTACATGTATAATTCTTTTCTCTTGATCAATTTGTATTCCCAGTATACTCTTTGCTTCACCTAAATCTTTTATATCTAACCTTTCTTTTAATTTTTTCTTGTACTTGTCTTCAATTTCATCGCTATTCGATACCACTATTATGTCATCCACGTGAACGCCGAAAAACAATAGGTCATTTCCTTCCTTTTTATAAAACAAACATGGATCCTCTCTTGATTGACATAATCCGCTTTCTATGAACACTTCTGTCATATACTCATTCCAGCATCTTCCTGCCTGCTTCAGCCCATATATGCTTTTCTTTAATTTGCACACTTTGTTTTGATTTGCCTGATATCCCATCGGCGGTTCCATATATATTTCCTCTTGTAAAACTCCATGCAAAAAAGCAGTTCTGACGTCGTACATTTTTATTTTTCTCCCATTTTCGGCACTTATGCTATATAGTAGTCTAATTGTTTCCGTCCGAACAACTGGAGCGAAGGTCTCGTCATAATCAAATCCAGGACGTTGTCCACATCCTACAGCCACCAAACGTGCCTTATAACGCCGTTCACTCGTACTCGGATCTTCTTTTATATTAAAGACCCATTTACTGTTTATGATTTTTTTATTGCTTGGACGTGGTACAATATCCCACACATCATGTCTCATCATGGATTTCATTTCTTCGTCTATTGCTTCTTTCCACTTGCTCCAGTTATCGGATTCTTTGGCTTGTTGTATACTCTTTGGTATTACTTCATCAATTATTAACATTGCTAAATGTTGATTTTTTATTCTCTCTGATCTCCTAACATCTCTTTCTTTGACTCGTTGCTCTTCTTCCTCTCGTGCTTGTTGTTTCCGTAATTCCATGACTTCTCTGGTCGTTCCTAAAGGTCTTCCTCTATCTCTTATTTCTATACGATTTCCGTCTTCATTTTCTCTCAGTAAGTCATCTTCATCACTATCCATTTCTTCAATTGCATTTTCATCATCACCACTCCTTGTCACTTCTATGTTTTCTTCAATTTCGTCATTTAGTTCAGTTTCTTTGTCCTGATTCTCAAAGTCTAGTCCCTCTATGATCACAACATCATTTCCTTCATGTTCCTCTCTCTCCTTAATTTTCAATAATTCTCCTCCACTCCTACTTTCATCAAACTTCACATCACAATCACTTTGGATTTTTTCCATGTGCGGAATATATACTCTGTATGTATTGTTTGCTGCATATCCTACAAATACTCCTGTATTTGTCTTCGGGTCAAATTTTTGTCTCGACCCTTCCTTATTCAATATGTATGCAACACAGCCAAACCTTTTCATGTACTTTATATTTGGTCTTCTTCCATACCATAATTCATATGGCGTCCTTCCATGAACATTTGATTTAATCCTGTTCCTTATGTGTACTGCCGTACATACAGCTTCACCCCAGAAATCTAGTGGCATTTTTGAGTCTGACATCATGGCTCTTGTCATCTCTATCACCGTTCTATTCCCTCTTTCTGCAACTCCGTTGCATTGTGGCGTTCTTGCTGGACTGAACTCATGTTTTATGCCTTTTGACTGCAACCATTCTTCCAGGTCTTTCCCAATAAATTCTCCACCATTATCGGAACGAATTGCTTTCAACTTCCTTTCAGTTTCGTTTTCTCTCAAAACAACCAATTTTTTTAACTCATTTGCCGCTTCACTTTTTTCCTGTAACAATGATACAAAAATTACTCTCGAATAGTCATCAATTATCGTAAATATGTAATTCCTTCCGCCTCTTGTTGAGGGTTTGATGGGCCCAATTAGATCCATGTGCCACAGTTCCATTATATTACTAGCTCTCCTTTTCACAATTCTTGGATGGACTTTCCTGCACGCCTTTCCTTCAATGCATGAATCACATTGAACGTCTATTTTATTTTTTTCTTCCATCCCCTACAACCAGGTCTTCAGTCTTCATTTCTTCTATTACTCTCTTGTTTGCATGTCCGAGCCTTTTGTGCCAAATATCATCTTCTTTTATTGTTGCTGCTTTTTCTTCATTCACACTCTTTGATTTTACATAATACGCATTCCCTTCACGTACAGCTATCATTTGTGTTTCATCCTCATTCTTATATATCATTGCACCATCTTTGTCAAATAATACTTTGTATCCGTTATCAGTAACCTTTGCAACTGATAGTAGATTTGCATTTAAATTGGGAACATACAATACATTTTTTAATCTTACTTTGTTTTGAATCTCCTGTTGTTTCATGACAATTTCTCCTATTCCGCTTGAAATCAGCTTCTTTCCCTCTTTATCTGCCATAGTTACTTCTCTCTTTTCTTGTTCCATCACTTCAAAAATTCTCGCACTGTTTGCCATATGACTCGTAGAGCCTGAGTCTAATACCCACTCTAAGTCTTCTTTTATTGTTCTCTCCATAGATATTTTCTCATTTACCTGCAATACAGTCTCACCATCGGTTCGCATCATTGCTTCTCCTCTTCCACGTACATGGGAATTGTATCTTCCTCTACCAATTCCTCGCTTATTACCTCGATTTCCTCTTCCTCGTGTTGATACAAACCTTTTAGGCTTTTTACATTCTGCTGCAATGTGATTATGTCCTTGACAATTGAAACATTTTAATTTACTATAACATTCCTCTGCCATATGCCCTTTTTCCCCACAATTATAGCAATATGTTTCACTCTTTGGTTTCTCTCTCACCTCCCTTACGCTTTCATTGTCTCTTCCAGCCCTTTCTCCCCTTCTCTTTTCCTTACGTAGCTCTTCTTGTTTTAGTGTGTACCTTATATCATTGATGGTCACATCTCTCTGACACTCTAGCACTCTTACATTTTGGTCGAACTCTTGTCTCAAACCCTTCAAAACATACATTCTTAGTTCATATTCCTCTATTGACTTACCTAAGAGAATACATTGATTTTTTAGGGCCTCGGCTCTGTTTATATATGCATCCACACTTTCCTCTTTCTTCATTTGTAAATTTGACAACTCACTCAAGAATCTCGCTTTTAATTGCTCTGTCTCAGCTGCCATATTATTTTTAATTGAGTGCCATAATTTGTCTGCATTCCTTTCATGACTGTATCTTAAAAGTTGTGCCTTAGTCATTGTGTTTAAGATAATTGTCCTAGCAGCATAGTTGTCATCATCCCATTCGTTCCATGCTTTATATTTAACCTCATAATCAGCATCTTCTTCTTCAGGTTTCTTCAGTGATTTCACCCCTATGATTTTTTTCCATAGTTTTTTAGACCTCAATATTCCTTCTATCTTTTCACACCACAGGAAATAATTTGTATCATCTAACGGTTCCACCGACGCTATATTCCAGCTTTCCGCCATTACGCAGCACGTGTTGTTCTTCTCTTTATTGTTTATTCTCACACATAAAAAAACACTTTATAAACTACGAACCACTCTCTGCTACCACTTGTGGGAGGAATTTGGTAGTCAAATTAAAATGAGAGTCTTTCTGTTTAACAAATTAACGTATATATATTTTTCACACTGTCCTCTCACGTGTGCATCACACTCCCTCTATACATGGGACTTCCGCGCGTCCCCCTCTCGCGCCCCAGCGTTGCCAACATCCACACTCATTCATTCCCCACTCACTCACCAGGCATACCACACAATAAAAATAACCCCACACGTACAAGCACTGTCGCGTAAATGCAAGTTTTTATGCAATCTTATTCTAAAGTTCAAGTTTTACAACTGTCATCGATCTACCTTATACTATTGTACATACAAAAATAATTTTCTGCATTGGTATATACAGTAATGACTTAAAATGAGCCTCAAACGTGATTCGTAAATTGAATATTTCTATCCTTCCTAACTTGGGGGGCCTCGCTTACAGTCAACGAAGCATAAAAAACATTCGGAATTTTGCCTCCGCTGCACGAAAAATGAACACGTCGACCCCGGAGCGATGCTCATTTTAAGAATCGTTATTGTATGTTAGCTTTATTCGTGTGAAGAGTTATAGCGAATCAGGGCCCGCATTAGTCACATCGTGTATTCGTTATGTACATTATGTAAAATAAGTACCCGAAATTTTTAAATAAAACTCAAATTGCTTACTTAATCATCCAATTTTATTTTGTCGCCTTCAAAGTAGGCCCAATCAGAAGCAATGCACATACGCCAACGCTTCTTCCAGTCTTCAAAACACTTTTTAAATGCTGAAGAAGGTAGCGCCTACAGCTCCTTCTGCGAATTTTCTTTTATGGCCTCTATCGATTCAAAACGCCTTCCCCGAAGGGATAATTTGAGTTTCGGAAATAAGAAAAAGTCACAGGGGGCCATATCTGATGAATACGGTGCTTGTTCGATCACATTTGTGGAGTTCTTGGCCAAAAATTCGCGTACCAAGATCGATCTGTGCGACGGAGCATTATCGTGGTGCATGGTCCAAGAATTGTTTTTCCACACATCTGGCCGTTTGTTACGTCCGGTCATCTCGGGGTTTTCCGCTCGTTTAGGGTGCCAGATGCGGAAACTTGACTTTGTCGAAAAGGTCTTCGAATATTCCGCATCTGGCAAATTTCATCGTAAAACGTTAAAGACTTTAGCATTTCGAAAGCGCAAGGCCCGAGTTGACCGACGAAGGGCTGTATTGTTCCGCGGGTGGCACGGTCCTCTACAACAACCATCGCCAACTTGTGGATAATGCAGCCATAAAACGGCTGCACGCATGTGCAGCTACGCGTATTCCGGAGTCCTGTTTTTTTCTCGACAAAATTAACGGGGCCTTCGACTTGGGGAGGAAACCTCGGTCGCCCTCGTCCAGGGTGACCTGGGACTCTTCCTCCACCACGAGCGGGTGAGGGAGGAGTTTCCTGGCCAACGGGGCAGGAAAATCGATCCTCCTCCCCCAAGTCGCTGGCCAATCGATAAACGTAAAAAGTCAACGCGAATCGGTTAACAAACCCCTGCAATCGCGTTTCGGAGGGGGTTCGAGTCTAGGAGAAAACGGGCTCCGGACACTTCGACACTCGTCGCTGAAAGTTCGAAGTCAACGTTTAAAAATCAGCAGTTCCATCGTTTCGGGGAAACTCGTCATCTTCAGTAAAATCTCATCGCCGAAAAATCAAACAAAACTAATCGCTCAAGATTATTTTGGCGAACGACGGTTAAGAGGGCCTTACAATCCCTCAGATTTTAAAAAAGAAAAACCACGCGGCTACCTGGTCAGTACCGCCGCGACAGTACATTTCACCGTTTCCGACGAATATTTTCACGCAGGTGTCTCATGACGCTCAAATAATATTCTTTATTTACTGTTTGTCCATCTAGAAGGAATTCCAAAGAAAACAGTGAGCGTGACCTTAATTTTCGAGCGACTTTGACGCGGTTTTTTAGGGTTTGGGTCATTTTCTAAGCGATATTCCGAAGATTGTCGACTTGTTTGCATATCGTACTCATAAACCCATGTTTCGTCACCGGTTATGATGCGTTTCATGAAGGTAAAGTCACTAGAAGCTCGTGAAATCATGTCTTCAGCAACTGTTTTTCGATGTTCTTTTTGCAGAAAATTCAGCTCCTTCGGAACAAGTAGTGTAGCGACGCGTCTCATGCCCAAAACTTCTTAAAATGTTATGCACGGACATGTGAGACATTTCCACTTCATGAGCCACCTCTTTAACACTCAGGCGACGATTATCGATGACCATTTTTTTTATCTCTTCGATGTTTTCGTCAGTCGAAACAATTAACGGTCGACCGGCACGCGGCAAATCTTGCACTTCTTCTCGGCCCTCTTTAAATGCCTTGTACCATTCGTATGTTTGCGTTTTTGATAGGCACAACTTAACATAGGCTTTCTGTAACATTTTTAACGCTTCGGCACAAGAAATTTCGTTAGAAACGCAAAATTTAAGACAAATTCTTTGCTCGACAGTTCTTTCCATCGCAAAAATCGCAGAGCATACTCGGATCGACTAATGTAAATAACTGCCGTGAATACACTGGTTGTCATATTGCGATCAAATTTAGCGTAACAACTGAATACAATGTTGCCTACTTACACACAAAAATTTGTTTCAATACATGCACTGTGGGATTTGAAAGTGAGAAATTCCGGGAACTTATTTTACACAATGTATGTGTGTGTGTGGCGTAACGTTTTTTTGTAAGATTTCAAAAGCGGTCAGTCGTCGTACAACAACAGTGTGTCTTGCGTCCACGTGTAACGAGCGTTTACTATATCCATCCAAATATATATTATTATTATTAATTCTAAGCCCACCAATTCATAATAATTGGGCGGGCAATGCTGTGACCGATTAAACAGTCTAAATAAGCACGTTTACTTCAAAATAAATCGTAATGCAAGAGGTTAACTAGGTTACGATCAAGGTTAGGAAGCGGTTAGAATCTTTGATTAGTGTCACCCCTAACGATGTCGCAACAGAGACGAGTGAGACCGTACCATGAATTTTGATGCACCCTCTATCGTTTTCCGCCCAGTATTTCTCGGTTACGGTGCATACGAGCCCTGTTTCGAGCCTCGCTTTCTCCGTCGACCAAGTTTTGCGGGTCCCACGCTCGACGAAACACGGAAGTGTCGTTTTCAGGTCAGTTGCCGCTATCTTTCGAAGGTGGGTTTTAAACGGCGGCCATCTCATCGCGCCTCTTCCGTCCGCTCGTTCGGTTACTCTCCCGTTTTCCTCGCGTGCCTGAGACGAGACGAGACCTCGCAATTGCCACTGGATTTCAACCGAAAAAGAGCAACGTTTCGCGTGCCCTCGGCCTCTCGAGACCCGGTCGTCGCGTTTTCCGTCCGTATTTCGTTCGCGGTTGAAATAAACCGAGAATCACGGTTACTTACCGTGTTTCCAGTCGCTTCGTTTCCAGCCGAGCTGTGAATTCTGTCTAACCAGGCTTTAGGGGGGGAAAAAATCTTCTTTTTTTCCACGCTCGCCAGGCCCTTTCGACAGCATCAAGATACAGAAACGAGGAGCGTCCCGATCCCTCGGAACCGACGTTTCAGTCTGTTCTGCTCCGAGGATTGCACGGTTTTCGTTAGCGGGGAGAGTAATTTGCGGGTTGCTTCACGCAATAGCGATTAGTAATGTGAAGTGGGTTTCCAGGTTTCACTCGCGAGATTGTGCTCGTTTGTGTATACAATTAGAGCTGCAACGTGGAACGTATTTTACGAAGGATGTAGGATGCATTAAATTCGAATTCCGGATTATTGTGAAATTAATTGTGGAAGAAACGAATTGTAAGGGATATTGTTATCGAATATCTGTCAATGTCTTGTAACAGAAACACGATTTAATCGTTTCAAATTTGATTCGATGCGTACAAGGTAAATGTCCCAATTATCGATATCTGACAATTCGCTTCGAACAGCAGCACAAAATTCTGCATTTTATTTCTTGCTCAGAATTCGATACGAGAAGATAGAGAATTTTATGGTGTACAGTTTCTTAGATTTTTAATAAAATCAGTAATTGTTTTATATTTAAATTTTCACTCGTCATCGTGTAAATGGAGGAGCAGTCAACGATGCAATAGAAAATATAATAACTGTATCCTTAATATTTATTTATGAAATTACAATTTGCCATAGCTTTACAAAAGGTCAATCACTAAAACCAAAATGTAGATTTTATATTTTAGTTAATCATTTTTTTTGTGAACGCTGTTACTTGCGTTTTTTATTTTGCTGTCATATGTAGAATAATAGATAGTTAGACACTATTGTGCCTTTACCACCATGATGCGATGATCACAAGCATGTTAATCAACCTCCTGGTATTTCCGTACTAAGGGTTATGGACTCAAAATTACTAGTCATGTCAACATTCTCCGTATCATAGAGAAAGGATACTTAAACGACTCTATCTTGACTCCAAGTACAGTAATGGTTCTTAAAATGAACGTCGTCCCTGACTGAAAGGTGAAATTCGACACCAGCACATATTTATACACAACAATATCAGTGAGCCTCGAAGTTGCCTTTGTCTGTTACTGACGGCTATAGTTGACAATTGAACAAAAGTGCAGCAAGTGAGAACGAATGAGAAAAAAGCATTATCTTTTATACAAATCGACGCAAACACCTTATTTCGTATCGTTTTTTAAACGTCTTTCATGTTTCACTGGTTCCAAGGAGGATCCCCACAATTTTGAGGAATAGAAACATTCAACTTACGAATCACGTCTGGGGTTCATTTTAAGAATCACTACTGCATGTATGTACTTCTAGTCATTTCTATTTCAGTTAGTGATATCGATTTTCCTCATCATTTTCACCTCATTACTAGCAATAAATCACTGTATGCACGTAATTGGACGCATCTGTTGAAAATAAATCAATATAATTTGTAACATTAATAAAGAACGATATATAGTCGAGCATATAGTTCAATTTTATTAACGATGAACTTTTCGACTTCTATGTTTGCTCCTCTGCAGCAATACAGAGATAATTTAGTCTGGAATGTAATGGAAAATACCTTTGAGGAATGCAATATAAATTTGGAACTGTACCTTAATATAAAAGTACAAAAAATAAAATGAAATGTATAAATATATTTACATTAAACGAAATAAAAGTAGCTACCAATTGTCGATTCAAATTAAGGTGAATACTTGAAATTTATATAGGTTGAGAAATTGGATAAAATTAAATCTTGTGTCGTTTTTTAAATGTTGTCTTTCACGAATCATTGGCTCCAAGGAGGATCCCAACAGTTGGCAGGGATAGAAATGCTCAACTTGCGAATCACATCTGGAGTTCATTTTAGGAATCACACTGTATTATTACATGTAAGAACGTTTCTGTTGAAGTGTTTGCGTTTTAGTTGAATCTATAATTTGTCAGCAACTCAACTAGGGACTAGAACCGCGATACAGTGTTACTTTTATTAACAAGCATAAATTAAATAATATACTAAAAAATAGAAAACGTTGTTTGCTCCTATCAAACTGATAATAGTCATGTTAACCCTCGTTCAGTGGACATGCAACCTATTTCTTTTAGAGTCGTGAAATTTTGGTTTTTAATAAATACCAATAATAATATTAATACTAAACAAGCTTGTAAAATTAACAAAAATAAAGAATTTACAAATACGATAATCTAAACATTTGATCAGGAACCTTATAGTGGAATACGAAATAACAAAATTAAAATTTGAGTCAAAATAATCCCGAAGTCCGCTATCCGATAGTTAATGGAATAATTAAATTTGTCTGTGGCTGGGTTAGCGTCGAAATGACGTGCACTTACCTTAGTAGTTTTTAATTATTTTCATTATGCAATTAATGTTGGCATATAAAAAGAATCTTTAAAGTAATGACATGTAACAAATAGATCGATAAAAATATGTCTCGGCATTAAAAAATAAAATTTTCAAGTGTTATTTATCTCTAAATATAGTGGTATTTTTTTGTTAAGATTGTTACAGTTTACCTTTTGATATACTTAATTATTCAAATTAATATTGACCATTGACATATAACGAGTTTTAGGGAATGTTGTTGGGAATATATTTATGAATATTGATTATCAAGTTTAGTAATTACCTCAACATTATAATATTTAAAATAATTTCTCGTATATGCATGCGACAATATTGCTAAAAATGTCAATAGTGTTTTCATTTTAAATTCTTAAATGTTATATTATTATACATTAATAAAATTGTTCAGAAAAGATCATTTATTAGACTTTCTGAAACAAACATAGAATTTCCAATTGTCAGTAAACTAAAATTATTCTTTAACGCGTTAACTGCATGGTTGGTGCTAAACTTATAATGTTTCTTAAATTCTTTACAGCAAACGAACGATCTTTTTGTAACTTATTGTATCGCTTATATTAAATTAATATATTATTGCAAATTGTGTCATCATTACCACAATAAAGAAATGTTCATAGAAATATAAAAAATGTTTCATAAATTATCACCAGGTTAATCTAAATGTTCTATTATTCTGTAACACAATTACAATCATACGAAAGTCTGAAGCATAATACTAAAATTCAATTTTCATTAAAAAATTTCAACATTGTAAATCTTTTCAAAAAGCACGTCTAGCTTTCAGAAAATTAGAGTTTCCCTTCGAAAGCTGTTGAATCAAAACAAATAAATCGTTCATGAAAAATTCAATATTCCCGAATTTTTTGATTGCTTGGGTGCAAATGGCGTAAGAAGTCCTTCAGACCGATAAAGTTCTTGGTAAGCCACTGTACGACGACAATAACTTATCGATGAAAGTACAATGGGAATTTTCGTTGTTGTCCAATGGCCAGGAAAGAGGTACGAGGATTTCGTATCGATTTCGTATTTTATCTTTCCATTGCTCCAGAAGGCAAGCATTGGATGTGATCTTCGCTGCAACGTAAGTGGCGAGTATAAAATAACTTCTTTTATTCAGCCAATGATGTTGCAGTTGCCGCTGGTTCCTATCTTTTTTCGTAGAGTTTCTACCTATTCGTTTATTCTCTTGGCCATTTCAAACGCCCAAGTTCTTTCCAGTTAAACACTTTGCTGGTCAAATGGAATGTATTACATTTTGAGTCTTGCTGGCGTCAAAGGTTTCTTCAACATAAAATTTTACCTGCGAATATTCAGATTTGATGTTAACTGTTAGTTCTAAGAATTATATATTTACATGTATAATACATAAAATATTAACGTATATTCTAAGGCGTTTCCAGTTATAGAATTTTATTAAATTAAATCGGTTTAAATTGAATTATTACTATAACCTTTTCGAATATCTTGGTCACAGAATATTTAATGTCTATATCAGTGATTTTTAACCTATGGTCCGCAGATATTATGTTCATTGTATACATTATGCCTAAGAGTATCAACTTGTTCTAAACTTACTATTATGTGTTGCACAATGAAATTACAAGCTTTCTTAACAAAGTTGTTGATGTAGAATACAAGCGTAAAAGTTGGAGTTTTTGAAAACATTCAAATATTCATAGAAGTACTTTGTTAAAACTGAAAGAAACGAATTTCGCAAACACCTGGAAACACTACATAACTCTTTCAAGAATTATTTTGATCTCGATAACGTTAAAATTGAACTTGGATTCTTTTCTGTTTAATATAAATTCTATCGAAGATGCAGACCTAGTCAAGAGTAAACTCATTCGTCATAAAACCAAACACTTGTTAGCATTGGAACTAGAAAAGTCTCGAAGGTTTCTGATGCTCCTTGTAAGCATATTCTTGTCATCTAAAGCGATCTGTGTAAGTTTTCATCCTGTTAGGTGCATTGTATCTAATGAAGGTAGAATTGTCAACATTAATTGAAAGACATTGATTTAACTAATATTTAAGAACAATATTCTGAAGAACATTGTATAAAAAAGGTCAATTAGCTCCATTAGATTGCCAAAAGAGGTCCGTGAAAAATGGTTGAGAACCACTGGCATACATTGATAGTTGGGATATTTAGCATAATATAAAATTAATTGACGTTCTTAAGCATGGAAGCACATTTTGTTTTAGTTTACGAGTCTGAATCTTACGTAAATAATTTTTTTAAAGTAAAATGTCAATAATAATATCAAAAATTGCTTAATTTCTCCTGACAGCAATACACTATAGTATCTTAAAACAATTCTTTGTTATACCTATATGAGAAATGAGAAAATTTAAAAAAGACTAATTAGATTGAACATATTGGATATGTTGAAAGAATATATGTACACATGGTATAAATAAATTTAATATATAAACTGCTAAATTTGGTACTACCCAATACCATTAACTTTAACTAAATGGAAATAGTAATGTTGTTGCAGTACTCTAATACATTTTGTGCTTAAGTAATTTGTTAAGCAGTATTAGAGTCTTTTACGTTTGTAGATTTGCAGATAATTAAACTACTAATATTCGTATTCATTTTATATTAGAATAAATGTTTTATTTATATAATACTGGAATAACAAACGAGCAATGCAATTTTCTCGATAATAGATTTAATCAAATATCCTAAACTTGGTGAAAAATTTGTACAACGTTACTCGTGATAAAAATGTTAAAATCAAAATGTAATTTGATGCAAGCATTAGTTTCATTTGTTAAGTGTCCTTTTTAGCGATTAGTTGAATTGTATATTGATGAACAGGAAAAAAAAGAATTGTTTTCTAAAAAGTAAATAATTGGAAAGTTCGAGATTAATATTAAAAATTCTATTTTCTTTATTTTTTAGAAAACCGTTTTTATTTTTATTTTCTTATCCATTTATTTTCGATAACTCTCTTAATTTTTATATTTAAACCTTTGCATTCCGAGAGTCTTTATTAATATGAACAACTAGCAATACCAATTGTAATTTTGTGATATGACATCTAGAAATAAACAAATATTCTTTTTCCCACAAAAGTGTATAATTGCCTATAATTTAAATTTTGTTGATGTATTTCCTAAATGCAATTTGTGTTACCATAAATGAAACTTGAATCGAGCTATAATACGTACATATTAGGTTTGTCGACGTTTGACGAATAAAGTTGAAAATATGCTTGTATCCGATTAAATTTTTATATAAAATTGTACACAAAATAGTAAGCGTGAGATTCGCTGGAATAATTTGCACAAGCACGTGGTAAACCGAAGGAAGAAAAGGAAAAACTTACTTCCATTTGTTTCATTTCACTTAATACAGGACGATTACTGCGACGACATAAGCAATTGCAATTGCGCTCGTTTACGTTTTTCAATGGAGCTTATCGGAAACGGTACACGAAAACGTTATGCCAAATTCGGAAGCCAACAGGAACGCAGTCCTCGAACGTCGCGTGGCATGGCGCCAAAATATTCTCTCTATTCTGATTGCCACGGTAACATTTATTATTCCTGGCCGGGGTAACCACGGAAACGTTACTCGAATTTACGAGAACGCGAGGGATCGTCCACTGAAAAAAAGTTCCGGCGGGTGTATTCGGATGAATTTTCTTAAGTAAACGCGATCTCTTTCGTGGGAACACCAACGGGCCCGAGTATTAAACGCGAGCATTAAGTAAAAGATTACGGTTCGCAATTTTCCCGCGCTTGGAACCCCGACGCGGGCCAGCAAGCTTTAAAAATTAAAACTTTCCACTCGTTACTTTCTGTTCATATTCTAACGAGTATTTCAGGAAAATTAGGTCTTAACGAGGCGAAAATCGTGAGTCCGTTTCACCTGCACTTTTATCCGAGGAAACAAATATCTCGGCGACAGTGGGCCGAAGTTTTTCCTAATTTTCCGCCATTTATTAACTCTAGAAAGATCAAGCCACGGATCCGCAATCCCAAAAGGAGGAGGGGTACTTTGATTCATATATTTATTACACATTTAGTTTAAAAAGAATTGTTCTTTGATTCATAGGTTTATTACACATTTTCTTTGAAAAGAATTGTTCCTTAAAAGAAATTGTGTAACCACTGTGCACGTTGCATATATTTGGTTAAAAGGATAGTAAATGTTTTTACGTTGAATTTTTTTCTGTTTATATGTACGTATACAATAATATAGTTTTATAAAATAATACATTTACATGATAGTAATCTGAATCCTCTTTTTCTGGTACAATGTATCTTTGAATGCAAACATGAATTTTGTATTATTTACACATTCACTAAGAACAAAATTGTTTGAAAAAATTGTATACCATTTGGGAATATTACATTTTGTAAAAAAGATAGTAGTCATTCTAAAAAGATTTTTTTTATTAATATGTCAGTATTTATACAATAAATTGTTTCGTAAAATAATCTTTACATAACACTAACTTGAATTTAACTTTTTGATATGAAACATGCGTAGCAGAAGATAATTATGGTTGAATACTCTTTACATACATAACTTTTGCATTTATAAGATTTATTTGGAATTGGATAAACTACCGTACTTTATTTTCTTTTTAAGTTTTAATTATACATTAATAACATATTCCCTTTGTTTCTGCTTTAATATTCACCTTTGTTTTTAATATTCTTCCTGTTAAACTTTCAGTGGCATTTTTAATTCTTTAATCTTTTAAAACCTAGTCTACATTATTTTGTCATCTTAATCTGAGTTGTATACAGAGTGTTCGGCCACTCCTGGAAAAATTGAAATGGGAGATTCTAAAGACCAAAATAGGACGAAAATCAAGAATATCAATTTGTTGATGGAGGCTTCGTTAGAAAGTTATTAACATTTAAAGTTCCTCCCGTATTGAATTTTTTTCTCGAAACTGCGTAGGAATGCGAGGGTATGTCTATTCACCAAAAATTACTTTAATTGACCCCCGCAACCGAAAATAATTTTTCCAGAACGATTTGAAATTTTTTAATTTCAGCACCTACTGAATTTTTTTCTCGAAACTACGTAGGAATTCGAGGATATGTCTATTCACCAAAAATGATTTTAATTGACCCCTGCTACAGAAAATAATTTTTCCAGAATGATTTGGAACTTTCCAATTTCGCCAAAAAATTAAGTACCTACTCGCTGTCGATTTTTTTTAGAAATTTGTTTTTCAATTTTAATAAATTTGGTTGGCGTTGTGTGGAAATATTGTCTAAAATTTTTTTGTAGATACCCATGAACTCTACTTCAGAAAAAAGTTTCATTGAAATATATTCACTATTGTAGTAGTTATGGCTGATTGAAAATTGGACAATTTTTATGGTGTTTTTCTTGTTTTACGGAGTCAAGGAATAACTTTTCGAATATTTCGGATTTCGGAAATATGTGTAATGACCAAAAATGATCATACTCGACCCCTGTAACCGAAAATAATTTTTTTAGAACGATTTAAAAATTTTTTTTATCGCCGAGAAATTTCCGCATCTATCTGAATTTTTGTCTCGAAAGTGGGTAGAATTTTTGGGGGTATGTGTATTCACCAAAAATGATTGTAATTGACCCCCGCAACCAAAATTAATTTTTTCAGAATGATTTGACATTTTTTAATTTAATTTTTTAATAACTTTTTAACGAAGCCTCAGTCAAGAAATTGATATTCTTGATTTTCGTCTTATTTTGGTCTCTAAAATCTCCCATGAAAATTTTTCCCAGGAGTGGCCGAACACCCTGTATATTAGTACCAAGTTTTTTTTAGTGTGATCATTATTTCCTAAAATGAACCACTTTAATTTATTAATACAGACAATTTGTATTTTGGTAATCATGGCACAACTGGAGAAAGAATAAAGCTACGTCGAAAATGTAGAAAGCATTTTATTTTCCTCTTTGGATTTACATTTTCTAATAGAATCTCTTACCGTTTGTACCGCTTGTACCGTGATTGTTGGTACACCCTATATATTAATTTCGTAATATGGCAATGAATATTATCAAATAAGAAAATTCTTCGATTCCAAAAGATTTTAATTAGAATTAATAAATAGAGGCATACAAAGTTCAAATTTTAAAAATAGTTATACTGCCTTAAACTTGAACTTTTTTGTAGTAACATACGATAAAAAAATGTTAATTACTTACTTCTTATAAACTCGATTGCAGTAGTATCGATCTCAGGTTAACTAATCGATAAAACAATCACTGCATCGCTGCATGTATTGTTATAAAAGGAAAAAAATATATTCATTTATTTAGTTTTCATTCAGTGAATCTGAATTTCCATATACAGTGGATTTTTATTGAAAAAAGAATCGTTATTAAATAGTTAAAAATTTTGAAGCGAAGCGTGAAAGTCAAACTAGACTCGCATGGCCGGATAGGAAAGGGAGAAAATATAACAGCAGGTTTGAGACATAAAATATTCATGGTTTTAAAAAAATGTATTGGAAGTTTCGTGTTTATAATGCATGAATATACATGATTTGTAGAGTGTCTAAATATTTTTATTTCAGTCGACAGTAGATTTTTTATTCATAATGGAGGCCTTATCTAACGTGCCATTTTCTCGTATTTAACATGATCGTTTAAATGATATCAATCCTCTATAGTTCTTAAAATAAAATTCGATAAATAATCTTAATTTATGAGTAAATTCTTTGTCTATCTCGTACGATTTTCTTAAAAAAATTGAAAAATATAAAAATAAACCTAACAATTTTTGTTTACTCAAGCTTAATATAAATTATACCATGTAATTAAAATAAAATGGTACTAATTGTTTTTTTGGAAACCAATAAAGATATCGAATTTATTTTTTTCTATATTAAGTGGTCAAAGAAATAAATTTTAAAGTAAGTGTTGAAAATAAGGGTAAGAAAATTTTATTAAATGGAAAATGGTATTATTATGTTATTGTTTGGGTAGTTCTTATCAAATTCAATAACATTTAATTGAGTTACTTTTTTGTTATTGTTCAAAGTTACAGAGTTAAGTCATTGCTAAGCGTATAATTAGATATAACATAAATAGGATACCTTTTGCAATGTATTGTACATTTTGGTCTGAACTCTGTGTTTATGGACAATATACGAATTTATCAAATAAATTTTATTTTATTTAGTAAAAGAATAATACCACTTTCCATTTAAAAAAGTTTTATCATCCTAGCAGTTGCCCCAAAACAATTTATTACATATGAGAAAATTAATAACACTTGTAAAAAATACTTTTTTATGTTTATGTAATTATAAATGTTACTCTTTACATTTAAGATTTACAAATCGATTATGTACAATATATTTGTTTAAAGTAAATGAAAGTATACTATGTGCTTGAAAAAACTAGGTATATATCTTGCTATTTAAAAAATACGGCAAGCAAAATTGCTACTAATTTGATTTATATTTATATTTATAATAATAATTTTCATGTCTAGTCTGTTTATCAGCGGTACTTTTATGTAAATACATTGCCCTCATTTAATTCTTCGTATCTCCCACGTATATAGAATTATTTCTAATTATTGGTTTGTAGAAGATACTAAGCTCGTAATACAGTGCCTCTGAGCTAACCTTTGATACTCGTCTTCTCTCAATATCTTTAGAATATGATGCTTTGAATTCTAGGCTAATATTCTTTCCTTTATAATATCCAATTAGAGAAGCTAAAGCCAGCATCGTTGAAAATTATTCTTTTTTTGTAATGTATCCCATGTTAATACTTACCGTCCTCGTTTAAGATTAAGGTGGAATATTATCTCTTTAAATATGGATATTGGACCAACTATATCTATTACTTCTAAGTTATTCTAAGCAAAATTTTTTTCTTTGATTCATAAAAAATATTAATAAGCAAAATTACTACTCAGGTCATATTTTCAAATACATAAAGCTTTAAAAAATCTAAATAAAAAATTTAAAAAATTGTTTCTCTTTAAAATATTGTAAATTTGGTAATTTTTTATATATCACTATAAAATGTACGTTTCCAGGAATGCATACTTTCGAAAAATTGAATGAAAGAAAAATTAATTTTTCAATATTTCTAGTGGAAATCCCCCCTTTAATTAAGCAGAACAATTGTCTGGCCAGATTGACTGATTTCATCGGTTTTAATCTCCCATTAATTTCTTTAACAACCCTTGGCACGCTATTTTTTCCGCGGAAGCGGTTTTTGCGACCCTCTCGAGAAGTTTCGCGTGTTCCTGGCCCCGTAAAAGGGCAGAATGAGATTTGGCAGACTTTCAAAATTCGCCTTTTGAACGGCAAGATTGCTCGATGATCGTGTAAGCGGCTGTCCTTAACCACTAATGATCGGCGCGAACTTTCTTTAATCTCAAAGGAGTTCACCGTCTGGAAAGCTCGAGGCAGCCTTTAGGACGCATTTGCCCATGCAAATCGGCTTCTTAGTACCCTTTGAAAATTCTAGTTAATTGGGAATCGATGGCCAATGTTCCGCCGTTCGAGAGCGCGAAAATCAAGCCGTAATGATCGAGTTGCCTGTGTTCTTTCTTCGAAGGGATCTGCTGGAATCTCTTCAAACATTAACTCGATTTTCACGGATGTAAGTAAGTCATAATTGCTGGGAAATCGTTCGTTAGAGTGAAGACAGGATAACTATGCTTCTAGATTCAATCAGAAGAGGAGCTTAAGTGCAGTCCGGAAGCGATTTTCTTTTTACTAGACTGATATTAATGACGTGTTTGTGACGCATTAATTTAACCCATTAAGTACCAGTGTCCTATTTAGAGAACATTAAGCAAATAACTGATGTTAGATATTACTAGAATATAGATTGAGACTTGAATAAGCTGCAATGTAATGTTTTGGAATTTTTGGAAAAATATCACCTTTGGCAATAATCTGTTTGATTTATGTAGTTTGGAATATTCCCACACTTTTTTAATTAACAAAATTTATTTTACTCTACTAATTTTATCGAACGTTTGACTCTGTGTTTTCCTCTTCAAGGCTAAATTATGTTGTTCATAATAAATGAAAATTCAAGCTGATATTTATCATGACTATTTGTTTTTTTTTAAATATAGATTACCTTACTTTGTTTATTTTGAAGATGATGATACGTACGGAGTTGGAAACATTTGATAATAAATGGCTTGTTACCATTATATGATACATTAATAAGTTTTACAGTACGAGTTTTATTCTTATCTTATATTATAGAAATTAATTAACTCAGTTATTTTACTTTCGATATCTTTATATTTTAACATTAATACTACTTATTCGGCGCGTGGTTTTCCTTAGAGAGAGAGAGAGAGAGAGAGAGAGAGAGATTCCTACAGTTTGTTCGCTCTTATACAGGGTGTTTGGCCACCCCTGGGGAAAATTTTAATGAGGGATTTTAAAGGCCAAAATAAGATGAAAATCAAGAATACCAATTTTTCGATGGAGGCTTCGTTAAAAATTTATTAACAATTAAATTCAAAAATTTCAAATCGTTGTAGAAAAATTATTTTTGGTTGCGGGGGTCCATTACAATAATTTTTGGTGAATAGACATACCCCCGAAATCCTGCGCATTTTTCAGACAAAAATTCAGTACGGGCGGAACTTTAAATGGTAATAACTAGACTGCGGATGTTTATGCATTTATGGGAAATTTTAATCCTCAAAAAACTACAGAATGCATTTAATATGCAAAAATATAATAAATACTTAAAGTAAGATACGAATTATTATATTTAGGGGTTGAGACAGCCCTCTGCGAAGCTTCCGTTTCATTAATTTTATTAATAAAAATGTGAATTTGCATAAAGATCCGCAGTCTAGTAATAACTTTTTAACGAAGCCTCCATCAACAAATTGGTATTCTTGATTTTCGTCTTATTTTGGCCTCTAGAATCTCCCATTAAAATTTTTCCCAGGGTTGGTCGAACACCCTGTATACTTTTTCTTGCCAAACCCAAATCACGCACGCTTCTAAAAACTGCCACCTTTATCTGTTAATCACGTATCATAGATGGCGATTCCTACGGGAATCTCCACGGAACATATAAATGCACATAGATACTCAACATATATAATCAATATTCTTTGCTAAAAAAGATGTTTGTAGAAGTTGACAATATTATTGTTTGTTGTTTTACATTTTCTGTTGTACAATTGTCGACATCATTAGAGATACATTCTAGATATCAGTGACCTACTCTTAGAGCAGGTCGTAACATTTATGCAATGTTTCATAATATGCCAAATAATAACAATCCCTATTATTGTCTAATCGTAACCAAATTTGTCTTCTTAGGGCATTCCTTAATTTATAAGGAAGTTTGAAATTTAAATCATTTGGAGAACTCTGGACCGAGTGCATAAGTCTTCTGGCATCAGAATATTTGTTATTGGTTAAAATATATCAATTTTATGCGTGGTTTTACAGAAGAGCATTTTCAAATGGCATGTTCTCTAGTTTATTTTATTAATCACCATGAAAAATTTCCATTATTCGTTATTACTCCAGTTTAGATAAGTAGCGGATTGCTTTTATGGGAAGAAATGAGCGAGATGGCAGGAGGAAAGAAAATGAAAGGAGGGGGCAGCATTTCATCTTGAGTGTACTAATCGATGAGTGTAGATATACAAATATATAGATGGTCGGTGGAGCACTTGTGAGAGAGCGTATCCCCCTGCTGGTAAATGCGGGAAATGTCGCCACAAAACATACGACTGTAAAGTCTCGTCCGCATCGAAAACTCCGTGACGTTAAGGTTCGTTAAGAATCCTTAACACAAGTAGTTTCCCTTGTAACTCTTATTAATATTGATCTCGAGGTCGAGATGACGTGAAACATGAATTAAAAAAAAAAATATTGATCTTATAAGGGTTCGAAACATTTGTTTACTTTTCATTGATGACGTCACGAGGTCATTGTCTGCACGTACATAGTTGTAGGAAATAGTAAATAGTAAATTCTTGGAAATATTACGTTACTCGGTCACGATTGTCATGATGAGAGGTCTGACGCGTTAGACGGAGACAGAGATAGTTGAATTCTAAAAATTATCTCTTCATTTAAATTACGATATCTCCAAAACAGAAAGTCGGATCGACATAAAACGAAAACCATTTTAAAGGGAAGGCCTTGCCATTTCTAACAGCGACACAATTATGATGAAAACATTAGTAGTTTCGAAACTGCACGCGTGTAAGTTTTAACTAATTTTAATACGCGTTGTAAGACTGTTCTAAGACAGTGGAAACCGAAAATTTTTTCCTTTCATCTTTGCTAATATATTTCCTTTTACATCGGAAGCTAAATCATTCAACTGGTCAGATGACCAGTCGTGGTAGATAAGACAGACTACATATTTGTCTCAGAAAACAAGCAATATGAATAGAAATGAATATTGAACGTGTACAATAAGAAAAGTCATGAAGTCAAATAGCGCTAAAATAATATTGTATGTTAGAAAGTCTAAACGAAATTTCGAAAACGATTATTTGGCCGATCGCGGTACGTTTAGTGTTAAATAATGAATAGTTGTTATGAAATCGAATTTGAAAATGCAGAAAGACCACCATACACGTACTTACCTAGTTCATTTTCTCTCCTAAGTATCGATAAGCAAGCCGAATCTAAATAAGATCGATCGTACGATACATAAAAGTCAACGATTGCTCGGAGCAGTTTTTGTTTTGACCCCAGTATAAAGGGCAAACGTGTGCCATAAACGTTACGCGTTATCATGAGCCACCTTATTCGAACCCTGCTTCGTCCGCTTCGACGGGCCAGAACACGGTCCGAGGAAAAATAAAATTTTTACAGCCTTCGAAGCTGCACGCTTATTGGCATTATTCAGACCTTATTCTGTGCGTAAAGGAAAAAATATTGCTCGGTTCGCGCGGCTGTAAAAATAGGAGGATAAACTGTAACGACGAACGATCAAACGGACGGCAATTCCAGAATCATAGTTTCAAGAACCTACCTGTATGGAAAATTTTTTCTCTTTGCCAGTTGATCGCGATCACCATGTGTACAGGGTGGGACACTTAACGCAGGTTGCTTGGTCACTTCGTTTATTTTTAAAGATAAAAAGAAATGTTTGAAACAGAAGTTGTTTCATTTTATGGAGGCACACGCTTCTATGGATATTTTGACGTCTTAGCACTGTTTGGAAACTATACGCAAAATCGTAGTTTTACTTAAGGGGTCATTCTGGTTTATCGGGCCGAAAAGTGAGGTAAATTCTATGAATTTTTTCTGATTTAAATACTTTATATATTGAAATAAATACATGTAGTATTTATTGTACTATCTTTTGGCTTTATGAAAAATATTTTGTTATACATAAACAATTATTATTGTTAGTGTTCTATTAGCGTAAATATAACACTGAAAAAAAAACCTAAGTTGCTGGCGTAGGTGATTACAGTCTTCAGGGTTATCTGAAAGAAGAAAATGAACAAGATTTTTAATCGGCATGAATGTCGCTATAGCCCGTACCTCGTCGAACAATTTCTGTTAAAAAATAACAAAATGGCAGCGGTTAAAAGAAACGTAAAAGAAAAACAGCGTTTTTAACCGCTGCCATTTTGTTATTTTTTAACAGAAATTGTTCGACGAGGTACGGGCTATAGCGACATTCATGCCGATTAAAAATCTTGTTCATTTTCTTCTTTCAGATAACCCTGAAGACTGTAATCACCTACGCCAGCAACTTAGGTTTTTTTTTCAGTGTTATAATTACGCTAATAGAACACTAACAATAATAATTGTTTATGTATAACAAAATATTTTTCATAAAGCCAAAAGATAGTACAATAAATACTACATGTATTTATTTCAATATATAAAGTATTTAAATCAGAAAAAATTCATAGAATTTACCTCACTTTTCGGCCCGATAAACCAGAATGACCCCTTAAGGAGATATTCCAGTCTAAAGTTTCACATTTTTGGTCTATTTATGGGTTTTTTATACAGAAAAATGTCTAAGTTTCTTAATTTCGACATTTTCTATGTATATTTATTTATATTTTACGAATGTTTACAATTTTTTCCAAGTAAAAATAATCAAAACTGACTAAATTATACAGGGTGTTCGGCCACCTCTAGCAAAAATTTTAATGAGCGATAGTAGAGGCCAAAATAAGACGAAAATCAAGAATACTAATTTGTTGATGGAAGCTTCGTTAAAAAGTTATTAACAATTAAATTCAAAAATTTCAAATCGTTCTGGAAAAATTATTTTCGGTTGCGGGGGTCAACTACAATCATTTTTGGTGAGTACACATACCTCCGAAATCCTATCTACTTTCGAGAAAAAAAATCGAGTAGATGCTGAAATTTTTCGGCGAAAAAAAATTTTTCAAATCGTTTTAAAAAAATTATTTTCGGTTGCGGGGATCAATTACAATCATTTTTTATCATTACACATACCTCCGAAATCGTACGCACTTTCGAGAAAAAAATTCCTTACTGAAAATCCAATTAGGTGCCTAAATTTTTCAACGGAGAAAAAAAATTGCAAATCGTTGTGGAAAAATTATTTTCGGTTGCGGGGGTCAATTACAATCAGTTTTTGTCATTAGACATACCCACGAAATCCTGCCCACTTTCGAGAAAAAAAATAGAGAAGGTGTGAAATTATTCGAGAAAATTAAAAAATTGCAAATCGTAGTGGAAAAATTATTTTCGGTTGTAGGGTTCAATTACAGTCATTTTTGGTGAATAGACATACCCTCGAAATCTTGCGCATTTTCGAGAAAAAAATTCAGTAAGGGCGGCACTTTAAACGTTAATAACTTTTTAACGAAGCTTCCATCAACAAATTGGTATTCTTGATTTTTGTCTTATTTTGGCCTCTACTATCGCTCATTAAAATTTTTGCTAGAGGTGGCCGAACACCCTGTATATCATTGAACAAAATTCCTTTAAAAAAAAGTGTCCTGGGTGACACAATTCCGATCATTTGTTTATCTGAAATGAAAAAATCAAAAGGATTCTTCGTCAGTATGATTGTGATTATGGTATGAACCAAAATCAAAAATATAGTGAAAATTTATAAAATGGCGGCACTTTGAATTTTGAATATCGATTTTCTTACCTTTTTTGTAAAAAAAATCCTAAACAGACTATAAATATGGAACTCTAGACTAGAGTACCCCCTTGAACGTCTATCACTTCTACAATATAGGAATTAATAACATGAAATTTTTGAAATAGTATTCACCTTGTCTCTGAAGAACACATGGATTTTCTTGAAATATCAAATTCTAATTAGTTCCTGATGAATATAAAAATATTCAGTAATTCATCATGGTCATATAAAATTGTTAATTAAGACTATTTTGTGTGTAATTTCATCATTGTCACTAAAAATTATTTTTGCATAATGAAGTAATACGTAAAATAACTATTTTTCTTAAATATAAGAATAAAATGTGTTTAATCGAAATTTGGGCGTAAGTGTTGCGTATGCAATCAATTTATGGAATTTATGGGATTAATTTATGGAATATTGAAGCTTCCAATAGCTAATGAAAGCTTCCTAAAAAGTTAAACAATAGTCATAAACAAAATTGTCGTTTTTACATCCAGTGCATAAAGAGTCCATACTCGACATATCACATATTGAATTCAAAATTGAAGTAAAAGAAAAGAATAAAATTTCATGAAACAAGAAAAATCGTAATATGAACCACCATGGACCTCGTGTTTCTTTCGCTTTCGGACGTTGAATGTATGAGACGTGTGTGTTTTCATTAAAAGAAAGGTACTCTGTCTTTTAGCTAAATTGAAATACCTCACCCAGTATGCCTATACCGTGGATTAAAAGTTCGATTCGAACAGAATGGAATTTCCTATCGCCTTGCTTTTCTTGAAACGCCGATACACAAAAAGATTGAATTCCTTTTTCTAGGGGTTTTCCTTTCGTTCACCGATATACTGTTTCATTTCTTTCCTTTCGGTAAAATATATTTCACCGACTGCGCAATACAAGTGCGATCGTAAACCGTGATGGGAGAAAGAGTTTTCAAGGGCCTGATATATGGACGAAATCGAAAATCTTTAAACGTTGTGCTTTCTTGCGTCAATATTGAAGTTTGAACGAGTTTGGTAACCTATGAAAGGATTTCATTGTTATTTAGTCTCTAAAAAAATACATTTAATGTTTTATTACAACAATGAACAAGAGTTTTGATTTAGACGCGATTCTTTCAACTTTTTGCATTTCTAATCTTTTATTTTTTACGAATGAAATAGCGCGCGAGGAAAAAATTATTTAAATGTTTTTGAGCCAAACTTTATTTTAGTTTACATATATTTGACTAATTTTTTTTGAAAATTTGCAATAATATTATTAGTTACCTTAAGAAGGCCATTTCTAATACATATAAAAGATATATGTATTTGTCGAAGAAACAACTTCATTAGAAATTACTCTTGGGCTACTTCTTTCAGGTCATAATTTTATTCATTCAACGTAAAGTAATACGAATGTCGATAATAAAAACTTTCTAATGGTTTACGACATATTTATGAATTTTTTATAAGCTTCAAAAGAAAACTGAGAGAGATTCTAATTTAAGTTTTATCCTATTTCATTTAAACATTCATTATCAGACAACATACAGAATTCACTGATATGAAATTCAAAATGGTAAAAATTTGGTATACAATTTAGAAAACATTCTAAGTACACAACAAATGTAGCAAATACATTTTACGCAAATGGGGTTGATTAATAATAATGAAAAGAAATACAGCAATAAAAAGGATATTGCAAAAAATAAAACCATAGATTTCGGTTTTTAAAATAAGGGTCGCGAGAGAAGAATTTTCAAGAAGCAGTTTTACACTGGTATGTTTAATGAGTGTCCTGCTGAATTAATGGAGGTTCAT
Organism: Colletes gigas; assembly: GCF_013123115.1. Classification (NCBI taxonomy): domain Eukaryota; kingdom Metazoa; phylum Arthropoda; class Insecta; order Hymenoptera; family Colletidae; genus Colletes; species Colletes gigas. Next base: position 1,042,768 of record NW_025106675.1, read on the forward strand.
GAGTTCCCAAAAGAAACAAATACACGTTAAATTAAAAAATTAAAAAATGGCTTCCTATATTATTTTATTTGTATTTAGTGAGTTTTCCACACTGGGCCACTAAAAATTTAATTTCTTTTTATGAATGTTTTGTTCAAATACTATTGATAACAGTTTTCTCAAATATTGCATATTTATTTATGTACACTTCTATAACACATGTTTCTCGTAGAAACTATTCCCCATTTCATTTAATTTAGATTTGTACAATTTTATAATTTTATCAGTAACATTTTATACTTATTACTTTTATCATTTTATTCTACTTGTGTAAAAAGTAACAGGTGTTAGATTTTAATGGATAAAATTTCTTATTTATAATCATATGTTTTACTGGGAGGACAAGTGATACAAAATTTTAAATATCATTCAATAAAAGAGTTATTGTACAGTTTAAATTAAATTTTATGAAGATCCATATCAGTTCGCTTATTTTTTTTATATTTACTTTTCTATGTTGTTTTATTGCACAATTAAGGGAAAATTGAAGTTAAAAGATATGAAATTACTTAAATTGTATAAAAATTGCTCAAACATAAGTACATTTTTTGAACATTTCAAATTATGTCAAAAAATAAAAACTTAATAATACTGTACAAGATTCACCAAAAGGGGTCCGTGAAAAGTAAAGTTTAAAAAATAGGAGTTTACATAATGGCTATTACAAATGCTTTATGTAACCTAGAAATATGTACTCAAATAAAATTGGTTCATCTATTTTATTCAAATGATTCCTAATTCTTCTAACAACTCCGTTGTCTTCAACTGTAATTACACGATACTCGTTTTGATATATAAAACAAAATAAGTAAATTCGTTTTATAATTGTTCTATTAATCAAACCGTACCAACTGAACAATTTCTAATGAATACTTACTGTTCCACACAATATTACTTGTTGTTGTTATCAAATATCACATGTAGGGTAGGAAGGTTCGAAACAAACACATCTTGAATATCATTCTATACCTATCCAATTTCGACTATTAAATTTCGCGATTGATTTCCATTGTTGCTGCAACTGACTCCATATCAAACGATTTCCATCAGTTTCCCCAGACAAACAAACATTCGTTGCAGTAGTTTTGATGTCAAACGAATTCTGATATAAAAATATTTACGAACCCATAGATACATTAGATAGCATTTTTGTTTTTATAAAATCACACATCCTTTCGATCGGTTGGTTTACAACAAGCGTGTTATTCGAAACTTTCACGAATATATTACAACACGAAGCGACGATAGTATCCATCGATAAAATTTCATTAGTGGATCAAGAAGATAAAAATAAATATCATTTTAGTATTCAAGGATTTAAAAATTTTAGTTTTTTCTGTATCTTTCTCGAACAATGATTATCGTAGATGACATTAAACGATGAATGTATGTATTTTAAAAAAATAAACATCACGCATGTCACGACGAGATTAATATGTTTCTTGAATTTCAAATCATGGCGACTCAGAGAACAGGAATTTCCGTCGACGATGCAATATCCGCGAGTTTATTCTTAAAGCATTCCTTCTATCGACTACGTGCATCGGGTGCAATTCCGTCGAGCAAAGCCACGCGATGAGTCGCGATCACGATAAATCGGCATGTACGATCACGTGGATCGCGATCTCAGGTCAGCATTTATCGTTAAATTCCAGTAACAAGCCTGAGGTTTTCGAAGCTTGAAACTGCCTCTTGGACCAAGTATTCAAGTAGCATGGAATATCATGATACAGTAAAAATCTTTTTCTCCTGATCGATGAAGGAAAAGACGAAATTATTAAAAAGGATTCATATCATTCGTAATAAATGTTAAAAAGTTCACTGGTTTGACCATGGAATAAATTAACTTGTGCTGTATATATTTGTTTAAAATGTGTATCATTTTAAGTAAATCGATATTTATATTATTTCCAAGTAACCTTATGGGAGATAAAAGGTTAAATGTTATTTTGATAATTATTCAGAATGAGAGTCACCCCACTGACTTCGATGATTTTCAAATATGTTATAGAACTTGACATTTTAAACAAGTTTTATGTATAAGTATATACTTTATATATATAAGAGAAACTTGCTTAAAATGTTGAGTTCTATGACATATTTAAAAATTATCGAAATCGGTTAGAAGCTCGATATTCCGAATAATTACGGTTACTTTAGATAATGATTTTTCATTTTTATTTAAAATAAAATTTGTTCAAGTCAAAAAAACAGCACAATAAAATGGATTTATATCGTATAAGAGCAATTTTGTTGTAAATTTGAGCTATCGAGTAATCGAAACCTTTTAGTATAATAAAATTAGTTTTACTTTTAATCGACTATCATCGCAAGTAATGCTATGTACGACACCGGGCCATCAGTGTGCTAAATGAATCGGAGAAGCGACACTAAATGGCCCAAATCGGTTTGAGTTATGCAAAGCCGATTATATAAAATTAATTGGTCTGGACAGTCAGCCAATTTAGTCATTTCGATCGTATCTATACGATTTACAGATATTATTAGCCGTTCGTGTACACTACTTTAGTTTGCGGATTCTCCACTATGAAATATTTAATAACTCTGCATCATTTGCGTAACTACTTAAAAATGGAAGTACTAATTAGTTACACATTTATATTATTATGCAGGAACATTTTTCTCGTTATAATCTCCATAACAGAATTGGATAAATATTCTCGAATAACGAATAACGACTTTGCTCATGTGAATATTGGTTTAAAAAAGTCATTGATAGATTTTAATATAAAGGAATTTATGAATGAAACGTACATAAAAGTTGTTTACGAATCAATCTAAAACTTATATTCGTTATTTGTAAATAAAATTTGCATAACTTTACTCCATAACATGGAATTTATCTTATATACTATAATATTTTTCAATATTATATGACTTTTTCCTTTCAAAGGAATAAGTTATTTTCAGTTATAGTCGGTGCAAAATCGATTATAGTAGTTTTCAGCTATTTTGGCAGGTCGATGTAGATAAATTTCATTGCCAGTAAAAAGTCCAGCAAGGTTAGGTTACATTCCTAATAAAAGTTCACTAATTCTCCTCGATTCCTATTGATTTTTCGTTCAAATAACCGACATTCACGTTCAGTTACGTCGGTTAAATTATAATAGCCCAGTTAATCGAGTACTGAGTCAACTTTATGGAGTTCAGGTTTACTTAGTTCGCTTATAGACTGAATTTTTCCCCACCGGGAAGACGCTGGGCTATCCCTGCCATTTGCGCGAGATATCCATCGATTCGAGCAATTGACAACTGTTGATTTAAAACATTGGTCGAAAAGGGAATTTTTTATTGTGCTGCGCATTAAATTTTATTCTTTAATGAAACTTGAAATGTATATAAAATGCTTCTAGAGTCACTGTTACTTTAATTTTGATTTATCATTAAACAGTAAAAAAAAGTGGTTTTGCATTGTTCGTTTCTAGAATGATTTACCAGTTATGTATTTTATATTAATGAAATATAAACGTGCTAAAGCAGTAGTATTTTTTCTTATCAATTATGAAAACAAAAATTATTGGTATTGCAAGCAGTATTTATATATATTGACATGAACATAAATATTGTTGAATACATAAGCATTTTCGACCTTATCAGTCATCTCCAAATATAACAAATTATATTAATCATAATAAATTATAAAAAGTTCTTCTGGTTTCACCTTCTTCCGACAAGTACCAAAGAAGTTTAATTTATCATTAAGGGGCAAAATAGTTTCTGATGGTACATAATCCATTTGAATAATGAATTATCAAGAATTTACATATTAACTTATGTTTATAAAAATAGTTCATTTTATATTAAGTCTTTTATATTCTTATAGAACATTTCAATGCCAAAATCATTAAAAAATTTGTTAGCCGTGAGAAAGCAATTAGAGAACGAAAGGTTTAACAATGACTCCATCAGAATTACCTGGACAAAACGCCAATTATTCTTTCTGTACAGATTTTGTAGACATAAAAAAAGATTTAAATTTTTGTATGAACATCCTTTCGATATCACCACTGTTGAAGGGAGGGATGATTTCATTCCATTAAGCCGACGTTGCAAACCAGAATTCCACATGAACTAAAAATGATTTAGTATTGCGGATAAAATGGCACTGCTTGTAGACAAGTTCCACAAATTTTTTGAATTGTCGGGTTTTCGACATTTTCTTATAAATTTACCTCCAGATTTTCAAATTCCAAAGGTCAAATTATTTTTTGCAAAAATAACGAAATTTGAATGAAGAGAATCTGCTACAGTGTAAGGAGTATACTATTGAGAGAAGATGACTTGTTGGCTAGGCGTCTACAAACTAAACGGGGCAAGGGCAAGGAGAAAAGGTCATCGCGCGCCGCCTTATTCCCACTAGAGAGGCCCGCTCTGACATCACACTGCATAGTAGTAGGGTCTCCATAACCACGAGAGTACATTCTTGTTCTATTCATAGCTAGTATTTTGAGTGTACGGTTATGCCAATATCTCTCAGCCTTGTCCTATCCTACTCTGTCGCTATATACAATTTCGTTCGCGTCCTTTGTCACGCGATGGAATTGTAGTTCTGAGCGATTTAGCCAATAATGACAATGCGTGTGAGAGAGACAATGAGAGCAGGCGTCGCTGTTACGCTACGGCCAATCGGTATGCCTAGCCATCAAGTCATCTCTCTATTATACATATACTCGAAATTGAACCCATACAGTGTTGGGGGATTACCACATAAGGTCATGAGAATTGGGCCGGGTACCCACATACGATGTGAATCAACCCCATTCGGGGGGTTGAGCGTCAGATGATCGGGCCAACGCCCGAGCCACCAAATATTTCGGTCCTATACATAAGTAATACGTAACAATGGTAACAGCCCCTCTTGATGTGGCCTTTCCTCCAGCACTGATGGCACTTCGTCACGTACATTTTCCTGAATTTAAATTTATTGTTTTTGTTGCTTGAATGACGATCTTTATTCGTCATCGAAAATTCACAAATTTCCTCGCTGCATAGAGCACATTCGCACTCGTATCTATTGGAAATAGGTGGTGGAATAAATAAAATAATTTAAACGATATAACTTTTACTAAGCTTTATTTGAAACACTTGGAAGGCACGTCTTTACGCATTGAAAGAAACATACAGAATGAGAAAGGTCAGTGACGAAGAATTCGTCTCGTACCCTCAGACCCAATCGGTCCTATACTTTGTCTAAACAAGTCAAGGAAGGGACACAGCTGCACCCTCTTGACTTGTATCTCTAAACGCAACATACGCGTCGATGGTTTTTGTTACATAAAGAAAACTTTCTCTTTTAGAAGAGAAAAACCAACAGTATCTTTATTTTCATTTGTTATTTGTGCTTCCTGGTCCAGTAGCCTAGTTTTTAGAAAGGACAAACGTAAATTATCTTCCGATAACGTTTTGATAGCTGTTATGACCCCATCGTATGAGGATGGCATGGTTAATAATAGATGAGAAATTACATCTATCTCTTCTAATTTTGCACCTGCTCCCACGAGCTCGGCTATCAAACCGTCGAAAACTGTGAAATGTTTTATTAGAGGTATGTCACCTTCCAACTTTAAACTTAATAATCTTTTTCTTAAAGCTAATGCTGGATCCCAGTAGAATTGATAACACTTTATTTTCTTAGGAAACTCATACAACTTGTATTAGGTCGACCAAGTACTAGACTCTTTCTGACAATTCTTCAATATTGCAAGCTTTTATATACTATTGCTGGAGATAGGTAGAGGTAGGGACGATAGTCAAGGGACAGTGCGAGTCAGGAAGGGTACGAGGTTCAGGATGAGTAAGGATTAGAAATCGTGATTAGGATGTTTGGATGAGTAATGTTTGTGATGTGACTGAGTGGTGTTTGTATGGTCGTGTTGGTCATTCAATACTGTGTAACTTTTTCTTTCGTATATATGTACTATCTAAATTTTTGAATATTTCTTTTACAGTTTTCTCTGGCGTTACAAAGCTCGGGAGAGAATCCGCTAAATAGTCCACTATTATCCCCTTTGCGGTACGCTCAGCTTTCTTCCACTTCGCTGTTATGTTTAATGGAGTATCTTCGTCCACCACCTTTATGACATTTAGTTGGGTTAAAAAGGCACGAATTCTAAACTTCCAAATATCATAACGTTCTTCGTCGAAGGCTTTAATGTTTCTTTTCACACTCGCGACTTCCATTTTTCTGAAATCACACATTGTTCACAGTTCACAGAAGAAATGTATAGTATAATTTTCAGTATTTGTTTTTACTTCACGTTTTTCGACGTACAGGATTTTCACTTCCACACACTCTTAACACTTACAGTTTTTTATGTTGCCTTTTTTTCATTTTTTTTCACGTTTAATAGACGGCATAACCTGAGCCCGTAACCTATTGGAATTGCAAAGTTATGGGTTGTATGATTGAATTAAACAACAATATTTAACTGTAGAATATTTAGTCTTTATTCGTAACACGAAGATATATCTTAGACATCTGTTCAGTCTGACATCGGTTTCCAAACCTTGCGGTTCATCCGCAGAAGAAAGGCGAGAGTGAAGAGCCCTAGCGATGAACTCTTATCTTTGTATAATAAACACCATATATTCGTAGAACCCATGGCCAAAATAAGAAAGAAATTTTAGACATATATATCGTCACTGGAGATGGGTTTTGTAACATCATGGGACGGTTAGGAAATTCAACAGTATTTAAGATTTCTGGAAACAGAATTATCTGATGTTTTCGATGAAATGCCAATAGAACAAAGACAAAATCTTTGGTTTCAACAAGATGAAGCTCCTCCCCATTATGCTATAGTAGTTTGTACGTGGCTAAATAATAATTTCGAAAATAAATGGATTAGACGTGGCGGACCAATTGCATGGCTTCCAAGGTCGCCAGATCTTTCTCCATGTATCTTTTCCGTGGAACTATTTAAAATAAGTAGTTTTTCAGGCACCAGTAGAAAATGTAAGTGAATTACGAACAAGAATTACGATAACATGCAAATCAGTATCGGACGAAATGTTAAAAAGTGTTGAGAAACAATTTTGAAAGCGATTACAAATGTGTGTTTTCAATGATGGTGGACATGTAGAAGAATACAAAATTATCCAACTTGTAAATGAAAATTACAACCGATAATTTATGGTATTAGCAATAATCCTCAATCCGTTTATAATATCGTAATTGCAGTAACTTGATACGAATGCAATCAACGCTGCTCAGCAGCAGCAGTTGCTGATTGTTGGTCATCGACCAATGCAGAACGTAAACGTAAGCCAACAATCTACCTTTATCGAATTCATAATAATATCGTATAGCATCCCTTTGGATTTATGCTATTTATGGATTTGGATTAGTGCCTGCTGCTACTTTTTGAAGAAAAAAATATAGCATTCTATTTAAGAAAATTAGATTGACGTTCAGATCTCCTCCACTATTTCACACACAAGAAAACAATTAGTACTACATGATGTAGCCCCTCCAAACAACTTTTGTACGAACATTTTTTTAATAATTGTAACTCCTTCCGAGATATCCTGCTCTTCTCATTTATACAAGACACCCTGTACACATATACACTTATTACATATACATTTCCACCTCTGGGAAAAATTTTAATGGAAGATTCTTGAGGCCAAAATAAGGCAAAAATCAAGAATACCAATTTGTTTATTGAGGCTTCGTTAAAAAGTTATTAACGTTTAAAGTTCCATATCGACCGGAAAATTTTTCGGCAAAAAAAAAATTTCAAATCGTTCTGAAAAAATTATTTATGGTTGTGGAGGTCAATTACAATCATTTTTAGTGAATGGACATACCCCCGAAATCATACGCACTTTCGAGAAAAAAATTCGTGTAGGTGGGCAAATTTTATTAATAATTTTTAACAATAATTTTGTTAATAACTTTTTAACAAACCCTCAATAAACAAATTGGTATTCTTGATTTTCGTCTTATTTTGGCCTCTAGAATCTGTCATTAAAATTTTTGCCAGGGGTGACCGAACACCCTGTATATGTATTTTTAAATATATTTAACACGTTGACTGCCACGGTACTTTTCATGATTTCGGTATAAAAATATTCTTTTGCTTGTTGATTTTGAATAAACTTTATATGATTATATTATCTGTTCATCTATTAATAAATTTTGGCCAATCTTGATTTGTTGTTCTTCTCCCTGCGGCTATCTATTCCCATTAAACTGATATGTTACGAATTTCATCGTAGATGCACAGATAAGGCAAGTAAACAAGCTACGAGATAACTCGTAATTGGCAGTTAACGTGTTAAACATAAATATATAACAAACGGATAAAACAATTTGAAACAAATAAAATTCATTGTTCAAATAATTTGTGGTGATAACTTTATTATCATTCGTTATTTCTTACCGACTCTAAAAACAAATTATCTCAAAAACGAGCACTCGGAAGCAGATGAAATTTATACCAATTCAAATCACATAAAAGGAACTACTTTTAGTTAAAAAATGGAAGAATGGATATGTCTCGTTTTTTTGTAATCCTTTCTGTAATTTGGGAAATGTGACAAAGAAGCAATATGTTTAGAATCATTGGAACTTACTGATGTCGGTAATTATTTACTTCAGGGGACCTGTACTCCGATTTTAATGATTTTGAAATATGTTATAGAAAATAAGATTCTGAATAGAGTCTCATTTCAACAGCCGACGCGATACGACATGTTTACTTCTAGCTCGTACCGTTGATGTGTGTCGTAATTACGTAGTGTTAGCGAGTGCTGTTTGATAACAGTGGTGGTACCATTATACCACTACATTAAACCTCGACTCGTGTATACGTACACTATACATATCGCCATGACGCAGGCCAAGAACCAATACAGTGACAAAACTTTTGAAATTAATACATAACTTCGCCCAAACCGACACAAACCAATATATTCCAATGGAAAATAATAATATCGCCCAAAAAACCAATATAACCATACCTAGAACCTCATACGTAAACGTTGCGAAACACGAGTACACTCCAAATAAAGATCTGTGGGAGGAATTTGGTAGTCAAATTAAATGAGCCTTTTTCTGTTTAATAAATTAACGTATATGTATTTTTCACAATGTTCTCTCCACGTGTGCATCACACTCTCTCCATACATGGGACTTCCGCGCGTCCCCCTCTCGCGCCCCAGCGTTGCCAACATCCACACTCATTCATTCCCCACTCACTCACCAGACATACCACACAATAAAAATAACCCCACAAGATCAAGCGAAAATACTGTAGTCAGTTGAAGGTATTACCATCAAAGAATACGCTCCAGTAGTTGGGAACATAATAGAACCCAAAGCCATAAAATACTTGTCAAAAATTTCCAATGGAAGAATCTGCATGTATCTGGACAGTAAAGAAACAGTCACAAGTCTCACATCGAAACACAAAAGTATATTAATCATAAAACATAAAAGTTCGCTGTATGATGTTACCAGCCCAACGAATCATATTATCCAACATAGCACCTATAATCCCAAATTCAACAATCGAGAACATTTTTAGAAAAAACAATATTAGAGTACATTCAAAAATAACCTCCCTAAAAGTAGAAATCACAGATCCAGACCTGTCACACATAACTAAGTTTTAGAAGACAGATTTATATAGATTCAGATGATGCAGAAACATACATAAACCTAGCTCCTTTCAAATTACAATAGATAACAAATCATACAGAATATTTGCTATTACAGCAAAACAGACATGTTTTAACTGTAATCAAGAGGGACACATTGCCAAGCAATGCTCAAATAACGCAAATCCAAACGAGACTAGTTTACAGGCCAATTCAGATGCAATTTAAACTTCACCCCATACCATCGACCACCCCAAATAAATAGAAATATATTACTGAAATACAATAGAATGCCCAAAAACAGAAACCCAAGAGGTCTCTAACACAACCGAACAGAGAGAAATAGAAACAGTAGATTCGAACGTAAACAAAACAGAAATCAAAAGATTGTTATCCACAACATCAGAAGACAGCACGAAACCAGTCAAATTAAGCGATTTAAATTTCAAGACTCCCAAATTAATACCAACGAAAAAAACCCATAAATCCTCTAAACAATCTATCAAGAAATCAAAACGGCCCTCATCCCTCGACTTCACACTTGACAAAATTGATGATATACTCGAACCAGCCAAAACGTATATAGAAGACCAAGAACACAACCATATACAAAACTACCTCCAAATTAAAAGTTTTCTAGAAAATGCAATCAAAGCACCAAGTCCAATAGAAATATCAAAAGACTATACAACCAATACTCTAGCCTCGGCATAAATGCTACAAAAAATTCGCCCTCTACTCAAAGAGCAAAGCATAAAAAACAGGATATACCGACTGAAAAATTAGTTAACTCAAGACCCACAAAGAAAACAAAACACAAACTGGTCATTGGAAATAGAAAGTGATTCCTCTTAATATAAATGAAACATATAATACAATGTGGAACATAAACCAACGCGGTTTCGCAGACCGGCGTGTGGCACCTCATGGGGACCAAGGTTTTGAATGGCTACCTCAACCTAACCCAGATCTAACCTATCCTCACTGGGTAGTATGTGTGTGATGTTAAGATCAAAATTCGATTGAGCAATTTTGAATATCAATGTGCATGGCCAGCCACAAATCGATGGATTGGGTTAGGGTTAGGGTAGATTTATTATTCAGCCCGCCATTACACAGTCTACCACGCAAACCGAAGTTTAAAGATAGTAGAAATCACTCCGTTTTAGGTTCACCCGTTATAGTATTTTGGTCGCTGGCTTCTGCGATGATGTTTGAACAGCAGATAAGTGACGGACGAACATTGATGCACACAGTGCTACGAACACGCACGTATAGGTAGAATTCAATGTAGTAGAACGGAAGGAATTTTGCAAATATCTCGGAAACTAAGGCTATGCCGTGGTTATATGTATAGGAAAAAAAGTTGTTCAGAATCTTATTTTCTATAACGTATTTCAAAATCATTAAAATCGAAGTATAGCTTCCCTGAAGCAAATAATTACCCTGATGTCTTTAACACTTTGACTGCCACGTAACCCATATATAGGTGATAGGATTTACCACTACAATACTAGAAAAATAAATTCTCAAGTTAAGACGTCGAGGGAAATAAAGTTGGACGGAATTTATGAATTTCAACAAGGTTACGAAAATAAATACTGAAACAAATTTTAAGTTATATAGCTTACAATAGTGTAAAATCGAAATTTTAATCTTGCAGAATATTATACAGTTTTCATCTGGCAGTGAACGTGTTAAACACGAGAATTTTTAATTATTAAAACTAAAGCAGAACACTTTAAATTTATTTTCAAGAAGAAGAAAAAAATAATTTTAAATACAACAAAAATATACTGAATAAATATATGGTACGAGTTAACTATTTAGGCTTGCGTGATTATTATACGTCTTTGAACGTAATGATTAACCCCAATCTGTTATTTATGTTACCAAGTTACGATATTCACATATTGGAGGAGTCTATCAATTCCATGAAATGAAATACAAAATTAAGGCATTCAATATTTTTATTTTTGTTCACGGATCGTGACAGTGTGCGCTGTGGAAAATAGAAGAGGAATGCGTTTAATTCCCTTTAGTGGACAGTTATTTGTCACCCCGTTTCTGCAAGAATGCCCGCCGAGTGAAAAAGTATAGAATTTAACGTCGACGCAATAAACCGAAATGATTTTCCTCGCGCACCTGCGGCTCTTGTTGATTCCGATGATATCCTGTTTCCGGAACGATAGAGGAGCGTATCGTTAACCGAGGAATTAATAGGGCAAGGGATAAGCGTTCGAGCGTGTAAGGCTGAGTAGTGTGGGGAAGAAGGAGGTCGAATGCGCGGCGAACGTGTGCATCGATGTATACCGGAAATCGATTTCTCCCGCGGGAGATTTTCTCATTCGTACGTGAAATGGATGGAAACGGGCCTGATCTGAAACCAAGAAACCCAATAATTAAATGCGTGCAGGCAAATATTCACCAACACGTTGGACACACGCTCGCCGAAGGCCTTTGTTCGACCGGATTTTAATACATCGCGATCACACGAAGGTTATTCTCCAATCCCCCAACAACATACAGTACCTGGACAAATCTATTCGGACAAACATTTGTTGTATAATTTCAGTATGGAGTATAATACATGTTACGTTAATTAATTAATACATGGAGGAAGGGATGATATGTTGTAACAAAATTAATGAACTATTACAATAAATTTTTAATATCGAGTAAAATTAAATGTTTCAAAAGTATTCGGACGATGGTTACACATAACTGTAACTAAAAAAAAGAAAGAAATTTCTTACAATTACTAATTTTATGATTGCTCGCATCCTTTTTGTTATGGATTTCAAAAATTTTTAATTTTCGAATAATTAAAATAGTATACTATATATATATATATTTCAAAGAGTATATTTGAAATAATTCGTTTTTAATTTTTAATTTCTCAGCTTTCTTGTATCATTTTTGCATAAATATCAAGAGCAATTTTTTATGAATCTGCAACTGATAAACGACGATTCTTCTTGTTTGTCCCCTTGTTAATATAGTTCGTGAAATGTCTAGCGAAGACTAAAGGACCAAGTTAATAATAAAAGACAATTTACAAGACCTATATTTTATTAATTTAAAATATTAGTAAGCAACTACTTGTACATTTGAAATATACAAATAGTTTAATTGGAAACGGTCCAACATTGCTGTTGTAACAGTATGATAAACTGAATCAAAATCTGACGAAACAGAGGTAACTTTCATTTCCTTTCTCGTATTCGATAAAAATCTCCCCCAATTCTCGAAGCGGATACAGGTTATTTACAGAACGAAGGTCAGCTGAGGTTTTCTATGAAAACAGGATCTTGGGAATTTGAGACAATATCTCTTAGAGCACCACCAATTTCAGAGTCCAATAACTCCCTCCCTACTATCGCCAGTTCGTGGATATCGAGATTGTAAAAACGGTGACGGTAAACTTCTTCTCTATCGAACCAGTCTTTTCCGTGCAGTCTGTCGAAAATGAAATTTTCTTAATTAAAACTTGAATAATTTCTGTTTGCTCTCACTCTTTCGGAAATGAACCCCTTCGGCGGTTCATGACCTATCGAGATTTTGATTGAACCGATATTTGTCTGTAAGAAAGTATATTTAAATTGACTCTTTATGAATGGATATTTTTCCGAATGAGGAAAATTTTCATCATCGTTGCTATTCTAATTTTTACATAAAATTATTATAAAAGTTGCCTTTCATTGCGTTTTAACATTCGTGGCAGCCACTATTCATTCCTCGATAAAATGGCATTCTTGCACTTGCTAAATACCTCGAGCAATATTTCAGCAGATCGTTTCACAGGGTGAAAATGGTTAAATTCCTTTCTGATTGGAGATATGTAATACGATGCCTTTGTCCAATAATGAATTTTCCTTTATGGAAGAATCGTTGAGTTTCAGAGAATAGTAATCTACAAATTAATTAGTTACAGAACGTTACAATACGTTGAATATTTTGTTCACTGTATCTTCGTCTTTTATAACAAAAACAATATTTTATAGTGCTTGTTGAATTTGTATCTGACAGAAGATGAAATAAAATAATTAGAATTTCATTTAATTATGTTGATTCTCATCTCGTTCCTTCTATGCCAGATCCATTAATGTGAACATTTTTACCGTTGACAGTAAAGATTGTAGTTTAAACTGTTAAATGTTTTGTTTACTCTTAATTTTAAGCAAAACCCATAAATCTGTGCGATTGATGACAATCATGATTATACTTCGAACTTGATACATGAATAATTCATTCTATTATCATATATATAATATTTATACTATTATATTATATAACTAATTCCACATTCATTCAATGTAGAAATCCAATAAATGTTTGAATATGTAGCCTTCATAAAATTACTTGATCATATAGATCAAAGATTTAGGGTTAAAAGTATAAACCACTGCTTATAAAATCTACAATAGTTTCTAGAAAATCGACATAGCTGTCACGAATTAAAGATTTAGATGGTGTTACACATTTCGAAAATTAAACAATGAATACAATACCCAACAGAATGATAAAATGAATTTGTGCAAATAAAATGAAGTAACTCCATTTAAAAACTAAAGTGCATATTGCATTGTTTCTGTTGCACCAAATAAACAAATTATCACATCAAAACGTAGTTTCTATTGCGGAATTCGTCAACGTGATAAATGGTTGTTGAATAAGAAATATTTTTAATACAACAAAACTAAAAGTTCAAATAATTTAAACCTAGGAATTGTCCAGTCTAGGCAATGGGTATACTCTACTATAGATAGGTTCTGCACGACTTATCCATCTGTTAGAGAATCGTTCGTTCAAGAATAGTCTGACTACTGGACTGAAATATGGCGGTGTACCTTCATGCATAAATCACATGGCGAAGTGCAACGTGTAATGGAACTTCTTCCAATAATTCAAGTAATTCATTATTCGAGAGAATGATATGCTTCATCACGCATAAAACTTGTTCACCCTTCTTAAATTTTCCATTTTCAAAATTAAAAGTTACATAAACCTTCTCCTTACGAATATGCTTAGTAATTAGATTGTTCATGTTCCTGTATGATAATTATTTTATACAATAATTTTTGGATAAAAAATGTCGAATTTATTTCTTCCTGGTGTCGAAATTTGTCGAAAAAATGAACATGCCAACCCCAGGGCGATGTTCATTTTCAAAATTGTTACTGTACATAGAATCATTATTGTACGTAATGAGAAACAGTGCTAGCGGCGTTCTAAAAAATGGCATTGTTCCCTTCGATCGTAGTGTAAACCCAGTCATTTATTTTTACTTAACAGTAACAGTCTTTTATCCTAAATTGTGCAATGTACTTACATTTATTAGAAAAGAAATCAGGTAAACGTGTGTTGTTTTTAGAAAAATGTGAATACGAGTAAAACATTAATACGACTTATTAATTTTTTTAAAAACTTCAGAAGGTCGGATAAGATAGTGGTCGATTATTAAATATATTCTAAACTGTTGTAGGAAAACGTATAAATTGTAGGTATTATGAAAATGTATTAATAATTGAAACTGTACGAAGCTTTTTTAAAATTACCTTTGTGGCACCCTTATGGCCGCACGATGGCGCTTTACATTGAAGTTGGTCGACCGTAGGGGAACCTCCAAATAAAGGCTCGCCAATCTGTCGCGGGGAATTCTCGTACTTGTGTATTACTATTGAAACAGTTTTATAAAACATCTCTTCTTCGCTACCTTTGTAATTTCGCTGTACGGTTTATTAGATCTGAATAAATTACATTTTATATTACTATCGGATCACAACCTTAAACGTTAAAAATAGTAAAACTTGAGTTTAAAAATTCATAGTACGTACAGTGGTCCCTCGTTAATGTTCGCTACATTTTCCTTCGACAACGTACGTAGCGATCCAGAATAGCACCTCCATCGATAACGATCACGTTGCGGAACGAGCTAGAGAACGTTAGCAAGGAATTACAGTACGTTAGTAGCTTGAAATGTTGTTAATAATATTGTTATTTTTAACGCGGAATTTTAAAGTTAAGAGAAATTTTTTTAGCCAGATTTCGAACATTTTCGAGTACGCCGACGCAAAGAGATTTTAATGTACGAATCGTCAGATATAATGGCCGTCGTTAATTCCACTCATCAGGGAGGTTTTGATAAGAAAGGTGGAGATCGTGGTGTCCAAGGAACGAGGGCTAGAAAACTGAGTGCGATGAGAGACTGTGCTCGTGCAAAATTAAGTGGTAACCTTAATATAATCCAACCGACAGGATGAAACATGGCCTCGCCGCGCCAGTTTTCTTTTTTCCGTCGTGGTGTACTTTGTCTTTCCGTCGATTAAATTCGTTGCAATAACCGTACCGGACCAAAGGGATTTGTCAGATTATGAAAACTCATTTCGGTCTTAGACAAGCATTGTACATTTATAACGTTCTTGGCTGGAATTTCAGTCCTCTCCGGTAAATAAAGATCTATACGAATAATACAATAGAAAGGGTGCATGAATGAAGCTGCTGATGAAATTCTTTTGCAACTTCATAGCAAACTTCCTTTTATTGCATAAAATTTTAAAAACTTACTGCGAATGATCTAGTTTTGTAATGTACTGCTTTATATATTTGGTTGACGAAAGAGTTCTTGCGCTTCTTTATATTTAAATAGAAAGTAATCCTTTTATGGTAGAACATATCTTCATCCAATAATGAATTTTCCGTTCTAATTTGTAATTTATTTGCATTTTTTGAACAACTTCGTAATTCCTTAGTCACATCTTTATCTCCTCGTAAAAGAGCTGATCAATTGTTATTTAATAGCTTATTAAAAATCAAAGGTTTATCTGTAACTAAGGACCACTCTAGTGGCCATCCAGGGCTCCAAGCAAACGTGACCGAATGTTTTTTCGAATGGCTGATGACTACGTCTAGGGTGAATGAAATAAAGTGAAAGAAAGAATGAAAGAAAGAGTGAAAGAAAATTAATTTGATGAAAAAGATATGAGGTCCAGGAAAAGCATGCGGCAGTCAATGTGTAGAGAGTGATACGAGCGAGGTTTTGTCTGAGCAAGAGCGCATCGTGTGTTATATTTATCATTTCTTTTGTTATATAATAAACATTAATTGTTGAAATAGTCCCTCATTATTTTCCTGCCTCGAAACACATCCGCGAGGGATTTAATCAAAATAATCCCGACAATATTATATGTTTTATAGTTGACTTTCCTGATGATATCTTGAGTGAATTTAACAAATATTTAAAAAAATAGTCTTTTCAAAGATATTAATATTCAACGTGATATTAGGGACGTTGAAATGTTTAATTTCAACAAATACGTTTAAACTCAATTTTACGTTGTTACATATCATTCATGCATGGGGCTGAAACGTTTGGTGACTTGGGCGTTGGCTCGAGCATCTAGCGTGCAACCCTTTGAACGGGGTTGACTCATGCCGTATGCGCACACCCGGCCCAATTTTCATTGCCTTTTATGGTAATGCCCCGCCTTAGTACTGAGCATTTTCAACTATATAAGGGCCGCGGTTTCTTACTCGGGGAGCTCAGTTTTACCTAAACTCTTGGCACGACGTTACTGTGACACTCAGGGCAAGATCGGGCTATAATCCCCTTCAAGCAACTATCTACGACTATCTACCTTAGCGGTTTATCAGTGAGTGTCCATTAATCGAGTGCGAGCTCCCGCGAACGCGCCGCGTAAAAGCCGATAACAAATCTTTTGCCTTCGAGGCAATTTAGTAATTGTACAACTTCTTGTAAATCCATAGCTGTACTTGAGCATCGTCAAAAATATATATTCAAGTTATTATTCCTTACGTGTGTTATTCACTCAAAGCAACCCTGAACCATATTAACCGTAAGGCTAGGGGTATCTCACGAACCCGGTACACCTTTACCGCTCGAGGTGTACCATCACGACAGAGAGCAAGATCCTAAAACATCCTAAAAACCTACGTGGCTCCCAGGGTATAAAGCCCCTGGTTCGTCCACTCCTACTAGCGGCTCCCAGGGTATAGAGCCCCTGGTTCGTCCGTGAAACCTTACATCTTCCCTATAAATCTAACCCCGTGGCTCCCAGGGTATAGAGCCCCTGGTTCGTCCACGTAACCTCCACCTACGGCTCCCAGGGTATAGAGCCCCTGGTTCGTCCGGACCTCCTTTCTTTTCCTAACCATAGCCAAAACCACCGGTCGAGTACTGCCCCTCGACCGAATCCAGGATCTCGCGCTCCCGCTCGTAACAACGTTTTTTATAAAATTCGTTTGTGGATATTTATTTAATATTTGATTTTTAATCCCAGATAAAGTTCTTAATTAAAGTCAATAAATTTTCAATTTGAGGTAGCCCGCAGCTGACTCGATATACATCCGAAAGAAAATTGTTGGAAAATAGTTGAAAACGCTGTGGCCAAAAAATGCCCAAAAATAAAATCGATTCGCAAATAGCAATTTATAGAATAAGGTTTTAGGAAATTTTTATGTAAAATTTGTATATAAAAACATTAGTATTGTTGTTTTTAATATTTACCCTCCGAAGTATTATTTTGTTGTCTTTGTTTTGTTCTTATATTAATAGAGTAACTTGTATCTTATTGTTAGATAACTCTATTATAATTTAGATATACAATAGTGAATTTAGAAGCTGCTTAATTCATCAAGTATTAGCGTATCATTTAACAGATATTTAGAAATTTATTTTACATTGCTTTACAATTTATTTTTATATTATATGATTATTAAGGAATAATGTTGTGTCTTGAATAAAATACAATGTAATATTTTTGTAACCTCTCGTATAATATATAATGAATAAACAAAATATTATATTCAGTTATAGTAATTTACTTGCTTTCTCTTGTTTGAAATACTCCCAAATTTTTAGTTAATAAAATTGTATCCTACGTAACAAGGATCTTTCACAAAACATCATGTTTGCTTATCAATACAAGTGTCTCAGTATTATTAAATATTCCTATGTATAGAAAACGCGGTAACTTCAAAAAACGAACACTCACAACAAAATTATTTTTGCTTCATAAAGTATGTTTTAATAAAGCTTGCAGAAAATAAACATGAACGACTAAAAAGAAATAATTTGGTACTTAATGGGTAAAGTTGGTAATGTTAAATGGTTCACTCTGTATAATTATTAAACGGAAATGACACCATTCCTAATACGCATTATAAATTAAGAGCGTGTAATGCACAGTGAATGGACAAATTAAACTTGGCTGATTAATTTCGACAATACTTCAAAGCGTTTCTGAAACTGTATGTAATCCCCTCTAGTTCGCGATATAACTCGACTCTTCTCTCCTTTTTACCTTTATTAATCCCTTGTTTACGCCCACCCTTCCAGCTCTAACCCCTCTTTTCTGTTCTTTGTATCGTCGAATGACACTGTACGCTCGACAAAAGCGAATTAACAGCGCAAAAGAAAGATGAACGCATCCTCGATGACACGTTCGCAGACGCTCTCTAATGGGGTTTTTCGCTTACAAATGAACGGACTTTTAGAGTTGATGCTCGGAATTTAAACCGGCGAACGATGTGCTATGGCATTGTTAATTGAATATTACCGTGGTATTACGAAGTTGTTATAAGGATGCTTGAATTTTTGTTCATCTTCTTCTAGCGTCTTCTAAACAATGGACTATGCTAAAAAATGGTCCAAAAATTTCTACATAACATACATCTATACATCTAAGGACTCAGAAAACAATAATTATTTAACCAGAATGTGATAGCAAATTGTAATGCATTAAGATACATAGCAAACATCAGTTACTAAATTAACCTTTTGTTTTACGATTTATTTTCAAGCAGACGTAATCATTTCTTATAAATAAATCGAACCTATGTGATTTTTAATTAAATTATTTATAAATTAGATACGACATGTTTTTGAGCTAACTCTAAAGCTAAAGTTAGTGTGAAATAACTATTTATAATTCCCACCTTATTTTATGAAAAGACATACGCGCACCACTAAGGATAAGAGTGGCTCGTTGGGCCTGAAATGCGTCTGTTTCGAAAGTACGCTCAATGTAGAATGTGCAATGAAAAATGATCAGATACTTTTCTTTTGTAGTTGTAATATTTAGTAAATTAAGTTCACATATGTCATGTGTTAATAATATAATACATGTATGAGTTCTTGAGATTTCGTTTTCTTTCATTTGATTCAACGTTATGGGTTAGAAGTCAAGTGCTAAGTGCGCAGTTCCACAAAACAACTAACAGTTAGCTTGGTATGTAGTACAGAATTTCTGTCAATTTTAATTAACACGTTGATTGCCCTGTCATTTGTATTTGAGTGACGTTCATGTTTATTCTGTTACGAATGATATTAAATTATATTAAGTACGTATTTCTGTCAGAGTTTGATAGGTACAATAAAATGATGATACAGTGGAACGTCAATTTCCGAATTAATAGGCAGACAAATTCATTCTGATAATCGATTTCTTTGGACCATAGGTCGAATAATATTTAACAGAATAACAGGGAATACAATAAGTTTGAAAATGCTTATTGCATGACAAAATTTATGGTTAACGAAATAAGTATAAAAAGTAAAGAAATAATTGTATAACATCCAATCAGCGTTTCAATTCGTGTTTTAGATCCTCTTCAGGAGGCTGTAAAAATATATTAATGATTACGTACATATAGTAATAATACAAACAACTTTTTAGGTCATAAATAAAGTGTTAAAAAAACATACAAAATAATGGAATCATTAGTCCACTTTTTATTTAATTTTTTTGTTTTATTTTGTTTCAAAATTCTAATAAATTGGATTTATTATTTTTAACTTTGTTAATCGTAAAGTTTTGAATATTATATATGTTTTATAGTTGAACTGGAGACACTTTCGTCTTCTTTTAAGCATTCAATAACATTTTATTTTCCTTTCAATTTCAGTTTTACACTTTAACTTTTGCTATACTGTATATAAAACGTATAATTTTAACGTATCGTACTAGAATCATAATACAATTTTCTTTGTATAATGCATATTTCTGTGTTTATACTGTATCAGGCGTAAGGCTTGTGATGCAATAAACACATAGTTCGTGTTGTGCTTCAATAATCTTTCAGATAATTTTTGTTTTACCGTAATTAT
This sequence comes from Colletes gigas, assembly GCF_013123115.1. Taxonomy (NCBI): domain Eukaryota; kingdom Metazoa; phylum Arthropoda; class Insecta; order Hymenoptera; family Colletidae; genus Colletes; species Colletes gigas. The sequence continues at coordinate 1,063,559 of NW_025106675.1, forward strand.
GAAAATAATTATTTAAATAATAAATGTGATACATTAAAAACAGTTTAATTCATTAATTACCACATCACCCATTCCTGGGTGGTTATTTATTTTTCCGTTTTCTAGTGATCCTATTTAATATTTAATATTTAATTTTCCTTGCAGATGTTTAAAAGTATTTCCTCTAATGATGAGCAAAGTTACTTTAACTCTAGGATACTACAATACAGTACTGCATTCTCCATTCATTTGTTATTTATGTTTTCTGATCATTTTCTGTCAGGAAAAGACTTATCCAGTAACATAATAATAATAATAATATCAAGAAAGTGTACATTTCGAAACGCACAGTTCTATTATTGTGTATATATTACACATAGTTTGTAATAGTTGATTATAATTTCATGTTTTTTTAAACTCTACTTTTACTTACTTTTATAGTTGGAATATACAGTTCCTCGATATAATGTTAACGAGATCACTATATATATACGTGTTATAGAACTAAGAGAAATTTCATCATTGTAGTGCTTCGGACACTAATAATCTGACTATTTTCTATCACTATTGCTCGCAATACTGACACTTCGAACATTATCATCACCGCTTGAATGGAATTGATGATTCCATGTTCTGCTTCTGATGGATTTCAAATGAGAAACTAATTCGACGCATCGTATATAATTAACTAAAGGAAATTGCAATTATATACACAGATGTCTCTGCATTTCGTCGGTATCAGTTATCCATGAAGTCATTTATAACCGAACACGCATACTGATGATCCATGGTTGAAGCGATGGTCCAATATGTTTTTCGCGAGGATATCGTGAATGATTCCGAAAAGCAGGTTAATCATCGAGTTAACGACAGTCGGATTGAAATAAATTATTGCCAATGTTTCAGTAAATCGAACGCCGAGACGCGTGTATTTATTAAAGAGATATATTTAATTTTTGTATTAGGGAATTACACATTTTTCTCTCAATACATCGATACGACGTTATCTACTTTTAGAATTGTATGTATATATTATTATATACACCAGGTCAAAAAGTAGTTGGCATTCGTTACTTAATTATATCATTAAGAGTAAATAAATTTTTGTTGATCTACGAAGCAAAACTGGACCAGAATTAAAAGGTTTATTTCGACGTTTCGACTCAAGTTTATTAAAACTGGCAATGATATAGAAATGTATAGAACGGTGAATTATAATAATTGAGAATAATTATATTGTAACATTGTGGATTTAATACACAGGAAATATGTACTTACATCGTTTCATAACTTTTAGTAACATTCATGGAATTTTTTACAAGAAAAAATATGGAAGTTTTGTTTGTTATATATACTTCAACAGATGTATTTAATCTTTGAAAATACTATGAGAATGTAACAAAAGTAAATTCCATCTTTCTTAATTTTTAAATGATTAAATAATTTTGCATCTTCAGTTAAAACAATCTTTTCTTCGTAAGGGGATTGTATATATGAAATTCTTCCTCTGCAATCACATTTTATTACAGAAAATATAAAAGAATGATACAAGCGGACGTTGCAATCTATAGTGACGATGTAAAGGCTTTCAACTCGAGTTAATACGTTAAAATGGACGTCTTCAATCTTGTTCAGTTTGGTTCTGAAGATCAACAAGGAGTTTAATTACTTCTTATTATATCAATTCATAAAATTCTATAAATAAACTAAACATTTTATTTTGATATATGTATATTGGAACACTCATAGAAAATAGTTCAGTAATTATTCTTTATGGTATAATATAATTGAATGTAATAATATCACCTTTGATTTTCCTTGTAATGCAATGCTATATGTTTTTAAAAAGAATGCGTTTATTAGAGTAATTAGCAAAGTCATTCTTATTGAACATGCTATATTATAATATTAGGAAGTAAGTCAAAACGAAAATTTAAATTTAATTTATTCTTATCTCTCTTATCTTCTTATCTCTTATGAGATGATTTTTTCTCATTAGGGAATATTTTCTGTAATTGTAAATTAATGTTAAATCAGAGATTATGTCAAGTAAAGTGAATAAATTTCTGTAGACATTACTTTTTCAATACTAATGGCATCACTAATTACAAGTAAAAAGGTGTTTTTATAAGCAAAACAATCATTATTTCGAATGCAATGTTTGCTTTTGGAGTCACTGTTCAACAATTTCTTAGACTAATTTACCATGGTATTTCATGGTAAAGTGAACGGGTCATCTGAATGACATGTTAGTACTCACTGTTGCAGACGGTGGTGGAGGTCTGTCAGAACAAGAGACAGTGCAAATTCAACACCAGCCCAAATAAGTTTCAACATGATCCCTGTCCTGGATTTCCGAAATACATCGAGGTTGCCTACAATTGTCGACCATGTAAGTAATTTCTTTTTATTCTTTTAATTTTAATAAAATCTAAAACGCCTTCAGAACTACGTACGCGATTAATTTAACGAGTGCATCTTCGAGTTGTAGTACATTTTGCATTCCAGTTCTTATAACAAAATTTGTCAACATGTTTGGCAGGTTATTCCAGATCCATATTTACTAAATCTTTATTGCTTGTATTGAATCCAATTTACTTACTAAGTTTGAATAGTGATTTTAAAAACACATACACTATACATTAGGAACATGCACATATATTCTTTAATTTTGAAATTAGATTGCTTGAATTATTTAATAATGACTAGTTTAATTATAAATAATCCTGTACGTTAAATTTGTCTACTAGTTCCAAACTGCGAACTTTTAAGAAATAAATATTGCATATGAAAGTCAGAAATACACAAATTTTGTGTCTTATACTAACCAATGACGAAATCATACAATGTTTTCTATTTGCACATTCATGTTTTCCTCTTAAAAAAGCTTTTAAATTTTCATAACTTTTACCAGAATAAGAATTTTAAATTAGATCTTTAAGTCAAGTACTTATATGTTTGCAAGTTCAAAAGTAATTCTGTCGTGCTAGAATAATTCCACGCGAGCGTTCTTTTTTACCGACTGATTTATAGCAATATTTTTTGCTTAGAAAACGTCCTATTGTGCAAAATATACAGAGTGAAGAAAAATGAAGAATGCAGTATTTTAAAATAACGTTTTCAAGAAAATCGATTTTGAAGTTGTGCCTGGAAACAGTTAACTCCAAGATAATTCTTTGATGGATCTTATCGTTTATTTCTCGTTAATAATGATTACACTAATAAAATAGATTCTACAGAAAGGGAGACCTACACTAAAGCTCACTAAATCGTTATCTAAGAATTAAATGCACGCATACTTAGCACATTTTCAAAACCACTTTTCTTGAAAACGAGATGTTATTTAAAAAAAATGTATTCTTTATTTTCGGCTTTATTTTGTATGCAGAATTACCCACTGATCGGTAATGACCCGCTATGCGGGATATTCTGTACATACAGTGGTAGACATAATTATTGGCACAGCACGCGATTTGGTATAAAAACGTTAAAAACTATTGAAGAATTGTTTATATCACTTCTTTTTTGTACGTAACTTTATTCACAATATCTTATTTATTTATACATAAAGGCAGAACAAAATTAATAAAATAGAAAACATATAATTAATGAAAATCTGTTTTATCATCGTCTGATACCTGGACAAAAGTATTGGCGCACATTTGAAAATCTTTATTTACCAACACTTTTTTGAAAATATAGTGTTAGTTTCTTGTTGAAACAAATGAAGTCGATCCCAACAGTCATTTCAATCGTTGTCTGCGAATCTGATTGTATTTCTAATTGTTGTTTTCACGATTCTTTTGAAAATGTCAAGAAAAGGAAAAGAAAGTACACCGGAAGAAAGAAAAATAATATTTAAGTTATATGAGGAAGGCAGATCTTATTCAGAGTTAGGAGAAATAATGCAAAGAAGTCATTTTACGATTCGAAGCATAATTAAAAAATTTGCAAACACGTCAAGTACTAGCAATCACATACGAAACGGTCGTCCCTCGAAATTATCGAAAAGAGAGAAAAGGAAAATAATTAATATAATAAAACTGAATTCGCGAATATATTCTTCAGAAATTGCAGCACTATTTGAAAAAGATTATGATAAAGATATCAGTTCGAAAACAGTTTGCAGAATCTTGAATAATGCTGAATATTTGGCATACATCGCTCGAAGAAAACCGTACATTAGTGAAATGAATAAAAAGAAACGATTAGAGTTTGCAAAAGAATTTTTTAATAAAGATAATGACTTTTGGGGCCAAGTTTTGTTCTCTAATGAAAGTAAATTTAATATTTTCAAATCAGATGGTCGGGTATTAGTATGGAGGAAACGCAATACCGAATAGGACATAAAGAACCTCCAAGCTACTGTCAAACATGGAGTTGGTGGAGTCTGTATATGGGGTTGTAGTCCTCAGCCGGACTTGGGGAACTAGTGTTCATTGAAGACTCAGTAGATGCCAAAACTTATTTAAATATCTTAAAAGAAAATTTAAAGAAAATTGCAGAAAACTTAAAGTTACCAGCAAACTTTTATTTTCAGCAAGATAATGCACCCGGAGATATGGCATATACAGTTTGTCAATGGATTGTTTACAACACAGCACACACTTTAAGAACACCCCCCCAAAGTCCGGATCTTAATCCAATTGAAAATATTTGGTATCAGTTGAAAAAAAATATTCGTAAACATTTCGAATAAATCGGAGTTAAAACAAATAATTTCAGCAGAATGGTCTAAAATCAGCATTGATTTAACAAAGAAGTTGGTCCATCCTATGGCAAATAGATTAAAAGAAATAGTGAAACGAAGAGGACATGTTACAAAACATTAAATTAGAATTTAATACGGTGTTATATAAAATGTGCCAATACTTTTGTCCAGATATCAGATGATAATAATAGAACAGATGTTCATTAATTATTTGCACTCTATTTTATTAATTTTGTTCTGGCTTTATGTATAGGTAAATGGGATATTGTAAATAAAGGTACGTACAAAAAAGAAGTGATACAAACAATTTTTTCAATAGTTTTTAACGTTCTTATACCAAATCGCGTACTGTGCCAATACTTATGTCCACCACTGTATGTATTGTAAAAAGAAGTGGACTTCCGTCGAACGCCAAGATGTGCAATAAAAACGGTCAAGGTGGATTCGAAAGGTAGAGGTGTGGGTGTAGATCTCTAGATCTGTTCTCGAAGCAAGATCGTTTTTCCTCGCGGCACTTATCGATGCCTTTTTACCGGCACGTTGAACATTAGCCTAGTTCACGGGGCTGCCGGAAGACCACGGATATCGATGTAGCTTCGAGGGGATTCTTTGCTCGTGTTACAGCAAATGGCGGAGAAACACGAGGAATTCTTTTCCGACGTACCTTCGTTGATGAACGTCATTTCAACCGTGGCTCGCTTTTCTCGAGAACCATGTACGACGATGAGTATATCGCGATATCAAATTCTGTGATTTATTCTTTCAATTTACATGAAAAACGGCTAAAGACAACGATTTAAAATGACTGATTATGGACGATAACGGAATACTCGTTACCCGAGACTGTTTACTTTTATCGTGTTCTTTTTAAACGATTAAAACTTCGATGTAGCCGTAAAGAGAAGAAATTTAGAGAAACGTTACTTTGAAACAGAAAATTAGTTTGCTTCCTCGAACCTGAATTTTGTTTTCTCTAGGCGAAAAAATATTTTTGATGTTATTCGAGGCTGAGTAAGTGTAATTGAATTTAATAATTCAAAATTTGAAATTTCTATAATTTCAATAAAGTAGGTAAATTGAGTAGTTTAGGCTAGTCAAAACATTAATGCAACAAATTTTGCGATAGTAGGCGTGAATTTTACGTATCAGAATTTCAGTTTTATGGAGAATTTAATTTAAAACAGAAATAAAAGTTTGCAAATAATATGTATTAATATTAGTGAACAATTTCATTCGATCCCTGCAGCTCCGTTTATACTTCGATACCTTTATTGTTCCATACGAAATGCATGAATTTTTTAAAGCGATAATCCATTGTTTATCTTTTCTTTAAAATAGGGATTTACGTGAATAGGTAGGTCAAGACTTTAATAACAGGAATGTTTGCGTAAATCCTATATTATTACGTCTGGAATAATGAAGTCGTACTTTTTAACATTCGTACTCCTAAGCTTAAAGAACGCATTAATTTTTTTGCCACGGAAAAAGAAAAACAGTTTCGCTTAACGACCAGCAATAAAGGACGAAATAATCGTACCGTGCGACCGAGAAAATATAAAAACAGTGCGGCATGGAAATAATATTTCCGAGTTCCGCGAGATTCGTATCTGTATCCAGAGTCGTGGAAAGTTAATATGCCTTATATAAAATGATCCCACAATGGATTCACACGAAACTACTGTCCCGTGAGGACGACATTTTTCCTTTTCAAATCACGATTTGGCGGTGAAACGACAGTTTTCATTTGTAATTGGGTCGTAAACAGTTTTGTTGCAGTTTGCCAGCGCGATTTCAAACAGGATGTATTATATTGACAAATTCTATTCACGAGTTCTAACGAACCTAATACAGCAAATCTTGGATAAGCATGGTTAATTTTCAGTTTCTAGAGTTCGACTTTGTATCTTGCCGGCGACAGCGAATGAAGAATAGCACAATTGAAACTTATTTATGTTTTATTTTTTATTCATGGAGCATTTACTAACCCTTTGCACTCCACTGGCGCTGTTATGGCGACAAACATAATACGTACCATAGCTCGATTGAAGTTTCATTTATGATGACAAAAATTGAATTTAATAAATAGATAAATATAATTTAAATTATAGGTATTCGTACACATGTTTGTGGAAAGAATATTTTTTATTTCTAAAAATCACATCACAAAACTTGATTTGGTATTGCTAATCGTTCATATTAATAAACACTCTCGGAATGCAAAGAGCTAATATATTTATGACGTTTTTCTGATTAAAATAAGAATAAACACGATATAACTTGCATCATGTTTGCGTATTTAACGAGTGACAGTAGCTCATTTTCAGCAACACGGCATCCTATAACACGGTTTCGCTATAACACGATTCATAAATTGCGAGAACCCTCCTACAACACGGCATCTTATAACACGGTTTCGCTTTAATACAATAAGAAAATTGCGAAAACCTTTGTACAACACTGTACTTCTACAGCACTGGATAATATGATTTTTGTTTAACATATTTAAAAACTAAATTACCTCAAAGTAATGACGCGAAGGAATAATGAACTATAGTGGCTTTACATGAAAATATATAAACAAATTATAATTTATTAAATTAAGGCTGTGTTAAATTCAAATAATATCTTTTGTTTTTTTATTGTTTTGTATGATACTGTTGTTATATTGAAATACAATGTTGGTACCACTTGTATGTTGTTATAATATATTAGAATACAATGTTGGTACTACTTCTACGAGTGTCAATTTTGTTACTGTTTGGCAAATTTTGGCACTGTTACAAATTGGATCTATTTAAAAAGTACGTTGTGATAAATTGATAACCGAAAAACGTGTCTGTCTATGTGAAATCCTTGTACTACATCCACGTATATAAATACCGAGTGCATATTCTAAACTATCATATACATAAATTTATATTTTTCATAAAAATTAAATTGCTTATGTAGAATTAAAAAAAAATATTTGGTTTTAATAAATTTTTGAAACGTAACCCCCCTTTTTGTATTGGCTTTGGGTCTCATATACCACGTTTTCACACAACACAGTATTTTCTAGGAACCTATCTACCGTGTTATAGGAGGGTTACCTGTATTCCAAAACACGATCTTTTACTCTATTAAAAGTAGATTACAAACGAATTATATCGTATTTGGTCTTAGTTTAATCGGAAAACTCTCACAAATATATTGGTAAAAGTTTCATTAAAAAAGAAAAAACTTTCCTCTTTGCATTGCCTCACTGATATTCGAGCTCAGATTAGGTTACACTACGTGTCCACTCGACGTTGAGCTTTCCTTCTCACAATCAGTAGTACGGAAGATTACCGTTCATTTATCCAATCGAAGGTGTTGAATTGTGAACAGTATTTTTTTCTATTAATCGCTTTGTTATATGGTAAAAGTTCGTTAAATAAATTTTAATTTCGTATCTACATATGTATGAAGTTTCGTGCATGCCAAATGATGTCCTTCGTGTAGTTTCTTTATACAAAAAAATAGAAAAGTAGGGTAAACTGAGGTAGATGAACCGGTAATATAAAGCACACAATAGTGAAAGGAAGAGTGTATTTACTTGTGTACTTACATGCAGTCATACCAACTTTCCTTAAATCAAATATTCGCATTTCAGTCTCATACAATTATTCAAAGAGAAACAGTCTCAAACATTCAGTCAAACAGAAACATTCACAAACAGTATGTCTTATGTCATATGTTGACCTCCGTCTTTTAGACCTTGTTAAGTTTGCACGTGTGCGCCCACAAATACAAACTCGAAGGACCACCTTCTTAGAAGGAAGACTAATGTATTCATTTATTTATGGTGTTTATTAAAAATCAACACTTACTACAGGTACGTTCTAAGGACAATTCCAATAATGCAAAGGTTCTTCTAAAATTCTTCTGACGCTTCGTACGGTTTTTTGTTCTTAAATACTGTTGCGTCGCGAAACATGTCGGTCCATTTATACCGGCAATTCAGCGTTTACATTGACGCTACAAGCCGTTAGCTAAGTGGTTTTAGTGTCAATGTAAACTAAATCACATAATAACCGCCATAAAGGGCCCGCTCCAGTGACCTCGCGACCTGGTCCTGAATGTAGCGACTTCGTCGCCACTACGCCTCCTCCGAAAACAGTAATTTTTAGTGTCCTTTGTAAGGGCTTGTACGGGCCCGGTCAGGGTCGATGGGCGCACATGGCGACCACCGGTGCAAGCCTGGGTTTTTCCAGCGGCCAGGAAACTCATCGACGCTGGCCACGCGGCCGAAACATTGTTCCCGCCAAATTCGGCGTCGTTTTTGTGAGAGCCGGAGATACGCTCTGTCCTTTTCCTAGACCGGGTATAAAACCCCGGTAGGACGGAGGGCAAAAGACAGTCTGTACTTGAACATCATCGCGTGCTTCGCACCTCACCTACGCGGTTCTCTAAATCACGTTTCGTTGTACCAAAATCCGAATAAAAACACTTGTACTCCCGCAATCAAAGAGTGGGTGGATTGAGTTATCATTACAATCCTTTCCTGTACCGATCCCCCCCACATGACCATTGGGCCAGGGGTTTTCCCGATACCTGAGACGCGCGGTCCACCCTCGCGAATACGAAATGTAAGAAGTACCAGCGCACCAATCCTGAACGAAAAGGAATTAGGATATAAGGCGCGATATTTAGCATACAAGACATAAATTACGCGGTACGAACGAGAGAGGGTCCACGTCCAGCAAAAATACAGTCCACTACACCAAACCAACGCCTTGCATATCATCAGACGTGCAAGAAGAGCTCTCGACGTGCAACACATTGCACGAGCTCTCAACAAATACTAAGATTGTCGATAAGGCGTAGCTAAAACTATCCAATCGATTGGCGTGCCTTCTCGGAGGTGGGATTTCTAAAATATGCCAAGTCCAGGTTACCACCCATCAGTCGGGGTGTAAATTGGAGTCCCGTAAATGGAAAATTTTCCAACACCCGATCGGGGACCATGCATAGGCATGAAGATCGTCAACCGATCGCGCGACTAGTTGAAAGGTTTATGACACGTCAATCCCTATTGAGGACGACAGAGCAGACCCCTGGTAAGAGCCTCTAATTTGGCTTCAAATTCTTAATTATTCTTTAGGACTCTGACTCCTCGTTTAGCTACAACTGTTAACAAGCGAATTGAAATTAGCAATTCTCAAAAATAGCGGTGTTTGTAAGCAACCGTATCAAGCTGGCCAAGTTCCTAACACAATCAGTCAAATAGAAACATTCGAAAACATGTACAGTTAGTCACGAAAGTATTCGAACGCTCTGAACTGAAAAGTTTAAAGCTTAAAAAATACGAGTCATATTATGAACTACGTCATACTTTTATTTCTATAATAACATATAAGAATGATGATTACATATATTAAATTTCAAGTGTCTTTGATAATATTAACACTAGTTATGAAACGTTTCTTGGTAACATCGACTAAATGAACGTCACAAAAGTATCCGAACGACTAAATTCATAATAGAGATTTTAAATAAATGTAGTGTTTTAATATTTTGATGGGCCACCACGAGCACTTATCACAGCTTGTAAACGCCGTTGCATGCTGTCAACTAAATTTTCAGTAATATCTTTTATATTACTCCAAGTTTCCAAAATTGTGATTTTTTAATGTTTCTTTTGAGCTAATATTATATTTACTAAGTTGTCTGCCAATTTCTGCCCATAAGTGTTCTATAGGATTAATGCCCGGGCTTTATGGGGGTGTTTCTAAACTGTGGGGTAAATTCTATATGATCCATTGTTTTACAATATATGTAATATGTTTCGGATCATTGTCTTGTTGAAACAGAAAATTTTCTCCTACTCCTAAATTTTCTGCACTTTGCATCAAATTATCTTTTAATATTTGCCTTCAATAATAACGAGGTTTCCGACACCACAGGCTCCCATACACCCCCATACCATTATGGATCCACCCCCATGCTTCACGGTTGGGTGTAAATTTTTAGGATCCATTTCTCTGTTTGCTAATCTCTAAACCTTATGACATCCGTCAGAACCAAATACATTAAAGTTCTCGTTCGAGAAAATAGCGCGTTTCCAAAAATCCTTATCTTTGTTGACATATGTACTTTTGGGCAAAAGTTAGTCTCTTCTGCTTATTCACCTTGCTAATGAATGGCTTCTTTCGAGGAATCCGACCATTAAAATTATTTTTACGAAGAATAGTTCAGGATGAACTTGTTTTTTAAAACTATCAGCAACTAGTACTGCAAGTTGTGGACCAGAAATTCTTGGATCCTTCTTGATTTCAAGCACAATTGTATTTTCCTCCCTCTTCGTTAATGTTTTGGATCGGCCAGAACGGACTTTATTTTTAAAGATTCCAGTAGTTTTAAATTTTTTATTATGGAATAATCGGTAGATTTACTTCTTCCTAACAATTTTGCTATTTCGCCATAGCTCTTGTCTTCATTATGCCACTTAATTATCAATTTCCTGTTAGTAATGCTTGTTTCAGATTCTTTTGGGCATATTATTACTAAAACTTCTGCAATCTTATTAATATTTACAGTACTAAACACGGGAAGTGTGGAATACTGACTGGAGCCACCAATGTTTACATTTTGTCATATTTAAAGTTTGTTTTGTTTTACGAGGTTCGTCGTTCGAATACTTTTGTGACGTTCATTTACTCGATGTTACTGTGGCGCTGCATTACAGGCGGTTAGGAACTCGTAAGAATCGTAGGAGTCAGAAAGGGAAAGGAGGGGGCGCGTTTCGTTCGGGCCTACTAGTGGACTCATCAGAAAGGCTTTCTAGCAGGCCCTGCCTTAGACGACTGGGATATTGGGAAGTCGTTCGAGGAATGTATATATAATATACATATGTATACCGAGGGGTCGGTCGAGCGCTTCTGAGAGCGCGACCCCTCTGGTAGCGAGCATGGGAGGCGACGCCACATTACCAAGAAATGTTTCATAACTAGTGTTGATATTATCAAAGACATTTGAAATTTAATATATGAAATCATCATTCTTATATGTTATTATAGAAATAAAAGTATTTCGTAATTCATAATATGACTCGTATTTTTTAAGCCCCAAACTTTTTACTTTCGAGCGTTCGAATGCTTTTGTCACTCACTGTGTTCACAGAGAAACATTGCATACATTCAAAGCATACAGTTGAAATCACACTCAGTCTACAAATAAATACAATTTCTCGAGAATTAACGTCTCTTTCTATTTAACAACTATCTCGGTATGCATTAATTTGCCGATCGGGAAGCGGACAGTCACGGGATATTCCAATTTCATCATTCCTGTGAGTGTCAACGCACCAAATGCATTGCAATTAATATAGAAGCATTGACAAAAGAAGGATTCCAACTATTCAATTTCGATTTGATCGAGCTTTTGAATTACGTGTAGTAAAAATTTCATGGCTTGTAAATCGCAAATTTTAGGATTGATGAAAATTTCATTTTTGTTTAATGAAATTTTTTATTTTTATAATGTTGTTATAAGATTTAGGATGACAATTATCGTACATATAAAAAAAGGTACAAATAATATATTATAACCAGTAACAATTGAGACCCAAATAAAGAGTACTGTAATTTGTTTCTATCCTTTTTTATAACATTTTATGACATTTGTCTAGTCTGAGATACTCCCAGTCTTTGATTAAAAAAACTCTATCTTACAGTATTATAATTTTTCAATAAAAAAAGATGTTTACAGAAGCTTACAGTATTTTTGTGTGCTGTTCTACACTGTTTTCTATAAAATTGTTTTAATATAGAGTAAAATCTTTTTTTTTAATAAAGTATTTCTGAATACAGCTTATAAAAAATAAACACCGATTGCCAGAAAATAATTTTTGATAATTTTACCATGGCAAGATGCATTCTTTTTACTGTTCGAAAGTATGATAGTTTCAATGAAGAAGAAAGTGTAATTCTACCTCGCATGCGTCGTGGCACTTATCGAAAAAGTGTCATTATAGTAAAATAGACCTAGTAGTACCATTTAACTCCCATTTCTGTCATTTTCTTCTATCTTCAAGATTGTGGACACAATGTTATAGCCAGTTCCAATTACGAAGTGCAGTCGTATGTGTTGATTTAGCATTTTAAACTTTCGTAACACGTGTTCCAGTTTGTATCACACGGTTACTCCTTATACTTTTCTCAACACGACGATTTTATTGCTCTTTTTTTCAAAATGCTAGTTTGTTCTTCGCTTCATGTCTAATATTAAAGTTTTTAAAGTTATGAATACAAATTTTTTTTAGATATAATTTTATTCGGACAATGAAATAGTCCAAACTGAAGTTAAAACTTTTTGTTGTATTAAAAAGTAGAAGATGATATATTTATCTTAAAAAAAAGGAGGAATATAGTAAACGACTACTATTATATGTACATAAATATTGTGTTATTTCTTATCGGAGTTCTGATCACACCTTTCGCTTTAAAATAGATTTTGGGAACGAATGTTGTACGTTTGAAAAGGTATTCCCGTTTCTGGTGACTTTTTTCTATAGAAGTAACTCGTGCCAATTTTCTTTTTTTGTTGCGGTTCATCACTGATTGATTGCTGCGATTTTTCCTCTTTTCTGTATCGACTGGAAAGTGCTGAAATGTCATTCGGCAAAGTCTTAATTTCTGCACGAGTCGTTAAGTGCTCTTTCATTGGTTTAAATGCTCGATTATATGTGTTGAAGTACAAAGAGTCGGTGCTCGATAAGCCAGTTAGAGATCACACCATAGTCATGCCGCGTAATGATGTGTTTCGCAGTATAAAGTCACTATTATCATTATTTACTGGGTACACCTACTCTGTTGTCATTACTTGGGAATAAACATCATTAACGCCTACAGATTATAGGCCCAGAATCCACTACAGTGGAACCTTGTTTATTCGAACCGGTCGGAAAACAGTGCACCACATTTCCTTATTAGTTTCGATGTTCGGTACATGAAAATTCAAACATGTGTAGATAGTTCCAAACACAATCTGAATCGAATAAAGCAAATTTATAATGTCTTTTTCACTTAAAGAAAATTGCAATTTTAAAGATTTCGAATAAAATTTGTTTTCATTTACGAATTATGTTCGCACACGTTAATTATATTATTTACTAATTGTTTTAATACGTGATGATATCCAAGATTATTATTATATTTATTACTAACAGTTGAGTGTTTGGAAATTGCGTCTATTGCATACCAGTTATACAACGTGTTCGATAGGCGGTAATACAATGTGGTCACTAATGATCACTAATGTGGTGATTCTGCAACAAAAAGTGAATCGAAATGTAGAATACAATTTTTCCAGTCGAGGCTTTGTCAAGGAAAATAATTTTGACAATTTGTAGGGCACACGATGAGTTGCCTCAATACAACGAACTTTGTCGTAGCATTCTGATTCGTTGAATTTTGAACAAAAATAATGTAATATCTTTTGTATTGGACAGCTAAGGCAAATTATTATAACATTTCAATGATTAAAAATGTAAATTGTCACGTTGAAAAATGTTTGTTGAAACTTATTAAGAAAAGTACGATTGTGTATGCATCAAAATGGGCAACATTTTAAGAAAAATCGTTTGTAATAACGTTATAACAAGTAAATTGAAAAGAATCTGTTTCGAAAGCGAATGTTCAAATTCTTACATATGTAACCTTGAATACCGATTAAAATTAATTCGTATAGAAATACCTGTAATATATGTACAAAGAGATCTCATAAATTGAGGCATCCTGGTGCACCATACTCGATACATTTTCAAAGTCGTGTTTCTTCAAAACAAAGCCTCGCATGAAAAAATTTTATTCTACATTTTCCATTCATATTTTTATATGGAATAAATAGAAATCGCTGAAACTTTTTTGGGTATATAGCATCAAAGTAAATTTTAAAATGAACATAGAAAACAGCATATATTATAATAGTTGATACATTTGTCGGGATTTACTAACAAGGAACCATCGATAACGGTCCGGCTTCGATTTTGATGAAACTTTGTACACTTATAAAGCAGCCAAAAATAATCGACACGTATTTTTTTTTAGCTGCGGTAACTCGAGTTTAAGGGGTGAAACCACCCCTTGAAGTTTTGGCTCGAAACGGCTATCTCGAAAACGGAAAGAGATACAAAAAAATTGTTAATGGGCGAGGTTAATGGTTTCTTATGTACAATAACATAGTGTTAAAAAATTTTAAAAAATACAATTTGTTTATAACAAAAAAAAATTTATTAACTTAATTTTTCATTTTATTGAAATTTTCATAATGACAAAAAATGACGAGCATTTTATTCCAAATCCATTGGTATGCGATTTTTTAAAATTGCCTCTTACAGTTTTGCAGATTTTGATGATTTACATCTTGCGCGCACATTCATTATGATAGTAGCCGTTCTAACTTTGATTTTAATGAAGCACTGTAGGCTTGCACTAAATTATACAGTAATATAGCGAGTAATAATAACAGTAACAAGTTTCTTAACAGCAATGAAAAGATTTTTTAAATAATTTGTATATATTTGGTTCATTATCATGCATAAAAATACAATTTTGTCCAAAGTGAATGACTTCATTATATCAAACTAATCGTATCTTTTTTTTAAAGGAATTTAGCAATCGTTTGAAAGATGGAACAAAGTCATCATTTCAATGATTAAAAGTTTGTTTGGGTGATTTCTATAAAGAAATAGTACATTTGTTTTTGAAAGACATCGAATTTATTTTTATACCTATTAATTTAGATAATTAAATTCTTAATTTCATTGCTCTTAGATCGCATTACTTGCATTAAACGTATGCACATCTTTATAGTAGATGTTCATTATAGCTGAAGGTCCATAAATTACACGATATACTAGACGTTTATTAAAAATAGCAACTGTCAAATGATGTATGACCTAGGAATGTAAGTACAGGACATCTAGACCTATAGCGTTAACACAGCAAACGTAAAAATGGCTGCGCCATGACCCGCAGAGGTATGCACGAGCGTTCATGGAACGTAAAACGCAGAACGGAAAGAATTACTACGTCCTCCGGCAAAAATTACTTCGGGCTTGTTACCGCAACAGGTTGTCGTCGCCGTATTGTAGATGCAGGGATCCGTACGGTGGTGTCCTACGGTTAATATGCATAGTTTACTGGCCGCGCGATAAAGAGGCCATTCTATTTCACGCAGAAACTTATACCGGTTTTATAGCGATAAATATCGATTTCACTGTCATAATCTTTATAGAAACCATAATATCGAAATACATACTTAAGATTTTAAGAATCATTACTATAGTTAGTACTACAAAAAGTATAGACAATATATTAGGTGTACAACTTTGTTTCCGCCGTTTTCCCCCGAAATTTCTCGGCTTCAACTCGTACGGCACCCAATTTTCTTGCTTTTGAATCATTCCCATGGCTTTGAGGCGTCAAATCTTCTTGAGTTTGACGCGAGTCGTGATGAAGTAATGCCTCCAATTTTGTATCTTCGAAAACCTTCTCTTTTCCACCGCTATGCCGGCCCTCAACGTCAAAATCATCGTTCTTGAAGAGTTGAAACCACTCACGACATGTTCTTTCACTAATAGCGGCCTCACCATAAGTATTTGAGAGCAGTCGTTGAGCCTCAGCCGCAGATTTCTTCGTATTGAAGCAGAAAATTAAAACCTCCCGTAAATGACTAGAATTTGGCTCGTAAACTGACATTTTCAAACGAGAATAACTTTATGATGCAGACACAAATCGACTAATGTTTCTATGGGGGTATGTTGACAGATGTCCAAGATGATAATTGAATGACATTTATGATCAATTGATTTCGACCACCACTTACCGCTAAAGCCAGCTATTGGAAAACGACGGAAGCAAAGTTCAGATTTCATGTAAATATTTAACAAGATAAGGATTGCAAATCCTATTGGTCAGAGTTTTTACTGCTTAGTGACGTACATGGTTTGGTTAAACCTTTAATAACTATTTTCTATTAGTTGGCATTCAATGTAGATTCTATTCTAACAAACAAGTACCATAGAGAGATGACTTGTTGGCTAAGCACCTACAAACTGAACAGCGCAGGGCCAAGGGGACTAAGTCTCCGCGCCATTTAATTCCCACCAGAAAACCCCGCTGTTACGTCATGTTACATAGTAGTAGGATCTCCATATAGACGAAAGATTCATTTTTGTTCTATTCATGGTTAATATTTTGAGCTTATGGCTACGCCAATGACGTCCAATATGGTTCTATTCTACTCTGTCTTCATACGTTTCGTTCGTGTCCTTCGTCACCTGATGAAATTGTAGTTGTGGTCGACTCAGTTAATAATGACAATGCGTGTGAGGGCAGGTGTCACTATTACGTTATGGCCAATCAGCGTATCTTGCCCTTAAGTCATCTCTCTATAGTACTTAACAAGGAGTAAGGAAACGCAGTTTACAAGCGTAGTCTGCATCGTCCCCCTTGCCTCATAATACAGTAATGATTCTTAAGATGAACATCGCTCCGGGGTTGGCACGTTCATCTTTCGAATAGCGGAGGCGAAATTCGACACCAGCAGATATTTATATACTACAATATCGTTGAGTCTCGGTGTTGCCTTTGTCTTTTGGATATCGAGTGAAAACGAATGAGAAAAAAACATTGTCTTTTGTACAAATCGTCGCTTGTATCGTTTTTTAAATGTCGTCTTTCACGCTTCACTGGTTCCTAGGAGGATCCTTCCAATTAAGAGGGATGGAAATGTTCAACTTACGAATCATGTCTGAGGTTCATTTTAAGAATCATCACTGTACTGCATTACCCGCTTTCAAACGTACATAATACAGTTGGTAGAAATAGAATAGAAAATTACTCTATTTACTTTTAGAGCTATTTCTATTACGGTTAGTGATATTACTTTTCCTCATTATTTTCACCACATTGTTGAGAAATAACAAGTACCTACGTATACCATTTTGTAGGTAATAAATCACTTCATGCGCATAATTGATCACTTCTATTGAAAATTAATCAGTATAATTCGTGACCTATTAATAAAGTGCGATATCCAGTCAGGCATATCAATTTCATTAAACTATATGCTGTTTGCTCTCCTGCAATGGTACAAAGATAATTTATACTGAAATGCAAAGCAAATACCTTTGAGAAATGCAATGTAACATTTAAACGGCATTTCAATATAAAAGTACAAACAATTAAATAGAATGAAATGCGATGCATTGACACTCGCGAGAATTATTGAAGATTTTGCGTTTATTCGGAGGCCGAATGTGAGTTAAATGTATGAATTTGACTGTGTGTTTTAGAATGTTTCAGTTTAACTGTTGTTTGAGAATATACGACTATTGGCGTACTGGAACCAAGTGTCAGTTCCTTGGTTATCCAGTGTGTTAGAAACAAAATAATGAACAGGTAATATAAAAATAAAGAAACAGTGGTGGCTTTGAATATATAACAGAGTTTATTTCTCTGCTGCGTCTGCACAGTTCCTAACAGCCTTCCCCGTTAATCGTCACTAACTCGTTACTTCCCGCGCCATCTTCCTCTCCTTTCTCTCGCCTCACATCGCCACCGTCCGCCAGTTGGCGCTGCTCTTCCACAGTCGTACCAATCCACAAAATAGTGTTAACGAAAACTTTGACGCCATCTCCACCCTTCCAAGCACCCTTAGAACGATGCCCTTGAAAGGAGGTGCGTGTCACGTCGGAATGAAGACATCGCAGAACGACGTTAGAGAAAGTTGCCATTTTTGGAAATAAATAGTCAATGTCGTCTCAAGTAGATGCAGCAACCCGAATTAATATGTATCGTTTTCTAAATGTCATCTTTCAAAGTTTTTTTCAAACAATAGATAAGTTACTATGTATTCATCTCTTTGTAATGTATTAGAAGGAACAGTTTAGGAATATTATAATTGTCTTGCAGTTTTTGGATGTTTACAATGAAAACAGCATTTTGAAATTTCAGGTACATCTGTTGCATAAATTAATATAGAAGTAATCAGTTCTTTCAGAGGTATAAAATGGTGTCATTGGAACTGCTATGATCTCACATTTTGACAATACATTACCATACCAATTATAAGACATTGTGAAAGTAATTTTATTTTATATATGAAGCTTCATCAAATATATGTATACATTTACATTTTAGTGAATTTTCAAAAATCCAGCATTTCTGCTTGAAATTGTCAAAATAAAAAGTTTATTTTATCTATGTAATTAATAATTAACATTGCAGATCGTTTTTATACTGTAAAAGTTACTTGTCACACTGTGCAAAAAAATTGTTTAACAGGTCAATCCGTCTAGATGAAAACTAAACAAAAAAGTAGTAATTCCGTATAGTTGTTTCAGAGTTGAAAATTCATGAGTACGTAACCCATTTTCGCTTACAGAGCAAATATCGTTAAATTCAACGACCTATATTTCTCTTAACAAATTCGAATCCAATAAAATGATCATTTAAACTTGCTGTAATTTTGAACTGCATCATATTTCAATTTCGCCAAACTCCGTGTCATTGAACGTAAAAAAATGATTGATTTGGCATGGAATGACTCCGCGTCTTTTTACGAGCGTCAGGAAGAAAAGTTCGAGAATGGATCAGCAAGATAGGTAAGAAAGTCACAATCGTAAAAGTTGCTCTGACGTTGAAAAAACTTGCACACTTCTGCTGACTGTGTCTAGTTCTAACGTTTTGTTCCTTCATCCTTAATAGTTATAATCGACGCGAGTTTATCTGGTCAACCAAGGACATTGAGAGGGTAATTTCTCTACACTGTTCAGTTAATGTGCTTCTCAATTGTTCGTCTCTTTGAGTAAATTTATATAGACGTGGTCTCTGTTTCTCGAATATTGAGGTACCTACATGTGAATGCAGTTCCTGAAGTTATTAGTAGTCGGAGAAGTGGCCTTGATAGTCACAGACTATCTGAGTTTCGCTTTATAGGATTTAAGTGATGCTCATAAGGAAACCACCTTTGTTCGTTTCAAAATGAGATTAGCCATTAAAATTCCTTCGATAGTATACCATAAAAGATTCCACAGCTTCGGCGAGCTCCCACAATTTTTAATAATATTATATTCATCAATCAGGTCTTCAACTGTTCCAGTGGAACAAAATGCGTCTCGTAAAATATTTTACATTGTTTTACTTTGACTAACCATACATATAATCTTTGTATACTTTCCTTTCATTCTGAAGTATTTTTTAAGAGGAAGAGAATTTATGATGCTCACATTAAAATTTTTAAATATATTTTAAATCTATTTGTTAATGGGATGTTAAAGGATCTTAAATTCTTATACATATATTTTACTAATTATTTGAGGTAAATAAAGCTTAATATTTACAAAATATTTGTAATTATTACAAATTAAGTTACTTTCAATATTTATTATTTTTTTATTACTTTTACTGTATCTTATATATTATATTAAATAGAAATAAAAACTATAAACTGAATTCAAAATAAGTAGAGAGCACAATTACGTCTAATGGAAATGTTTCAAATATAAAATGATTTTTCAATTAGAGATAGGTCTAGTGCCGACAAATTGAATATTTATAAGGATATATATAGACAGGTTAGATGATCTCCGAAGTCGCGTATATGTATTATACAGGACGTTCGGTCACGCCTGGAAAAAATTTTAATGGAAGATTATAGAGGCCAAAATACAACGAGTATCACGAATAGCAATTTGTTGATTGAGGCTTCGTTAAAAAGTTATTAAAGTTTAAAGTTCTGCCTGTAGAACGGCAACTTGAGAAGAGCTGCGTACGCGTGATAGTGGCTCTCACTCAGAAAACTGTAAGACTGTCGATACGTCAGTGAGTAGAGTCCCTCATGCTGAGTGAGAACCATTATTACGCGCACGTAACTATTCGCAAGTTGCCGTTCTACAGGCGGAACTTTAAATGTTAATAACTTCTTAAAGAAGCCTCAATCAACAAATTGGTATTCTTGATTTTCGTCTTATTTTGACCTCTAGAATCTCCCATTAAAATTTTTCCCAGGAGTGGCCGAACTCCCTATACATATTTTTAAATATACAAAATCACTAAAAATGTCGATGACTCTGAAAATAAGAAGTATAACAACGCGTACAAGTTCCAAGTTTGATTTATAGCCATGTCTAGTTTAGTCTTATCAATTTCTAAAAAAAAAAAAAAAAAGAAAATTCAAGTAGAAGGAAAGTGGGTCTGAAGGCTTAATAGAGAAAAGTAGAAATATTTTTTGCTAATTATTTAGTTCCGTTCAATACTAAAATTAATTAATGATATGTGTTTTGTACGTACAGAGTGTCTCGTTTGAAATGTTAATTTTTTTCAACAGCGGGATATAAAGAAACATTCGACGTCAGATTTTCCTAAACTTTTTTAATTACAGAATTCTTTTTGTCTCACAGTATGCATATTGATGGAATACTTTTATGACTGTCTAGGTTTTTAAATAAATATTTCATTTACAGTCAATGACTTTGCCTATACTAGTGAATAATATTAAATGTTACAACGATCAGAATATGTTAAATTAATTTATTTTATTTAATCTATTTAACCCTTCTTCGTATTACTGAACGTTGTTACACAACTAGATTTCTTTTATTATTATTAGAGACTAAAAACTCTGTACAAAATGGTTTTCATATTTGCTACGGAGTTTCATTTATATTAAATAATAAATATAGAGGAATATTTGAAAATATCTAAACGTGAATTTGGAAACGTGAAATGGTTAATTAAAATTTTTCATGGAACACGTGTTCGCATTTCATGGAATGTCGAGTGTTTCTAGGAGCATAGTTAAAGAAATCTGGTTCTATACGATGTAGATGGCACGGTTGTTGACCTCTACAGAAAAGTCGATGGATCGCCCTTGCAATTGTTTCAATTGTATGTTTTACAAACTTGTGCAGCTCTGAATAATTCGCATAATTTCTAAAAATATTTATCCTTGGCATTAAAAAAGAAATGTTTACAGAATTCTAACAAGAAACAATTTGTTCTTGAATTTGTTGTTGAAACATTTATTTTCGACATTTAAAGAAGTCCAGATTTCTTGTACTTTTCTGTAGATTCCTGAGGGAGAGAATTTCGGTTTTTCCAATCACACGACAATTAATAATTACAGGGATAATTAATAATTGATGTTTGTACATTGTAAAAGTAGAAACAAAAATGTCTAAAATATTAATGAGTTATATCTTTGTTTCACTCCTCTTCATATTTCAATCGAAAATTCAACTAGTGTTCATGAGATTTGTTATGTAAATGTTCGTTACATAATAAGTATATGTATTATAGTACATATAACCAAACGATTAATGGCAAACGATACTTTTCACAACTGGATAAATTGAGAACAATCATACAAATGACCATCATTCATATTTTGAGAAGTTGTTTTCCATCGTAAGAACGTACAATCTTATATACAATATGTTTAACAACGGGATAAAAATCATCGCAGCTTAGTTAGGATGTTATCCCAACTATTGTATTCACTTAATCTTGCATTATCTCATTTTCACTTATTTCATACATTGGCAAAAGTCAATTAAGAACGGCCAAGAAACAAATATACGAGTGTCTGAATTTTGTCATAAATCGCTTTATGTACATAATTGGTCGCTTTTGTTGGAAATAGATCAGTATAATTTGTAACATATTAATAAAGAGCAATGCTTAGTCAAGCATATAGTTTAATTTTATTAAACTATGTACTCATTGCTCTTTTACCAGCGATACAGAGATAATTTATTTTGAAATTAAATGGAAAATACTTTTGAAAAATGCAACATTGAATATTTTAAATTTACATAGATTGAGAAAATTCATAAAATTAAAACAACTATATATTTAGGTTTTTGTCTAAATAAGTAAAATGTACATTATTTCTTCTTACAAAACAAGGAAGCATATGAAAAGAACTTTCTTCTACAAGAATATGCTTACAGGGAAAACTTTTATGGAATATGAAAATAATTAATACACATTTTTCAAGGCCTCGTTTAATTAATTGATTTTACTTCAACGGTTTCTCGTGTATAAACTTGATATTTATTAGTATAGGTACGTATGAAATCTATTATTGCAAATATATATCAATTCAGTTTTTCTTCCATTTGATTCCTTCCGTATACTAATATATTAATATTATATTACTTCGACACGAATTACTACAATTATTTCCTGAATTTAATCCCAATTTATTTATAATATTACATTGACTCGTCATGAATTATTATATTCGGTGTCTATCTCAGCTTAATACCAATTTCTCAGAGAAAAGGTATGTTAACGTCATATAGAATATTGTACTTGATCGTTCGACACGTTGATATAAATACCCACAAACGTGGCTTCATTTAGATTAACATAAATTACCGTGCGTGTAAATTTCTGTTTTGCGTTCTACGCTGCTCTCTAATTTGAATATCGACAAGCACATAATGCGAATAATAAACAGGAACAACTGTTTGTGTCTAAAGTCAATCAATAATTATTATTATTAATTATTAATGATTCGATTAGAGTGTTGAATTTTAGGAATTACTTTGTGAAAATTAAAATTCAAGCAAGTGAAAATATTTTATTTTAAATGGAATTCATTTCTCGGTTACAAGATCCGTTCAAAAAGTTCAAGGATTTTATGTGTAAATCGTTTATTATTAATCTTAACAATTATTACGTAGGATCGTGTTGAAAATAGTTCCCTTTTACACTTAATAATTCATTTTCGAAGTCTTTTTTCCAGTCTTTGAATCGTCGTCCTTTTAACATTTCTCAAAACGAAGAAATAACTCTATCATGAAAGATAAAATAAATATGATAGTTTTGGTAGTTAATAGTTTAATGGGAAGTGTGCATCGTGTTAAGAATTGCATAATTATTTATATTATTTCCAGTCTTCTTTTTGTTTTTCCGTTAAGTTAGATAAAACAAATTTTGACGCTACTTTTTCGTACGAAAATTGGTTTAAAATTGCATAACGTGTACAAAACAAGATTTTCACATTTTATCTGCAAGCTGTTCGTAGAAGATCAATAATTTCCTCGTTTTCTGTCGGTAGTCGCAGTTACAGCGTTTCTTCGAGTCATCTTTGATCGATGTTCGTTTGTTTTAAAATATGCTATATCACTCTTAATTTTTTGAACGTTTCAGGCAGCATTCCCAAATGCCGTACTCTTTTCTTATTTGTAATCAAAATTTATGAATTTTCACTGTTCTTGAAAATCAGTTATTCGGGGAAATCACTGCTGATATAAAATTTATTCTCAAAAAATAATAATAATTTAGCCATTAAGGGGGTATTCTAGTGTGAAGTGCATTTTTTTAAGCTTTCTTGAGGTATTTTTTGCTAATAAACTACTATATCTTTTGTAGTCTTTAACATTTTTTGGACAAAAGAAAGTTAAAATTTGTGGCACTGCTTATTCTTAAATATAATCAGTTTTAAAAAAGATCGTCTATCATTACTTTGTTTATTTTAGGAGTTCAGGCATAAGGTTTTGCAGATATATTTTTCAAATTATATAATTTAAGAAAATGCAAGAAACAAAAAATCGATTTTTTCAAAGGTTCACAATTAAAAAATTGGCCAATTTCTAGCAAAAGAATTAACGCTTCTCCTCGCCAAGTTCCAGATTTGTATATTATTTCGATTTATTAAGAATGTCTCCAAACTTTTTGATCAAACCTTGTATTTTGTGAATTGTATATCCAAATAAAATGATGTCTTTTAGCTATCACACATTGTCAGAATAGAAATAAAGAATTTAGTGATAATTACTATTGAAGTGATTTGATAACAAAACTATTATATAACTACTATTTCCATCCCTCTACATTAAATGTTTTATATAACATTAAAATAATTTCTTCAATACATACTTTCTTGCAACCTCATACAGATTATAATTTCTAAAAAATTGTTGTAGTTGTGCTTGCCGTCGATGTTATTCAAAGATAAGTGTATCCATGATATGAGGTTAATAGTTTTGTTAGTATAATTCCAAAGGTTAATGCTGCTAAGAACATTATGTAAGCTGACTTGAGTGTGAATAGCTTCTGCCAGTGACATTCTAGTGCCAAGGTAATTAAATCATTTCAAAGGACATTCAACTATGCCACCTGCGTTCAGCAAACAGTACTAAGGAAACACACTTGTGGATATTAAACCGCTCGCTGTACCATATTGAGTTTCGCGACTGCTTTTCAGAATAAGAGCTAATACTATTTGTCGAACAAAGTTAACAAACATATAGAATTGACAAGAAATTTCATACTTCTACATGTAGGGAAAAGTAATTCGTTATTATTTGTTACTAAATTACATTTCTTGCAATTTTAAAACTTTCAATTTAATTTCAATTGCTACGTAATGTTTAGTATAGTTTGCGATCTGTTGGATCTCACAAGAATTTGAGGTTCATCAAATCCCAATCTACGTATTTATTTTTTCCAGTATTAAATTTAGTGGTTCAATATTATCTAGTATCATCCAGTATTGATCTATCTTCGGAGTATGCTGAAATTGGTTGTAGTCAAATCCATTTTATGTATTTGAAAAAATACAGATAATATAGTTTTTGTGAACAATGTGGAGGTGGGGTGTTTATGTTTCTGTGACCTTCCTCCTTTGCATCCCCCATTGCATATAATGTCCTTATAAGTAAATTTATTACCTCAAAGAGTTTCAGCTTAATGTAAACTTTTCTCAAAAAATTATAAATATTACCCATGTTGCATAACAGATGACAATCTTACCACGAAAGACAGGTTGACGCCGATCGATGACAGAAATACGCAAGTGTACCTACATATGTGGACGAAAATCCGTTGTACGCACCATAAGCGTGTAAATTGCGTCAGCCAGATTAATGTCACTGTCCTCAACACCCTAAATAGCTGTTTAATTAAATAAACGACCACCAACAGAAATGTTTTCGTCCATACTGAGCCAGCTGGACACCGAACCATTGCCATTAAGTTTAATCATGCAACGATTAGATTAATCATTGGGTGTCGCGTACGTGAAAAAACTCTGCACAGAGAATTCGAGAGTTGCGAAGTTTAATTACAAAAGAGTCGTGTAACACGTTTGTAGCTTAATTAAAAAGACATGTAAAATAAATATGTATCTACTCCTTCCTCTGTGTGATATATTTTTCTGTGTACCCTATCGTTTTGACCTTTATAATTAATATAATTACAGATCCTTTGTGAGAAAATGTTTATTTTAGAAATAGAAATTAAAATGAAACGACATCGACGTTTTTGCAAACTGATACGGAGCCATTTTTAACAATATTTTCTGTTTTACGTTAAATTTGAATTAAGATATCTCATTTTTGGAGTAGCAATACATTTGTGGACCTAAAACTTAACTTGCAAAAATGAAGGAACCATTAGGATGGTGAACAATTAATATGCCCTTAAAATTTAATCTCCAAATAAAATAACGTGTGGAATTCCTTTTGTTACTGTTAAAATTTCTTCAGCAATTAGTAGATCAACTATAATTACTTCATTTAGTACCTTACAATTCTTTTGTATATCTTCTAGAAATATGTACCTTGGAAAATATACAGTTTTGAAGACATTTATTAAAAGTAATGTATTTTTCTTAAGAAGAAATATAACTTCCCACTTTGTTGTATTTTAGTATAAAGTATATTGTATTTTATATGTATAAAAAACAAACAATTTATTTTCCATAAATTGGAGCTTATAAAACATAGTCTGGATTACGTAGAATTAACACCTGAAATGAATGATCAATTGAGTTTATATTGGGCAATTTCTATAAATTACTATAGAAATTAAAATTACATGGTACTTTCTAATTACAAAATTAAAGTATAAAAATGATAACCTGATTAATATTGCAATATTCTCGAACCATATCTTTTTACCGTTCATTGTCTGCAAAGATTGAAATTCCATAGTTTACTTCAGAACTCGTAGAATAAAATTCATAAAAATTATTTTTCTTTATCTGGGTAATACAATTTGTGGTCCGATAGTAAAATAAAATGTAATTTATTCAGGTCTAATAAACCATAAAGCGAAATTGCAAAGGTAACGAAGAAGAGATGTTTTATAAAACTGTTTCGATAGTAATACACAAACACGGAAATTCCCCGCGACCGACTGGCGTGCTTTTCTTGGGGGTTCTCCTACGGTCGACCAGTGCTCCAACGTAAAACACCGTCGTGCGGCCATTAGCGTGCCACACAATTCACATAACCTGTAGGTACATTAAAATGAAAATCATAATTAGCCTTCTTTGTCTGGATAAGACAATTCACCAAAGAAAAATAAATTTGTAAAATAAATAAGATATTATATTCTATATTAATATCATTTTCACGTTACCAACTTTATAATAGTTTTCATATTGTTAATTAGATATAAAAAAGGTCTAAAACATTCAAGTAAAGGTCACGTCACGCGTCTTTCCTTGCTCTTCGCTTCAGTTTGAATTTATTATGCCACAAACAGCAAAAAACTTAAATGCATTTTTACACATTTTCCCCATAGTCTTGTTAAGAAGTAGATTCTCTGATAAGTTAGCGAACAAACGCTTCTTCTTTGGTTAAAATCCTGTCTTCGTGTTTCTGAAGTTCACCGTCTAGGCTCGTATAAAATTATAATTTCTAGAAGATTAAAATTTTCGATGGAAGGCGAATGCACCCAAGACAGTGCTCAAAACTCGTGTCCCCGCGATTAAACATGGCGAGTACGACAAGGAAACTTTGGAAGAAGTTTCTAACTACGGGAACGAACATTTAGTAAGTGGCACCGCGAAAAGCGTTGAACGTTTTGTAAAAGTACGCATAATCGTGTTACTCATAACATGCATTTAATTATATCTTTCGAAGAATGAAACTGTACAGAATTTGTATGAAACTTGTTTCGAAATATTTAGAAAATATTACAAAAATGGTTATAATAAAAGTACTTCACGAAAATCTTAGGCAATATTAATTATTCTGCTATCGAGTTTTTCTATTAGTAAATCTGAGGACTGAAACAGTTCCTGATGTTACTTCTATAATATTTAGAAACAGTTTCAAAAATTTATTTAAAAACTTTTATTTCAAATTTTATTTTCCTACTATTATTTTAGTGTTTATTATTGAAGTTATTGGTCATGGTTTCACTTGTGTGTATTTTTAATTTTTGTTCGTTTTTAAAGAAAAAAACATGGTGATGTTTATAGATACAATTTTTGATGAATAGAAATTGATATTCATAGAATAGATTCATTTTCAAGAAAAGAAGTATAGTATAATACAAATTGGGTTTCACTATAAAATTATGTATAAAAATGAAAATAAACGAAAAATATTTCATTTATTCATCGTTATTTTCTCAATCTCCTCTCCATGTTTAAGCATTTTAATTATGTGTTAAAAGAGGGGCAATTTCTACAGCCAGTTTTATTTACTAATGTGTGGAAAACAATAATCTTAACGATCCTTTTAATTATTATTTTTATATGTATCAAAATTTGACAATACACTGAGAAGACTATTTATTTATAACTTGCAACACAGTAACACGCCGATAAGTATGTTTAATTAATTTATTTATATCCTAAAGAGGATTAATTACAGTTGGGCAAATTTTATTCACGAATAACGAATGAAAAATTTGGATTCATTCATAAACTAACTTTTACACATTACATATTTCACTCGCCCAGGTATCGGTTTGAAAAATCTATCAATAGATTCTAATTTACAAACGAATTTGTAAATAAAACGTAAAGGAAAGTTAGTTTACGAATGAATCTAAATTTTGTATTCGTTATTTTCGAATAAAAATATTACTTAACTCTGGGATCAACATATTTTTGAAACATAGTTAATATGCACTTTCTATTAAACCAATAAAACTCAC
This sequence comes from Colletes gigas, assembly GCF_013123115.1. Taxonomy (NCBI): domain Eukaryota; kingdom Metazoa; phylum Arthropoda; class Insecta; order Hymenoptera; family Colletidae; genus Colletes; species Colletes gigas. Next base: position 1,092,179 of record NW_025106675.1, read on the forward strand.
ACCGAAACCAAAATTGTTACGCATTTACGAGCAAATAAAACTCAAATAATTTACATAAAATCTTTATTTTTACAGTTTTAGTACCTACGTAGTAAAGTATATTAATGAATTTAGTGTCTATTTAAATCTAAAGTAATATTTATAAAAACCAATTGATTACAATATATTTGATGCTATTGTTACTTTTAACAAATGTATTTTCATTTGTCAGTCCTTAATCATTATTGATTTCACATAGACAATATTGTTGGCGGCTTTCTAGCTTCACTATTTTCACCATCATATTCTACACGCGTACACCATCGCGTATACCTTCTTTTCCTATACGGTCACGTTTTTTTTTCGAACGGCAACAAGTTAGACAGGAAGTTTATTGAAACGTTGAATGTCGAGTCCAATATAAAATACCTTGTTTCACGACGGTAATTGGAAAATCCCTGCAGGATTGATTCAGACGCCTCAACTTTTCCATTAATATTGTTCCATGTACACGTGATCGGTTGCGAGAATTTCACATAATTATTAATTTCGCTCCTTCTTTCTTCTCGTGAATTTTTATAAACACATTTTATCCAATATTCTTTGTCGCAGTAAAAATCTCCTTCGACGTTAAATTTAAAAACTTTCGATCATCTAATTTTAATCTATTCCAGTGAAAGTTGATTGTTATTCTTATCAAATAAAAATACAAATTTCATAAATGTAAATATCTATATGAAGAAAAGAAAATTCTTTTAAAAATGATTTTATATTGGAAAAAACAATCGTAATGGATAATAAAATGGATACTTCTAAATAAGATTCTATATACACATATGTGAGAAGATACAATAACCATTATTTTCTATCAAATACTATTATAATACGCTTATAAACAAAAAGTAGATATAAAATATATATTTAGGATCGTGAAAGTGAGTAGAAATTAGTTTAAAGTACTTGAAACTAAAAATTATGCCATGAAATAAACGATAACCATCATAAACATTATTATAATCAATTTATGTCAAAATTAGATCAAAGTTTTAAACTAAATAAGGACTTGTTAGTATTTGCTAACAATATATTTAATTTTCAGAAATCGTGTGAGAAGCGAAATATGTATTAAGAAATTCTGATTGCGCAGTTTTCTTCCTTCGATGAAAGATTTATCAGGCTCTCGTAATTGATTACATTTGTCTAATGGTTCCCCAGACCTTTATTTAACGAGCGTTTCTTCTCTTAATTATATCTTACAAGTAAATGAATGTAGGAAGTCTTTATCTGAGTCAGGATTCAATTTCATGATTGAATTTCACACACTTTCAGAAACTGTGAGGTTACGTGAAAGTGAGAATTTATACTTCAAAGATTGATTTTTGTATTGAGCTAACTGCGTACGAAATCAACACCCCCCTAATACAATTTTCATTAATTTTTATGTTTTTATATTTACCTAGAAGTAACTCGTAGTAATACTAAATGGTAAATCGTTTAACTGGCATTAATAATGTTATTTAGTTGTTCGTCACACCAAGTACTATGATTATCTAGTGTTTATATGTAGCGATTTGAGACTATCTACATAAATTTTGTGAAATTCTATGGCTCATTGCGTTTTATATTTTCTAACAAAACTGTTAATTGATTCGAATCATTTCTAAGCCTCTTCGTATATTTTCTAACTACAGTATTGTCTCTATAGAAGCGACGCTCTCGGGGCTCAACGCTCGGCTATATCGTGGACGAGAAACGATTCTTGATACTTTGTTGACGCCTACTGGAGGCGGCGAGTATAGAAAAGAACAGCGAGCATATGACAAAGAGGGACTGAGCGGCCGAGCATCGCCGAATTTGCTATCGCTTCCTTCGCTTCGGGTCGGCTGTAACGAAACACAGGCGATGTTTATGCGAGCCTATACGAAATCGGTGTTCTAATTCTGACTTCTACCTCTCTTGGTAGAGGTCGCAGAATGAAATACTGATTCTGTATAGGCTCGCGTAAACATCGCCTGTGTTTCGATACAGCCGACGTGGAGTCACTTGAGCGATGCATGCCTTTGATTTCTTATTGCGTTAGTAAATAGGACCTAAATTGTATATCGTATTTGGTGTCATTTTAATCAGAAAAGTGTCACGAATATGTTGATGAAGTTTGAAAAAAGGAAGAACAAAAATAAAGATGAATTTCGTTGTTGATTTAATATTGTATATGTACTAGTTAAATCGTGTAATAACTTCAGTACATATATGTATGTATCGATCGTTTACTGCAATAGTGATATAACCCGAAAAGATATACATAACTTGCGAATTTAAACTGTTTAACCAACTTATTTTACTCTGAGTTGTCTCACGATTTCGGCAAATAAATGATAGGTCAATTAAATTACAATTCCTTTTTTCAGATGAGGATACACTTTAAAGAAAGGTCAAATGTATATTATAATTTATGAAAAACAATAATAAAAATTATGTTGTACTTGATCTTAGTTAAATCAGAAAACTGTCACAGACATGTTAAAAGTTTCAAAACAAGAAAAGGAAAAATAAAAAATTTGTATTATTGCACTAGTGTTGCCTTAGTAATTTGAGCCCGTATCGTATGACAATGTTCGACGACCGACTGTCAAACGCGCCGCTATCTTGGGGAACCGCCCATAGGAAGGCATACTCGCCGATACAGCGAGTGCTTAGTTCTAACGGTACGCAGTGGGGATAAGTAGAGGGGATATGATATTTGCCTATATCGTGGACGAGTTCCGAGCTTATATAGAGAAAATACTGTACTTCAGATTTCATTGATGGAATCCCCAAATCCTTTCTTATTATCTCCTTCGTGATGGATTTCCTATAAATAGGTCGAGAATCAAAAGAAGTATACACGAATCTTATTAGGTTTAAAATGATATGAAATTAATTACACTGATTCGAATACGCTTATAGTGTTGTTGAATAAATTAAATATATGCATCTACAGCTAGAATATCGTAAATCGAAATAGTCTTGGAAATTCAGTTATTATACAGGGTGCTCGGCCACTCCTGGGAAAAAATTTAATGGGGGATTCTAGAGGCCAAAATAAGACGAAAATCAAGAATGCCAATTTGTTGATTCAGGCTTCGTTAAAAAGTTATTAACGTTTATAGTTCCGCCTGTAGATAGGCAACCTGCGTACAGCTGCGTGCGTGCGATAGTGATTCTCACTCAGCATGAGAAACTCTACTTAGTGACGTATCGACAGCCTTACAGTTTTCTGAATAAGAATCACTATCACGCGTACGCAGCTGTTCGCAGATTGCCGTTCTACAGGCGGAACTTTAAACGTTAATAACTTTTTAACGAAGCCTCAATCAACAAATTGGTATCCGTGATTTTCGTCTTATTTTGACCTCTAGAATCTTCCATTAAAATTTTTCCCAGGGCTGGCCAAACACCATGTACATATGTTAGAATCCAATAGTATGTAATTGTAATCAATTAAACCAGGCTTAAGTACTTTGCAATCTCTAAATAAATAAAAGTAGCAACCCCTGGCGTTGTAAAATAACGGTGAAAAATAAATTATCCGGCTAAAGCAGGTACATATGCATGGCTTATCCCGGAATGGCGCAATAAGTGGCGCGTGTGCCGTCGAATGGCTTTGCGGCTGACACGTGAGGTGTCGGCTGGCTTTGACATATAACGTCACACGTGTAATATGTAATCGTCTCGTTGACGCATTGTGCTTCGATTACCGTGGTCCTAGTGCATCCCCTCGTTTTCTTTGCTACGATACCTGCAAATTGACTGGTGGTTTCTCCTGGGTCCAGAATTTCAACCTTTGCCCATTTGTCTTCGATAAAAAGGTTACTTCTTATCTCGTATCAAAGAATTGGGAATACAACAAATCGTGGATAACTGCGAGAAACACGGGACCGAAGTCTCACAGTTATAAAAGCATGATTAATTTTCAGTTCCCAGAAAGGCATGTAGAAAAGGGCAGCAAATAAAGGATAAATAAGAATAACACAATGTGAAACTTATTTATTTTTTATTTTTTATTAATGGGATCTTTATTAATATATTTGTAAGGTTTTTCTCAGTAAAACAAAACCAAATACGATACAACTTGGATCATATTTGCGTATTAAACGAGTGACAATAACTCATTTTTTTGGCTTTCGAGAACACGATCTTATACTCCATTAGAAGTAGGTTACAAACGAATTATCTCGTCTTTGGTCTTATTTTAGTCGGAAAACTTTCACAAATACATTGGTAAAAGTTTTATTTATTTATTATGTATTGTCTTATCGATATTTGAGCTCAGATTAGGTTACACTACGCAGTCCGCTCGACGTTGAGCTTCTTCGGTGTGTGAAGGGAAGTCCCCTTTCTACATATAGTAGGGATGACTATCATTCACTTATCCGATCGAAAATTACTTGCAGTTATCCAAGCATTTCACGATATTTTTGAGCGAAAATTACACGATGTAATAACACCAAATTTACTGTGATATTTACAATACTAATGAAAATATTACGAGTACTTTTGTATGCAATTTACTCTAGTAATAAACTAGTTATGAATAACATCTCGAAACCGGTTCATAAAAAAACACGATTGCGTCTTATACAATAATTGGGAACGAAAAGGACAGATTATCATCCTCTATAAGTGTAGCTATAGTCCAAACAATGCGGAATTAAGAAACTCCCAAATTGATAAAGTAGTGAAACTTTGAAGGGGTAAAACGGAATTTATTCGAAGTTTTATATACCTTATTTTTACATTGTATCAAGAATAGAAAAAGATAATTTTGTTTCGAACGTAAAATTGTAGTTTCACCTCAAAAGTAATACTGATAACTAAAGTTGTCACGAAACTTAGTTAATTTTCTAGTCGATGAAGTCAATCGTGAATAAATGTAATTAATGTATTATATAATATTATTAATAACCAGTTCGATTTCACTATTCATATCATCCCATTAATTTCTTTACATTGTACTTGGTAATTGAAAAAGTCATCCAACTTCTATTATGCAGATCAAAAATTCTACACACGCTGTTTCACATCCATAAATCTAAAATTGAAGATATCACAAGATCTGGATAACTAACTTTTAAAGAGGTTAATTCTCTTCTAATCAAGATTTCGTGTTACATATGTATATACTAATTATTTATTAAGAGCATTATTCTCATGAAAATGAATTTTATGAGCGGAATTCACCGGATTTAGGATTATTGAATTTCTTTTTTATATGGGGAGCTCTAATGGAGTATGAAGTACCTGTTAAATGTTCTGTAATTATTCAAATGGAGAATAAGGCAATTTTACGAGGAAATTATAAACTTAGAATGTCATTTATTGTCAATCACTTGTTCTTTCACCAATAGGTGAAATGCTTGTCTCGTGTGTAGCGGTCATTTTGATCAAAATATTTAATAACATTTCCATTCTTGTAAAGTGATAAAGGGAGTAAACCTGGATTATTTAGAATTTATTTATTCCTAGAGTCTTAGAACTTTAGATTTCGATATCTCTTGATCGAAGTATTTACGAACATAAATTTTCTTAAAATTTTCTTAAGAAAATGTTTTTCATTCCAATGTTCTATACTTATATTTCAAGAGTAGTCATTTAATCCGAAAGCACCCTGTATATTTGTAGAATTCAAAATACACGCAAAAACTTTTCTGAACTTTGTTATATGCTTTTTTTCAAAATTCTCTGACCATCGACAGTTATAATTATTACAGCTGTATTGCATTACATTGTCAAATTTCATTAATGTCAGTAAAAGTTACATCTGAGACGTCCTTTGTAAGACGATGAAGTATGCATCAACGTAAGTACATAGACGGCTGTCTCTTCGATTGACCCAGTTTCGATGGAATCTTGAGTTTTCGCAGACGTTCTATCACGAACGTGTATGACTCAAATTTTCTCATCAAACTACAAGAGAAGACAAGTTCGAAACACTATGAAACTACTGTGTGTCTCTGTCATGAATGGTGTGTCTTGTACTGAACATTGATGAATCACGTTACATAACTGAAATACATCATCCTAAACAATTTACAAGTACATTAGTCTATTGTACAGAGAAGAAGAAAAAGCATGTTAGCTATTAATTTAACCACGTTTTATGGTAATGCAGAATTGCAAACAACATTCTAATTTCTGCGAAGAATACTATAGATTATATTCTTTAACTCTGACCAGAGTTTGTAAGTTGATTTGAATCTGATTAGTTAACGATTGATTTTTATGAACGAACCATAATTTAGAAACGTTAATTCGCAAATTTTTTTCAGTAAATATTCGATCGTTCTAATCGTGGCTAAAATAAAAAAAAAACTTTAAAGAAAATCATGTAATATACTCATTTATATGTTAAAAAGATTCTATAATTGTTTTCAATCCCGTTCTGAATACAATACAAATCTTATTATTAGTCAAGATTAGTCTGTCGTGCCAATTTAAATCTATTCACCTTCCGAGGGTTGAGTATTGTTAGACCGAGTTTAAAACTCACGGTCTTGGCGCCGTGCATCTATTGGTCACGTATCCGCACTAACGGCAATCAATCATGCATTTCTTCCTGCGTTACTCGACCCAAGAAACCATGTGCAAAGCAGATGCGTCGCGCCATAGTACGGCAACAAACTGATGTTTATTTCCGTCTATAAATACAATATTCTGAAATACTCTTAAAACCGTCAGCTTATTTGAAATCAATCCATTGCCCCAACAAGTATTCAGTTGCAGGGATTAATACCATATTTTAGACATTTTCTCACAAAACAGTTGTACCATAGAAGAACTAATGGGAATTACTTCAGTTAAATTCAACAGAACTATGTATTTAGCGATAAGAGGTGTCACTTTTTCTTACCAAAAACTTTTGTGGCAAGAAAATTTGCACAATCGATATGCGGACTAGATTATACGGCGTATCAATTTTTAAAACCTGTAGATGGGTAAAATTCTCTGCATAAATACCAAAATAGAAGTTTCATAAATTGAAACAACTGTATATATTTCCAATTTTTTGTTTATGTCTTGATTAGTGGCAGCTTATATGTATTTCCCAACATCTTATGGCACAAATTACGACACGTTACTGTACAAATTAAATAAATTTTGTATTTTTAATTGAAATTGAAAGCCTCTGATAATTGCATTTTGAACAGTGTAGATTATAATGTGATAAAGTATATTACCACATACCTGAAAATTTCTTTGAAAAATATTATTTATTTGAATAAACTTCCGAAAAAGACATACGTCCGATTTTTTTATACTCTGGATGCTTACGTATTATGACGTTCTGATTACGAGTATGATAGTCCAAATTGGCACAAATTTTATTTTCATAGCGGAAACCATGAAATACCCATAAAAATCATAGTTTTTTTTATTTACTTCCGTAAATAATGGGAATTTTGAAAAATAATTCAGATAAAAGTTGTAGTCCTCACCAAAATACACATTTTATGTTGTTTTGATTTTTATCATGAAAACAATATTAAATGTTCAAAACTTCATATAAATCATTCAACACAAATAAAGTTTTATTGTTAATTTTATTAGTTAATACTAGAAAGGGATACAGCAAAGCTTTTCCCTCGTCCACGTGTTTTCTCTGTCATTGGATTTTTAACTTTTCACATATAGCGAGATCCACCCTCTGCGGGAAGCTTCATCCCGAAAAGGAATTACCCAGACCTAACCCAGACCTGAACCTAAACCTAAACTTAAACATTAAATTAAACGACTGTTCGTTATAGAAGAAATGGAACAACCTCATATAAACTAAAAATAAACCTGTTTGGTTTAAAAAACGAAAACAAAGCGGATAGAACAATATCATGAAAACCAAAAAATAGTTTGCACCAAAAAAAAACAATATAAAGTGAAATTACCACACGAAAACTAAAAAATAAAGGTATTCGTTTCAAAAAATAGAAAATTTTAAGCTCTGCACGACAAATCAATAATAAATTCAAAATGTTCCAGGGTAAACGGTTTTAATATCCATGATTAATTGTTCGAAAGGATCACGTTTTAACTTTTTCACACGACGCCGCCATAAAAACTCTGAACGATGATCAGCTAATTACCTATCATCTTTCTCAGAAAGTATTATCTCTATGACAAAAATCAATACAGTATAAACTATGTATTTTGATGAGGTCTATAACTTTTATCTGAAGTATTTTTCAAAATTTCCATTATTTACGGAAATAAATAAGAAAACTATGATTTTTTATGGGTTTTTCATGATTTCCGCTATGAAAATAAAATTTGCGCCAATTTTCACTATCATACACGTAATCAGCACGTCAAAATACATAAGAATCCAGAGTATAACAAAATCAGAGGTATGCCCTTTTCGGAAGTACACCAATTTATTTTAAAAGCTATAGCAGCTTTTTCTGAAGTAGCGCGAATGAAACAAAACATGTGAAATCTTCCCGTACCCACGTAGAGTGCGGTTCTAAACTTCCCGACGTCAATGCGTTAACATACATAAAAGCGTGCCTACATGTAGCAACAGCTACAGTGTATCGAGTCGAGTATTCTGAGAGTTTGAATAGAAGACATAACTCATCGTAGATACGCATTGGTTTCACCGTGCCTTCGTCTCACCTTCTCTCGTAGCTCGATAAAGGCATCTGAGTCATAGATGTTCATGCTTGAACGTTCGCGAAAACTCAAGATTCCATCGAAAGTGGGTCAATCGAAGAGGTAGCCGTCTGCTGGAAAAGCTCCGAGCCTGGTCCATTGTCGCTTCGAGTGGTCGAACATGCTTGGCGTCGAGAAAATTACCTCTTATACCCATTCCACTGCGTCTTTTTTCGAGACCTTCTTGCCAATTAAAGCTCCAGACTGAGCGTCTCGCTCGAAGCAGTGCTCGATAAGGAAGTTCCCGGTGGCGATTCCACCTTCCTGCGAAATTTCACGAGCCATTGATACTCTTGGCTTTGATGAGTCTCGTTGTTACATGCTCGACGGGTCATTTTAACATTGCAAGCATCCCGGAAGCTTCTGAATTCCGGTAAACCTCTATCCATCGATTTTTGAACCAGCATTTTTACCAGAAATTCATGTAAATAAATATAATAATAAATATCGTAATTGCTCGGAAAAGGAAGAGCCAAAGGCAACTAGATTTGCAGTTTTATGCGAGAAATAATAATCCAATATTAAAAAACGTTTCGACACAGAATTTGTGTTAAATATTAAATATGGTTTTGTAAAGTTACAGAAAAGTGGACCAAGTAGTGTTACTTTAGAGATTAAACTAATTCTAAATGAAATTGAAGATATAAACAAACTATAACATAAATGATCAACGAATTAAATGTAATTGTAAACGTATATTATAAATGAGTATAAAGCTTGAATTAAACTACACGTTAAATCAAAAGTAACGTTTAACCATTTTTTTGAGAAATTTTGTTGTGTAAAACTCTATGCGATCAGCTATGTAGATTCACGGAAATGCATTTGCATATGAAGCAAAAAATAAATAACACCGATGTTAAACTTACGTCAGTTTGTAAGCTAACTTTTTCACATTTCTAGGTTGAAGAATAAAACATCTCAATTTTTTTTTTTTTATTAATGTAATTTAAATCTCAAGAAAGAGATTATTTTCAGTGCTGTACAAATGTTTCAATACATTATAATATTTCACATAATACAATAAAAATTATAAACATTCGTATGCTTGCTAAACAAACAGTTTAAAGATGAACTCTTTTCTTAAATCTTTAACCCACAGTGATTCAGAAACGAGTAGGTCAGTTTACATATCTCGGACGTATGTATGTCGGGAGAGTAGAACATTACATGAAAGCGGAAGATAAAGATGTAGTTTTTACGAATAAACATCTCAATTAGCACATTTCATTATCATTAGCTAATGCAATTATGTATTAGTAACTAAGCGTATATGTTTAAACAAATAACCTTAACTGAAAGATAAATTGTGCCAAGTAATGAACGTAGTGCTAGAAAATCAAAAAGAAAATTTAACTTTACCTATAAAAATTTGATCGATAACTTTGTTATACTAGTACTCTACAAGCTAAATGTACACTGTATTATAATTACGATATGTATACACACGTTAACCCGTATTGACGCTTTAATGATATTTGTTCCGTTTAATGTTCTCTCCTTGGTACAGTGGTCGTTTTTAGTCTTTATGTATAACTATAAATTCAAAAGTTAATTAAAATTGTATTAGCACATTGTGTAATATGCGGCACACTCGAAGTAGTCAAATATTCAAGTATCTCCATATTTGAACAGCCCTAGACACGCGGTAGCGAACGTGTTAAATTGAGGACTCCTTAATTCGTAACACATCGTATATAAAATTTCCTATTATTTCCGACTGCACCGTAGAAAGGTCGTTTCCTTCTCAGTACGCGATCCTTGGGTCGTAATTTTTCTTTAAACCCCAGCTGAACGTGGCCGCGACCGCGGAAGAAGTTCGAAAGGCCGCGAGGAAGAGCCACCCCGTATATCGCCAACTCAATAAAGCAGGACATAACACTTTGTCTCAGGTATAAGTGCACTTGGTGACTTCCGAAGGGTGCTGGCTAAGGCGGTTTGTTTCACGTAAGAAGGGCTCGCGCATTGAAAGTTGAAAGGCCATCGCGAGGCCAGAAGACCATCGCCCCCGCCAACCAACCGGTCACGGCAAACAACGGCCATACGTATCAAGTTCCAACGGTGTTTCACCGCCCCTGGGAACGAATAAATTCATTCAAGCTGACGCGACGTAACGACGTTATTAGCTGCATCCCCGCGGTAGCCGTAGAAATTGTTTTCCCCCTTTTCGTTTTCGAGCCTCAGCGTTTCGCGAAACGAAGCAGACTCGTTAGAATCGCAAAAACGCGTACGTACTCGAGTTAAACTAAAACAAAATAACGGCTTAGCAATTAGCTAAAACTTTAATTAATAAAATAGTCTTTATCGTTCTACAAGATGTTTCTTTCAACGTGAACATTTAGAAAGTCGTTTCTATCGACAATAGGTACAAGTTGTAAAAAACTTACGAGAATTAAAAGAAGATTGTTCATTTTGAGAGGGCAAGTATTTTGACAGGCAAGAGATTTTAATCATTTTTTTAAGGGTGTGATATATTTACATATTCAGATCTCTACATAGTAGAAAATAAGCTAATTTTATAAACAAAAGGTACTCATTCTCAATATTAATATGATATTATTAATTAAATATTATTAATATTATTACACAATAATGTAAATAAGAAGGCAAATGTAAATACAAATTAAGGTATGGAAAACTATATTTCAACATTTAATTTATCTATTTATTTATATATATAATTTATGTTGAATTATATATTATATATTATATATTAATATGATATTATTGATTAAATATTATTAATATTATTACACAATAATGTAAATAAGGAGGCAAATGAAAATACAAATTAAGGTATGGAAAACTATATTTTAACATTTCATTTATCTATTTATTACTATATAAATACAATTTATGTTGAATCTATGTTTGAACTGTTAGACTTTAAATTAATTATAAATGGTCCAGTTAATAAATCGATATTAAGGCCTAATATTATGGTCCCATTGTCAAAATGGTTCCATACCTTGAACAATATGTACAAAGCATTTTCTCCAGTTTTCAATCATAACATGTTCTAATGACTCGTGGAATAAATTTTTTACATCCGGAAATCTGAAGGTTGTATTGTTTGCTGCAATATAATTTTTCCTTGCGATCAAATTATCTCGATTGGATTTAATACGTCATGCGATGGCCCTTCTCAGAAGCTGCTATAAAGCGTCCCTATGCAGCGACGTTCCAGTAGCCACTCATTTGGGGCCGCAGCGTCGATCACGTGAATTTTCTGTTTATATTTCCTGGTAGTTCTCGTTCAACTGGGTACCTACAGTATTTGTTATCAACTCTCATATAGTAAAATTTGCAACTGATAAAATAACTGAAGCTAGAAAGATAGAGGTTTTAGTAATTAAAAACTTATAATTTCTTCTGTGCAACATAATCAATAACCTGATAAATGCTAACCTGAAATTTTATCGAATCAAACGTAACTAAACAAATTTAAAAGTGGAGGAAAAGTATATAATATATATTTGTTTGTTTTTTGACAAGTTCATACTAAAAACACACCTTTTTTATGTTTCATTCGCCTGTTACATATTTCGTTTCAGTTTCTACTATTTTTAACATTTTTTCATTTTATTGTATTCACAAATTCATGCTTAGTACAAATAAGAGTAAAATCCAGTATTATATGCAAGACCTTAATTTTGTAAAGAAATGCTTTCACTCCCTTTCCATTTTTTTGTTGGCAAATTACGACTGTACAAGTTTCAAAATTTTTTGAATTTTTGAGTTTGATCATATTTTCTATTTGGTACTGTTTTCCATTATTTACAAAGTTAGTATTCTCGTGCTATAATTGTTACCTTTTGTTTTGATAACAGTTTCACACTAAGAGACAAAATGACAATATAATTTCAGCTTGCAATTAAGGCTGAATTTGTTTAAATTCTGTATATTCACAGGCCCTTTGTAGAATTAAATTTTGGAACAGTTTCTGCACCCGTATAGATAGATACAAGTTATCATGTTAATAACAGACAAACATTGTAGAATTCTCAGACAAATTATTCAAATTTTACAACTTGTTAGTCAAATTTAATTAAAAGTCATATTTACACGGTCTCAGTTTTACGATCTAAAATTGTTGAGGTTAGATATAACATTTGAAGTTACATTAAATATGTCGACCTTCTATACAGGGTGTTCAGCCACCCCTGGGAATAATTTTAATGGGAGATTCTAAAGGTCAAAATAAGACGAAAATCAAGAATACAAATTTGTTGATTGTAAGGCTTCGTTAAAAAGTTATTAACGTTTGAAGTTCCGGCCTTACTGAATTTTTTTCTCGAAAATGCGCAGGATTTCAGGGGTATGTTTATTCACCAGAAACGATTGTAATTGACCCCCGCAACTGAAAATAATTTTTTCAGAACAATTTGAAATTTGTTAATGTTGTCGAAAAATTTTACACATACTCGAATTTTTTTCTAGAAAATGGGTAGTATTTCGGGGGTATGTCTATTGACCAAAAATGATTGTAATTGACCCTTGCAATCAAAAATAATTTTTTTAGAACGATTTAAACATTTTTTTTCGCCGAAAAATTTCAGCACCTACACCATGTCAATTGTTCTTAAAAATTCGTTTTTCATTTTGAATAAATTTGGTTGGCCCTGTACAGAAAAGTTGTTTAATACTTTTTTGTATGTATCCGTGAACTCTACTCTCCCCAAAATTTGAATGAAATATATTCACTATTGTAGGAGTTATGGCTGTTTGAAAATTGGACCATTTTTATTGGGTTTCCTCATTTTGCGGGGACAAGGAATATATATTTTGAAACATTAAAATCCTCCAATCCGTTCAGAAGTTATGGCATTTTAAAGATACGCACGAAATTATGGAAATACAATTTCTGACCTGAAATTAAATTTTCGGTAAGGAATTTTTCTCTCGAAAGTCGGTAAGATTTCGGGAGTATGTCTATTGACCAAAAATGATTGTAATTGAACCCCGCAACCAACAATAATTTTTTCAGAATGATTTGAAATTTTTTAAATTAATTTTTTAGTACCTCTTTAATGAAGCCTCAGTCAAGAAATTGATGTTCATGATTTTCGTCTTATTTTGGTCTCTAGAATCTCCCATTAAAATTTTTCCTAGGGGTAGCCGAACACCCTGCATAATCGTGAAATCTACGTAGTATTGCTTAATATTGACATTCTACACAGAAGTAACAATTAAAACGAGTAACGGGAAAGACTGTTTACCCGTAATATTACTTTTCTTCTGGGACTTCAGAATTTCCTGGAACTGATACCTTCATCGAGTTCGTTAATGGACATCCCCGTACGAACGTAAATGCGTGCAAACTGTTTCTTTGCTGTAAGGAAACACAAATATACAGGATGTTTCTGATAACGGGAAGCGAGTTCTCTTCGTAGCGAAGCCAGTATTGGCAGAGGAAAAAGTTGAACAGCTTAATAAGTATGATTTTCTTTGAAGCGTAACAATGCAAGTAGATCCTTAGGGGAACCGAGTATCTTTAACGCAACAAGTCGATTCTCCTCATTATTCTACGAATAAATTTACTGCAGCAAGGTCTATGAAAACTGGATCTTTAGAGTGAATTGTAACGAATCAAATGTTACATGAAACCATCAATGAAAAGTTTGTGTATCACATAATGAAGTTGTAAACTCAATAAGTTATATTATCTTGGATAATTATATAAATGAAGAGATTTAGCTCTGATGACATTTACTTTTGCATATATTATCAAAAACAGTCTCCTGAGTAATATTCGAGCAGTTTTAGCCATTGATGACTCTTCGTTAAAAAAAAATATTAATAAAAATACTTTCGAAAATAAGAGTTTTAAAATTTCGAAGCAGTTTTTCCGTATTTTCTAGTGATTGAATATTCACATAAAAAAGTAATATATTAATATAATGCAGAATAAACAAAAAGAGTGACTAAGGATCTCTTTTTCCTTTTTCTTTGCTGTAAAGAACCCAAAATTAGGGTTAAAACTTTTAATAAATATTTTTAAACTATGTTGCTCTTGACAATTACCTATATCCAATATAACGAAAACAATAGTTTTATATACAAATAAATTGAATACATTTCTTTTCTAAATTTTGAATAATATACTTCATAATATTCGTCGAATTTAAATGCCTCGGTGATTAGAACTGAAAATTTTTTTTACTTTTCTAAATTTATAACTTATAAAATATTGTATTATGTTAACGTGTCATTCAAGAATAATCAATTATCTAAAAGTTGTAAATGTAATAATAAGCTCCTTAAGTTATACTCATAGAAATGGCCAATAATATTATTAGAGCAATGTACATTTAATATATATTTAAAATTTATGGATTTTTACGAGGACTTCTGTGCAATAACTACTAGCCGTACGCGGAATACGTAACTAATGATCAGTATGCAGAATGTGCAGTTTTGTCAAACTCTGTATGCAGGAAAACGTTTTGCATTTTGAGTGGTTGAGATAATCATCTTATTTATGATTCAATTATACAGTTTATCGAAATTCGTACCGAATTACGGCTTCAATTTCTTCATATTATACATATATACAAGTTATCTTTCTTATTATATAACACTTGACCTTTTTCAATAGATCAACGCTGACCTTTTTCAATTTTTCAATAGATTACAATCTTAAGTTCTTTATTACAATTGGACTAATTGGATTAATAGAATTATTAATGCTTAGAAATGATTTACTTTAGTGATTCCCAAAGATTTACAATCCTGGAATTTTTTTCGTTCCACAATATATTTACGGAACACTTGTATTTCTTATTTGTTTTTCTAAAGCAAAAACGATTATTTAATATTGCAATGTGCCTTATTTTTGAAAACAAAGTTGAAATAAAATTACTAAATTGTTCTTACTAAAAACGATATACATATAAAATGTTATGGACTTAATTACGTGAAATTAATAGACGTCAAGAGTAAATGAAACGTAATCGAAAGTAAGTGGAAAAGTGAAAGTAATTATTATATATTGCACAGAGAGCAAAATAATTTTGAATTGAGGTTAAAAATATACAAAATGTTGTTCCAATAATAGATATTTAATAAAATCAAAGTAGATCACTTTGCACTTGATGTTTGTTCGGTTGAACAGTTAAATTGTTAGTTGTCTAAATTTCTATCTAGATACAAATTTTACATATTCATAATTGAAAAGATGTAGTATTAATAAAATGACAGCGTCAAATAAATAATTTTACCTTACGAAGATTGATTATGACGTCTGATCAAACGTGTGTTACTTGTGAAGGTCATTTTTCTCCACAGAATACAAAGTTATAACGACAGTAAAGTATCAGCGTAATCAATATAGTCGTTTCTTTCACCTAAGAAGAAAAGTGATTGATTAAAACTATATCATGAAAGAAAAAAAAGAAAAATGGATGTCGAAACTGAAAGCACAAACTTACTTTAGGAAATTGGACAGAAGAGAGTTGGGAAAGAAAAAAGAAGGCGAGGAAGAACTAACACATGATATGGCTATCTTGTCTCGTTAAGCAAGAGGATCAATCATATTGATGGCATTTTATTTTTATTATAACCTTATATATAGTTATTACTTTTACTGCAACTTTGTACGTAGTTATTTTACAACTTTTATTTTTCCACTATATTTAATTGATGTGAAAAGTGTCAGACAAATTTGATTACTTTTAATGTTTATTACGAATAATGAATATTCGTTTCACGTAAGATTAAGTTCATACCATCTGTGTATTTCGTTGTTGTTTTATAACAATATTTATCAACTTTTCCTTCCTTATATACAGAGTGTTTTATATAGCTTGAACCTTAATCATTTCATTTGTTTTTTATGATAGAAACAAATGTAACACGTAAATATTATTTATTTAGAAAAGATGAATATTATGATAAGAACAAATTTATTCCAGAAAAATGTGTTTTGTGATGGTCAGTTTAAGGTCATTGACGATTTTCTTCTTAGTGAGATAATATATTTTTATTACCGTTTTATTCTAGCCAATTAAGAAACAAATTCAACTACGTATAATATATTGACCTTCAAATAAGCTTATGCAACAAATAATATATGTAAATTTACGTGTTTAAAAGAAAATATATAAGCATTTTGTATCAGGTGTTCAAAATGATTGCTATTAACTTGTACACAGACTTATTTTGAATTTTTCATTCCTCTTCCTTCGTTTTATTTTTTATATTTCACTTTCAATTTCAATCGAAAATATCAGTAAATTAGATGTAACAACAAAAATGCGAATGTTTTAAACGATTGGCGCATATCATAATGCAAAAAAACAAGCCTGGATTTTACTATTTTTATGAATCATCAAAGAAGAATAAATAAGAATAACACAATGTGAAACTTATATATTTTTTGTTTATGGGATCTGTACTAATATATTTGTAAAGTTTTTCTGAGCAAATCAAGACCAAACATGATATAACTTGGATCATATTTGCATATTTAATGAGCGACAATAACTTATTTCTGTGGCATTCGCCGACACGATCTGATGCTCTATTAGAAGTCGGGTACAAACGAATTATATCGTGTTTGGTCTTATTTTAATCGAAAAACTCACACAAATACATTGATGAAAGTTTCATTTGAAAAAATAAAGTTCCATCTTTGCATTATGTACTATGTATTATGTATTGTATCGAATCTAGATCAGGTAACATTACGCTGCCCACTCGAAGTTGAGCTTCTTCGGTGTGTGAGGGAAAATTCCCTCTCAGTAGTAGGGATGATTTCTTCATTTATGGAAGAATTTAAAAAAATTTTTAAATCGTTTTATGGAGACTCCATTTAGTTCAAGTCGTTCACCAATTTTTCAGACTTGAATAAAGTAGTTCCCTTTGTAGTTGATTGGTTGTTTCAATTAATGACTTGTTCTCTTATCCAACAGAAAATGGCAAACATTGCTGTATTATGTATTGTACTGGCCACGCAGTATATTTTCGGTAAAGAATTTTTTTCTCGAAAGTACGTAGGAATTCGGGGGTGTGTCTATTGACCAAAAATGATTATAATTGACCCCTGCAACCGAAAATAATTTTTTCAGAACGATTTGAAATTTTTTTTTCGTCGAAAAATGTAGGTACCTACTCAATTTTTTTTCTCAAAACTGTGTAGGATTTCGAGAGTGTCTATTCACCAAAAATGATTGTAATTGACCCCCACAACCAAAAATAATTTTTCCGTGAATGATTTGAAATTTTTTAATTTAATTTTATTAATAACTTTTTAACGAAGCCTCAATCAACAAATTGATATTCTTGATTTTCGTCTCATTTTGGCCTCTAGAATCTCCCATCTTGGTTTATTACCAAGTACTCTGACCGATCCTCACTTAGGAGGGGGAAACGCGCCAAGAAACACATGACCTGCTTCAGACATTTATTTATTTCTATTTTTCTGACAATTATAATCGCAAGTATGCTCGCTTTTTGCGTACAAAATTTCACAGTTCTGACACAAACAGTGAGATTTTCACCGAGTGGCACAATGACTTTGTGCAAAGTCTCCGATAGGGTTTGTAACCGGTAATTCCCGTTGGAATTTTATCGAATGTGTAGCTGGTGCGTCGACCTCGCGCAAGAACAAGTGAAAATTTGTGGAATGTCGCAACCGTAGCTCCAGCAGGAATCGCGATGCGAGGATACAGCGATTGCGACCACAAAAACGTATTATCGGCAGCTGGAAGGGACGCCCGATTCGGTTAGGTTCGTTGAAACCTCACCAACACCGCGGGCTGTAACGAGTTGATGTAGGTTTTATCGAGACGAAGACGACGTCGCAAAAAGCGTCCCTGTTTGCCCGAGTCTATTGCGATCTCACTGGACGCGTCATGTGCACGTGCTGGGACGAAAATTATCACGATGGACATCGCTGATGCAATTTCAAGATCATGCATTTTTGGTGATACTTCGATAGATTCGTCAAGTTCTTTGTGCGATCGAGGAAAAAAGATTTATATCGTTTCGTTACAAAAACAATTTTATTCCGATCTACGATTTTATTCCAGTAAATAAGGTACCACTCAATCGTTTCATTGCGTAAAATTATTAAAATATTACTGTCATCTAGATTTTCAAACTTGTGAAATACTTGTAAATTACAATTTGAAGATGAATAGTAATGTTATTAAGCATCGATTTTGTTTGAAATGGCAAGAATAATGAATTGTTATTAAGAATTGTTTGAAATGGCTTTTTTATAAATCTAGAAAAAGTAGGTCGATCCTCAAAATTGACTTGAAATAGTACATTTGAGAGACATTTTTTGACTTTATAAATTCAACACTAAGAAAGATGGAAACTGTTGCGCGGTTCATAATCTCGCGGCCAAAGTGGCGACACCTATAATAAGGTTAAAGATCGTGCGGGGATTCCCATGACTTTTGTTCGAGTCAAGTCGAGTCCAGTCATTTGTTCGAGCCGCATGGTCGGCATTACTACAATTTATTTTATGTTAAACTATGTAATATCTAAAGAATAATTAAAGTGGTTGTGATTAATATTTAAATATTGTCTATATATATTTATTTAATTAGTTTCTATGCAAGGGGACCTGAAATTTTTCAACAGAAACGAAAACAGAAAGAAACTCGATATTATTGCAACGTTGACCTGTTTACTGTTCCGTGTTAAATTTCATACGCAGTAAGCTCGATACAAAAATCAATTTTCGCAGTATAAACTCTTATTTCCTGTATGCGTGGCCATGGGTTCTAGGAACCATGTGTTTATTAGGGATTGAGATAAGAGTTGGTCGCGAACATCAACAAATTTTTCATCTCTGCAGGGGATGTATCGATGAGACTAGTTAGCATAGAGACCTCGTGGAGAGAACAAGTAAAGATATATCTTTCATATACAACAGACAATATACAATTATTCAGTGAATAGAATTATTCTCCCATAACCTCATAGTTCCTAATATCCCATGTTTGAGAATACATTCTACAAAATTTTCGAAATACATTTTTGCGATTAAAAGAATCGTATTTTCATATTCATAAAAATGCTTGCTTTATTTGAATTTCTACCATGCATTTCGCATGTTATTATGTTAAAAACATAAAATGTAACAATAAGAAAAATGTGTATTGGTATACAATTGAGAAACAATTTCATTTAAAACGAATTAGGGTATTTTAATCAAATAAATTACGACAAAATTGAGTGGACAAGCAATGGAAATAATTATTAAT
This sequence comes from Colletes gigas, assembly GCF_013123115.1. Lineage (NCBI taxonomy): Eukaryota > Metazoa > Arthropoda > Insecta > Hymenoptera > Colletidae > Colletes > Colletes gigas. Next base: position 1,112,059 of record NW_025106675.1, read on the forward strand.
GAAGTTTTATCGTACATAGATTATTTTGTTAATAGTTAAATAATATTATTTACATTTTCACATAAATGAACATTTACTGAACCTATTCACGAATTTTAAAGAGACAAAAATAAAACATAAATATAGAACAGTAGTTCTGTTTCTAGTTATCTCCTCGCAGGCGTAAAATACATACGCATATTTAATTAATATTTCCTTTTTTTAAATAAAAATATGATCAAGGTGCTTTGTAACGCGTTCTTTCTAACAAATATTATTTCGAAATTTTCGTTCATTTAAATAATACCTTTCTTATAAAACAGGGAATTGATTTTAGTCTTATTTAAGATTGTAAATTCACACCCTAAACTATTTACATATTTACAATTTGTGCAATTCCTAATTTTCTTATAATAAATATTTCTGTAATTTTTTAAAAATTAAAAATTTTTTTTAACTGTATGTGTAAAATTTGTAATCATCATCGCGCATATTTTTTTGATAAAGTGTTTCAATAATGAAGCTGTGTCGTTAAAAGTTGTAACTTGAAGATGTAATTACATTTTATGCGATGGTAAAAATAGCAGCGGAGCAGCGAATTTATTAAAAACTTCTTCCTTCTTTCAGATCAGTTCAGGAGTATGGTTGCCTGTGAAAATGATGTCATCAATCTTGCCTGTAATCCAGGACAGAGGGTTGCCATTTTCCGTGCATCATTTGGCAGAACAGAACACGAATCCCTTCAATGTCCTCAACCACGTGGTGTGAAAGAAGAAAGTGAGTAATATTTATAACATTCGTATTTCTAATTTCTTTGATCAGCTTCACTTTCCTTAGCATGAATAGTGAAATGAAAAAACCGAAGAATGTAGATTCTTTATTCTCATTTTTAAATTAAATACAGTAGAACTTCTAATAGGCAAATCCAATTGTTCAGTTAAGAGAATTTTTGCATAACAGTACATTTGCTTTAATCATATTTAAGGTTAAGTAACAAAGATAATATCCTTAAAAAAGGAGAAATAATAGAAAAGGATTTTCTTAAAAATGTATGATTTTAATATTAATTGTAAGAGTGCTTAAAAGATTCTTCATAAAGACAGTTTTAATGACAATAATCGTAATTTTCCTGATACGATGTGATTTCTTTAAATATTTTTGTAACATTCAATTTGTTCTATAATGGATGAATGGTTTGAGAAGAAAAGAGGTACTCTATAAAGACATGCAGTCAGCGTGGCGTGAATGACAAGGTATTTGCTATAAAGACATGTTTTGTTCGAATAATAAAAAATAATAGAGGTTCTACTGTGTTACTTTCATAAGACAAGATGTATTATATTTTTAAAATATTATCTTCCTTGTTAGTAGAAAAGAGTATATTATTACCGTGTATTATTAAAATAATATTACATTGAAGAGTAGTGTTTCTTCAAAACAGTATTACTTCATATTTCTGTAATTTGTTCACTCTATGTTTGAAAAATAATAATAAGCAGTAATTAGTGAGCACATTGAGTTAAACCAACTCTGTTGTAAATACACAATGTGAGCAGTATTCATATAAATTTAAATTCCATTAGCCGACTGTACTTGATTACTGATTAATTTGAAATTTATTTTCTTTAATTGTTTAGTATTGACGTAACAATAAAATTGAGACTTTTTTTTTAATAGCTAGAACAATTTAGAAAACGTAAATTTATTTGTCGACGTTTCGGTCTTCTACAGAAGAGTATATAAAAACTTACAGAACTAAAATAAATAAAAGCAAATAATTTTATATGGGAAATAATGCTGAGAATTACGTGCAAATGGTAGGAAACTTACTGTGAAAAATTTAACTTGGGACGCATATTCTTTTTCCCCTCTCATTCTAAAGTTTAGTGTTAAAACTTTTAAGTGAAATTACATAATATAATTATGTAATTATTAATATAATAATATATTCAAGAATGTTTTAATATGTGTAAGAAAGAATGAATTATTTACAATAGTATGTGTTCCTTCACACATATGTTCAAAACTCATTATAAGGAAAGGAAATGTTGATGTATTAGTAAAAAATAGGTTAATAACCAGCTACAGATAGAAACATTAGCAAAAAATGTGTGGACTAATAATATTGCGATCAATATTAATTTATAATTGTGGCAAATGAAAAGAATCGAAAAGAATAAACCCTTCTGTTTTTCTAAAACCTAAATTATAAATGACTGTACCTTTACTATATGTTAATTAAAGACCACATAGATAAAACAAAAGGTTCTTTAACACATAGATTTATTTATTTATCGACAAAAAGTTGGTTTGACTCGATTTTTTAAAGAACTCTTCGACCAAACTCATTGAATTAATTTGTTAATAAAATGTTTATTGCTGAATGATTTTTTACAAGCAAAAGTTAATCTTGGTTGCTCATTACTAATAAATTTTAGTTTTATAACCTGTATAATAAATTTGTTAGTCATATTCGTTGAATTGTTTCTATGAACTGAAAATAAAAAATATATTTTACGTGTACTTAAATTTTAACGTTCAGTAGTACACTGTAACTTTTATATTGGAGGAAGACTTAGGGACCGTGTTGGGAGTATAGTTCCCTTGCTAATTTCATTAAATATTATTCTAGAGATGACGAAGCTTTCGCGGAAGGTAATAGTCGAAAAGATATTTGGAAGTTAGTTTGATCATTAAATGTTTAGGCTCGCGTAAACATTCATGAGCGCGCTGTTAAAGAAAGTGTATATAGGGTATAGAGTTTAATGTCAGCTTATGAATCTCAAGAAGCAACTCTATTTAGTACGAGCTTTGAAATAACGCCGTAACAATTTAGTTTTAATAGTATGTCATAGATCTTACTTTACAGTTTAACAAAACTTGAACACTCAACGTTTGAAATATTGAGCGTATATTAAGTTTCATTATTTTAGTGTAGTTACTATACCTTACTATATTATACGATCAAATGTTGAATTATTATTAAATGGTTTTATGTTGAGAAAAAAATTATTAAATGATTGAAAAAAAATATTTAAAATTAGATATTAGGGGTGAGAAGTGTTTTTTAAAGTTTGGTATGACGTGAACAATATCATATTGCACAAAGAGTGTAATAAAATTGCAAAATAAATTTCAGAAAATTTCAACTCGCCTACGACGTTCAACAAATTTTTTTTATTTTTGTTTCCTTTTCAATAAAATTTTTACCAATGTATTTGTAAAAGTTTTCCGATTAAAGTAAGACCAAACACGATATAATTTGTTTTTAATCTACTTCTAATGGAGTATTAGATCGTGTGTCGTGAGTGCCAAAAAAATGAGTTATTGTCATTCATTAAATATGTAAATATGATCCAAGTTATGTCGTGTTTGGTCTTGTTTTACTCAGAAAAACTTTACAAATATATTAGTAAAGATCCCTCAAACAAAAATTCTTCTTGTAACATTATGTGACGAATCCGGGGAACTAGATCTTGTAAAATATTGTGTAAGAGCTTCGAAACGACACAACCAAAATGGAATCTTTATCATCCGAAAGTGGAGTCGATTTACGGCTTACATTGCTCGTCCTTTTTTCCATCAAGCAAATACTTCGTTCGTTTGTCAGCGTTTCGCTGGGAACCACTAGAAACGCATTGAATTTTTCATTCTGCGGACAGAAAGGATATTTGTAATTCCTTTCTTCGAGCACACTTTCAACTTGAAAATTTGGGAACCGTATAATCCGAAACATTTATAACAAAAAGAAAGTAAAGGTAACTAAAATCAGCAGGTCGTGTGAGATCCTTTTACAGAGTGATACGTGACCAATGGCCTGAACAATTTCATTGTTCTCAAGGGTGATGTCTACGCGAGAAAACCGTTCAAATATCACGAAGGGGTTGATGGTGACCCGACCCATAGCCTTGGTGTCGTAAAGAGATGCCACAAATTCCAGCAATTCAAATCGATTGATAGGAATGTCGATTGTAAAAGGACTTTGTACACACGATCCTTCCTTTTCATGGTGTAACCATTACAAAATTGAATCTAAGAAAAAGGATTACGCAAAAAAGGAATATATTAAATATTTTTAGAATAGTTTGCTACGTACAAAATCTTTTTGATAGAATTATCAATTTTGGGATAGTCTTAAAGACAAACTTAAGAGAAATGGTACGCTCAGCAGACTCTTCAAGCTCGATTTCATAATTATTGATACCCTAAAGGTTATAATTCTAACAACTAAACTTAATTTCTTGAATACCTTTCAAAATTTCTATAAAGTTATATTTTTCAAGTAACACATTATATAGCTGTACTTTAGTATTTTTTCTTCAGATATTTTATATTTGACAATATTTTAACTCTCAGTTCCGAGCAGTTTGTAATGGAGTTGGAGTTTGATACATTGTTCGATTACAAGACCTAACCGAATCGCGTTGAGATTGTTTGAATTCTACAGGTAGTCGGTACACTAAAGGAGCGCTTTTCTAGGTTCTCTGTAGTTTCGATGTTGGAACGAACTGTTTGCAATGACCATTTTTACTTAGCATTAGATATTTTAAGTGGTGGAACGACTTGCGAGGGTACAATTCTATAATTGGTGCTTGGAAAAGTTGAAGGATGGTTTTTTGAAGAAGAAAGTGAAATGAAAGTAGAAGGACAATTGGGACTAAGAGATGGTCTTATAAAGAAAAAGTCGAGGCCGATGCAAGGGATAACGGTGTCTAGGTTGTAAAAACATGCTGCTATTTTCTAAATTTGGGAAGGTTTCTGATGGCCAAATGTAGCTACAGGGTTTTTCTTTGCGCTGGGGTCGAAATTACTATGGCCTTGAGGCTAGAATACGTTGCGACGCAACAAGATTCATCTTTGCATTATGTTGTGATATTTAACTTCGCGGGTGTAAAGGGGAATCCTCTCTCATTTTCAGTAGTATAGATGACTATCGTTCACTTATCTAATCGAAAATGACTTGCAGTTATCCAAGCATTGCTGTATTTCATTCTACACTTGAAATTTTTAATTCTGTGAGGTATTAATTTTGAATTCGTTATTAGAAATCTATACAGGGTGTTCGGCCACCTCTAGCAAAAATTTTAATGAGCGATAGTAGAGGCCAAAATAAGACGAAAATCAAGAATACTAATTTGTTGATGGAAGCTTCGTTAAAAAGTTATTAACAATTAAATTCAAAAATTTCAAATCGTTCTGGAAAAATTATTTCCGGTTGCGGAGGTCAACTACAATCATTTTTGGTGAGTACACATACCTCCGAAATCCTATCTACTTTCGAGAAAAAAAATCGAGTAGGTGCTGAAATTTTTCGGCGAAAAAAAATTTTTCAAATCGTTTTAAAAAAATTATTTTCGGTTGCGGGGATCAATTACAATCATTTTTTATCATTACTCATACCTCCGAAATCGTACGCACTTTCGAGAAAAAAATTCCTTACTGAAAATCCAATTAGGTGCCTAAATTTTTCAACGGAGAAAAAAAATTGCAAATCGTTGTGGAAAAATTATTTTCGGTTGCGGGGGTCAATTACAATCAGTTTTTGTCATTAGACATACCCACGAAATCCTGCCCACTTTCAAGAAAAAAAATAGAGAAGGTGTGAAATTATTCGAGAAAATTAAAAAATTGCAAATCGTTGTGGAAAAATTATTTTCGGTTGTAGGGTTCAATTACAGTCATTTTTGGTGAATAGACATACCCCCGAAATCTTGCGCATTTTCGAGAAAAAAATTCAGTAAGAGCGGCACTTTAAACGTTACTAACTTTTTAACGAAGCTTCCACCAACAAATTAGTATTCTTGATTTTTGTCTTATTTTGGCCTCTACTATCGCTCATTAAAATTTTTGCTAGTGGTGGCCGAACACCCTGTATATAAATTAGAATTTTATTTAGACCCGGGCAAAGAAAATATATACTTAGAGCTCCTATTAGATTGAAAAGTTAAATTGCTATCTGGCCGTTGTAAAATATTTTATTTTATAATTGAAAATTTAATTTTTATTCCACAAGTGGTTTATTTTTTATTCGTTATTATGAATTTCTATTCAAATAAGAATGTTGTCCATTTCTGATCGAAGGAGACATCTCCTTAGGGCTCCTATTGAGACGGCCTCCAAAATTAATGTTTCGAATAATCATTCTTATTATTCGTATACAGGGTGTTCGGCCACCTTTTGGAAAAATTTCAATGGGAGATTCTAGAGGCCAAAGTAAGACCAAAATCAAGAATATCAATTTGTTGATTGAGGCTTCGTTAAAAAGTTATTAAAAAATTAAATTAGAAAATTTTAAATTATTCTAAAAAAATTATTTTTGGTTGCGGGTATCAATTACAATCATTTTTGGCCAATACACTTACCCCCGAAATCCCACCTACTTTCGAGAAAAAAATTCGGGTAGGTGCTGAAATTTTTTGGCGAAAAAAATTTTTCAAATCTTACTCAAAAAATTATCTTCGGTTGCAGTAGTCAATTGCAATCATTTTTGGTCATTACACATACTCCCGCAATCTTACGCATTTTCGAGAAAAAAATTCCTTACCGAAAATCTAATGTGAGGCCAGAAATGCTACCCTGAAATTTCATGTGTATCTTTAAAATGTCATAACTTCTGAAGGGATTGGAGGATTTTAAAGCTTGAAAATGCAAACAATGCGTATTTTGATGCACAATATGTAGAAATTCCAAAAGTATCCGAAAATTAGTTCCTTAACCCCGTAAAGTGAGAAAAGTCCCATAAAAATAGTCCAATATTCAAACGGCTATAACTCCTACAATATTGAGCATATTTCAATGAAACTTTTTTCTGATGTAGAGGTCATGGGTACACACAAAAAGGTATGAGACAACTTTTCTGTAGGGCGTCAAACAAAATTATTAAAAATGAAAAACAAATTTATCAGAAAAATCGACAGAGGGTTATTTTTCGACGAAAAGAAAAATTTTTCAAATCGTTCTGAAAAAATTAGTTTCGGTTGCAGGGGTCGATTACAATCATTTTTGGTGAATAAGCATACCGCCGAAATCCTACGCTTTTTCGAGAAAGAAATTCAGTACGGGCGGGAACTTTAAACGTTAATAACTTTTTAACGAAGCCTCCATCAACAAATTGCTATTCTTGATTTTTGTCCTATTTTGGCCTCTAAAATCTCCCATTACAATTTTTTCCAGGGGTGGCCGAACACCCTGTATAATATAGTCGAAGAATAATTTCCGTTTTTAGAAAAACTTGTCAATACATATGTATTAGACAATACCCTAGTAGCACAAAATATTGTATACACATTCATATAATATTAAAAAGAGATTCAATCTTTTTTTAATATTCAAATATACATACAATATTTATTTTATATTAAGTAACAAATATTTTTTTTTAAATATGCAGGATATATCTATTTCATGTTACGAGAAAAATATGTTTTTCTGAATATTAAATGAATCTTTATTCCATATTAGAAATAGAATATTTTTCCCTAATATACAGATAATATTTATTTCATATCATGGAAAATATATTTTTTCTCATTATAAAATGAATCTTTATGTAATATTTGAAGTAGAATATTTATTTTTAAATATTTAGGAAATATTTTATGTTTATCATGAATGAATATTTGTTCCAGAACCCTAGTAGCACAAAAATATTGGATATATATTTTTTTCGAATATTGGAAAAATATTTTTTGAGCCACACTTTTTCATATTAGATAAATATTAGATGTAATATTGTATACATGTTCAAGAAATATAAATTGAATGTTTAGAACATATAAGCTAAATATTCGGAGAATATAAAATAGATATTTAAATAACATTCAATAAAATCTTTAAATTTAAGAAAAAGTTATACAAAAAATTAATCTCTATATACAGGGTGAGGCATTTTAAACAGGTCACCTGAATAACTCGCTTGTTTTTGAAGATAGGAGAAAATGCATTAGACCAAACTTATTTGGTATCGGGGGGCTCATAATCTGGTATTACCAATTTTTTTGTAGGTGGAGGCGTCAAGGAGATATGAAGGTCAACTTTGTTTTTTTAAATGGAACAGTATATTTTATTACTTACATTCTGATAGAGTGTTTCAAGGCGAATACAATGACCTATTATTAAGGTCATTCAAGGTCACCCAAAGTCAACTGCAATAGAAAATAAATTGTGTCAAAGCACTCTTCGAACACTTGGATACTTTGATACTGCTATTACAAGTGTTCAAAATGGCGACCTTGAACATGGATACATAGTCTAAATCGTTGCAATACTGATGACACTGCCTGGCAAATTTCATTTGTATCTATTACAGAGCAAGCTCTTCTTATACGTTCTTGCATGTCAAGTTTGGTAGTTGGTTTTTCGCGGTACACTTCTGCCTTTAATTTTCCCCACAAATAAAAATCGAGAGGTGTCAGGTCTGGGGATCGTGCCGGCCATTTGTTACTTCCTGATCGACCTACCCAAGAATCTCCAAATTTTCTATTTAGAAATTCTGTAACATTGCGTGCTGAATGAGCAGGGCATCCGTCTTGCTGGAACCACATGGATTGTCGTATGTCCAGTGAAGTGTCTTCTAACAATTCTGGCAAAACGTCTTCTAAGATTCTCAGGTACTTACTACTATTTAGCGTGCCATCAATAAAATATGGACCAATTATTTTATTATGAAGAAGACCGCACCAGACGTTTACAGACCAAGGTCTCTGTTTGTCGACTTCTCTCAACCATCGTGGATTATCTACCGACCAGTAGTGCATGTTGTGACGGTTAATTGCTCCATGGTTTGTAAATGTGGCCTCATCGGTAAATAACAATTTACTCAAGAACATTTCATCGTCTTGTAGTTTTTGTAAGCCCCATTCACAAAATTGTAAACGTTTTGTATAATCATTTTCAGTTAATTGTTGATGAAGTGATATGTGGAACGGATGAAATTTGTTAATGTGTAATATTCGTAAAATACTTCGTTGACTGATGCCACTTTCGCGTTCCAGTTGTCTTGTACTAACATGTGGATCTTGTATTACAGCTGCTACAATATTTATCGAGTTTCCATCATCAGTTGCTCGTTTGGCAAGATTACGTGTTTTGTTATCCACAGTTCCAGTTTCTTGGAACTTTTTTATAATGTTTGTAAAGACAGAAAGTGAAGGTCTATTATTACGATCGGGAAATCTTTCACTATACACACGTACCGCTTCCCTCATAATTCTATGACATTCACCATAAATAAGAACCATTTCTACTTTCTCTGCTATCGTGTAACGCATTTTAGAAAACTAAACACTTAGACTGAATAAATGTTACGAAGCTGTGCTCTAGTCGGTAGTAAAATTACCAATAATGTTTGAGGATACGGATAAGCGTACAATGTGATTGAATGTTTGTTTATCTTTTGTGACCCGTGTCACGCAATACACACACGTGATACACAAGTGTTCGAAGAGTGCTTTGACACAATTTATTTTCTATTGCAGTTGACTTTGGGTGACCTTGAATGACCTTAATAATAGGTCATTGTATTCGCCTTGAAACACTCTATCAGAATGTAAGTAATAAAATATACTGTTCCATTTAAAAAAACAAAGTTGACCTTCATATCTCCTTGACGCCTCCACCTACAAAAAAATTGGTAATACCAGATTATGAGCCCCCCGATACCAAATAAGTTTGGTCTAATGCATTTTCTCCTATCTTCAAAAACAAGCGAGTTATTCAGGTGACCTGTTTAAAATGCCTCACCCTGTATACATATAGAGACTACTTTCTGTACACTGCTTCAGGAAATATTGTACTTTGTCTTCGAAAAAACCTTGTTACATTCAGAAATTTTTATACTGCTGGGGCGGGATTTGAATTCGGGACCTACCGTTTACTGTGTGATGTGCATCCTCGCTGAGCCACGCGAACCTACGTTGTTACATTCATTACTTTTTATACTTATAAAGGCTCAAATATATAAAATAAAATAAAATATATATATATACATATCTCGTATCAAATCATATAATTATTAGAAGAGATAAACTTCTGTTAAAAAAATTGTTTAGTTAAAAATCAAACTACTTTTTTTTAATGACGCATATTATTAATAGTATGTTAACGACATACAGATATATATTTCCTCAAGTACTTCCATCGTAGGTAAGCATCGAAACACATACAATATATTTGTTAACTGTACTACAATTGCGAATATATTTTCTTTTCAAGATCCAAGTTCACCATTTTCTAATAATTTAAATTTATTTTATAATACTACAATAAATTTTATCCAATTAACAAAATAATATTTTGATTATTTGTTAATTCATTTATTTTATTAACACATACAAAAAATTAATAATAATTAAAAGAATGTTTAATCTTACAGTTCAATCATATTACGTAAGACGTAAGAGCTACACGATTATTTTTCATACACAACTTTGTTGCATTAATGTTCTTATAATATAAACACATGTCGATTAAGTGATATACACGAATTAATGTAAATTAAAAGTAAACATTTTACTTCGCATCATATTCTGGAACAAATTCATCCATGATAAACATAAAATATTTCCTAAATATTTAAAAATAAATATTCTACTTCAAATATTACATAAAGATTCATTTTATAACAAGAAAAAAATATATTTTTCATAATATGAAATAAATATTATCTGTATATTAGGAAAAAATATTCTATTTCTAATATGGAATAAAGATTCATTTAATATTCAGAAAAACATATTTTTCTCGTAACATGAAATAGATATTTCCTGCATATTTAAAAAAAAATATTTGTTACTTAATATAAAATAAATATTGTATGTATATTTGAATATTAAAAAAAGATTGAATCTCTTTTTAATATTATATGAATGTGTGTACAATATTTTGTGCTACTAGGGGATAATTTGAACCGCCGGTATTTTAAATTTGTCCAGAATACTGTATGTATGAAACATTAAATTTCACATTCGATTGCAACGAGCTTTGTTTGAAGTAGATGTATATACAGGAAACACAATTTTGTTCCACAATATTTGTTCTTTTTAAAAACGAGACCCTTTCGACAAAAGATTCATTGATTTTTTTAAAAGCACGAAATAACAATTTACAAACTGTTTTGTTTGATAGAATGATGTATTTTATGTTTGAAAAATAACTGAATATCCCACAAAACGTAACGTAACGTGAAACAATATCGAAAAATCAAATGAATGACATTTATGTACGTACAGTGATCTTTCGTTAACATTCGCTAGGTTGAATCCGTGACACGAACGTTATTGAGGAAGGTACTTTTCTGGGAATTGCTAACTGTTATCTGTGTTAAATTTGCTCGCATTGTAGGCAAAAGTGAAAAACACTGAGAATGAGTGAAATAGAGAGAAGCGCTCAAGATTTATTTATATTAAACATTTTTAAATCGTGCAGAAATCGAAGTACATATACGATATGGGTTGTTAATAACGTTAGACCGTTCAATATATTCAGTAGCGATCACCAATTTATTCTTTTGTATCGCATTTATAATTGCTTCGTATCTTTTTAATGCGGTCAACATCTGGTATCTATGTATTTCTTTTTCCTGATTTTTAAACCACGTTTTCCACGTTTTCGAGAACGTATGATTAGTCTTATGTATAAACATTTAATGACCAGTCTTGCAACAGTCATCTCGCCGATGCAGTTTCAGAAATTGGTGGAGATGACTCCACGAACAGTGCCGAGGGAAAAGGTAGAGAGCATTAGCGAGGGACAACTGTACTACTGTGGATTTAAACTTCATGTATAAAAACGATTCTAAAGATCTGTTACCTTAAATATCTTTATTCTTGTCAGTGACTTCAGTCATTGATGTCAGTAATAAATACATTGGTAAAAGTTTCATTGAAAAAAAAACCAAAAATAAAATAGTTTCATCTTTGCATTATATACTATATGTATGTATTGTCTCACTGATATTGGAGCCCAAATCAGGTTACATTACGCGATCCGCTCGACGTTGAGCTTCTTCGGTGTGTCAAGGGAAGTTCCCTCGCAGTAGAAGAGACGACTTGTTCACTTATCGAAGAATTTTAAAAAATTTTTAAATCGTTTTATGAAGACTCCATTTAGAACGAATTGTTCATCAATTTTTCAGACTCAAATAAAGCAGTTCCCTTTGTAGTTGACTGGTAGTTTTAATTATTTGAAAACCTTTCTCGTTCGAACGTGACAGTGAGGTACGCTTAACAGTCGGCTTTTCGAATGGTATCCTATAATATCATCGCTCACGATATCGTTTCAATCTGCGTGTTCCTTCATCCTGCGACACACTGGCTGGTTCTGCCACGTCGTTTGCACAAAGGAACATGCTGTCAGGGTAGTGTGCTAAAGTGGCTCCTTAGTCTAGCTCATTTTGATCAATGTACGAAGATTAATGAAATCGTGGTTTAACGCATTGGGGTTTAGTAGAAATGTATGAACGCCCTCGAGGATTCTAAAGTAACATTGAATGGATTAGTTTGAATTGTATTTTGACGATTTAAATGAATCTGTTTGATATTAAAAGCCTGTAGTAACTTGTGACGTAAGAGAAATTCGTGTGTTTTTAAAACATATGTGTTAATATGTTTTTGAATGATATTCTCTGGTTTATTACGTTTGTTTGAACACATTTATTCGTACAAACAATTTACGTTTGTAAATTTTTTAAAGAAATAGTCATACAATTTTGTATTGTAAGTTACTATGACATTTATCTAATGAAGATCAACAGACTGCATTATACAGGATGTCCAATTTTAATCTATAAATTCAAATCAATGTGTAAATTATTCATTGTATAACAAAATAGTTCAGACGAAAATTCATTGGTTTCGCAAAAGATGTAATTCAATGTAATTAGTTATTTTTGTAGATATATTTATTTTTGTATTATATAAACGACAAAAATTGAATAATTTCAAGGGGGGCATAGTTTCGTGTAATTAGTCTATTTTGTAGGTGAATGCGTAGAGGTTATATCAAGGTAAACATTGGTTTTTTAAATAAAAACATATTCTTTAAATGACTAGTCTATTCAACTCGTTATTTTCTGCAAAAGAGTACTAAGCAATTTCTGACGAAAAGTCATTACTTCAGAAGATATTTTAATTAAGAACACCCATGTGTACCTATTATTTGTAAATTGACATTAGACATTGTTTTACAAGAGAAATTACTATTTACACATTTGACTAAACTTAGTCGATAAATTAGATCATGAACAACTATTAACATTACAGTTAGTTGAACTTTTATGGAAATACCAAATTGAGATTGTTGTTTATTAAACCGTCTCTTCAACTAATGATTGTTCGTTATAAATGACTTACAACTTTTTGTAAGAAATAGCGAGTTAAATGAGTTAGTCTATTAAAAAATATACTTTTATTTAAAAAACCAATGTTGACCTTTATATGACCTCCACGAGTCCATGTACAAAATAGACTAATTACATTACATTTGTGTCAGTACCATTTTCTTCTATAATGGGAGATTTACAAGTAATTCATGAATTAAAATTGAACATTATATGTTTCGCAATTTAGAAAAAAGATATGATTGAAAAACTTAATAGTTTCTCCGTTTATTCTGTTTCTTTAAAATGTGTGTTTCTATTTTGTATTTTCTTTTCAGTTGTATTTTGACATACTTCTGTGTGCAATAAAGAAATATTACTTATTATTGATATTATAATTATAATAATATAAATTATATAATGTTATATTAACAAAGACATGAATAACAGATAACTTTAAAGTAGTAAAGTAAGTATAGTACTACGCAAGTTGAATGTAACAGATTTCCCTAAAAGTATGTGCAACTGAAGTTCAAATTTCTAAGAAGAAAAATTTGTTTAGTCAATATTTATAAATAAGTACTTGTATATTTACGCTTAAATGATATTTCACAAATGTAAAGTAAACAATCTATATTGTATAAAGTAGGAAAGGTACATAAAATGCATAGTTTTGTCGAATAAATTATTCGGATTAGATCACTGTATTTGAAGTTTAAGATAATAAAAAAAAAATATAAAAAATATGAAGGGAACGAAGGGCGTATGGAATTATAAAGTACGCACGTGTCCACGAAACACGTGTAAATGTTAAAATAAAATTATGGAACAAGCTTTCGATTAATTGTGTACAAAATGAAACAAAACGGTTCTTCGCGGTCATTTATGAATGTTCTGGCCAGAAGTGGCGTCAAATGTTGGGTTATAAGTCACGGATTGATGAAGTTGGCATATCCTTTTCACGTTGTAAAGTAAACTTTTTGACCGGGTATTCAGTTTTTCATTTGACGAATGATCTCTGCAATTTCTGGCAAATTGAAAATCCATTTTTAGCGAAGCATCGTACGGACACGCTGAATAAATCAATTTCGCCTGGTTACAGCCTGCATGGCGTCACATGCGACGGAAACTGTGATGGATTTGTGCCACGGAAAGCGACGTTGCTCCATAGTGGCAAACAGTTCGACGTTCGGTGAACCCTGCAGCATAGATACCAGAACTTACTTGAAGATCGTCTACATCTGTGGTGAGTTTAAATTCTCTTCATATCCGCACATATTGTTATAACGGTCGTCTTGATGAAACATTCAATTAAATGTACACTCTGCGACAAAATAGTAGAACATTCCTGACATTTTCTTCTTTCAAGAAAACTAATAATACGTAGGAGGGTGTTTGTAAGTAAAATAATAAATACAAATATATTGCTTTTCAAACACACAATATATTATCACAATGTTGAACCGCGGATCGCAATGCTTTCTCTTACAAAGCACGTGTTAAAAATCGGATGATCATATCGTTGTCTATTAAGTAATAGTTGTTTATTAAGTCGTTGTCTATTTATACAGTAGGTGATCCGATTATGTACTGTATTTTCCAAACAAAAATGTTGTATACAGACGTGCAAATCAAAATATTAGAATAATACATTTAAAATGATAATATTTGTAGTATTAGACATATTTAGTTTAATATTTCTTTATTTTTATTATGAAATAAAATTTTTTTTAAGAAACTCTATTAGTTTAATTTTATTTATTATATTATTAAATTATGATTTTTTTATTAACATACGTAATATTTCCACGCAATTTTTTCAGAAACTACATATGTTTGTGTACGTAAAAAACGGTTGCGACAAAATGATAGGACATGAGTGAAAGAAATAGGGTTTTTATTTATTTTTCATAATGTGTATAGTTTCCTTTCATTTTTATAGCTTCTAGCATCCTTTTATATATGTAGAGTATTTTTTAATATGTACACGAAATCGCATTCCAAGCTTCTTCGATGACGATGTTCAGTTCTTTAATGGAATTATGTATATTGTTTATAGCTTTTGTAGACTGTACTGTCTATAGTAATGATTCTTAAAATGAACCCTAGATGTGATCCGTAAATTGAATATTTCTATTCCTCCAAATTGGTGAAATACCCTTTGGAGCCAGTGAAGCATGAAAGACAACATTTAAAAAACTATACGAGCTGTACTAAAGATGAACATGCTAATTTCAGAGCGATGTTCATTTTAAGAATCATTATTGTAGTTGCCTCATTTTCAATTATACTAAAATCTAGGGACTTCACCTGCCAAGATATAACATTTTTGTTACTTCTTTCGAAATAATTTTTAACAACGTTCCATTATTTCTTCATAAATTGGTTTTATATAGTCATTACTTCTTAATTTAGCATCCATGAAATGAATGTTTGTTTTCCCTCTTTACCCTATTGGAGTCAAATTAATCTTCCTAAATCATGATTCCACCTCCTTTCCTTTGGCGTTTCATTTAAAATATTGAGTCTTTTCTGAGGTCGTGAAAAACATTACTAATTTTGGCTCACCGAGCGTAAATCTTTGCTCGTTCGTAAACAGTATTTTCTCCAATTTTTTTTCCACGCCATCCGATTCTGGGTGTGCTTCTTCGTTAACAGTAATTTTTGGCGGGGTTCTTTGCATTTTACGTAGTTATATTGAAAAATACTGCTGGCTAATAAAATTCACAGTACGAGGTTGACCGTTCCTTATTTTTCGATCATAGTATTTAAGATTCTTTAGAAAGTTTTTGATATATTAATTTTGAAATTTTAGATAGATTCAAACCTTCTTTCTTTATTATATGTTATTACTGTTGTTATTAAAAGTTATGGAGACGTCAATAATGGTTTAAATATTACTCGAGCAAGAAACATTCCATTAGTGACATCTATGTCACTACTATTTTATCATTTTGTCACACTTGTTTTTTATATAAATAAATTTCTGGAAAACAACATAAATAGTGGCTGTTTCTTACTGCATAGTCTTTCTAGATATTATTAGTTTTTAGAAAAAAGGAAAATTTCAAAGGTGTCCTATCATATTGTCGTAGAGTGCCAAAAATTTATTTCTTCCTGGACGTTACAGGCTCTTGTGTGTTTTCTTCAATAAAATTTTTTTTTGTATTACATTTTTATAAATAATTAAATTTAATAAGCGAATAAGAAACGTACAATCAGATTTATAACTTTAATATTGAAACTTCGTTGTACGAGATATTTCTTTAAATTAAAAATATTATCAAGATAAGATTTTATTAAGGGGGCGCACAAAAACAGATAAAACGTACAAATATAAAGAAATTTATCTTCTCTTAAAACGTTGAAAGAATGACAGATTTTTGTTTTTCAAAGCGCTGTACACAACTATTTTATTTAATACTTCATCCATTTATATTTTTTTAATATGTTTATTTTGGTAACTATCATTGTTAAAAATGAAACGTGTGCTATAATTCAAAAAAAGAAAATGCGTGTGAAACACGGTTTAATTTCCTTACTTTTACTGATACAAAATTATTGATTTCGAAAATCGTGACAGAAAAATCAATTTAAATGAGAGAAAATTCACAGTACAATATTGTACAATTCTCTTGTCGGTATTAATTGATGCGACATCCGACAAGATACTTCAAGATCCCAAAATCTCTGTCTAATATAAATTGGTTACATTTAATATTACGAATGTTCCTTATTAGTTATCATTAAATTTTTAGAACAGATTATAATTTTGCTATAATAAAGCAGAACAAACACGTTGGAAGAAATATTCTTGACCTAATACCAGATTCTAATATTGGAAATTTTTGTTTGTCCAGTGGGTTATTGTTTGCAAACGTAGAATTGGTACCCCGACGCGATAACGTGTTTTATTCGCAATCACTGAAAAAATTCGGGTCATATTTGGATATATTTTTCGAGTGATCAGTGCTGCGGAACATTTGTTTCCACGAAATGTTGTCCTATCTCCGAATCTCGTATGAAACCGTCCGCACGGGAAAAATATTTGCAGCTACATAATAAATCACGACATATTTTTAATTCGGTAGTGAAAACAAGCTCACGAAGGAAACATTTAATTCAATTTGAGCCGCGAACTAGAAAGAGATGTACACTGTCACGCACGCGAACAATTTTGAACGGACAACGCAACGCCCATTCATTTTTCATTATTCAATCATTAATTTTTTTCAACATTATATTTACGAATTTGACGGGTTCCAGATTCCGTACTTAAAGGTACAGAACTTATAAATATTATTCATTAGAAATGTACGTTGAATTTGATTAATTTAATAATATATCTTAATTTTAAGAAACAATTTTTCTTAGATCTGCAACTGATAAACGATGAATCTTCCTGTCTTGTCCAATTGTTGTTTTCTTAGACCACTTTTTAACACATTTGCTACATGTCCTTGTTGAAGAAATTGTTTTTCTTTTTATCGAATAAACAAGTCACTTTGGCGTGTCCTACCGTTAAGAAACTTTGAATATTTGACATCAATGATCGTTTCTTTATGCGGCGCAATAACGGTAAATTAGTAGTAAACACTTCACGAAGAAAAACGTTCGTAAAAGTGTAAGAACAATATGAAAAATCAAAGGAGGATAAGCATTTCATATAACCGGGTAAGTTGAAACAATAGGAGTCGAATCGAAGTACACTAAATCGGTCATTGGTGAAAAAGGTGACTTCTGTTATCTTAATTTATGACTGACCTAATAAGTAAACAACAAAATGGTCGTTCACATTAGTACCGTCGATTGACCCAAAAAGCTCCAGGACGATTGACGCGAGCCCCGTTCGCAGGAAGTTCTGCTGATGGCTTTTCACTTCGGATGGCTCGCTTCTGTACTTAATGGCCAGTCAGTTCGAGCGAAAGGACCAGTTTAATAGCCATTGTTTGAAGTGGTGGGAAGTGAATAATGATCGGGTCGCATGCCACCCGTAGGTCGTACCGATGCTAACCTTCAATACCTCGAATTCTCCAATTTTCGAGTATGCTGAACGAGAGAAAGGTTCTTCCCTAGCTTTCAGCATTCGATTCCCAGCAGAAATTTCAATAGTTTTGGCGCAGACGCTGGATGCTTTCAGTGTTTAATGGGAATGTTTTCCATTGACGCGAGCGCAAAATTTGCATATTGATATAACGGTAATATACGACCCATTCGAACAAGATAACAGGAAAACGTATTAGAGGCGTTTACATCAGCTTGTTATGCACAAGCGTAAATTGAACACGTTTATTCAATACAACAATTTGCCTATTCGACGAACATTCACGATTTGCGAGTGTTTATAATGAGCTAATTTAAATTACACCTGTTTCAAATAATTCTTTTTATTTAAGTTTCTGTGTTATTTGCGATAACAAGAATGCAAAACCTGCATATTTATGAAAATCAAATGTTAGAAAAAATTGTTACGTTATAAAATATTTTTTCTATTCATGATATTCAAATCGTTTTCCAGGCTCCGATAGTTGACGCTCTCGAGATCTCGAATTTTGTATTTGTTTTGGATAGTATATTATTTGAAGGAAATACTAAGTTTTTTAGGAAACTCCATTCTCGTTTCTAATACAAAATTTAAAGTTATAATTTAAGGAGGCGTTCTAGTGTAAACCTTTGAAGGAAATCGATTTCTTGTTTTTTAGATTTTCTTAAAGAATAATTTGATAACTACATCTGCAAAACCTTATGCCTGAATTTCTAAAATTAATGAAGTTATGGCTGTTTCAAGGACATGATGGTCAATGTCATTGTTGACCGTCATGTTCAACGACTAGTACCAGAATTAACCAAAAATTTTTATTTTTTATCTTTCTTTAGACCCTCGAAAAAAAGAAACATGAAAAAATTGATAATCAAACTTCAAAGTGTTACCATTTTTTTAATTATCGACTTTTTTCCTTTGTTCTACTACCAATTATAGCCGAACTCATATTAATTAAGAATCTTTTACGTTTTATCATTTCAAACAAATAGAATGACTAAGAGACAATGTTTAAGAATATGCAGTGCAATCCATTTTAACTTTCTTCCACCCAAAAAATTAAAAGAATGTTACTAAAACATGTATAAATAAAGCTTGTAAATTTGACTGCAAAAGGTGTGTAGTTTATTTGCAAAAAATTCCTCAAGAAAGTTTAACAAAACTCATTTCACACTAGAATACCCTGAGGTGGCTGTTGGTGAAATAAAGGACACCCATGAGCTACCCTCAATTATAATATTTATTTAGTGGGTTTACATGTCACGCGTAGGTTTTACCGAGTGTATTGTGACTTCACAGACTAACCGTCTGTGAAACCGAACTGTATAAATAACACAATCCAACAGGCTCGTCTCGAACTGAGAGTGTCTTACGAGTTGTGTTCTAACCAAGTCAGTTTAACCGACGCTATCTTAAAGGGACTAGGTAGTCAGATTGAGCCTTTTTGTAAGGGCTTACTAAGGAAAAACGGTTAGGCATAAATAATTTTCCTTTTACACGATGTTTTGGTAGTTTAAAATGTATACGAATACAAACATGTTATTGCAAAATCTTGTCAAACAACCATGTAGCGAGCACTTAACCAAATAAAATTATTTTTATTTTACGGTGAATTTTTCTTTTCCAGATGAAGCGTATCGAATGTACCAAACTGTACAACTGTACTCGATGTTCACTGAACCTATTTACATTAACAAAAATTAAAATTATGAAAATAGCACATAAAATGTCGAAAATGGGGATTTTATGGTGAAATATTTATCTTATAAATTTTTTTTCTGAAAATTGGAGGTTTTTACAGGTTCATATTGAGGTTCCATGCATAAAGGAACATTTCTGACGTATGCAGAAAATATTTCATGTCAATCTGAACCTCCGTTTTTTTGCAATCATTGCAAACTGAAACGAAAACAACTTTTTTCTTTTAAAAACTTCCAGCAGAATAATACGATGTTTTCAGAGCTTCTTCAGTATCTGTACGGTGCTGTTTAGCAATCCTTCTATTCATTCGGTTCTCTTTGGATCTATTCTTCATATCCTGGCCTGGTCTCCTTAACAGGCTGTCTTTTTCACTGTAACCCAGTGACTGTCTATAACGGATTGTTCTTCGCGACCTCGACTCGGAGGAATATATACATGTCCTTATCTTAACAGAAAATGGAGAGAAAAAGAGTCAGAACAGCCCAGGCGAGACCAAGTGTTTAACAGGACGACTAGGCTCACACGAGACTCTGGGAAAATGGAAAAACAGAAAGCTTAAAAGTTACCCTTTCATTTCATTCCATTCACAGAATGGCAAGGGTGTAGTGGCGATACAATAGCCGCCACAACCTCCTTAAGAACACACTGTATAGTCTAGTGCGCATAACGACCGCGCAAGTCTTCTTTTTGGTAAGATAAAGCAACGCTATGATAGTTCTCGTTCGTAGAAGATTGAGATTGTATTCTGCAGAATTTTTATTATTGTTTTAGTTAAATTTAACTGTGGTAATTACCCTTAGTTCCGCTGCAACTGTTTCGTGGAGAAATATCTAAGATAGTATTTCTCCCTCCATTTCAATACTTGTTAGGGTGATGGTTCGATTTCAAATATTTCAAGAAAATTTAAAAAACGCACTTCATACTAGAATATCCCCTTAAATATACAGTCCCAGACAAAATGATAGCACACGCGTGCTATCTTTATTTTTTTGTAATAGGACTATGTTAGTGTGAAAATTTTTAGTGATATGCAAAATGTATCTTTCACAAATATGTAGACACAACATAGATTGATGTTACTTCAGTGAGGTTTCTTAGTTAGAAAAGAAAGACATAATCCGATGCAGACAAAATGATAGTACACTATCATATCACTATCAAAGATAAGGATATTTTCATATAACACAATTATGTTTCATTTAACAAAGGTATACATACTTTATATAACAATATATATACTAAACTATACTTTTCTAATAATGTGTACAATCTTCTGTGTTTTCTGACTTCCACCATCCTTTTAGGTAAAGAATTATAGAAGTCTTTAATTTTTCTTTGGATTAAATTTTCCCATTCAGTTGTAATGCAAGCTTTTAATTCATTTATATTTGAAAATTGTCGACAATCGGTATACACTTCTCGTAAGAGCGTTGCCCAGCAATTCTCGATGATATTAAGGTCGAGTGAGCACGCCGGCCATTGAACAGTGGAAATATTTTCCTTCAAAAAATATTTTTTAACAATTTCGGCAGTATATACTGCAGCATTATCTTGTTGAAATATGTACAGTGTAACAGCAATGTGTTCTGCATATGTATTTGGTTCTTTATTACTTGAAGGTAGCGGACGCTATTCATTGTACCCTGAACAAACTTAATATCTGTTTTCTCCTTATATCCGATACCAGCCCAAACCATTACTCGACCTCCATACATTTCACGTTAAATTTTTGTTAATGGTTGCTTACGGATGTTTGGGATAATAATATGTACTCCCGTCTGGGTCATCAAGGTTGAACTTCTTCTCATCCGTAAAGATTACTCGTCTTCAAGTCTTTTTCCAAAGTAAGATGTTCCTTTGCAAATACCAATCGTGCCTCCTTAT
The DNA here is from genome assembly GCF_013123115.1 of Colletes gigas. Classification (NCBI taxonomy): domain Eukaryota; kingdom Metazoa; phylum Arthropoda; class Insecta; order Hymenoptera; family Colletidae; genus Colletes; species Colletes gigas. The sequence goes on from NW_025106675.1 coordinate 1,133,979, forward strand.
GTCTTATATTTTATGCTGGTTTTGTCATTATTCTACTTCAGTTTATAATGTTGTTAGTCTGGAGTACACGAGAAACATTCTGTATATTCGTTTCCACTCCAGCTTTCTTAGCGATCTCCCTCGCAGTAGCACAAGAATTGGAAGCAGCACGTATTATTGCTCGCGTATTGCGTTCGGATAATGCTGCTGGTCTTTCTGTATGCACTTGTATCTTTTAGCAAATTATATAACGTTTTTACAGAGACTAACTTATTTTGCAATTTGAGTAATTGACAGTCTTTGTTTTTGCAGAATTAAAATTGTGCTAATTTCATTTTCACTAAGCCTTTTCATCATGAAAATAGCAATGTGATAAAACTCTAGACACCAATTGAACGTGTGGCGTCGCCTCCCATGCTCTCCACCAGAGGGTTCGCGCTCTCACAAGCGCTCGATCGACCCCTTGGTTGCTATACCGACTTTCCAATATCCCAGTCGTCTAAGCCAGGGCCTATTAAAAAGCCTTACTGACGAGTCCGCTAGCAGGCCTACAAATCTCCAAGTTCCTATTCGCAACAAAGCAGCGTCGTCATAAACGTGATAACTCAATGCAAGTTCATGAAACGCTGAAGAAATTGTAAATACTGTTCCAGTGTTATCATTTTGTCTGCATTGGGTTGTGTCTCTCCTAACTAAGAAACCTCATTGAAGTAAGGTCAGTCTATGTTATGTTTACATATTCGTATGTTATACATATAACTCAGAGTTTCACGCTAGCATAATCCTAACATGAGAAATTAAAGATAGCACATTTCTGCTATCATTTTGTTCGGGAGTGTACAATCGAATGGAGGAACGCAGCAGTTAAAAAAAATGTCTGTTTCATTGGCTGCAAAGATGGCATAACGGATTAAATCGAATCGACCGGAAGTTAGAGTCAGGAAGGTCGAATTTGATCGCTCGAAGCCACACCGGCTGTCTGAAACGGTAACGAGGCTCGTTTTTCCGTTTATTTTTCGGAAGCAATTGCGCGCGGCGCCGTAAACAGAACCGACAATGCGAAGCAGGTGGTCGTTACTCGACGTACTCCGCGACAATGTTACCTCTCGTTCGCGACAGAAAAGTGGTCGCGAGTGCCATTAAAAATATCCGCGACTGAATCCGGATGAGTTCTCAACCCAGTTTAGGAAAAAAGGAACAACGAACGGGAGAGAAGGGTAGGAGGCGCAGGTTCGAAGTCTTCTCGCTTTTCCGCGGCGCGGCTCGCGAGCACAATGAAATAACTACGTTACAAGCAACGGGCACCGCTCGTTACGGCGCATTGTATACGCCCGATGCCTGGGCGAATTCTTGGTCGAACGGACACGGTGGTCGTTAAAGGCCCGGCCGGTATCATTATTCTGGAATTTTACGCGGAAATGCACCGGCGAGGCGGCGAACGATATCGTCGTGGGAGTCGTTAGTGGCCCGCGGTTAGATAGCGGGCTGTTTTTGAAATTTCACGCTCTGCGGGTCGGCACGTAGATTACGAAATTGTCCGACCCACGTACTTTTTGTACAGTTCATTGTCGAGACACTTTGCCCGCGCTCTTTTCCCCAACGCCTTCGGCGCGCTTTGTCCCGTCGACGATTGCGGAGCTAGTTTTCCGAGATTCTGCGTACCGGAACCAACGATGATTTCTCACAGTCTCATGTGTACGTTGCAAAATTTAACTATCTTTATTAATTTTTTTTTAACTACAATGCGTATCATAAATATACTAACTCCTTAAAATGTAAGGAATTTGATCTTTTGGAAATAAATTAAGCTATAATAGCACTTTCTGTTCCTAGATACTACTATAAAAATAAATAGTCAAAAGCAGTTCCGTTAATTTATTGTAATTAAAGACTTAAATTACGGAAATACTGTTTAATATATGTTTCATAAATATACCAACTGTACAAAAAACTCATTTTATTTTAAATCTTATATACGAAAAGAAAAATTTAATAATTTATTACGTTTCCACCACTACGAATTATATCGAAAATTCGATTTTGAATACTTACAATAAGGTTTTTTATAATATTTTTATCTATATTACTCCAAGCTTCAATAATTGCAAGTTTTAATTCTTGTACATTCGCAAATGTTGTTTATTACAAAAAATTTGCCTAACTAAAATCCCCCACAAATTTTCAATAAGGTTGGCACCAGAGGAACGTGCAGGCCAGTTTAAAAGAGGGATATTATTTTCTGCAAACCAATTTAACGTATGGGTTGATTTATGGATCGCTGCATTATCTTGCATAAAAATTAAATTTTGATCATCGTTTTCTGCCCAAAAGGGTTTTAAATAAATTTCTAATATATTTGTGTAATCCGTGCTGTTCATTTTATTTGAAATAAAAGCTATGGAACTTTTGCCATGGATTGCGAAGCACGCCCAAATCATCACTGACCCACCGCCAAAATTGCGTTTAGAGAAGTATTTTACTTCCTTTCGTATATCGTGCCAGTAAGAATTAAATCCGTCGGGTCCGTTTAGATTAAATTTCTTTTCATCACTGAAGATAATCTAAGATACAAAATTTTATGAATAGAGTGCACCGTTCATTTTGTAAGAGAAATCTTTACCTTTTCCCAATCTGTGTTCATATTTGCTTTAGCAAACGAAAGTCTTGCTTCTTTGTTGGCGTTTTTTAATCTTGGTGCCGATATTATCTTTGCGCTAATAATATATGGAGATCTTAAAATACTTCGATGTATAGTGCACTTCGAAACTTTTAATTTGCACTCGTTTTTAATATCAATTAGTGACTTTGTAAAATTAGAAGCCATTCGAATTATTTTTCGTTCGTCTCCAGGAGACAGTTTCTTAGGTCGACCTGGACGTTTTCTCTGCCCGTGATTACGCCTTTTAGTAGCATAATCGGCAGTTACACTTTTTGAACGACCCATGTTTTCGCTATATACAGTTACTCACAAAATTGAGCGTACACCTATGTAGTTAATAAAAACTTGTGGGAAAATGAACATAAACAGACATATTTAAAAGTAAAACGCATTATACATTTTACTTGTACATTTCAGCAGATAATGCGTGAAGAAATTTTTAAACAATATTGATTGTTCATCTATGTTTAACAAAAACTGTAAAAGTATGCTTATTTTATCGTCACAAAATTGAGCGTACAGTTTATTAGTAACTAGAAAACTAACTTTCGTAAAACTTCTCATGGTTTACAATTCAGTCGATTGTATCTAATAACATAGTTCCGTTGCTATGATACGTTTGATTTTCATTTGTCATTGTTTATTAGCGAAAATTTGCACTATGGCTTCACAAAGATCAGAAACTGATATTTCTGTGCGAAAATTAGTTGTCAAATTGTATTGTCAAGGTAAATCTCTAAGGCAAATTGGAAAAACAATAGGTAGAGCCCACTCTACTGTACAAAAAATTATTAACAATTACAAATACAATGGTACACTGCATAATCAGCCAGGACGCGGAAGGAAAAAAATTCTGACTGGAACTGACGAACGATACATAATACGACAAATTAAAATTAATCCAAAAAGTAGTGTACCAAAATTAACAACAGATGTTTCATCGAGGATTAGAAAATCGATATGGACAGAAACTGTTCATAGGGTGCTATACGATAAAGGCTATCACGGTAGGGTAGCAAGGAAGAAGCTTTATATTTCTAAGGTGAATAGAATCAAGCGTTTGGAATTTGCAAAAAAATATGTAAGTTGTGATATAAATTTTTGAAAGAACGTAATATTTTCCGACGAAGTTAAAATTAATTTATTTAATTCGGATGAAAAAATAATAGTGTGGAGACAACCGAATTCAGAGTTCAATCAAAAGAATACGGTTCCTACCGTAAAACACGGCGGAGGTTCAATAATGCTGTGGGGATGTATGGCAGCAAGTGGAGTCGGTAATAGCGAATTTATTGAAACAACTATGGACAAACTAAAATATCTTGATATTTTGAAAAAAAATTTGAAATCGTCAGCTCTAAAATTAAACATGCCAGCCATATATTATTTCCAACAGGACAATAATCCTAAACATACATCGTATATTGTTAAAGAGTGACTGCTATATAACGTGCCAAAATTATTACACACTCCACCACAATCGCCGGATATTAATCCCATTGAGAATTTGTGGCGAGAATTAAAATTACAATTAAATAAATGTAATTATAGTAATAAAACAGATGCTAAACGCAAAATTGTAGAAATATGGAATAGTATTCCGTGTTCGACTACAGAAACATTAGTATGCCAAAACGTTTGAGAACAGTTATAGATGCAAAAGAATTTGCAACAAAATATTAAAATAAATTCTGTTAGTTATTTTTGCTAAATAAAAATGAATAATTAATTTTATTTAAGACTTTTTCCACTAATTATCCGTCAAAATATATGAACAAAATAAATATTATATTTTTACTTTTAAATATGTCCGTTTATGTTCATTTTCCCATCAGTTTTTATTAACTACATAGGTGTACACTCAATTTTGTGAGTAACTGTAGGTGTATCCTCTGCCTTCAATACGAAAAGCTTACCACGAGGCATTTTCCTTTTCAGTCTTTATAACACTTATATGTACATACAATATGTATGTATAACATATGTATATTACAATTTCTGTTAACCTAAATAACACACTGGACTTTTAAAAACGCCAAATAAAACATATAATAGGCAAACAAAAGAAAACACAATACAATTGCTGGAAACATAATAAAAATGTTATAGGTTGGTATATCAATGAAACGCTTGAAATTTAGTATTTTAGATTTTTACATAACCATTTCTATTATATACACTAAAGTATTATAATTCTTTCGTTTCATTTACTTAAATAGTATTATACATTATTCTAAAGTGCCGCATCATCATAATCTTTTCCTAATCTGTCAATTTATTTAAATATAAACGGGTTGGTATATTTATGATACGCACTGTACAGTCAGTCACGAAAGTCTTCGTACATCCTCTAAAATGATCGTTTGATTACAAATGCTGTGCCGCTTTTCCTCCATATTTTGCCTCTTCCATCCGTTCCAAAAATATTAGACATACGTTCGTCAGTGAATAATACTCTTTCCTAAAATTGTATATTCTAGTTTTCATGTTTTTTTGCGAATTCAATCATTTTCTAGTTCTGCGACTATTTTTGGAGCACTTACTTTTAGATCTTGGCGAATAATTTGCAGTACAGATCGAACATCTCTATTACTTAGGATTTTAGGACGACCACTACGTGTTTTATTTTCATATTTACCAGTTATTCTGAATTTTTTCAGTATGTACTGAATAGTAGAATGTTTTCTGTCCACAATGTTAACAATTTCATGTAGAGATTTCTTCTCCTTATACAATTTAACAATTAATTCCCGCATTTCAACGCTTGTTTCTTTCCTAGAAGCACCCACTGTCGTTAAACATTTGTTAGACATCATTCAACTGAATCACGATATTATGACAACGTAAGCAAAACATACAGATTTCGTTTTTTCCTCATTGTATAAAATATTCTTAAAATAAACAATAAATTTTTATGTAGTTTAATTAATAATATCATACATAATAATAAATGAATATAATATTATACGAAATTGTTGCTTATTTTCTTTAAAATTACTATTTTAGGGGGTGTACGAGACATTCGTGACTGACTGTAAATACTACATCAAGCGCTATAATTTATTTTTGCAATGTACTTAACTATCCTTTGAGCATTCAAACTAAATTTTTCAATAATTTTTATTGACTTTTCATGTTTTTATTATGCCCACAGTAAACATGGGGGCATAATAAAAACAAAATAATCAAAAAGATTTTTGTTCGGTAGGTTTCCTGTTACCGCCCGTAGCAAAATTTGTCATTTATTCTGCAAACTTTTTAATCAAAGTATATGATATACTCGTTATAAAAATATAATTTTGGTACGGGCGAGAGCTATTAGTATGTGGAACACCGTGTAAAAATTTCAGAACAATCGAACGTATAGTTTTTGAGACTTTATTTACACCAGTTAAGAAAGTAACATTTCGAGAGAAACACATTTAAAGTCTGCAAGATCATACTAATCAATACCAGCTCCATACAGAATTCCTTTCAGAATGTTGGCACTCAGATGGCACAAACGCTAGAATTTGGACTTTTAAAAACAGCAAATGACTCTTGACTCTGTCATAAACCTTTCAAAACAGTAATGTCTGTAGACAGTAATCAATGTAGGTGGACAAATTTTTCGACAAAAATTAAAAAATTTCAAATCTGTTCTGAAAAAATTATTTTCGATTGCGGGGGTCAATTACAATCATTTTTGGTGAATACACATACCCCCGAAATCTTACGCACTTTGGGGGAAAAAATTCGTGTAGGTGAACAAATTTTATTAATAATTTTTAACAGTAATTTTGTTAATAACTTTTTAACGAAGCCTCAATCAACAAATTGGTATTCTTGATTTTCGTCTTATTTTGGCCTCTAGAATTTCTCATTAAAATTTTGCCCAACACCCTCGATACTTTAAAAAAATGGAATTAAAGAAAGATTGATTTTTTGAGGTCTCACATGAGACTGCCCCCTTAGAAGGGTGTTGTAGCGTTAAATACGTTTTTTTAAACTTTCTTGGAATATTTGAAATTAATCTATTGCCCTAACAGGTATTGAGTTGTATGGATGAATACTATATTTTAAGTATTTTTCCATGAAACAGTTGCAGGAGAACTAATGGGAATTATTACATTTAAATACAACAAAATTATGTATTTAACTAGAACAATAATAAAATATTCCACATGATATAATCTCAATCTTCCAAGGCGCGAACGAGTACTATCATGGCGTCGCTTTTTCTTATCAAAAACTTTTACGCGGTAAAAAGACTTGCGCGGTTGTTATACGCATTAAACTATACGGTTCGTCCATAAGCAGGTATTCTATTGTGACGTGCGTTTTGTTAAACTTTCTTGACAAATTTTTTCCAAATAAACTATAATACCTTTTGCAGTCTACTTTACATGATTTGTTTATACATGTTTCAGTAACATTTTTAAATTTTTTGGTTGAAAGAAAGGAAAAGAAAAAGAAAAGAGAGGGGAGCGTTTCATGTTGGGCCTGCTAATTCATCAGTAAAGCAAATCTAGCAGGCCCGCCTCAGACACCGGAATATTGGATAGCCTGTCGAAAAACGTAAATATAGGAGGTTGGTCGAGTACTTATGAGAGAACGTAGCCCTCTGCTGGCGAGTGCCGGAGCTATCGTTACATTTCGTTAATGTTAGGAGTTCAGACATAAGGTTTTGCAAATATAATTTTCAAATAATATTCTTTAAGACAATCCAAAAAACAAGAAATCGATTTTTTAAAGGTTCACATTAGAATAATTCCTTAAAAATATTTTGAAAACCTTAAAATCTTCTAAGAAACTAAAATAAAATTCTTTCCGTGGTTATGCATTTTTTCTACTACGCAACACAGTTCTTCCTCATTGAAATATTGCTAAAATATATACCCTGGGAATGTATTGAAAAACAGGTTAATATATCAATACAGTGATTCTCGTTTTTTTGTCTTGCATGGAAATCGTATGAATCAAGTCGGCAGCCACGATGAGAAATTAAAGCTATTGTATTGTTCTCAACGAGCTGTGAATTATTCATAAAATACGTACTCGTTCCAAGCTCTCTGAAAGGTATTACAACTTATTGCAAATTTTAAAGTATTATCGTTGCAATAAATTGCGAACTAACATATTGAATTTCCTTGTTAAGTAGACTCGTGTACTTGCACCAATACATACGTTATTATAATAGTGGATAAGCTAAGAGTTTTTAATGCAGATATCGTTTGTGATATTGAGTATGTACGAATATTAGTCCGAACATTTCTATAACATTGAAACTTCTAAGAATTCAGGGCTGGTATTGTACGTTGATTAATGAATTATTGTTAAACGATGCAGTATTGTCTAATACAATGGTTCTTTACCTGGTCCATAGAAAACTTCCTGGGAGTTCGCAAACTTGTATAGAGAAATATTAAATATTTATTTCTGTTACGTACATTGTGTTTGAAAATATCAATTTTATGCTTTTAAACCTTTAAAATGACGATAGCTGTTTGCTTGTAATAAACTTTTCAATTCCATGTCCTGAAGTTACTATCATGTTCTATATCGAGGAAGTACAAGTTATTTTGATTAAATTGTTGATATAAATAAAAGTGACTAGACTAGCATCTTCGCAAATTTTCAAATGTCGGCTCAAGTGTTTTACCAAGATAAAGTTGAGATTCATAAATTTCTATCAATGCCTTTAAAAAATGAAATTTTGTATTTAATGACTTTATTCGTCAAATAAAACAAACTATATCAAATAGGTTAAAAATATTTTCATTTAGTTAATATCGTGTAGAGCTGAAATTTAGTCATTCATTCAATCATTTATTCTTAAAGTCTCCATCTTTAGAATTTTGATGACTCGCTAAATCTGGTTACTTTTTACTTCCTTTTGTTCGTTACACTGTTCGACTAATAGAAATAACACATGTGCTAAACGTAGGTTTATAGGGAGGAGATTATACTAGAACTAATAGGTCGTCTATTTGTTCAGTTATAAGTTTCCAGCTGTGCTCACTATGTAGATTGGAACTGCAGACGAAATAAAGAAACTTGTAAAAATAACGAGTCGCTTGGATCAATATGGCGCGATCGTAAATACTGCAAACAGATGATCACTAACGACTAAAATTCGGATAGCAAATATTGTGGTTACTCACTGATTTCCGAGTTTCGTAAACAAACACTGGAAATAACTAAATGGAAAGGAAACTCGCTAGAACTGACAACTCTATAACCTCGAAATCTAGTTCTACTGTTATCAAATCTGTTTAAGATTTTTATCACGTTAATTTTACATTCCAGGGAAGATTTTACAAATTTATTGGTGTTTACCTATTCCATTTCTTAGATATTGTATTTATAGTTTATACCAACTTTAATATTAGACTTGAACTAAGAAATAATTTTCTAAAATACTATCTATGTATAACTAGAATTGACTAAAAGGAGATATACAATTTACACAATTTTAATTAAATTGATATTTTTTATCCAAGTAAATACATTAGTATAATTTACTATTTTGGTGGGAAAAATAATTTTATAAAAATATAAATTAAGAAGACAAAAGAAGCAATAGTATATTTTTAGATCAAAATAAGGTTTTATTTGTTTCTGGGTTGTTATACTTTCCGAAGTTTTTAATTAGGGATTTTGATCTCTTATTTCGTCTAAAATACGCTGGTAAGTTTCGAAGATTTTACTTCTGTTTGTATTTTCTTACGGAGAGAGATTGAGTAAAAAGTAAAAAATCAATCAAAAATTTTGCATTCTTATTGTTTATGCATGACGTAGTACATGCTGGACTGTTTTGAATTGCAAAATAACTTCCCTGCTTTATATCTTCTAGCGAAAAAAAGATTAAAATTGACCAGCATGTTACAAATGTTATCTCAGTTAAAACAAAGAAAATAACATAATTAATTTTCGAATAGAGTTTATAAAATGAAAGTAACTAGGCCCCGTAAAATACTTATAATAACTTTATGCAAAAAATTGTGAAGTTTATTAAAATTATTTAATTTGTATCTGTGCATTTTTTCTCTTATTTTTCTTCTCCATTTATTATTATTTCCAGATAAAACTATGCAGAAATGTGCATGTAGACGATATTAATATATAACTTTAATTTGTCTAGCTTGTTTAATCTATTTATTAAACGATGCGAACTATTCGTATTATTATGAACGTTTATTTTGCATTATCATAATTGACATTTAGTACATGATGAGCAGTCTTATTAACTACTTCTTATGAAAATATCATTCCAAATATGACAACTATGATACGTATATACAGAGTGTTCGCCCACCCTTGGGAAAAATTGTAATTGGAGATTCCTGAAGCCAAAATAGGACGAAAATCAAGAATACCAAATTGTTGATGGAGGCTTCATTCAAAAGTTATTAACGTTTCTAGTTTCGCCTGTACTGAATTTTTTTCGTGAAAATGCGCAGGATTTCGGAGTAGGTTTATTCATAAAAAATGGTTGTAATTGACCCCCGCATCCGAAAATAACTTTTCCATAACGATTTGAAATTTTTTTTCCTCGTCAAAATTAGGCCCGAAATTAGGTTCATCGAACTACCCCTTACCGATTTTTCTTAAAACTTCATTTTTGATTTTTAATAATTTTATTTGTCGCCCGGCAAAGAAGTTGTTTAATACTTTTTTGTAGGTGCCCATGAGCTCTACTCCAGAAAAAATTTTTATTGAAATATATTCACTATTGTAGGAGTTATGGCTGTTTGAAAATTGGACAATTTTTATTGGCTTCTTCTCATTTTACGGGGTTTAGGGAACAAGTTTTCGAATATTTTTGGAAATTCTACATATTCTTCTTCAAAAGACGCGTTGTTTGCATTTTGAAACATTAAAATCGTTGAATTCGTTCAAAAGATATGACGTTTTCAAAGATACACATCAAAATGTCAAGATATTTCTGGCCTGAAATTATATTTTCGGTAAGGAATTTTTTTTTTCGAAAATGCGTAGAATTTCGATGGTATATGTATTCACCAATAATGATTATAATTGACCTCCGCAACCAAAAATAATTTTTTCTGAATGATTTGAGATTTTTTAATTTAATTTTTTAATAACTTTTTCACGAAGCCTCAGTCAACAAATTGATATCCTTGGTTTTCGTTTTATTTTGGCTTCTAGAATCTCCCATTAAAATTTTTCCCAAGGGTGGTCGAACACCCTGCATGTATGTAATTCGTCGACAGCCTATTTCGATATTTTCGATGACCTATCATAATAAATATTAATTTTATTTTACAAATTTTTTATACTGAAATATGAAACTTTGTTGACAAGTAGTAATCAATATATGCCACCAATTTTATCCAATTAACTTAAGAATTCCAACGAACTCAAAATTATCTCAATTTACGCTGTTGATATTTATCTTGCTTAAATTTATATTATGTACATTGAACTGACACGCGTTAGTTAATACATTCTACTTGTTTTATCCAACAAACTCGTGTAAGATACTCAACACAGATTCGCGATGAGCCTGATATGTGCACATATCTCACGGAATGAGAGGAAATGGAAGAACATGTTGAATTCTCGAACCGAGCGAATGACGAATGCGCGAATGCAAATATTTGCAGCAATCTACTTGCATATTAACGACGCAGAGAGTCTGTGACCGGAGAAATCAAGACGTAACGTCACTTAGGCTAATGCAATATTAATCGTGTTTTTCGCTCAACAGCAAGGAGCCGACGTATCAGTTTCAGATCAGCGCATTAAGCTGCGATCACAGTTTTCTTGCTGTCAGTTTCGAGCAACGACACGCGACGGAAAGATTAATTGCTATCGCTTATGCACGTTACTCACTTGAGCAACACAGAATGTTTCCTCTAAACATTACGTTGCTGCAAAAGTCCTATAATCTGATAATTGTATCAAATTACAGTGTTGTTGTTCTATTTGTTCTCTTCAATATTTCCACAAAATAACTGACGACTACGACATACTCATAATTTGATTACATCAAATTACAGTTTTCCTAAACTTCCAGTACAATACTGTATCAATCTTTTGTAATAATCATTAATCAAATACAACCAATATCGATTTCTAGGAAAAGATAATTATAAAAAAATTTTAAACAAAGTATTAGTTACTCATAATCAACATTTATTAAAATTACATACAGAGAGTTGTCGACAACGATTGCATCCTCGCGTTTTGTTTCTACATGTTAGTAATTATTTAATCGCTATTCATTAATTTACAAAATCAATCTTTTCCTATTTTAATGCCAATGTATACATGTTTCTTTTGTATTTGGACTAAATGTTCTTTCACATTCAGAAGTCATCGTTGCAGTTTAAAAATTACATATAACTAAATTCTTATTTTGTAATGTCGGGTTTTCTTCTAAAACCTCGAAGAAACATGAGCTTTTTAAAGCGTTCTTCGTAATAGAAAGTTCAATTCGAATTGGTTGAATCGAAACAGTAGCTCGTATTCTTCCATGTAGTTATTATTGCATTCTTCTTGACAAGTTAATCTGTAGTAAGAATATCAGAACAAACAAGGAAGAAACGAAGCAGAATTCTCTCTGTTCGCTATAATTTCTCGACCTTCGATATTTATAATCGCGCGTATAGTTGTGGAGATTGTTTGGACGTGATGCTTCTTACATAAGCCAATTTGTTGTCGGAAGAATCCTCCCATTGTAGTTGAAGAACTGTGTTTCATGACTTGTAGGAGCAAAGCGGGCGGTAGAGAGCGTACGGTTGTTGTTATTCAGAGAAAATAACAAGGAAGTACAGCGACACTTAACTTTAGTTTCTGCAACAAGTAAACTTCTTGGAAGGGAGCGACAGTTGCATGACGGTGCAGTTAAATTGGGTGCTATTTTGGATCCCTCTTTGATAACACTAAGAAATAAACCATCGAATGTAACGAGCTACCACCACTTAGGAACTTCTGGGTTGCATTTACCATATTTACCTATTTCCTTCAGCGTAACGCTATTATTTGTAAATTTAGACTGCAGCATCTGTCAAACGGTTGGCTCTTAAAGTGCAGTTTGATTTCCACCAGAAAGATTTTTGTATTTGTGTTGGCGTATGTTCCTTTAGAAAATAAATCGAGAAGTTCGTAACGATATTTAAATAGTTTTTGGAAATTCAGAAACTTCTGATTTTCATTAAATTAGAACAACGAATGAAACGATGTCTTCGAGGTATTCAGAGTTTTAAAACGTACGTTTCTTTAATCGGATAAATTACGTTTTATGTGCACTAAACTGATAGAAATGAGATCGTAAACGATGTGCGCGATCGTGTGCTGGAATAAGACATAACAAAAAATAATAGAAAAAACGAATGTAGAAAACTCGTTGAATTGTGGAATTCAATGCAAATACGAGTTTGCTATTATGCAAATGATTCTGATTTCATTGCTATGCCGTGAAATGCGACGCATTTAATATGAATGTAAATATTGTGTACAAAGGACCGGATTAATTAGCTCATTTTGTTGAAGAGGATGTGCGACGACGGGGAAAATGTAAATGAAATCAGCTCGGAGTTACGTCTCTTTTTAATATATTTACGTGCTCTTTTATTAGTTGAATTAAAAAATCATTGTGCAAAAAAGACAATTTCGACAAGGGGAATATGATTTTAGAAAATGTTTAATCATTGAGCATTCAATATCTGATATTGTTACTAAATATATCGAATCTTTCGTGTTTCTTTTAAACAAAATTTTTTTTAAATCATAATTTGTAAGATAAAATACTACCTTAGTTCTATAGTCTTTTATATATACATTTTTAAAATGTAAATATACCTTGTATTAGTGTTTTTGCATTATGAATTGGATTATGGAAAGTTAAAATGTATAGAATTGCATAATGTTTTTCAGTCGCTTATAACAATTATACTGGTGATATTTGTTTTACTTTATTTTTCCCTATTACTTGTTTGATTCGTTTTACATTACTCATATTCATTGTCAGTAATTAAAATTAAAAGTTGGATTATTTACAATATTAAAACATAAATCGTGAAGTAAAGCAAAAAATTTGTTGTCTATTTTGTTCTATCATCAGTAGTGGTTATGAGCATTTGAAAAAATATTTGGCCATAAATAATGGTTCAGAAATTGATATTTTTTAGTCGTGTTACTTCTTGAAAAATTTTCTTTAAATTTTAAGATTATCATTTTCAATTTAAAGAATAATTTTTTGTTAACAATCTTTGCTTACAAACTGTTGTGTTTGGTCCTTGGTTAAATAACGTTTGTTTCTATTGCGTGGAAACGGGAGCATGCGTGTTATCATACGATCAAGAGGGCTCCATTCCTTAAGCTCATGAAAAATCAATACATCGTGCTTCGATACCACTCTCATTTTTCTCCAAATGTTTATAATTGTCGATATCGCTATGTCTTTGGACTTTCCAAACATGGGTTTATGGTAGGATTGCTGATAAGATATTTATGATAGTAGCATCTTCTACACTCATTCAAAGGTCGTTGTGTAGTAGGCCATTGAATTCGTTTTTTGGTCAAGTACAACGCTATAAAGTCAAAATTACACAATGTTATTTAAAAAAGTCAAGGTAGTCTGAGCTTTATGTCGAATAAAAAAATTTTCGAAATTTTTATTATTGCATTTTGTTCTTCTCAAACTATTCATTAATTTTTTTTCCAAAAATCGATGCGATCGTTAGTATGAACTCGAGTCGAACTGTACCCTTTAAAACGTCAAAGTAAATAACAAAATAGACATAGAAGATAGCATAAATAATAATAGTTGTTATATTCATCGGATAGAGGATGAAGTGGCCTTGAAAACGATTTTTTTTCGAGTCCTTAGCACATCTAGTTTCAGAAATATAATGAATTTTGTTTTAAGTCGATAGGGTAGTTGGTTCGGGAGATACAAGGGTTCGAAGCATTTGTTTACTTCTCATTAATGACGTCACGAGGTCGTTGAACTTCTTAATAATACAACGGCTTTCGCAAGGTTGTTGACCACACGTTCTCGTAGTAAATAGTAAATTCTTCGAAATACTACGTCACTCGGCCACGACTGTCACGTCGGATGTGAGAGAGGTCTGACGAGTAAAACGGAGACAGAGATAATGGAATTTGAAAAATTACACCTTCATTTAAATTACGATATTTCCAAAAACGGAAAGTCGAATCGACTTAAACCAAAAACCGTTTCAAAGGGAAAGCTTTGTCGTTTCTAATAGTGACACTGTTACAAAGAAAACACAAGTAGTTTCGGAACTGCGCGCGTTTATAGTTTTAGTACTTTCAATACGCGTTACTGAAGTGTTTATTAAAATGTTATAACTTGTTAATAAATTATTTGGATAATTTTATGGAAGCTTCTTGCTGTATGAAAGAAGTAAGTGAGATAGCAGGAGGAAAGAAAAGAAAAGGAGAGAAAGAACGTTTTGTCCTCGGCCTGCATAAATATAATGACATTCAATGACAGGTTTTGGAGCGTACATATAGGAATAAGTGGTTGGTCAAGCACTTGTGAGAGAGATATGGATTGAGCGTGTCCCTCTGCTGGCAAGTGCGAGAAGTGTCGCTACAGGACGTTGGAAATTTTAATTTCAAGTAATTTATATTTGTTTGTATCAAATAAGTTTTTTTTTCTATTTGCTAAATAAATTAGCTTCACGAACTCGGTGGGAGTTAGCAGTAAGCTTAAAATTTCTAACATCCCCAAAACCAATATATTGCAAATTTTATTCTGGTCAGCTTAAGAAAGACAAATGCTACGAATTTATAGGATGATATTTAATTATCCTTTCTTCAACGACTAATTGGATTAAGACAGCGCGTGAGACGCGGGGGGGGATTCCGAAGGTTTGTTTGGAGGGGGTGGGAGGACAAAATGTGTAAAAGTAATGAAAAGTGATTAAAGTCAACCTCGCAATTAGTTTCTAATATAACCCCTGGCAAAAAGTTTTCAATCATGTACACTAGTACAAAATTTACAAAAAATATTTGTATTTTAGAATGATAAAATATTGTTATATAGGTCGTTTTACATAACGAATACGAGCTATATTTTTAAAACATTTAAAAATATCATTGGGCGAAATTAAATGGTTTAGAATGTAGTATGTGTTATACTATTGTAACTGAAACATTCAACTGTATCTGTTTTTAGTTTTTTCTTCTCTAAAAGAAAGTATTGAACGATTTATGCCTTAAGACTACTAATTTAATAGTTATTCCAATTAAAAGGCACTTTAGAACATCAGTTTCAGCAATTTTTTAATTGATAAAATAAAATGCTGTTCGTTAAAAGTCTTCTGTGTATTTTTTCTTGAATTCGGTAACTTTTAAATGCTGGGTAGACATTGTTTATAAGCGCGATACGCGTTATACGATGCTCGACGAACCGAAACTTAGCCGTAACAGCATACGTACGAATAGGATTTTCAAACTCGATTTTCGAAACTAAGCTTTAAATGAACAAATTTTATTCCATATTTTGTTCTTACTTTTTTATAAGGAACCATTTTTTGGCAGGTTTACAATCACGTAAAGTTTAGTCTAAGCCTACGAATAACTAATTGTTTTTGTATGCCGTTAGCTCACACAATTTAATATTCCGACGGTAATAAAGAGTGATTAAGAGGAATATAACAAAATTTCCATTTTATTACATTCTACACGAAACAGAGCCATGGACTCGAACGATTTCGTTAGTCGAATATCGTGAATTGGCGATGTATTAGTAAAATGGTAGTTTCTCGCGTTGTATTCATTGACGTATTTCGTATGCAACGTCAAACTTTTGGCCGCGAAACAGAACTCGTTAGTCGACGGTGTTCGGGCTTCTGTTGCGGACGTTCTCCAGAGACGAGGAAAAAAGAAGAAATATGCCGAGTCGATATTCTAATTTAACAGTGAGTCATGCATACCTCATAAGGCACGCAGCTTTTCCTACTGGCGAGCAAAATATGCGCATACGTTCAGGCGGTGAAAAAGCCACGGGAATAATAAGCGTACACGCCACGGGACGAATATTCTTCTGCTCGAGATCGAATTTCCGCGTCCCCTAACGGTTTTTATCGCTCCAAGTTTCGTTGATGAGCATCCTATCGCGTCGCGTTTCGCGGAATTTTTTTCTCAGCTCGTCTGAACGCCATAGGCTGTCAATCCCTGTGGATTATTTGTGCAAGTCATTAAAATTTCTAACTCAATTAGGCGTTCCAGTTTGATTCTCAAAGGGCATCGAAGATGTTAAACTTTCGTCCTTCAGAAAATCAGGGACTTAAATATCAATATTATGCTAGTAAAGCCATATCGATACATTGGTATTATATCAGTAAAAATCAGTTTTTCATAACCTTTATAGAAACCGAAATATCCATATACTGGTATACCATACTATATTTACTGTTAATTTTTTTAGTTCCTTTATTTTCTGTCAGTTTTCAAAATATTATAAGGCTAGGATTAAAGACCACTACATATTCCGATATGGTACACTATTATGAATATGTAGAATGGGTGGAAAATCGTATTGCAATTAACTAATGAGTAATTCTACATACAAAAATAAGGAGAAAATCTAGTGTACAATTTTTTCATTCGAGGCCTCGTTTTCGAACAAATCGAATTTGAAGTTTCCTCAACTGCGCAATGTGATTTATTTGTCATATGTTGTATTATCGAGGGAGATATGTTTGATCGCATTGCAGGCGAAAGTGACAAACACTGAGAGCAAATGAAACAGAAATGTTTAACATCTGATTATACTACAGGTTCTGAAATCACTCAGAAGGCAAAGTACACATGTAGTTCTTTTACAAATTGTATGATTCTCATAGACTCAACTTTAAAATAGTATCCTTTTACTACGTTCAACATCCGGTCTGTATTTCTTCTCCGTTATTTTTAAACTTCGTTTCCCACGTTTTCGAGGCAGTTTGATTAGTCTTTTGAAATAATTGTGAGAAAGTGTAGCCCTCTATTGGTGAATGTAGGAAGCGTCACCACCCTACGTAACCTGTCAAAAGCATAGACCAGCAATGGAAGATTCTGCATTGATTAACAAATCTCAATCAAAAGATTGTTTTAGTTAATCTCTTAGGACAACAGAACATATTATTTTCTCTTAATCGATCGATTCGTAGTCGATACAAGTAATTGAACTAATTGCATCTAGTTATTTACAAACAAAATTCCATATTTGACGTTTGACATCGTGTGGTACATAAGTGTCTCTAATCAACAAATGGCAGTTATGCATTTAATTTAAGCCTGGTGTGTTAGATTTCAAGCAAATTGTATACATATACATACAAAAATTAGATGGTCGATCGAGTACTTGCAAGAGAGGCAGGAGTTGAGCGTATTCCTCTGCTGGCCAGTGCGGGTAGTGTAGCCACAATCTTGTATCGGTCTTTCTTTCGAAGAAAGTCTATCTGGAAGACTGCTGATCGACTATTATATTTACATACATTGATAATGATAGGATACTGTAGGAAATACCCAGATATTTCGATGTCTGACAGAAGTTATAGTTTATCAGATTGCGTAACAATCCATGTCGACTTATTTGTTGGAAATTATCAAGTTATGGCAAGGTATTCTGATCGACAGTATGCTGATGTATTACTCATTTGGGGAGCTTGTGGAGGTAAAAATAAAAAAATGATAATAGGTTTCAATCCGTTCAGTTATCTTTAATTCGTCGTGTACAATTATGTATGCAGCAACAGTACTTGTATAAAACTATTCCATTTGATATATACTATGGTCAATAAAAAAAATACCAGATTGAATAGAGCGTTCAGAATTAGCGAATAGAAAGAAAATGATTTTTCGTCGCGACAACGCCAGACCATATATGTATGTTAAAAAATGTTCAAAAACAACGTGTATTTGGTTGTGAAATTTCGTCACACCTATTTTGTTCCACATAAATTGCCTAGTTCGGTTATCACTAATTTTGTTTATTGCAACGCTTTTTAATAGGTAAACAATTTAAAAATGTCAACGTTCTAAAGAACAGCGTTGAACGATTTTTTATTGAAAAATCAAAGAAATTGTATAGTATCGATATAATGGGTTTGTTGAAGAAATGAATGAGAAAAGATTTACTGCTTTTCATAAAATTGTATGCTATGATTAAAATTTTGCTTTTTAGTTCTATGCAGTACAAAATTCGATTTGAACTTATAAACGTAAACAGTTTATGTTAGGGTACTGACTTTTCCATTACGATGGTATATTTAGTTGCCAATAATGACGCTGGTTCTTTTTTTATTTTCCTTTTATTTTGCGTTGCTCTATTAAGAGTTTTGTTTTGTGCGAAACTATTTTTACCGATTAATGGTAACGTACTGACCATTTAACCGATTAATTGGTTACTAGCCGAGTACACGATTATCTAGCTTTTAAAGCCTCTGGAACTTGGACACGGTCACTAAGCGGTGAAATATAGGTATGGGAGTATAGTTGAACGAACATCGAGAGAGTTTTTTAGAGCGAGCATTCAAAGTGATACTGCTAAAACACTGTTATTCGACGTTAGAAGAATAATTGTTTTATTTGGATGGTATTAACCGATTATCTTTAAAGTAGGAAATTGTTTTAAATAATATTGAAAACTATATAGTGTGTTCTCGGATTAAATGGTTAATTTTAAAATATGAATTTGGAATGTCGAAACAGTAAAAATTTTCCTTTGAAAGTAAGCTCGCGAATACTTTGTTCAAAATGTACTGTTTTTTGAAGTTATAAGACCATAGTTATGTTTTTATTTGCACTGCAAACAAACTTTGACAAATGTTACTTCGATCTTATTAGGCTTATAATTTTAAAAATCGTAAGTTTAGTTTCTAGATCAAAATGTTTAAAACATACTTTTTATTTTGAAGCTCTAAATACATAATTCAAGTTTGGCTATTTAACCCAGAGCACCCTGTATTATTGATCAATCTAAATATGTACTTTGCTAATAAATAAAAAAAAAAATATTATATACAACTGAACTTCTTTGGGTTAGAACACAATGGTTAATATTATATTAAAACCATCGATAAACTTTTACTGCTATATTAAAAGGTCACTAGCATAGGAATGATATACAAACATTTATTAGTAGCAAAAGTTGTAAATCAAACGTAGTATAAAAAATTCATCTTCCTTAACTTTTTAATGCATGAAAAATATTCTAAAATACCGAGAAAACAGCATTTTAATAATAAAAATTAATAACTCTGTCTCAAATTAACTATTTACTCTGTTATTTTGACTTGTTTATATGTAAATAATTTCTTTTGATCAACTATACTAGATGTACATAGACTTAAGAACATGTGATGGTCATGATTTAAATCAATTTATCTAATCTTTGCAGAAGACTTAATCTAAAATATCGAAACTTTGGAATGTCTAATTTCACGTTTTGGAGAAACAGTTTTATCCATCGACTTCCTTTTCGGGACAATTTTTAGGCCACATTTGAGAATTTTTTTACAAATATTATAAAACATACAAAGTTACACTTTTAAGCGGTTACTTTTATATACTTTTACTTGATAAAAATTAACTTTCAAAACTGTTTATAAATTAATATTAATAATACAGCGAGTGAAACTTATACCATGTTGAAAAATCGATTCTCTATGGCGTCACTTCCGATCATCTGAAACGCTTTAAACTTAAAATTCAGTTGTACGAACGTGAATATCGCCTATTTCAGAATATACAAATTTTAACGATTTTTAGCGAAATTGTAAATTGCAATTTTTGAGATTTCGTAAAAATTTTTTTAAAACTTGCATAACTCAAGCAAATTTAAAACTGTTGACTTAATATTTTATTCAAACATTTTCAAATTCATCAGATTTCAGAGTATGCAAAGAAGAATGACTTTTTCTGTTAGGTCAATCGGAAAGTTTCGTCCGTTTTTTTACAAAAAGTAAAGCTTTATTTCAAAAAACAAATTGAAAACTTACGTTCATCAAAATATTGTCCATCGTTAGCGATGACTTTTTCCCGTCTTTCGGGCAGCAAGCGAATTCTCCGACGAAAGAATGAGTCATCTTTGGAAACTATCCACTTAGAGATCCATTTTTTGACATCTTCATATGAAATAAAGCGTTCCTCAGCAAGTGCGTGTGCCATCGACCGAAACAGGTGCTAGTCGGAAGGGGCACAGTCTGGCGAATTAGGTGCATGGGGTAGCACTTCCCAACGAAATGCTTCTAACGTTTCTTTGACAAGTTTTGTGATGTCTGGCTGAGCGTTGTCATGAAGCAATATCACTTCATGCTGTCTAGTTTCATATTCTGGTCGTTTTTCGTGTAATGCTCAGCTCAAATAGATAATTTGTTCTCGGTAGAGATCCCCTGTGATTGTTTGACCAAATTTTAACAGTTCATGGTACATTACACCTTTCTGATCCAACCAAATAGAGAGTAAGGCCTTCTTTTCGTAGATATACCGCTTTGGCGTCGATTTTGAGGGTTGGCCAGGGTCACAAATGGTTTTTCGACGTTTAGGGTTGTCGAAATATATCCAGTTTTCATCCTCAGTGATGATGCGATGCAGAAACCCCTTTCTTTGTTGCCCAAACAGCAGAATTTCGCAGGTGGTTTTTCGCTTTTCTATGTCTCTTGGCTTGAGTTCATATGGGACCCATTTTCCTTCCTTGTAGACCTTCCCCAAGGCTTTTAAACGATCAGAAATAACAGATTGAGCACAATTTAATGCTTCTGCAATTTGTTTTTGCGTTTGACATGGATCTTCATCCACCAATGCTTGCAATTCTTCGTTTTCGAATACTCGTGGCCATTCAGAACGCTCTTTGTCCTCCACAGTAGAATCACCATTTTTAAAGCGTCGAAATAATCATAAACTTCTACGAGCATATTCGATGAGCTTCAGCTGCAATTTTCTTTCAATTCAAGCAAAAGATTAACACTTCGCACAGATGACGCTTATTTAACTCAAATTTCGACATATTCAATGCAAAAAAAAACAATATTATTGATGCAACGTATATTTTTGTGTATAGATTTTTATTAAAAGATGTCAAAACTAAAAAGTTAACCTTACTTTAGACATTATAGTTAACGACAGCTCTAGCTACGACTACTCGGCGCTAGATGGACGGAACTTTCCGATTAACCAATAAAAAACAATTCTTTTAATTGAAAATCTTGATGATGAAATTTTCTGTAAAAATAATTGTATCTGAGAATAACTTACACGATTTCCTTAAGGGGGCCAGTAGGTTGTGAACCGGTGGCCTAAATTTCTATCTTTCCAATCTCTTCAAACCGATTCACATTGCTTGAAACGCGCTGTGAAATATGTAACGAAACAACGTGAAACAACTTTCACGGAGATTTTAGAATTTATGAAATTTCACCCAAGTTTCTGGAAGGAAGCTGCATTTTGTAGGTACGGTGATAGACGTTGCAACGCCCGACGAAATCAAACATGATTCTAACAACGAGCCCCCGTTGCAAAGCGTTACTGCGATGCTCCCTTCTTCGCTCTTCTCCCTACGTTAGACCATTGACCTGGAATAATTACGGGGCGATCTCAAAGTCTAATTGGATCCGCATGAATTATCCGCGTACATCAAAGTACTTTACGGCATAACGCGCGATGGTTTGACGCCATCCAGAGCCTTATTAAATACGTGGCTGTCGGTTTTGCCCGTTAATGAATCGGCAATTGTTCATGATGTTCGTTCTCCCTGATATTTGGCTGTGATCAACACAATATTATATAAATTTACGACGAGCTTGTTAATTCTTGATTCGGAAGAAAGTTTGCTCCAAGTTATGAAAATTGTGAATCAATTATTATCGGTCACCTTGACTGCTATAATTAAAATAAAGAACAGTTACAGGTTAACAATCGTTTTTTCGACTAAAATATTTTTAGTTACAAATAACAATTTTTGAGTAACTGAGATTTTTAACGGACGAGGGAAATTTAATTCAATTGCTAATCATCGATGTCAATAATTTGAACCAAAGGTTGTACTGTTGACAATTGTAAAACATAAAGCACAATCCAAAACAAACAATTTAGTCAAACTTACAGGTTAACAATTATTTTTTAGAGTAAAATATATTTAGTTACAAATAACAATTTTGAGTAACTGAGATTTTTAACGGACGAGGGAAATTTAATTCGATTGCTAATCATCGATGTCAATAATTTGAACCAAAGGTTGTACTGTTGACAATTGTAAAACATAAAGCACAATCTAAAACAAACAATTTAGTCAAATGCAACCGAAAAAATATTTCCGTGATCAATGACGATTATGAACAAGTGGAAAAAATTTCCCTGATTAATAACTATTACTATGAGTAATTGAAACAAATTTTTGTCATAAATAATGATTATTGCGTAACTGGAAAGTATAGAAATTGATATTTTTTAGTCACACGGTTTTCTGCCAATTTGTTTTAGACTTTGTTATTATTATTTATATAGTAAAGCCCCAGAGTTGTCTGACTATTTGCCCTTTTGCAAGTTATTTGTACATATATTTTTTTCTTTTTAATACAAAATAATTTTTTTTTATATTCTTGTTTTACAAGTAGTGTATTTAATTTGTCTGAATATAATTTATCAAGATTTACTATACATATGTATACTTGTTTGAAAGAATATTATTTTCTTCTAAGTAATTGTATTGAGAACGTTTGCAAAAAATTGCATTCTTTTTATAATTTACGACCAAATATGTTTGTAGCTCGAATCCATGGAAATTAACAATTTACTTAAACTTACGTACTTTTGTATCTCACTTGGAAGGAATAAAAAATTGATTCTTAGGGGCACACGATAAGAAACTTTTATAGTACAAACCCTTATTTTATATTTAAAATACAATTAATTTAGAACGTTATAAAAATAAAATAAGATATCGAAGAATTTCAATTAGAAATTTTTCGGCAGAACATGTTTTAAACAAAATATATATAAATGAAATATATTCAAAATACGTAAATGTGGCATAGTGGGAGGTATGACTAAATGTCCTGTTTTAAAACCTATTTTCAGATACACTATTAAAGCATACAAATTTAAAAATAGAACAAATATATAATAAATGAAACAACAGTAGCAAATAATAAATAAAATTGCGGAGATAACAATGAGACGAAGATAAGATGGAGGCATTAACTTGCCGAATACATACTATGCCTGAGTCATTTGTGACTCACGCTGACATTTCACTAATGCAGATATGTCTTTTCTTACTTGAAACTCGAACTCACGCATACATATGTATTAAATATTGAGACCATTGTTCGAAATTCGAGCTCCTCCGTGTTTCGCATTCATCTTCCTTCGATAGAACGTTGTAAGTGAATACGGCCATTTGAAAACACTTACAAACAAGTAAATGCGACACTATATTTTGTTTTCTCTTTTCTGTCTGATTGTCTTGCTCGCAAACCTATAGCTGAAAGTACAACAAATAAAAAACAAAGAGGTTTGTGAAAGAAACAGTGGGTACGTGAAGCGATAGTCTCATCGATCGGGACAGTAAATACAAGATGTAGGTATATATGTACGTACACAATTATCTCCGGCGCAATAACGAGACTTAGTGCATGTCTTGAGAAAAGCGACGAGTCAACAGTGACTCCGGCAGAGTACAAGGAGGGCTAAGAACACTGTAGTACAGTAAAAACTTTGTCAGCATTCTTAAGTGAAATTAAAAAGTAGCGTATATCCGAAGGAAGGTAATTATAATACACTGTAGGCGTATAAAAAAAAGATGCACGGTGGATTGGGACAGATACATGTGAATTGTGTCGAGTAGGATGGACATTTGCATGGTACGGCAAAAAGTTTGTACAAATTAGATTGTAGAGATACGGAGGCAGGCGAGTATATGGTTTTGTGAACAGGACAACATAGATGAAGGCCTTTCTTTCATGTTCAGTCAAGACGATTTTATGAACAGAGGGAAGATGTGATCATATGTACGATTCACAGTCAGAGGTAACATAAGCGTGTGTTTTTGGAGGGTACAGGAGGCAAGGGCTATAGAATATATCACAATAATCAAAGAGAGGGATCGAGGGACGAAGAGTTTCTGCTTTGAGGAAAGAATGGGACAGGAGGATTGTGAATTACGTAGACATGCATATGTAGGATGACAAAAGATGGCAACGTGGCTTTCAAAGGCCCAGCTGGAACCCTAAAAAAAGCTATTCTGTATAGAGTTCTTTATACAGAATAGTGACATTGTCAACGCAAAAGAGACGAGATTTTCTATAGAATATACAGGGTGTCTAAACTGAAGCAGGCTACCTAAATATTTCCTATGATTTTAATGACACGAAAACTGTTCATGGTTTAAGAGGGGATTTTTATGTAAGATATTTAAAAAATTGATTTTTCGTTCTTCATGTAATTCAAAAGTACAATATTTCAAAAAGTTGCAAACTACTTTGTAAGACTTCATTAGACACTTTAGACACGTTTTTTTTTTAAATTACATTCTTCAAATTGGAGTCTAGGATAACTCAAAATATAATTATCTGCTCAATTTCAAACACAATTCATTTTATACATTTTACATTTTTCTAAGCGCTGAATGTACAACTAATAAAATGAATATAATACATTTTTCATCAATATGAAGTTAATTGTTTTTTCGAATATGAACTATGCTCAATACCAGTAAAAATTATTTCATTTCAAGAAATTTGTATCTTTTTTATAATCGAATGAGTGTAACAAGTGCTGCAGCGAAAGCAAACGAAAGAGGTTAACAAAGTTTGACATTAATCAATAAATAATAAAAGGGATCGACATAAAAAAATTATTTTCTGTAATTTGAAGATGTTTTCTTATACCTTCAGAACAGGTTCATCCAAATTAACAATAGTTTTTTCAAACATAATTCTAAAATATCAGTTATATACTTTTAGAATTGCCATACCAGAATTTCCCCTTAATTTAAATGGTTACGAAAAAGGAATATCATGCAAGAACAATTTTTTATGTACATTTATGTACAAGGTCATCTGTTTTTTCCTCAGAGAAGCATGCATTATTTCCATTGCATTTTAAAGCATAACAAATATATACTTGCATATGTTTAAAATGTCACTTTCAAGTGATCTCCAGTGCCTAACTATTAATTTAACTATTACGCATTATATTTGCACGTATAAATAGATGTTCTGTAAACAAATTTACATGTATCGTAAATTGCTTCAATTTAATGCAGGGTTTCCTAAAATTCTTTCTCTTCTTCCATACGACGTCTTTAAATAATTTATTTTATGACTTATATAATTAGATATTTTACAATTTTAAAAATGAATCTAGAATTGAATTTGGTAAAAATATTTTTACAACCAAATCGATGAATAGTAGAAAATTTTTGCGTCATATTAGTCGAACTATGAACGGAAGTTTATTCTGGAATCAGGAGTAAGATGCATCCTTTTTCGCTTCATTTGTCCTCGTTAAATTTCCTCGATGACGTCCCAGGAAGTGAGGCGTTGGCAAAAATAGGAGTGTAAGCGAAAAAGGAGGGGTGAAACGTCAGAGGTGACAGAAGGAAGAAAAATGAGAAAAGCGAAGTCTGTCAGGGAAATGTCTTCTATGTCTCGCAGATTATTGGATCGATACTGTTGCTTATTTTTGCAAATCGATCATTTCCTGTACCCTATTACTAAATTTTAGAAAACATTCTTTACATCTTCATTTAATTGTAAAAAAAATGCTATCGAATAATTAAAGCCAATATAACTTTGACTTAAGTTTAAAAAATGTTTTCATATTTAATCAAAATATAAATCTAGTAATCGTTCCATATAGTCATATCCTTTATTTCTCAGAAAATTAATACATAAATGAAGCAACGTCTTTTTTTTATATAAGAATAAAGTAGTAATGTAAAAATGGAATAATTATTCCCATAAAAATTTCGAGAAAATGAAACTTCAAAATTTGCGAGAGGTGCAACTATTCAAATAGAATTTGACTTTAATCTGTTTTAAGAAATCATTAACTAATTCTACTTAATTAATTGATATAAAATCGATGCAAAACAGATAGTGTACCATCATATTTGCAAATAAGAACACAGGTAGAAATGTCAAATATTGGTCAGACACGTCACCCATCTCCTAATGGTTTCCATTTATTCAAAATGCAAACTTTTAATTCTTCTGTGGTATTGAATCATCTTCAATTTGCATAAACTTATAGTGCAAGTATCCTCCAACAATTTTCTATAATGTTAATATAATAAAACTGGAATACTTTCTGTTTGAAGTAAATTTTTAACGTATTATACTTAATATTTGCATTAATAATTTCCACAAGATGAAGTACCAGGTAAAATAAACTTAATTCACTGTATAAAAAAGCATGGGAATAAATGCTTTTATCCTTTTACTTTTGTATCAAATATCTCCCTTATTAATTGTTGTACAAAAAAATTTCTCATGACAAAGTTGCGCTGTTTTATAGAGTGTCTGTAACCGTAAAATGAGTTTTATCTTAGATTTTTTTTCGTTTAAGATCTTAAGATTCTCAAAATTTAAAAATGTATATTCCTATATTTCTTTTGTTATATTTTTATAGGGCGTACAAAATCAAATTCAACGACCTTCTATAAGAATGTAAGAAAAGAGAGGTAGAATTTTATTTTACAAAAAAGAAATTAAAATAAAATTCTTTCCACGATCAAATGTGGTCTTTTAAACGGTGCAATTTTATTTTAAGAAATTTGTTAGTACAACAATTAATAGGAAAGGTATTTAGATGATCGCAGTTAAATACTAACATTATGAATGAAAGAAGACAAAATTTTTTAAGTTAAACAGAATTTGGCAATGGAAGGAATATTGATGCGAAGAAGGGAAAGTCGTATAAAAGAAAGAACGAAGAAAACAAAGTGACACTCGAGGGAAAAGAATAGCGGAAGTCAGCGTAGAGGGCGGTGGAAAAGTTTTCCGCCTTTTCGAATAAAAGACGAGACCGAGTATCGCGGCTGACCGTAATTCCTTCGTGTTTACTATCCGTGATAACGGAATAGGACGTCTGTCCGACGAAACGCAAGATTCAGAAATCACGAAAGACAATGTCTGCTTCCGCTTGACGTTCGTTCCACGCTATTTGCAGTTCTACCGCTCTTCTTTCGAAGAATTTTACTTCCGTCGTGTTACTTGGACAATTATTTGAACGCGTAATGGACGGTAAAAAAATTTAGCAGACTTTCTGCCAAATACCTTCGCGTTCGCTTGGCTTAGTTTCGTATCTACGGTATAGTTTTACTTCGACTTAAATCGCCTATCAAAATGACAATCAATCTTATTTTAAAGTAACTGTATCGCAAATATTTCTTTGTCAACGAGTATAACAGTAAATTAAACAATTTGACGCATCATTGTCTCGAAATAATTTTGATTAATGTTCGATTTTGTCATGAAATAGCACAGTAATTAAACTAAATAGCGGAAAATATGTTTTCGACGTTGTTTGTTGCGAACTAATTAATCGAGGCAGTGTATGTACTTAATATATATTTAATTATTTATTTTATTATTGATGTATTTAATTATATTTAATTCCGTTAATTGGATCGTTTATTAACTGTACAAAATGATTCGTAATTACTATTCCTTACATTAGTTATCATTATTGTATTCATTACTTCGTTCTTATTTCTAAATGAATGTTTGCTCCAACCGTTGTAGAGCGTTTATGAAAAAAGGAGAAACTAAATTTCGACATATATTATTCATTGACGATGTATGATATTTTTATACGAAAACTGCAGGTATATAATTTCGAGGGAAATAACGTCGAGGTAATATACTACACCTATTTATGAATTTTTATATAAAGCATTTTATTATGAAATGCTTGGAAACTTTAAAGCATCGTTTAGTGTCAACGGCAGACCTCATACGTGGATATTCACGAACGAAAAATTACGAACCGTAAGAGAGAAATTTATATTTTGTACCCAAGGATTAATATTTGCGAAGCTTTTTATAAAATTAGCTGCGAAGCTGTTTTTACATTTTTAAAATAATCCATGCGTTAACAATGATATAATTGTACTTTTGATGGATTTCATAACGTTTGTTATGAAACTCTTTATTCTCCCATTAAATGACTATAACATGTTTATGTAATTAGAAACGTAATTGCTTCGAAGACTGACTGAGTAACTGACTCTGAATTGACTACTGCTGGAAGCCTAATTGCTTCCAAACTAACTGTAGACTGATGGAGATGCACAGTTGACTAACTTGTCTAAGTGATTGAAAACGTAATTGCTTGTAAGACTCAATCGGAACTGACACCTGCTGAAAACCTGATTGCCTCTATGTTAACCGTATATTAATGGAGCCTAATTCCTCGAGGCTCAACCGAAAATTAAGTGATTCTGATGTTATCTAATAATTAACCACGTACCTAATTACTCATAGGATACTATAGTATTTATAAATGGTTACTGATTTTTAATTTCCCAAGGTTTTGACTGTCTCAGATGTTCGATTCTTAATTAATTACATTTAAATTTTGATAATACGAACGTCTTCAACTCAAAAGGCTCTAAAAGTTAAAGATTTTTCATTTCTCTTTTCAAAACCTGAATAATTAAAAAAAACTAGATAAATTGATATTAACTGACTTCTACAGCTCAATATTTTGTCAATTCTTAACGCGTCCGTAATTTTGTCCCGTATCTTTTACATTGTACAATATTGTCTCGCTTATTGCATTCTTGGTATTGGCAGATGTACAAATGGGCTAAGACTTTATTCTGAAAATTACTCGAACTCGAGTGGGTTTTTAATTAAAAATCCTCGAATACCATTGTAATGTTGATAATAATGCTCTGTATTTTAATACTGTGAACAAAAAAATGTTGCATTACGGAAACGTTTTTAGTCCACAATAATGCAAAAACTTTACACCTGTCATATACAGTTGTTTAAACAATAGGAGATAAACACAAAAATAGCCAAATTCGAGATTACACAAATATTCAGACATTAGACAAATTGAATTTATAAAATAAAAAGGTTTTTTTGTTCGCTGTACGATTAATTATGATACAGAAGACGATTATCGAAATTACAATGTTGTCCAAATATTTTCTTGATGCATGTTGCGAATTTATGGGATCGATCTTGAGAAATCACATACCAGTTGACATATATATATATATATATATATATATATATTTATTTATTTATTTATTTATTTATTTGAATATAGTTAACTAACTTAAATACTTAATCGCCAACATCTGCACAACGATCCACGCGCGATTCACCAAACCCACCGGAAAACACACCAGCGCCACTCCGACCAAACTACTCACAAAGGCGTGTGGATACTGTCTACATTTCGACGGTAAATTCAACAATACACTATACGAATATTTAACTGTCAACCACTCATATTAAAAAAACACAAATTAATAAATGTGTATATTTATCTAAATATAATACTTAATGAATAAGTATATACATTCGTTTAAATATGAAATAATATATTTGATTTGTTTGTTAGAAACAATTTCGAACGTTGAAAATGATCTAGTTTGGGTCTAATCTTTTGAATGTATTGTTCAATAAATACAGAACGCTGAATTTTTTTTAGTTGTTTGTTAGAAACAATTTTGAATGTTGAAAATGACCTCGTTTGGGTTTAATCTTTTGACTATTGTCCAATAAATACAGAACGCTGAATAGTAATAATATTTTTTATTTGTTTGTTGGAAACAATTCCGAATATTGAAAATGATCGAGTTTGTGTAACATTACTCTTATATCAACACGCATCTTTAATCAAAGCTCGATGGATATCCTGCGTATCAGTATCTGACTCGGCCATTGCGTTTAACGAAGTGCCAATACAAGCCGGTAATCCTACAAATGAAATTTTGACACGAAGAACCGTGTCAATCACCTGTAGAGTAGAAAGCCAAGCGTCAAACAGAGGCGTAAAGCTAATTAGGGACCAGAGAGCAGTTTCGATGACCGCGTACACAATCGTGGATGTTCGATCCGTGATAGTTATTCGATGGCCAAAATTCGATCATCGTCTCGCTTCTGTGCTCAATCGAAGCAATTTTTCGGCATATTTCCTTTATCAGACATACACAGGGTGTACGTTCAAAAACTTTAATATGAACATTTGGAAAACAATGCATTTTAAGAACAAATGTTAAATATACAACTCGCTCGTTTTTGAGAGAGATAAAATAATAAGAAAATACATTAATAAAATAAATAAATAATGTAAATTATAAATAGCTGTATTTGACAATATTTAGATGCATTACAAGTTGATAGAATATTATTAAGTCCAGACATGATTACTAGTTTCAAGCATTTTTAGCGTTAATAGTAAATCGTGATATAACGTTTAATGTTAATTGCCTTTGGATTTTATTTATTTATCAGGTTAAACTTTCACGTATAAATAATTACTATGTAATATATATGTGGAGTCAAAAACTAATAGCGAGATATTATTTTTAATTGATTTTCATTGTAATAAATGCTCAGAATGTTGTCCATTTTAATATGTATATTAGTATTTTCTGAAACAACTTTCTCTTGAAGCATTTTTACAATATACGACAAATAGTATAAAATTGGCAGTATTTAATATAATATAAAATTTTCAACATTCTTTTCACATCATCCTGTATGAAATTCGATGTCAAAAAAGTTGCACTATATTGTTCTTTCTCGATTAATATTTTCTCTCAATCGGTACAGATAACTAAGGTTCTTTTGAGAAAAAAGTTTTAACGTTCGATCGTTTTATCGAACCTGACCTTGTTGCTCTCGTTGCTCAATATGGCCGTGTCTCCAATATCCGCTCGTGTGGAGTTGAAAATAATTTTAGAAAAGGTGTCTGGCAGCATCTGAAATGGGGGAAACAGTAAATTCAGTCGGTCGAGGCTGGTGGACTTCGTTCCGGTTTTTCCGATTTCCATTTTAAAGAGTGGATTACGCGGCACATGGCCGTCTCATGAAACATTGATGAACTAATCTCATTCGGGAATTGACCGTACGTCCTGATTTTCAATCTTTGCCGTGGTGCGTCCTCGGGACGAACGAAGAGCTGATTTTTTCGCTGGATAAGATTATCTTGGCGAGGTACACGCTTGGAAATTTGCTAGTGGAAAGAATGTAAACTGGCCTGCGAAACTCAGGTTACATGAATTATTCAGGCGACTAGCTTACGTATAATTGTTCCGGGTGAGGGTCGACAATCTATCCTAGAAACTGGCTATCAACAAAACTGTTACTATT
The DNA here is from genome assembly GCF_013123115.1 of Colletes gigas. Lineage (NCBI taxonomy): Eukaryota > Metazoa > Arthropoda > Insecta > Hymenoptera > Colletidae > Colletes > Colletes gigas. The sequence goes on from NW_025106675.1 coordinate 1,165,920, forward strand.
CTTTTTTGGATGCATAGTCCTTAGACAAATGTAAGTTAAATTCCGTAAAGGGGGTGTTCTAGTCTAGAGTTCCATTTTTTTGGTCTTTTCAGAGATTTTTTTAATAAAAAAGTACAAGTTTCTTAATTTTATCATACATATTTAATTTTGTTTTATGAATATTTACAATTTTTTTCAAGTGAAAATTAAAAAAAGTGTCCTACTGCCTGACCACGATTCCGATCATTCCACTTATCTGAAATGAAAAAATCAAAACGATTCTTGATTAGTATGATTGCGATTATGGTCTTAACCAAAATGAAAAAAATTGTGAAAATTTACAAAATGTTTCTTGACTTTTTTTCATGTTTAGTAAGTTAAAAAAACAATAAGGAAAATTCTTTTTTTTATAATTTTAGTTTAGACAAAATCAATGTCAATGAATTATTTTGAGCTTTTATCTAAAGAAAATTACGTAATTTTCATGTTTAGTTACGTAGTTATATTTGAGGTTAGATTTACACCCATTTTATTTTATCCCAACTTCTGGTTACTTCTGTATCTACACATAATGTCTTTGGTATATGCAATATAGAAGTTAAATAACTATATAAGTAAAAAAATACTGAAGAATTATTGATTTAGTTTTTATAGTTCTTTTGATTGAAATCATTATACAGAGTGGGGCAATAACTATGTCCACCTTGAATATCTCCGTTATTTGTAATAATATTAAAAAATTTTATATACAAAACTTGCACGGTACAAAGGGGGGCACATTGTAATATAAACATTTTTCGTGTGGGTGAAGGCATAGAGGAGATTTCAAAGTCACCTTCATTTTTTAAAATGGGATCACCTTTTTTGGAACACCTACAATGATAGTCCCTTTCATTAGGAATTTGGTGACTATAATTATTTGAGGTCATTGAAAGTCACGGTCGGAGAAAATGTATAAGATGCAAAATATGAAAGCAGAATACGTTTATCGCAAGTGAGACTTGTAGTAAACATACTAAGGTCCTTCAATGTCGAATTAATTTTTGTCAGTGGGGATTACATCAAAATCGTTCATTTTTTTCTAATGTCTTGTTTACGGATCGTCCATTATTGGTCTGTTGATAATCCGCACTGGCTTCGAAGAGTTGATCACCAAAAATAGCGTAAACGTGTGATGTGGTATTTTGAACGATAAAGCAATCGCATCATACTTCATTACCGGAACGATGACAAGGCAAATATATTCTCAATTTTTGCAAAAAGATCTGCCAATTTTGTTGAAAGATGCCCCTCTACAAAACCGTTATGATATGTGGTACCAACATGATGGCTGTTCGGCCCATTATGCACGAGTAGCGACAAAAACATTGAACTCTAGGTTTCCAAACCGATGGATTGGACGAGGTGGTACTGTCTCATGGCCAGCACATTCGCCTGATTTAACTCCACTGGATTTCTTTTTGTGGGGTCTGCTAAAAATGACCGTATAAGCGAATGCTCCAACAACAGTTGAAGATATGCATCAGCGGATCATCATAGCATGTGCAAATATCACCTCGGATATGCTTGTCAGAGTTCAACATTCCTTCAGAGCCCGTTTACAGCAATGTATCGAAGTAAATGGCCATCATTTTGAACATTTATGAAACACAGGTATTATGCTTTCATATTTTAAATTTTATACATTTTCTTCGACCGTGACCTTCAATGACCTTGAATAATTAAAGTCACTGAATTCCTAATGAAAGGGACTATCGTAGTAGGTGTTCCAAAAAGGTGATTCCATTTAAAAAAATGAAGGTAACCTTAAAATCTCCTTTATGCCTCCACCCAAACGAAAAATGTTTATATCACAATGTGCCCCTCTCTGTATCGTGCAAGTTTTGTATACAGGGTGTTCGGCCACCTCTAGCAAAAATTTTAATGAGCGATAGTAGAGGCCAAAATAAGACGAAAATCAAGAGTACTAATTTGTTGATGGAAGCTTCGTTAAAAAATTATTAACAATTAAATTCAAAAATATCAAATCGTTCTGGAAAAATTATTTTCGGTTGCGGGGGTCAACTACAATCATTTTTGGTGAGTACACATACCTCCGAAATCCTATCTACTTTCGAGAAAAAAAATCGAGTAGGTGCTGAAATTTTTCGGCGAAAAAAAATTTTTCAAATCGTTCTAAAAAAATTATTTTCGGTTGCGGGGATCAATTACAATCGTTTTTTATCATTACACATACCTCCGAAATTGTACGCACTTTCGAGAAAAAAATTCCTTACTGAAAATCCAATTAGGTGCCTAAATTTTTCAACGGAGAAAAAAAATTGCAAATCGTTGTGAAAAAATTATTTTCAATTTTGGGGGTCAATTACAATCAGTTTTTGTCATTAGACATACCCACGAAATCCTGCCCACTTTCGAGAAAAAAAATAGAGAAGGTGTGAAATTATTCGAGAAAATTAAAAAATTGCAAATCGTTGTGGAAAAATTATTTTCGGTTGTAGGGTTCAATTACAGTCATTTTTGGTGAATAGACATACCCCCGAAATCTTGCGCATTTTCGAGAAAAAAATTCAGTAAGGGCGGCACTTTAAACGTTAATAACTTTTTAACGAAGCTTCCATCAACAAATTGGTATTCTTGATTTTCGTCTTATTTTGGCCTCTACTATCGCTCATTAAAATTTTTGCTAGAGGTGGCCGAACACCCTGTATAAAATTTTTTAATATTATTACAAATAACGGAGATATTCAAGGTGGACATAGTTATTGCCCCACCCTGTATATTAAAATAACATTCTTGTTGATTATTCTTGATAATTCAATTTGTATTTTCGTGTCTGTAGATTTAATTTTTATAATTCTAAATACACGTTAAAACTGGGGTTTTTCTTTTATTTAATTTGCAAATTTAGTGACGAAGTATTTCCCTATGTTGATCAATGAGAAGCCTTTGTTAGCGGTTCCGAAGAGCTAAATAGCTATTGGCTCACAGTACTTTAGTCACTCATTTTAAGCATTGTACGATGTATTGTTTAGTGGCTTTGAGCGACCAAACGTATTATCCGAGGCATTAGCGAACAAAATATGCTGCATTAAATTTTGATTGTTTACGTGACAGTTTCAAATGGCTAAAGTTAGTATTAAATTCTATAAATTATCAAACACATTTGCCTTTGCTATATCAGTGAAATTTTTCTATTTCATTTCATTAAAAATTTTTAATATGACCTAATTAAAACATAGTCAGTCCTCCAGGAGCTTTTTTCGCCCGTTGAATTGTATAAATACGATGTATTGCAGAGAGAAAGAAAGATTAGTCTCAGATTAGAAATAATGTGATACCATCAGGGGAATGTAAACAGTGTTGAGTAATTTTTGCATACAATAAGCCTTTCCAAAACTTACTAAAACATCTGACCCAATACGATTCCTAATTCTTGTCAGGACTGATCTTTCTTTTCCCCTATAATACATCTGGTATAAAATCATCGTCACAAAAGTCGATGAAAATTACAGATTCGTAAATACTTTTTCAAAAAATGAAAAATTGAAGATAAGGAAACTTCATCTAATATAATAATATAATAATTTTCAGTAATATAACTGTGTACGTTCCAATTTGACGGACACTCAGCAACTTTCAAAACACCATTCTATTAAATACAGGTAAAGTTAACAAAAGAATGTTGCAAGGTTGTATTAAAATTAGTGTTCATTCAATGAAAATTAATTTCAACTAAAGAAAGAAGTAGAAACCATAATGTATAATGTATTAATTTTTCTAAGCATTAAACATTTGATTGGAAAACGTTAACTACCGTGTATTTAACCTTTCATGTGTTTTTTATCTTACGAATAATCTATATGTACCACAAGCAGAAACAAATGGAGAACACTCGTTAAATAACCAATCCGTTCATACTCTAAAACAATACAATCGTTAGAAATACTATTAGAAATTCACGTGCAATTATCGAGCTTGTATTTACATTGGTACTCCTGTAATTGTTTCTGGAGAGCCTCTCGTTCGTCGTTGTCCATAACGGTTGTTTATAATTACTAATTACTGTCCTGCTGATACCAAGGCGTTGTTTGTACAGCGTTACATGCTCGGTAACAATAACGTGGGATTGCCTGAAGCGCTTTTCACCGACTCTCGGTTTACCGTGAATTACGCGTTGAAATGTGCGTATTGTTTGAACAAAGAGAACTATTTAGCATGCCCTCAATGGCTACACAAATCATTTTTCTGTTTTACCTCAATCTAACAACATGGCCAAAATAGTGAAAATTAAGTGTCAAGCTTCAAATAAAAAGCAACTGAAAAAAATAGAATTTAATACTCTTAATCGAGCAATTATTATGATTTTCATTATATTGCACAACATTCTTACATGGCAATTATTGAAACACTTATAAAATTAGTTAGATAAACTAAAAATTTGAACATAAAATAAGTTAAGAAGTTCATAAAACAAATAAATAAATGAAAGAATTTAAACATTAGCTTCTCTATCTTCATATATTATAATATGAATTATTGACACTTTTTTAAACAATTGTCATTTGAACGGATATCAGAATATTGGTACAACATAATGCTCAGAATATTCTGATATCCGTCCAAATGACAATTGGTTACAAAAGTGTCAATAATTTACTACATAATATGAATAAAATGAATAGTCACTTAGTTTATGGTATACTGTTCCATATATCGTAATAATGTATCTATATAAAATTTCTCGTAAGCATTGTACGTAATAATAAGGTCATTGGGGTTTATAAAAACTGTTTTGTGTCATTGTAGGTTGAGAAGTTTGCTCGTACAACTGCTCTTGATACTTTTATTATTAAGGTGCATTCTGTACGTCGGTTCTTTCTTTTTTTTGTCACTGCTAACAAACTAGCTTCATAATCTTTTCTACAGTTCGTGTTGTTTATTAGGCGTTAGAAGATATTAATGCACGTGCAATAGAATTATCGAGACAAGCCCAATAACATGGAATACTACTTTATATTATGTTAATACACTTTTGATTTTATTTCCTGTTAAGTGACCTTACACATGCAAGCATCGAAATTGCATCTATCGAGGTACTAAACTATCTAGAATAACAAAAAAATACAGCTTAATTAAGACACGCCTTGTTGCACGAATATATTTTTTAATGTAATTTCACACATTTCTGTAAAGATTCATACAAGTCCAGGGACAATATAAGATTCCATAAAATAGTTTGCATTCTTAGATTTTAGAATAAAACGGTATACAGGGTGTTCGGCCAACCCTGGGAAAAATTTTAATGGTAGATTCTAGAGGCCATAATAAGACGAAAATCAAGAATACCAATTTGTTGATGGAGGCTTCGTTAAAAAGTTATTAACGTTTAAAGTTCCGCCCGTACTGAATTTTTTTCTCGAAACTGCGTAGGATTTCTGGGGCATATCTGTTCACAAAAAATGCTTATAATTGACCCCTGCAAATAAAAATAATTTTTCTAAAATGATTCGAAATTCTTTTTTTTCACCCAAATGTTTTAGCATTTACCCGAATTCTTTTCTCGAAACTGTGTAGGATTTCGAGGGCATGTCTATTCACTAAAAGTGCTTGTAATTGACCTCCGCAACCGAAAATTATTTTTTCAGAATGATTTAAAAATTTTTTTTTTCGCCGAAAAATTTCAGCAGCTACTCCCTCTCGATTTTTTTTTTAAATTTGTTTTTGATTTTTAATAAATTTGTTTGACGCTGTACAGAAAAGTTGTTTAACACTTTTTGGTTGGTATACATGAGCACTACTTCAGAAAAAAGTTTCATTGAAATATATTCACTATTGTAGGCGTTATGGCTGTTTGAAAATTGGGCCATTTTTATGAGGTTTTTCTCATTTTACGGGGCCAAGAAACAACTTATTGTTAGAATTTCTACATATTCTTCACTAAAATTCGCGTTATGCGCCTATTGAAACATTAAAATTCTCCAATCCGTTCAGAAGTTATGATATTTTAAACATTTGCATTTCAAGGAAGCATTTCTGGCCAGAAATTATATTTTCGGTAAAGAATTTTTATCTCGAAAGTGCATAGGTTTTCGAGAGTATGTGTATCCACAAAAAATGATTGTAATTGATCTCCGCAACCAAAAATATTTTTTTCAGAATGATTTGAAAAGTTTTAATTTAATTTTTTAATTTTTAACGAAGCCTCAATCAAGAAATTGTTATTCTTGATTTTCGTATTATTTTGGCGTCTAGAATCTCGCATTAAAATTTTTCCCAGGGGTGGGCGAACACCCTGTATAGTATAGTTCAAATTCTTTCATATTCTTCTATTCCAATAAAAAAAAAGAGAAAAATATATATATAATTTCCATATAGAATATCTTATGTGGTTTTGTAATTTCGATAACTATGGAATGAAATGTGATATTTACAATGTCAGATGTATGGACCAATCTGACACCACTGTTTTGTTTTCTACCACTATATATAACTCATCGTGTTTAGTTTAATTTTCAGTATAAGATATTTTTAAATATTAGTGCAAATCTTGCTGCCATTTTATATCAACGGGCCACATTTCTTTATTATATCGCTGATTTTATTCTGGAATTTATCTTAAGAATTTTGTGAATAACTATACATTCGCTTCAGTGGTGCGAAAAATAACCGAATGAGTATATTTCATTTGAACGGTGACGTTTCGATATTTTTGGCGCCCTGCACGACGAACTCTCCATTCTCTCCACAGAATGGAACTCCATTCCAGCAATTACGCTCCTAACAGCGAAACGTTCGATTCGCGGCCGAATAATCCAGGTCATGTGGAATAATTTTAGAGCGAATCGAGTAAACTGCGCGCAATTGAATTTAAGGAGATCAACGAACTGTTTGAGATGCATGAAACCATTCTAGCTGAGCGTCGTTTCATGAGGCATTCTACATTCCTTGTGTAACAGGAACACGCAAGATAATTCTTTGATTCATATCAAACGATACAGTTAACATTAATCGATCCATCGTAAGTAACCGATCGTGTCTGAAAACCAATTCTTTAAAAAGTCACGTCTAAAATCATTAAACAATCGTAATTATTTGAATTTGGATGAACCGATACAAAATTTTATAATATGAAAAATGGTTAGATACGCTAGTAATTTGAGAATCGTTTTGTATGCTATAAATATTAATTTGTGCTATTTATACAAACAATTAGTTAAATTCGTAAAATTATTTCAATGGACATTAATTTTGAAGAAATATTTACATTTAAGAAACTACGTTGCATACAATTTTAGTGAGGGAACGCGTTATACGATTTTTCATTAATTAATATCAGAAAGAGTGGAAGTTTAGAGACTGTACCACTTGATCGATCAGTGTCAGTATAAATATGTGTACAAATGTTGAAATAAATGGATTTTGAATATTTTAACGAAGATGTCCAGAAATACAAGATATTATTGTGTAACAGTATGTAACAGTAAAACTATAATTAAAAAGGTAGAGAATTTAAAATATTTTTGTAAGTTTTCTGATAAGAAAGTCGAACACAATTGTGAAAGACAAGAAAACTGAATTCAAAAACTAATAAAACAAAATAAAATTGGAATTGTTATGATTGTAATAACACATGTAAAATATATAGGTTATAATTATTATAATTATTATAATAAAGTTTTTTGCATATTTGTTTGAGAAATTACATTAACAATAACTTTAACATGGTTGTATGAATTAGTAAAAAGCCGAATTATAATTTTATTCATTTAAAAAAATATATATATAAAATTGGAGATTTAGGACAGGAAAATGAATCATTTTATCATTAGATAACGTTATGACAGTAAACTTTTCGTTGTTTAGTGTATATACACATTTCCTATTGTATTTCGTATTAAATGAATATCTAATACATGATGTAATGTACATTATATGGACTTAGGTATAAATTATTATTTTTTGTATTAAACTGACAGTCGATTGTGATGAAAATGTCAAGAGACATTTTTCAAAATTGATGGAATCCTCTTCCTTCTATGGATTTGATCCAAATTTTGCATATTTATTGATCTATGACGTCATCTATTGCAGTTGTCAGTTTTCCCTTAAGTTTATGGTGAATCGAACAAAGGTAAAAATACAGTTGAGCAAAAATTAAAATAAATACAAAAGTATCCAACGGTTAAAGATATTTTAATCAGTCGTGTTTCTAAAAACAGATTAGATTTACTGATCATTTATTCAGATTATCCGACACGATTTATTTAAATTGTTCTGAGCAAAGAAATTTATATCTAACCGTTAAAGAACAAATTCTCACTCCCATTTTTGACAAAAATTATACCCTTATTATTTTTTCAGACGACCCAAGTCGAATAACGATGAATTTGAAGGTTCATTTATGTCAAATAATAACGTGAAAATAACAATTACCTTATAAATTATTACGAAAGAAATTATTAATAAAAAGTAGCTTGCAACTTGAGTGCAGGTTAATAATCACAAAATCAAATCTTTTGTAAAATTACATCATGACTAAAAAATATCAGTCTTTTTTTAAGTTTTTGATTACACAATAATCATTATTTATCACCGAAATTTGTTTTCAACTAATTAGATAATTATAATTATCGACAATGGAAATATTTCTTTGGATGCTTTTGACGAACCGAATTTCTTGTTTCTTTTTTGCATTGTGATTTATGTATTGTATAATACACCGTTTGGTTCAAATTATTGATATCTATTGTGAAGAATATGAAACAAATGACAGTAAGGAAACGTTAATTTCTCTGTACAAGACATAAATTCTGCACATTGAATTAAAAGATTTATTTTAGTCTAATAGCTAATTAATGTTTAGAGATAATATATGCAACGCAAAGAAATATTTAATATCTCTACGAACCCTAAGTTAAGATAATTGTTCTAAACAATTAATAAAGGTAGATTAGATATTCTTTCTTATATGTAAAAAATGCCTCACCACGACATAGATAACTGCATATCAAATCGTATGGCCGGAGGTGAAGGGATAATTAACACGGTATCATACTTTCAGAGAATTAATAACAGGGTTTGATAATAACTACGTAGATCAATGAATATGTAAAATTAAAAACAAATCCACGGGCTTTCGTTGATTTCGAATAGTATTCTTTCTTGCTTTTTTTTGCATCAATTTGCAAACAAATCTTCTTCTGTCTTTTCGATTTCTTATTCTTTATGGAGGTAGGTGTTGCTGACATCGTACTTGTAAATCAAAGCGGTAGCATCAGATTTTCCTGAATAGCAATCAACTTGTTATCGCATTTATACACAAAGGAATTGCTTTCCGTCGACTCATCCTCCAAGTTGCTCGATATTCTATTCAAAATGTCGCTTGACTTTCTACCGTCGTTTAATTAATTCGACACCTACTTTCGACTCGCCCTTTACAGCTGTATCTCTCGGTACTCCAATACTCAGGATTTGTCACTTCTAATGAAATTTATTGTACAGACTGCTGGAATATTTTAAAATGGCAGAACAGAAGGTGATGCACAACGGCACACCAAGTTTCATTGCATATTTTTCAACGTAAAATTCGTCGAAAACACGTTGATATTCATGCATATTAACGCGAATTTCACGAATTCTGATTATTCAGTGTCAATTTCAATTCGATTTGCTACTCAGTTGGTTCATTAAATAATTTAATCATTATATGGCTGTACATTTATCGATTGAAAGTAATTTTTTAATAGATTTAATGAGATTCCATATAATACTGCTAAATAAGTTTTAACTATATTATTACTGTAAAGGGTTTCACTTTTACGATTCATTTTAATTTTATATTTCTAATCATTATAGGAACAAAACGGCTTAAATTCATCTAATTTTCTTGGGAAATGTTATAAAAACAACTTAAAACATCTTTTACCTATATTATCAAGTTTTCTATTTTAACTTGTTTCTTTTATACGCAGAAAAAACCACAAAATCAATTTATGTGAATAAATCAGATATTTCAACAAGGAAAATTGCAAATGCAATTTGCAAGTACACTTATGCACTTTCATTATTGTTATTTATCATAAAAAAGGTACAAAATATTTGTTATTTTTAGAATTATTCTAGGAATAAAGTGTAAACCTTCACATTTGATCAGTAGTCATATCAAGCAATACAATATAATATTCGTGTTTGACTATCTGTTGTGACCACCCTCAAAACAAATAAATTGGAACGATCTATGTACATTAAAAAATTTTTCTCTTTAATATTGATAATCTTTTTTTATCTATTTTGAAGATATCCGCAAACAGAAAGTCGAAAATATAATTTTTTCGCCGTTGAAAAATAATCTAATCTGCAATTGTTACCGTCTATATTATGGATAATATTTGTCACGTCAGCTTTGCATGGTTTGTCTAATGAAAATTGATCTACCGACAATACGGAAAGTTTAACTTTCAAAATTAAGCCCCCAGAGTTTGAGCTTTAGATTTCAAATTCAAACCCTCTTCACGCTTCGGTAGATGTTTGGTCTAATCCCAGCAATTTCCATTAGTCACATGCATTTATAAGCAGGCTCTGGTGTCACATACATCCCTGGAATTGTCGATTGAAAGTTATCTCACTACGATTTAACTCGGGTTTCCAATTCGTTGAACGGATCCTCAAGCGATTTCAGATGTGCTCTGCTTTGATCGAGCTGGACTGTATTAATTACAAAACGAGCTATTACCGTAGCACCATATAACTTCATTGTTTGTGCAGACATCATTGTGTTTCCGTTGCTACAAGTATAAACACTGACATCCGGGAATTTTACAAGTTCCTGTTTTCCTATAATACCTTAATATTTGAGTATTAACTATTTACATACAAATACTGTTTTTTACCATTTGATTTCTGTAATTATAACTCTTTTCATGGATCCCGAGCAATCAATTTGTGTACTATACATATATATTTTCATATATTTACAATTTCATATTTTACAAAAAACACATTTTCAGTTACAATCTCTTGTCATTTGTTTTCTGTAATTATAACTTTGTTCAAGAACAAACATTGCAAAGAATATGACCTGAACAAACATACTTTATTTAAATATACATTTCGACCCTTAATTTTGGTTCTATTTAATACACAAAAGTGAACTGTTAACATCTAGAAATATGTCAGTAAACAAATTTTATGAGGAGATTAAAATATTTCCTTTCAGGACAACGGTATTGTTCCTTAATAATATTCCAATAAAATGTAAGTTTTTATTGCTGGAAATCTCCTTAAGAGATTATTTACTTGTAATAGATCTCAAACTTCAGAACGACTAATTGTCCCTCATTAAATCGATCATTAGGATAATTGCTTGCTTGGAAAATATTATAAAAATCAATTAAAGTCTTTGCAAACTTAATTCCATATTACAATGTTTTAAAATATCTTGAATTAATAATTCTTTGTATGGACTATAATGAACTTTTCATTTTTATTGTATATTTGTCCAGGCATATTTATCTGATATACAAGTTTAATTATAATTCATTTTTCATATTAAGGTGAAGTTTAAAAAAACACCTTAATTGTAACTTGCTTCTTTACACTTTATTTAAGACTTTAAATAAATAAAATGATGAACGTTTAAACTGACAAACTTTTGATAATGTTTGTATATCTTGTTCACTATATTTTATGATTATGTTATTGATTATTATAATGATGTTATAATAAAAACTTAAGTTTGCAGTGACCAGAAATATTTTTGTAATATTTTATAAAATTATAATTAAGAGCAATCATGCCAACATTTACTGAAAGAAACGAATGAAGTATAGACTTTGTAAGTATACATGTAACAATTGTAATTTTTTCGATTTTATTTCTTAGTCTTCTTTCTAGAAACTTGTATCGTTTCAATAAACGTAAAGTTTATGCTTGTGTCGTATAGATTATTGATTTCTTATTCAAGATGTATCGAAGTAATGTGTAAAGACTAATAAATTAATGTATGTCATAAAAATCGAATTCAAAAATTGTTTAATATTGTATGCGAAAATTTAACCGTTGTAGTCACTGTTAATATTGAAAAGCTTAAAAAAGCATACATATGACATAGAATAGTTTCGTTATCAAGGAATCGCGGACATAATTCATTTACTTAAGCTTCATTAGCTCTAGTAAACCTCGCCAGAAGAAATAGGGAGGGAATGATCTCGTTGAATTCGCCAACGAACGTATTAATTCTTAAAGTTGCGTCATTTATTCAGCCAATCGAATAGAATGTATCGCGGTTTACTGTGTATCGAGAAAATTTATGAGAACGGCTGAGGAATTATCACGTAGATTCGTAGTTTGCACTCAAATAGTTTGCACGTCCGATAGAAATTTATAGGCAACATCGCTCCCGTTCCGCCCACAACCGAGGGTAAATGTTTCTCATGCTTTTCGAACTGTATACCCTAACTTCTCATCGATGGAAGTACGCCGTTCTTTGGAGAACGAAATAGCCTGAAAGCAGAGATGGGCAAACTTTTATTCCAATAACAAATAAAACAATAAAACAAATGTTCGGCAATTTCTCTGTAACGTTTACTAGATTGCATTATTTGATCTTTGATTGACCAGTTTTAGGTATTTCAAATTTTTATTTATCGGATAACAGATAAACAGTTGTCAAATAAAACAAACATTCAGCAATTTATTCGTAACGTTTATTCGATTGCATTATTGTATCTTTGATTGATCAGTTTGACGTATTTAATTTTACAATTCAAATTCAAATTTTTGTTTAAAGAATAATAAATGTACAAATGTTTATATTTTATTCTCTACTCGAAATTTTAGTGTGCATAAGAATTTTGTTTCTGCGCAAAAGGAGCATCAAAATAAATGATAGGATTAATAGTTTGTCACGACACGGATCTTTAGATGTGATTCATTATGATACGCAGATTAAATTACCCCATTTGCATTGGTAAATTCACCGACAGTATTCATTCTGCGGTATACACTCTACTATATTAATATTTGCTGGCTGCAAACGAGAGATACACGTATGGAGTATTATTATCTCGAAAGAAAGGACAATGTTAAGTCATAGAGGGGTTTACTGACCCAAGAGCGTACAGCATATGCTATACACCGTTGGAAAGGTCTCGCCAAGGCGAATCGACTGATACCATTTTTAACTTCGATATCAGATGGGATAATGTCGAAAAATGGCCTCAAAGTTCGAGATTTTGCGATTTTGAACAAAAGAAACCGGTAGTAAAAGCCCATCCGGCCCGAGGGACCTCGGGTAGGCACCTGAGGAAAAACCGAGGGGTGTAAGCGATACTCTAGCAGATTGGGACGGCAAATGTGCCCCACCACCTTCATTTCAGTGCCGTGTTGGGCCTGCGTTTGCCGCATGGGCCCCGTTCCAAATGCCCAGGGCGAAATCGCCAATGGATCAGTTGTTTTTCATGAACATAATATGTGTATACATGGTAGACAATTCGCAGGTATAAGTTGGGAATGTGCAGGTTAGTATTCAGACTAATGCGTCACTTACAATAGTGAATGGAGTGACATTTTATTGATTGAACGAAACATAATGATGTGAATACTGAATACTAACCTGCACATTCCCAACTCATACAGGTCTGCGAATCGTCTATCATGAATATATTATGTTCATGAAAAACAACTGATCCATTGGCGATTTCGCCCTGGGCATTTCGAACGGGGCCCATGCGGCAAACGCAGGCCCAACACGGCACTGAAATGAAGGTGGTGGGGCACATTTGCCGTCCCAATCTGCTAGAGTATCGCTTACACCCCTCGGTTTTTCCTCAGGTGCCTACCCGAGGTCCCTCGGGCCGGATGGGCTTTTACTACCGGTTTCTTTTGTTCAAAATCGCAAAATCTCGAACTTTGAGGCCATTTTTCGACATTATCCCATCTGATATCGAAGTTAAAAATGGTATCAGTCGATTCGCCTTGGCGAGACCTTTCCAACGGTGTATAGCATATGCTGTACGCTCTTGGGTCAGTAAACCCCTCTATGACTTAACATTGTCCTTTGTTTTGGGAAGAAAACGTGACGCGTATTGAAGGTTTCGTTTCCCTCCCTTTCAGCGAGGATTATTGTTGGCTGCGTAGACGAAAAGGGTAGTTCAATGTGTTTATTTTTAAGCAAGATAAGTTGTTTCGTCCCTAGATAGAAGAAGAATCGTCGAACGTCTGCGAGGGAAGTTCGTGTCTCGAGCCATTTTATGTGTCAGACCAGAAGACTCGTTTTTGCAGGCAATATTTTTAGCGTCGAATTGTAGGAACAGAGTATAGACCGGCTTCTGATACGAACGAAATATTTCAACCATTTCTTTAAAAACTTAGACTTTTCTTCGTCCTTCCAACAGTTGTCAAAGTAATATCAGACAAGTAAAACTTTCAGAGGTGAAATAAAATATACATCCAAAAGTACCCTTGCTTTATTGGACATTGCGATGAGTTTGATAAATTCATCGATAAAAAAATCATCGATCTTTTGTATATGTAAACGACCTCATAGTTTTAACATAAGTATGCAAAGATTCGATAACTTTTGAACTAAGTATAAATACAATATTATCTTTATCAAGTATAGTAGCGGGCATATACTTGTTGAGAAAAACTAATTTTAAATTAATTTACAATAGAAAATTTATTAAAAACTAAGTATTTTTAACCGCAATATTTAATAATTGTGTTGCGAATATAAAACCATTTAATAATAATATGAACATGCAAATAATTTTTCATAGTCTCTATTATATTAATAATATTGATAATTCAGTTCATATTTCAAATACATACTATTTTTATCCAATTTATATAACTTTAAGATTATAGAAAGTAGAAAACATTTTATCTGAACTTTACATTATGGTAAACATACAATAACTATTAAAGCTTACACTTACGCCATCTATTTGAATTTGTTTAGTTCAACTATATGTTCAAACAGTGTATATTTTAGAATTAAAAAATAGTAATTATAACACAATAGTGTTTTTAGGTTGATTCGATAAATAATTGTAAAAGATTCATAAAAATGTTGCTTTCTTAATTTTTACAACAAATATTTTTAAATCGCTCGACATTTGGGTCAGACTTTCGAATACGTCAGGCTTTATATTTGCATACAATAATAAAAAAGAAACTCGTGATCTACGAAATACATAACTGCGATGTCCAAATATTAAACTTCGTGCATCCGTTGGACGCAATTCCTGAAAGTTATCACGCAAGGAAGGAGCAAAGTCTTGATTCTTACTCCTGGAAATCGAAAGGGTATTTCGGATTTTTCTTGCGCTCCTCGGAAAGGACCTTCGATATACGAAACGGACGCATTACTTGGAGAGCAGCGGCAAAAAGTATTATCGAGAAAGCGAATTGGAGAGCGACCAGAGGAGAGTTCTGTATTCATACGAGGAGCCACCCTAACCTGTCCCTCCTTCGCCCGTGCGATAAATTCGCCTCTGTTGACGCGGGAATTGAATTTCCTGTAGCGTAGCCGAGGGCCACGGCAGAAAGTCGACCGAATTTTTCGTTCTATACGCCGCGCTGTCGAGGATGCATCGAATAGATGCCACCGATAAAACGCGCAGGAGACCTTTTCCAACTGCAAAGCCCTAATGGGACATTTTCAAAATAATATGCGCGCGTTTCCTAGTACATTAGGGAAATCTCCTAGCACTAGATGTTAGAATGATGGTATTGCAAGCGATTTCGCGAAGTTTGGACAGTCTTTTTACAATTTGTTTCAGAAATGTATTGTATTACTCGATGAAAAATTCTCAATGGAAAGAAAACAATTTCGATTATCCTTGCAGTCCTTTGGAGTTTAGGAAAACTACAATATTAGAAAAGAAAATAACATAAAAAACGTAGAAGTTATATTATCACGGTAAAATGTCAAAATTTCATAAGATATGGTTATTGTCTTGTGAGAAACTTATTTATTCTAAAATGTATCTAAAGACAATGAATCTCAATCGTTAAATATGGCAGATATGCAACACTAGCGCCGTCAGCGGAGAAATGATCGTTACTCGCGCGCTGCATATGCGCGAGGTAGATGCGCAGATTATTCGTTGCCTACTTTTGTTTTACTCTCTATTTAGACGGAGTATAAATACCAAAAAAGGAAATATATCCATAAACAAAAGATAACGCGTAGAAAACCTCATTTATGTTCATTAAAAAAGTGTAAATGCGTTTTCCAATATTGTATGAAACATGAGATATTATTTTTTAAATGTGATGCTATCGATCTACAGAAACCGATATCGATTTAAATGGAAAGTTTAGTGTCGTTTAGTTAGTTTTCGCCGAGTGAGTACATCGAAATCCGATATACTATGCTTTTACCGTTTGGTGTCGAATTCCGATTTACACACTCCATGTAAACCCAACCATCGACTTTACAATCCGGATCGTATATTAGTGGAATAATTTTCTCTGAGTAGCGTAGTCAGAAAAATAAACTAAATCCCATTTTGAGGAGTCGGAGGAAGGTATCATGTGAAGTGATGGAAGAAACAACGGGATAATAAAAACACTCCCTGCTTCTCCCACTACTTTTTACGGTGCGAGGTAAGTACCTACTTATTTAAGACTCTTACGTCATGCTGTCTTCCCTGACTCCTCAAAAATGGGATTTTACTTAGTTTTCTAACTATTGACAAGGAAGGATTGCGAATGGTCCGGCTTTGATTTAGATGAAACTTTGTAGGCTTGTAAAACAGTCGGAAACAATACATACGTATTGTTTTTAGCTACGGTAACTTAAGTTTAAGGGGTGAAACCGTCCTCCAAAATTTGACCCCGATAGTGTTAACTAGGAAACGGTCAGAGATAGAAAACAAATTAATGGTTTTTGACATATAACAAGAAAATGTTTGAGTTGTCAAAAAATTTTCTAGAATGTTTAAAAAATATGTTGATTTGAAAAGTTACAACAATTGTTCATAGAACAAAAAAAATAGCGTGTTTTATTCTAAACTCAACCATATATGTATACATATATCTGTATAGTATCCTTAATAGTTAGCACAAAAATTCCATTTCTTATGCCGGTCGCTCGTGGTTTTAATTTTAAGTGTTCAGTAAAACATGTTGAATACATGAAAGTATATTTTGATAAGTACTACATGTTACTAGATTTTCAGATCATCATGACTTTTCTAACTGACATTTTTTGATTTTCTGACATTTTATAACGTTAATAAGAAATTCTTATTGAAAGTGCTAAATGGAACACAAAAGCAATATTATATTATACAATTGAATAAGTTGTTTGCCACTACACGTGCCCTTGTGTATTTTTATTAATATTTATCACAATATGAAAAGCATTTCTTGCATTACTTCATTAGTTCATACGAATTATATTAATACTTTAGATCGTTAAATTTTACCATAGGATTAATTAATTTCAGTATATTTAAATTATAACATTAATAATCTGGTTTGTAAACAGGACGAATTTCTATTCAATTATACATATCCCGTAGTTTGATATACATGTATAATTTCCTCAATTGTAAAGTTAAAATTGTAAATCGATTCCGTTTATATTTAATTGATATTTGTTTCTCATCATACACTGTCGGACATAAACAAATAAAAGCTGTTTCCTTGATAAATAATAATAAAATATATCAATATTTATTTTATTTTATTTATTCCACGTTCAATTATCCATTGTGTTAGAAGTTTTTAATCAGTTCCCGATCTACTAGAGGACATTCACAAATTACGTCATGCTAAATTCGTCTATTTTTGACTCATTCCTCCACCCTATAATTTGTCACGTTCGAAAATATTTCCATGGAAAACTTGCATAACAAATTCTAATTCCCTTTCTCCTGCAATCGAACATGTGTATGAAAAAAGTAATTATACATAAACTTCATTTTGTAAATAAAATGAACAAGATTGTGTAAATGTCGATGAACTTGTTTATTTATATTAATAGCTTAAATTCTACTACTCTTTTATGATAATGAAGTATATAATTATGATTATTAATAATTATAATTGATGACTTTAATCTGAATTAATGATTTAGCGGCTCAGATACTGAACTTTAATTGACAGAGACATTCTTAAATTTTGTATTTCGACCCTATATGTATAGTTCCCTTTATACCAAAACCATGAATGTGCAGTTCGAGAAATTTAGCAATTTAACGTTTTGTCATGATAAAACTAGACAATAACTCGCATTCATGACTCAAGTTTAGAATACAATCACCATTCTTATTTAACGCGCACATTTATAGTTTTTGTATAAATTTAGGAACAAAAGAAAGACTTTTAACAGTTCAAAACACATTTTAACTGCAAAAAAAATTAAAGTTTGTGTATAAATTATCTCTATTGAGTATACTACAAATAAAAAGATTACATGTTTCATTCAACCCTATCCTCCCTACATCAAAAGTTGTCACATCCCCCCCCCAAGAGCTTGATTTAATTTGTAAACGACCCCATAGTAAACTTCCCAGTAAAGCTGCATTAGCAGAGAGTAAAGCTTTATACAGGAGGGATAATAATAATAAAATTCAATAAGTAAATAACATAAAAACAATGCGTATTTTCTATTTGTCTGCATTTGAATAGAATTGTTTTTCTTGCGATATATGTAACGCCTTAAATTATACTTCGTTTAAAAGTGGCATCGAAGTCTTTATTTTATCGCAACTTTCCTAATATCTTTATCTTGCCTCTTTCTCATTGTTATTTCTCTATTTGACCTGCCATTTGTCGTTATTTTTCTATTTTCTATTTTCTTTTACTTTTATATTTTTGATTTAAATAACGTACCTATCGTTAGGTTTTAAATGTCATTTCTAACTGCCACTTACTTATTACTTCTTAGTTACCTCTTATTTACTTAGATGTATTTTACTTACTCTTATTTATCTATTACTTATTTAGGTATATTTTATTTTTATATACAAACTTTAGTTCAAGTAGACAGAACGAATATATTTAATTAATGAGCGATCCCACGGTACAGTTAATGGAATTGTCCCCACTGCACACGACTCAAGTTGCAATCATAGTTTTCGCATTACAAATAATTAACTTGATCCATTAATCGATTTACATTTGGTGATCCGTTGTGCGTATATTCAGCGTTACTTCCACTCGTTAATATTAATACTTAAAGAAGTTAATCGGCTTGCTTACGCCCAATCGATAGAAGCTTCGATTACCATTTTCCTCAGGTTTCAGTCAAATTGCTGTCGACGTGTTTTTCATTGCGCCGAGCGAGCGCGTCGGCGAAGGAAAAACGATAACGACGAATGTGTCGTTGCGAGAGAATTGTTTTCTTTCAGACGTAAATCTCCTATTCCGTTTTCCTCTATTTTTCGCAGTCGCCCGATAGTTCCTCGTCTCGAAAACGCACTCGACACCGCTGGAACAGTATTCTCCAATTTAATTGCAATCCTGCAGTTCGCTAATTATCATCGTTGTGTTTGTATTCTTTATTGCCGGATAATCTTGACCTGTGTGAACGCTAGCTGCCAAGTATTTCAACGGCGGAGATTGAAATTTATTCCGTAATGAAATTAACCGTTTGAGCGCCGTCCTGAAAAAGGAAGCCCTCACTTCACGCAATTTCGTTTTAACGTCCAGTGGAATATGTCAAGAAACAGAGATTTAATTCAAATAAAGAAAAAGTAATTCGAAATTGTTCTCCTCTTATTCTAATCACGTGCATAAAGCCACGATTTTTCCGTTATACATATACACTATTCTGATCGAAGTGATTTATCTTAAACATTTAGAAAATTGTTTAGAAATAAATTTCATTTCTGACCTCATGTAACTGATGATCGCGTTCATTTTTTTAAAAATATTATAAACACACTTCTATGTAGAATATTATGTTGACCATAGGCTACTGCAAAGCATTTTCCTTTTTCATTTTTGTTCTTCATTTACTACTTCTAAAAAGAACGTTGGCTAGTAATATTGGGTTGTTCGGAAAGTAGTTTCGTTTTCTTACCAACAGACAAATTAATTGTATTTTTAACCAGCCAACTTTATTCTAAACCGTATTCTCATTATACAGGGCGTTCGGCCACCCCTGGGAAAGATTTTAATGGGAGATTCTAGAGAGCAAAATAAGATGAAAATCAAGAATATCAATTTCTTGGCTGAGGCTTTAAAAATTAAAAAATTAAATTAAAAAATTTCAAATCATTCTGAAAAAATTATTTTCGATTGCAGGAGTCGGTTACAATCATTTTTGGTCAATAGACATAGCACCAGAATCCTACGCATTTTCGAGAAAAAAATTCCTTACCAAAAATCTAATGTGAGGCCAGAAATGTTTCCCCGAAATTTTACGCGAATGTTTAAAATGTCATAACTTCTAAACGAATTGGAGGATTTTAATGTTTAAAGATGCAAACAACGCGTATTGTGGTGTAAAATATGTAAAAATTCTAACAATATTGAAAAAGTTATTCTTTGATCCCGCAAAGTGAGAAAGCCCCCGTAAAAATGGTCCAATTTACAAGCAGCCATAACTTGTACAACAGTGAATATATTTCAATGAAATTTGTTTCTGAAGTAGAGCCCATGGGTATCTACGAAAAAGTATTAAACAACTTTTCTGTACAGCGTCAAACAAATTTATTAAAAATCAAAAGCAAATTTTAAAGAAAAATCGTCTGGGCTGCTCAAATTTTTCGACGAAAATAAAATTTCAAATCTGAAAAAATTATTTTTGGTTGCGGGGGTCAATTTCAATCATTTTTGGTGAATACACATACCCCCAAAATCCTACGTACTTTCGAACCAAAAATTCTTTACCGAAAATATGCTGTGTGGAAATGTTTCTATAACTTTTTAACGAAGCTTCAATCAACAAATTAGTATCCTTGATTTTCGTCTTATTTTGGCCTCTAGAATCTTCCATTAAAATTTTTCCCAGGGGTGGCTGAACACCTAGAATATTATAAGAAAATTGTTCCTTTTTACGAAGAAGGAAAACGAAATTACTTTCCGAGCAACCCAAGCATGCGCATCCTGCATAGTGATATCATAAAGATTTTGCCACGGTTAAACAACGATTAAGCGTCGTATTGCGCTAAGTCATCAGATTATTCGTCGTCGGGCGGTTAATCGAAGCGACTACGACTGGAAAACGCAACAAAATTAATCAGCCAAAATTTCCTTGAATCAAAGTGCTTCGACGGCGTTCATCGTGACTTAATTGCCCGCATCGATGATGCTTCGTTCAATATTCTTGTCACAAACGCGAGCGTATATCGAGCAAAGTGAGGTGCTCGGTTGCGTGGCTGCGCACAATTTCCTGGCGTGAAGTCCCTTTGCCGGATGGATGAAAGGGCCGACAATGATTCGTTTACGGAGGCAGCTCGTTAAACCTCGCTCCAAAGCTCATCCTCTTTCCCATTCGACGCCTATGGCTGAGCTAACTGAAAATGCTCGGGGAAAACGTACGCAACGGATCGACAGTACGCATTCGCGAGTGTGTGCCGTGTGGATTTTGCACGCATGATTGAGCAATGTATGGCCCAAACACGATATGCCTAAGCCCGTACTGATCAATGTCCTGGCAGGGATCGCCGCCACCTGGCGCAGCTTCGCGCCGTAAACGTCAATTTCTATAACGGACCGCCAAAAATGGTCGTTTTTCTTTTTGTCCTGACGGTTACAACGCGACACGAGTCCTTGTTAGCTAGTTAACACATTCACTGTCACGTCACCCACATATGAGTGACATGATTTTGTGAGTAAAAGGAACAATAAAACAATTTATTTACACAACGAAGACACGATACACACACTATGAACACTTCAAAACACGCAAATATACACGAGTTGGTTTCTCTCTTCTTAGATATCTCAACACGTTTTCTCTCTATCACTCACTTCAGTACCCTCTCGTTTCTTAATTCATACTGATCGTTACATACATTGCTCGGTAATGCCCCACATTTGAAGAACACAGATCAAAGTTTATCAAACATTTGCAAAAACTACATCTTTATATTCCGCTCTCATGTAATGTTCTACTCTCCAGACCTACGTCCGAGATATGTAAACTGACCTACTCGTTTCTGAATTACTGTGAGTTAAAGATTTAAGAAAAAAGTTGATCTTTAAACTGTTTGTTTAGCAGGGACACGAATGTTTATAATTTTCATTCTACTATTATGTGAAGTGTTATAATGTACTGAAACGTTTGTACAGCACTGCAAAATAATCTCTTTCTTGAGATTTAAATTGCATTAATAAAGGAAAAGAAAACATAAGAAAACGTAATGCCGACCATGCGGCTCGAACAAAACGACGCTGACTCGACATGAACAAAAGATACGGGAATCTCCGCACGATCTTCAAACTTATAGGTGCTGCCACTTTGGCTGCGTGCTTATTGCCGCGAGATTATGAATGACTCAACATTAAAAAAATCAATTCTCAAGATTAAATGTTAAAGAAAATATATCTGAATAGGACTCTTGAATTTTAACGGAACTGTTAAAATAAGTTCTATGACAAATTGTGGATACGCTATAAGTTTCTGATTGTCTAAAAACAAAGTCCTCAAAATCAATTTGAGGGGTTTGATCTGACAGAGTTCAACGTGTTAAACAGTTTCTATTGTTTCGTCCTTCGATTCAGAATAAAAGAGACAACGTTCTTGCAATCAAGTCTGTCAGGATGCCTCGAAAGCTATTTCTGTCATCATATTCGAGCTGTGACAAAATAACAGGACAATAGTAACATAACAGTTTGTATTGAAGTGTCTCTTGAAAAATTTTGTTCATGTAATATTGATATAGTTATTAACGTCTTATATTGTTTTAAAATAAGTAATTTTAACTCAAAGGGTTAACTTATCAAATATTTAAAAAAAACTGAATTACAATATTAAATCAATAATCACACTTACATGTTTAAAAAACTATTTTATAAAACATATACCTATAAATAAGCAAATAGAGTAAGAAAAATATATATTAAACAAAACAGAATTACTACAGAAACAATACCTAAAAATATATTTTTTAAAACATAAATTAATTACTGCATATTATTGTTGACTCCACCGGAGTAAATGCAAACATGCAAAACATTAACGTAAACAGATGCTGTTTATTACATTTGAAACTTAATTAATTCTAAACTTTGTCATCAAATAATATCGGAAAACATATAGCAAGTGAACTGTTTCATTCTCATATTGTTTTTCTGTGTCCTATTATAAAATTGTTTAATTGTCTTCCAGATTTGATCATATTTTTTTACTATGGTTGAAATTCTCTGCTGGGTGATTTACCATTTTTATGATGATTTTTTATGGTTATAATTGCAGAGAGAAGTTTTTCAAAAGTAAGAGTTATACAGGCATTAAAAAAAAGAATGGCAGATACAAGCGAAGCTAAGCCAATTTTACTTACGGTTAATGAATAAAGTTTCAGATCTGCTCCAAAACTAGTTTTTTGAATGTAAGTTTAACACAATTCATTTATAGATTCTAATTTACGGATGTCTTTACGAATGAGACATAAATAGAAGTTTACGATTGAATCAAAAAATTGTATTTGTTAATAGTAAGTAAAATTTATCCTCCCCTTGACACGTTGATTGTCAGATCAATACTCGTAAAATTTTCTACGAAAGAAATATTTTGATTTTAGAAAACTGTGTAACCTAAAGTTATAAAAAGTCATTGCATAATTCATCAGTGCAACTTTCATCAGAATCGATGTTTGTAGAAGTGTGCTGTAAAAAAGTCCAAAAAGAGACTTAAAGGAGTCATCAAATCAATGAGAAGAATAGAAATTCTCCAACGTTGCACCACACACATATACACGGCAACAAACAAACATTTAACAATACACTCATACAAACATTTTTTACGAACACAACAATCAACGAGAGTCAACTCTTCAAGCAACATTCTATTATTTTAACAATTACTTTAGCTTAGTTTTTTGTTTTGATTTAAATTAAGTGCAAGTTACGTTAATCTGGTGATGTGAAATAATTGAAATCATCAGTTTCAAAACAGCACCAATTCACTATATAAGGTATAGTAGTTTTTGACACTATATGAGTTATCTGTATAGTTGTTGACTGTTTCCAGTTCATCCAGACCTATCCAGTAACATTTAAAATAATACAAAAATCTCGTTTTTAAGATGTAAATTCAGATCAATTCAGTGAAGAATGTTTCATTTTACCATTACTTTTCAAACAAAGTTGCTAAAACAATTATAAGCTACACGTGTATTTTTGCAAAATGTTAAAACAGAAAAGTATTTGTCATCAGTTTATTCAACTCATAGACTACTCTTCGAAAACTCGGTACAGAAATGTTGTTTTACGTAAAAGCTATGTTTAGGACAATTAATAAATTTAATAAACATGTATTCTAGTTAAATATTATTCCGGAAATAAATTGGCTAAAAGTTCCTCGATAAAATACCCGCCAATATTTAAAACAACATAAATCCACGGTTTTAAAAGTATTTGTATAAAAAAGCTGGTTAACGTTGAAAATACAAGCGTTATGGAATCATGTGCATACAAAATTCTGCAGAGGAAGAATCGAAGAGATTACTGGAGAATCAAGGAAGATGTAAGGAAACAACTGTTTTCGTTGGAATGATTGGTGGACTTGTGCTGTTTTGGAATTCATAGTTCTTTATTTCAGTTTTTATTCGTCTTGGACAAAAGTTTACAGGAGTCAAAATATTTATAGATAATATTTCAATGTCTTTCACGGATCCTTCAAATTTTCTTATCGTACTATTAGGAAACATCACGTTTTTTTTTTATTTAATGGTTTAACGTCGCATCAACTACATGGTTATTAGCGTCATCGGCACAATTAACAATACTTATAATAGCTTATTGAAAAGTCCAGTTTCTCTAAGAAATGAGAGTACGCTCTTCATTTTATGACCGACGAGGTTGTCTTCGAGCTCAGGTTCCAAACTATGTTGTATACGGGTCCTGTTGTATTTGAAACAGCTTATCATGAGGTGTTCAATTGTCATTCTATCAGAGCACTTATCACATATAGGTGCAGGGTCTCGTGACAATAAGTGAGAGTGAGTCATTCTAGAATGTCCAATCCTTATGCGCGTAATTATCACTTGTTCCCTTCTTGGTGTCATTAATTTCCTTTCTTCCGTAGAGTGATAAAAAAAACTCACAGTAAATCTTTTAATATGAGAAGCTTTACATATCCATTCCTCTTCTCATTTCATTTTTAATTTCATTTTAATTCCTTTTAGAAGGTCATCCGGTGTAAAAAGATTTTGGATTCCTGCTGTTGAACTGGTGGCTACCTCCTTAGCTGCAGCATCAGCTGAGTCGTTACATTCTATTCCAATATGTGATGGAATCCATATGAATACTATTTCTTTGTTCTATTTGACTGTTTTGGCATGGGTTTCTATTATACATATACAACATGTTGTCATTCGAAACATCACGTTTGATTTGTGTCTTCGAGATGAATTTGTTTATGAGTTCTCGCTAAATTATAAACACATTCGCAAAAGTTTTGTCGCGAAATTTCTCAGTCGCTAATTCTCCTAGCACTTGAACTTTCAACAACACACTTTCCTTTCAGTATGTATTCTAGTCTTGCTAACATCTTGGGGGTGTATGAGTTCGCTTGGAATTATTCGTAAGAAAAGTATTCGAGAATTATTAGCTGCTGACTTTATTTACATACAAATATGAGTGTCTCAATATTTAATCGTATCTTTGAGTTAAAAACTAATTTTTGAGATTACCTTACAATTTTATTTATAAATATTTGAGTGATTTAAGCATCATTTAAATTTAACCATTTTACTACGCTGTAATATTTTCCAAATATTTTGTAACCTTTCAATCAGTATATAAGAAATAAATAAATATATTGTTTGTTAAATAAAATTTTAATATATTAGTATAAATACGAACATAGGATGTTAACAGAAACCAAAAACAAATAATTGATAGAAAAAAAGAAAGAAATAGGTTTTTTACGACCATAGTAAAATAGAAATAAAATGTATTTGCAAAAGAAATGATATCAAATTGTAAATATCTAATTAAGAGTTAAAGACAGCCATAATCGTATGGGGGATTCAAAACTGCTTAAAAGAAAATTTGTTTTAAGATAAATGTACTCATAACGCGATTGTAACTGAGTTATTATCGCATGGCGTTATTTTTTTAAATACAGTGTGAAAAACAATTTATTGTGTACCTGCCTCGGAGCTTATGGATTACACGGCATCATTCAATGATTTGCGCTTCATGCTTACCCTTTCTAGGGACGTAGACCCCTAAGGGTAGAGATCCTGCGACTTATTAAAGGTTCGAGTTGTCTCCCCTTTGAGCACTTAAACGAACGTATCCCGCGTTACGTGGTAACAAGGGCTGTGTCGTTGTTCACCCTTAAGAGTGGTGTGAAACGAGACGGAAAGATTCGCTCGATTGCGTCGATTATTCAGGAAAAAACAACCCAACCTAACAACAATAAAGAAGTCTCTGAATCTATGATAGTTTTCAGACTTTTTTCACACATATTTCTATTTATCCTTTAGAAATTGTTCGTGTTTCGACGTTCTACACAACGTATATGTATAATGATTTAGAATAAAATAATTCTTTAGTTTATTGCTAGAAACTATAGAACAATAAATAGAGACCAGAAATGTTTCCTGTCTCATTGATATTTTCGAATAGTGAGTTCATAGAATGTATAAATAAAGAAATATTTTGTTTATTTTAGAAACGATGTGTTGGCCTTTTTCAGATAAAAATTGTAGTTTAAGACAAATGTAATGAAGAATTATAAAATGACAAAAGGCTGAACTTAGAAACCTCAATGTAATTTCAATATTCATTCTTTTGTTATTTTTTTTATTGTGTATTGTACTACAATGTTTGCTTGGAGGAGGTTCGTTAGAGCCAAAACGTTATTTGATTCATAAAGAATATTATTTTATTTGCACACTTTCTTGAAACTCTTGCTATTTAAGAATATCAGCAAGAAGAAGAACCGTGAATTTGTAATTCGATAAAGTTTGGAATGCAAAGTCCTGGCATTGCTAAACTGGACGACAATTGGCATTCATGAATCAATCTTAGAGTATAATCACAATTGTTTATCGCACATATTTATGGTTTTGGCATAAAGTTAAGAACAAAGAGAGACATTTAACACGCAACATTCAAAAATATTTATATTCATTTCAAGAGATGACTACGAACGTATGGTAGAAAATGTTAACTTTATTGATACAAAAATAACGTCCGCTGTAAATATACCAAATGTATTTATTTAATTCTTAATTAGAATCTTTTACGTAACAGCGTTTTTGAAACATAAAGCAAGCTATATCATAAAATAGCACAAACATGAATTGTTGTAATATTACGAAAACTAGAAACCACATTATACAATATATTTAAAATATGAAAGTTGTTATATTAGACCAAAGTTCTCAACAACGACACAGGTGTTTGCAAACGTTACGAACGTACTAAGAACAATTAATTAATTCTATAATTATACAAACAAGCCTATTTAATAAATAACTCCATCAAACTTTACTGAAAAAATTCATTATAATTTCAATAATTCAAGTAATTCCCAATATAATAAGAAATATAATAATGCGCTCACTTCATTATAAAAAATTTCATTTCAGAAAAATTATTATGCTCTAATTACGATGTCCATTGGTGGTCGAATGAACATAAGCACGTTCGCGTAATGAATCGAATTCGATTACGGGAGTTTCGCATTTGTGCATTTTAATTCAATTCTGCGTTTCGTTTGAAAAATACGAGTTGTTCCTAGCGTTGTGCGGTTCGTTCGTCGAACACTATTTTCTATACCGGTAATTAAAAATTTTCGCTGGAATTTGCGTAGCCTCGTTAACAAAGTTCGTAATTTCCGTATGTAATTAGCTTTCGCGTTGCCGCGCGAAACTTCGACGCACGGACGTTGTCGAAGCGCTCGGAATCGAGCGCACTTTATTCGACGATCCAACAGCCAAAGAAATACAAATTTACGTCGAATAATCGGCACGACTCGACGCGAATGCATATTTGTTGAAATTAGTCACGCTGACAGCACACTGCCGATATTTTGTGCCGAACTAAAAGCGGGAAAATATTTTGCTTCCCCGACTAAATTGCGGTCATCGTGTTCGAAAATGACCGTTTAAATAAAACAAATTGACAATGACTTTGTAAAAGGTGACACATTCCTATGTAAAATTGTTTTTATTACGTTTGAAACATTTTTTGTGGATCTTTTCGAATGTTCTAATCTAACAATTTGCAAAGTTGTATTCTAACCTATTTGCGTCATTAGGGTGTATACATATATGCACAATTTTATAAAACTCGTATTTGTTATAGGAGAAGTTGTTTCAAAGAATATTTGGTTTCTTGCTGCTCAGTTTCTTCTGAGATTGGATATTACATTTATTTTTTGAATTATAAAGTTTTCTTCTCAAATTCAGATAAAGCACAGAAATATTATTATAACATTAATATTTCAAGAAAACAACAAAGGAGTTAGGAATTGATTGCAGTATTAAATACCCCCTTCGAAACTGTGTAACTCTTGTTTGAAACATTTTTTAATCAAACAAGTACATTATGAATGAAAAATAAATCACTAAAACATTAAATTTGTGATACTTTTTAAAATATATGTACCTGCTTCAATTTAATGAAAATAAATTTAGTGTTGGCATATTTATTTATTTATTTCTATGATACAAATGAGTTAATACTGAGAGAATAGGGTGTATTTAGCAATATTTGCTACCCTTACAATGTAATACAATATTATTAATTTCATGCATGATCCGACCATTGTTTTCTGATAATATCAATGTTGATAGTATAAATGTTTCAGTTCTAATCACATTACCATAAGTGAAAAGTAATCGCTTAAGCTATTTTTTTAAACTTTTAATGTTATCGACTCCTTAATATTATTTATGTGTTAAGCTAAAACGTAAAAACGAATAATTTTTATGTATCCTTTTGTTTGATTTCATAGTATTTGTTAATTGGAACGGTTTTTTGTTTGCTCGTCAGTGCAATGCAAAAATTATACCTACCATATGTCCCACTTTTAAAGAAAAATCAATAAATAAAATATTTTTCACTTTAATTATTTATTTCTCCCCAGAACTACATATTAAGTAACTACATGGGATCAATAGTCCAGAAAATTAGATATCAAAATACTTAAAAATGGAATTAATTTCCCGAAAACAATCTGAAAATACTGTATACTTTATTAAAATTATTAATTAATATTATTAAACTCTAGTTAAAAAGTTTTACACATGAGTAATTATTCTTGTTTATTTTTTCCCATTTTTGTATGCATTGTAATATAATAATGAAATGGAAGAAAGGAAGGCACTAGAAAAAAAGAATATATTTTGTTCCAAAATTCTTGACCTTAATATGATAGGAAAGCGTTTTATAAATTGGTGCATATTTAGTTTTACCGTAAATAAATAAAATATTTACCTGTGAAACCTATAAAGTTACAATTAACTTTTAACGCCATAAAAAATGTTGGATATCACGTAATATAGGGTACCGTACGATATGGCATTATTAACATTTTCGAAAGTGGAATATGATAAATGAAGTAAATTAAAAGATGACTGAAGTGTGCATTATGTCTGAACATATGTATGTATATGTTTCAACTGAATTATATGATATATTTCATATGAATTATATGTATATGTTTCAACATAAAAATGCTAATGTATTATATCAAAATTTCTATTAAATCTGATCACAACATATGGGAACAATTAACAAATATCGATTATCATAAAATTGTATCAGATTGAAACTGATATGTACTTCTATAAATCAATTTTATTCGAATTATCGAGTAATTAAACGTAGTACATTAATATCCAATCCGCAAATATTTATTGTTTTATATGCAAGGAAAATGTGATCAGAACATGTAACATTTGGTCTAATAATTGTTACTTTTTTTAACTAAATCAAGCCAATTTTGAATAATTGTTTTCGTATTATATGTCTCTCCCAAGCATTTAATTTTAGTTCTCCGAATATGAAACCGAAATACATTCTCGGGAAGGAATTATTTTGTTTAATAATAATTATGACTGTATTTAATTAACAGTAATTAACTAGTAGAAAGTACACATCAAATGGTGGGCCAAATAAGCATCTGCATATCGATATAAAGTTAAATTTTCCTCGTTGCACGGAATAACACTGTGGTTGAGAAATTAATGAAGCAAGCTATTATATAACTAAATACATCAATGACGGAGGTCAAACAATGAATCTCGGAAAGATCAAACATAGGATTGGAAATAAAGTCACTGTGCAATTAAACGAATGCATGCATGTATAATAGAGTATATAAACGAATCTTATTCAATTTCAAAGCCGCTTTGTCTGTAACTCGTTGCAATATTTATTATTCCATAATGGAAATTTAACATGGTGAATTAAAAGCAGTCAGGGCTATCTCATTTAATTCCATTTTTAAAGATGTTCCAAATTCTGCATATTGCCTATTTCAGAATAATTATTCCGGGCGGAACAAACAATTTTGAGAGAATTTTTAACACATAATATTAACTTTATCGTTATAAAATCTTTTCAATCGCGGTACCATTGGCATGTAATAATTACAAACAGTTAATACCTTGTGGTCATTCTTCAATTAATTCCAGTCAGTAATTTCTATTTACATGAACTATTGCCTTTGATTTTATGTTCTCCATTTTAATTACTTTTTTAAATCATTCATAAACTGATTTGAATTCAAAGTTTAACAATTAGAAATAGCTTCGTTTATACTGAGCACTTATGTACTGTGTAGAGCTGGAAAAATGGTGAGTGAAAGGAATTCACAAAAATGTAAACAAAACACATTTATATTGTTGTCGTTGTCGGTGTACGTGTAATTGTCAGTTACGAAGCAATGTTCCAGAAAAGCAGTCTTTCAGTTATGAGAGTTATAAAATATATAATGTAGTATTATATAATAGTATTTTATTTGTAATTTTAAGAATATAGATTCTAATAGTAATTCATATCACAAAACGAGTGTCTATTCTTTCGATAAAAATTGAAAGAGCAATTTCTGTTTTCTAAATGTAACGAATCTAACATAATAAACTAGAAAAATGAAGTGATAATAAAAGTAAAAAGAAAACCACGTTAACCACAGAAAGAACACCATTTTAGATGCTGTAGTTTCTTTATGGTTTTTAAAACAACATGTTTTGGAATACATATTAGCGAAGCAATCCTCTGTGGGAAAACTTTATTATACATTTTATTTTAGACTCGAGGAATCCATTTATGCAATGAAAATTAATAAATTTCATTCATATAAAAAGTACAATTGCACTGTTTGGAATTCCAAACATGGTTTATTGTAGGACTCCTATAATACGAGTTTCTTTATTTTTCGAATTTTAATGGTACCAGGGCTTAAGCCTCCAAATTACTTAACTGCACGGAATTTGATCATCTGGCATCCACGTCCAACTTTACCTCTTAGGACATAGTTCAACACTAGAAATTGACATACCATATAGTACAGCCATTACACGACGCGCACTCGTTAATTAGTTCCAGGGATACCTTAGGCCCAGATATCTGCATCCTCAACATCGACTATGATGAAAGACGAATGGAATACTGTATCACCTGATTTGATTAAAAATTCAGAATTAGTCCACGTTTAACCAATCTTGAGAAACCATTCGTCATTGGGGGAATTCTACGAAATGTTAATTATAATTAGTGGTAGTGCAGAAATATTTCATCTTGAAAAAAAAGCAAAAATTTATTAATACAAATTCTTACTTAATTCTTCCTTGTATAATGCTGTACATGTAAAATATAGTTCAAAATTGTCTTTTTTTACAAAACCTGTTTGTTGAACTGTTAAAAGGCTAAGGAGCAGTTAAAAAATAGAATTATTTTTGGAACTCAAGTTTAAATAAACAATTTAGTATCAATAAGTATATGTTAAAAACTGCCATTTCTAATCAATAAATTCGTTGACACAAAATATTACATTTGAAGACGCTGATCACAAATACATAATTGAAAATATCTGATTCATAATGACGGATACATTATGGTGAATGCGTCTCCTAAAATTGTATGTAAAAGTATTTCTTCCCACTATATTTTATTAAAACATGGTATCTAAATTTACCCACATTTTTAAGAACTATATTTGCCGTATTAGATTTGTCATTTTAAATTTGGGGTTTTCAATTTTTAATCAGCAATTCCAATAGATCTTCAAACCGGAAGTTTTAAGTGAGTTGATTTTTAATATTCCGTTCGCTATATCGGATCCGCCATGTTTGGTATTTTCAACTTTGGATTTTTAATCAGCAATCTTGGTAACCTCCTTGTAATTAGTTTCATTCAAATAAAGTTAAAAAAAAATTCGTGTAACAAAGAGATGGTACCATAAAGCTGTCATCACTCTATATACTTAATTATTGTAAATTGCAAATAGTTTTCGGCTATACTATTCAAGCGTTTAACATCATTTTTTACATTCCTCATTTGTACAATCCATAATATTTAACAATTAATTCTTAAGTTGAAATGTTAAAGTTGAGTTGAATTTTAGCAAAGTTACGAAAATGAGTACTAAGACTTTTAAATTATGCATTTTACAATTGTCCAAAATCAATGTTTGGTCTCGTAAAAGATTTTACGGTTTCGATCTAGTAGTCAACGTGTTAAAGTAAGTCCAATGACAACATCCTTCGCAATTAGTTCTAACGATAAATTATGAAATAAATAAATGTAAGGTAAAAGATGAAAGGAGAACGGTAGAAGCATCAAAATAACAAAGAAGGTGAAACATCCGAGTTCCACTTTGTGTTCAACCAGTTTCCATCACAAAAGTTATTACATTTGACTTTTTGGTTCGCCGTCATGAGTCTCTTACCAAGTCGCTGGTACACAAGAGCCAAACCGGTGCTGCCTGTCCACGTAACAGACTATCCGACAAGGTAAACTCAAAGGAGTGTGCAAACAACAATATTGCACGCAGTATTGCGTGGTCGAAAAGAGAGGGTTCTCGAAAGTTACCTCTACCAGACGGTGGAAGCAACCCTTATCTGCTTACGCCAACAGGACATACAGCCTCCACGTACAAGCTCTGTCGTCGAAGAGGAACATTTTGCTGTTGTTGGAGCAGAAACTCGTACACCAATGCGGAAATCTACGGAAACCGTCCTTGGAAGATGAATTGAAACTCGTACAGTACGTTTCCCATCGATAAAATTCTGTGTTTAATTCTGGATGCACGATGTTGGTGTCTGCGTTAGTTTTAGCGTGGTATAAAATAGTCTTTAGATTTATAAGAAGGCGATACAAGCTAATAGTAAATTATTTCTATGTTAGAGTTCCAAGAAAACAATTGTGAAAAGTGACTACAGTACTCCATTATTTCTAATAGGGAAACTAGTTGTTTGGAGACAGGTATTCTTAGATAATATTTTACATAAACATTAACAAGCAACTGACAGTCTCTTCGTAACTAAAGTTTTATATCAATTTTTTAAGAATTTATTTTCAATTTAAAAACAATTATTTTTTTCGAGTCAAGACCTTCCAAACGATATCTAATTTGTCGACTTTAGGACACTTGGTTAGGGCAATATAGTTGCCATAAAATTTTATATATTTTCTTAAATATATAAGTAAAAATGTTATAAACAAATATTAGAACTAAGTAATAAATTTACTCTGTCTCTTTATTAAAGAAGCTGTGACAAGTATCAGAAAAATTAGACCATCTTGTGTATATACTTAAACTGTGAATCTGAAATAAATATTGTAATACATACGAATTTATTAACACTAAATTTATGAAATATGTCAATTTGACAAGTGTCAGATTCCATATCTAAAGGTACAGAACTTATAACTATCATTTATTAGCAATTTATATTGAATTTGATTAATGTAACGATATAAATATACTTCCCAATTAAAAGAAAAGTTG